>NC_049229.1:51483338-52147981 GCF_011100685.1 Canis lupus familiaris | reverse complement strand
AAAATCCTTCCTTCCAGGCAGATGCTGTGAAAGGCCATTTGGGTGGTACAGGTCCCCCTTGGATCTGCTTGATGGGACTGAAAGGAATCTGGCCCTCAGATTTCTGGTCTCACACTTCCTAATGACCTCATTAGAAGACTTCACAAGGAAAAACACAGAACTAAAAGGAAATCCCATTAGAACTTTAATCAAAATTGTAACTATTCCTTACCTGGAGGTAATAACCCTTACTCCCCCGTAGATCCAAGATAGAATACATAAATACCACCAATGGAATCTAGAGGATATACAGTTAAAACACCTTACAGAGTTGCAACTATTTACCTAAAAGATTTTGAACACTCAGCAGAAGTGGTGGACAGTAGGCAGGTATTCTTCTAGGCTTGGAAATATACCCCAATGAACCAGTGATTATGCTGACCGGCCTTGTACATTTCTTCAGCTGATCTTCTAGAATCTAGGCTTTACCTTCCCATAAACATAAAGAATTCTCATCAGTTAAAAGCCTAGGCTTTGTGGTCAGACAGACCTGGGACTGAATCACTGGATGTGTTACCTTGGATAAGTTACATGCCTTTCATGAGCCTCATTTTTCTCATCTGTTAAATAGGCGGTAACCAATTATTTACCTTATAGGATTTTTATGAGGATGTAATTTTAACCATGAATGTGAAACATATTAAAGTTTCTAACACAAGAAATCCTCAGGAAGTGTCACCTTTTTTTGGTGGTCTTCTTGTTGTTTTCGTCGTTATAGACTTGATGGTCGATAATAATCGACCACTGTCTTGTTCCATGTAAGAATGGTCCTCCAAATCTTCCCATGTGACATCACCAACCACAAAAAAACTGGTCTGATAAAAGACAATTGTTTTCACTATAGGTTCTCTGGGATTTGTGCCATTTCTCCAAGTAAATTCAAGTGTGGTTTAAACAAGAGGCTGTGGATTTTGTAAAGATAAATATACATAGACAGTGGCACACACACACACACACACACGCACACACTTTTTAAATTTTATTGCATTATTGCATGGACCCGGTTGGGGGAAACAAGATTTCACTTTTAGATTCTCCACCTGTACGGCATAGGTATAATGAAAATGCCTGTCAGGGAAAGTAATGTGTTTAATATCACACCAGTCTTAAACATCAGCAGAGATTTCTGTGTATTCCAAATAATTCCATCACCTGCCCATATTACACTGCTCTGTGTTTTATCTGTGGTAGGATGATATCAATATGTCAAGCATGAGGAAAGGATGTTTTATGGGACTGATGTGGGGAAACACAATGACAAGTACATAAAAAGGACAGCCAAAGATGCCACAAAGTTGTCAGCGGAAAAGGCCAGGATCATTCACCAGCGTACCCTGAGTTTATTCTTCTCCCTCCAAGGGTCCAGAGACTGTCAATGCTTCATGTGGCCTTGATCATGGATTTTAAAGAAGATAAAACAAGACAGATTTTTAAAAAGGCCTTTCAGCAATTGCTGGGTGCCTGGTAGGTGAAAAATAGGTGAAGTCTCTCAAGGAGCCTATGGAAAACAGATACCAGTGGTCCAGTGTGAACTAATGAGACATTTCCAAGACCCTGATTTTACAAGGTACCATGGAATGAAACTTTTTTGAGACCTAGGACATGACTGAAGGGAGGAAGATAGATTTTCTAGAGATAAGGACTTTGCATGTAGAGAAGAAAAATCGTGATTTTCAATCTAGATGGATACCATTTTTATTTTTTGAATTCTTGCTCTTAGTGCCCTATTTTTAGCCTTTGTTATCTCTTCTCTTCATTTTCCTAACAGCCTGTAAGTAATTACCTTAACTTTCACTTCTTCTCTTTTATTTCCTTCTGTATAACCAATGGTCTTAATTCCCTCCCATAAAAGCCTCAGCTTCTTCAGCCAACATTCAAGGCTCCAAACTATGTTCACATTGTTATTATTTAGTACTTTTTTTTTATATACTGTACACATAGAATCAAATTAACTAGTTGATGTCCCTGGTGTTAATCCCACACCTTTTCCCCTTTGTGTACTCACCATGCTAATCCCATTACTTCAAATGCTTTCCTTGTGTCTTCACCTATATGAATATACCCTTCAAAGGACAGATCAAATATACTTTCAGCCATGATGCCTTCTCAGATTACTTTAGATTTAAAAACCCCTTGCCTCTGAAATTCCATGACATTTGGTCTGTATCTCACCAATCTGTTTTTAATTTTTTCATTATAGTCATTACAAATAGGTACTGGCATACAAGGTCCTTGAGGGTAGGGTCTAAATCATTAGTCATGGGTCAAAGACAGCCTGAAACAGAATAGCTCTTAGTAAATACTTGCTGAGTGAATTCTAGTATACTTTTTTATCCATGGTAGTATCTTGTACAGTGCATATAGGAGGTGCTCAAAAAGTAGTTATTGATGAAATAAATCAAGTTAGGGAAGTCCCTGAAATGCTGAGAATAGCTTTATATATAACAAGAAGCATGAAAAAGAAGAGGGGAGAGGAGGAGAAAGAGGGGAGAAAGGTGGGAGGAGAAGAGGGGGAGAAAGCAGTATGGGAGGAGACTAAAAAAAAAAAAAAAGAAAAGAATCCCAGTAGGCATGTTAAAATACTCTAAGTTGCAAAAGCTTTATTTTTTAGGAAATGTGAGTCAAGGTCTCAACACAGCATGAGTAGCTGTTTCCAAAATATACTTGCCCCTAATTTGGTTAGCTGCATTGTGAACAATCTTCTGCTAGGAGTGGCGAGGTATCCAAGAGAGACTAAACTGGACATAGGGTATTCCTTGCTGAAGCACATATCTTACAGTGATTTTGAATAGGGACCCAAAAACCAGAGAGAAATGGTAGTTACAACATGTTTTCTCTGGAGCTGCTGCTGAGGGATACTTAAATAAATCACTCAGTGATTGGAAACCATGTCTGAAAACCATCTGCATCAGAAGAAGCCATTTAAACAGAAGACTGTTTAAAAATGCAGATTCCTGGTCATATTCCAGATCTACTGATTACTTGCATTGCAGTATCTTTATAAGGAGGAAAATAAGATATACTACTAATATCTAACATTTATTTAATTATATATATATAACCATAGTTCTTGGCCTTGGAACATAAGAGGCTTTCAATTACTGATATCTATTAAAGTTAATCGTTTTTTTCAGATTTGCCTTCTTTCCTGGGCCACAGAACCAAACGTCCAACTTGCATTCCTCAAGTGCTTCATATCTTAGTGGGAGAATATGTCAATATGTAAATATGAATAAATAGATGGAGAACTGTCAGTTGTATAAATAAATAACTTAGTGATTGATGTATTTGGTATGTAACTAATCTAAGTATTTATACACTCAATCTGTCTACAACCTGGACTTGCTATATAATTCATGAGGCCTAGTAAATGAAAATGTGCAAAATGTTCTTGCTTAACCCCATCATTCACTCTCAGGTGGTGGGAAGTAATAGTCATTTTAATTATACAATATGGATCAGGGAGGTTGCTTGTTGGCCCAAACCTCACAGTGAGCCAAAGAGAAATAAAGGCTTCCTAACCCTTTACTCCAATTATTTTCCTCTTATTCTTATCCTTTACTGTCCATGTACTTTTTATTGACTATTCAGAAGCAGGGTTTTTTTTGTCCCCCCTTCTTATACAACTATAGGTATACTATCTTTCATGCACTTAAGAAATGCCTTGAAAAGTTGGATATGATTTGAACTCTCATAAATAAAATTCTGAAGAAAAGAAATGCTGGAATGGAAGACAAGGTAGATGTGGAGATTAGTACAGTTTGAAGTTTTTACAATGTATTTTCAAAACTGATTAATTTTTAAACCACTTAAATATTATTTTAATGTACTTGAGAAGATCACATTAAAAGGAACTCTGAACAAATTAAAGTACAAGATAACTTACTAAGGTAAATAAGCACTTCATCACTTAGCTGGATCCCTTCATGTTAGATTATATACATAGATGCATATATACATATGTGTGTGTGTGTGTGTGTATTTCAAGCACAGTATTTTCTAAATTGTATTCCCAAGAGCTAGATATTAGTGTTATATCAATGTTACACAAGTGAATAGTCAAATGAATTCAAGAAATCTTGAGTTAAACAAAGTTAAAAATGGGTATGTACTACAACACTTGGCAGAACCTTTAATTCACTAACATATACTATGAACAATCTAAGGGCAGGAACAGAATTAAAAAGCTTCCCAATACAGATCTTCCTCGACTTATGATGGGGTTATGTTCCAGTAAACCTATCATAATTTTAAATATCATAAGTCAAAAATGCATTTAATACACCTAATCAACCAAACCTCACAGCTTAGCCTTGCCTACCTTAAACATGCTCAGAACACTTACATTAGCCTACAGTTGGACAGAATCATCTAGCACACCTGAACACCTAAAGCCTAATCTATAATAAACTGTTGACTAGCTCATATCATTTATTAACTACTGTACTGAAACTGAACAACAGAATGGTTGTATGGGTACAGAATGACTAAGTGTATAGGTAGTTTATTCTGGTGATTGCATGGTTAACTGGGAGCTGTGGCTCACTGCCACTGCCTAGCACCAGGAGTTATCATACTGCTTACAGCTAGTCCAGGAAAAGATCAAAAGTCAAAAATCAAAGTACAATTTCTACTAAAGACGTATCACTTTCACACCATTGTAATGTTGAAAAATCGCCAAGTCCAACCATTCTAGGTTGGGAATCATCTGTATATTGTAACCACTGACTATCTTTCCTCCTTTTTGTTCCCAAGCACTAAACCATAAGACTGGTTTTTAAGGGGATATATTTTGGGAAACAGCAATCTAACAATATTTTTCTTTAAGTGAGACCACCAATATATAAATTACCATCAGTGTATTCAATGCTGGGCTGAATGTGGGGCCCCAGTAAACAAGATTTGTTTGCTTCTCATCATAGCAAACATCCTTTAGGCACTAAACTGAGAAGGCCCTCTTCACTCCCAGAAGTCCTCTTTGTAATCAAAACAACATTGCTCTACAGAAATATTTAATCATTCTACAAATCTTTTCTCTCAAAATGATTTAGCTTTTTCCTTTATGTCGGGCCTTTCATTAGGTAAAATAGCAACAAATTTAGATCGTGTCATAGTTTGATTCAAAAGAGTATTAAGGGAAAACAAAAATAAAAGCATGACACCAAACAAAACCTAAACATGGATATTCAGTTTAAAAAAAGGTCTCTTAACTGTTATTCTCTATCAATATCCGAGGATTGACATGCAAATTGTCACTAGATTGTATCTGGAAAATCTTGTCAACTTTAAATCTAATCATCTTTTTGAAAAATTTCTCTCTCTCTGTATCTCTCTCTGCAGTTATGCTATAGTAGAGCTCTAGATCACTCTTGTTTTCTTGTTTTTGTTTTTATTTATTCATGAGAGAGAGAGAGAGAGAGAGAGAGAAAGAGAAAGAGAAAGAGAAAGAGAAAGAGAAAGAAAGAGGCAGAGACACAGGCAGAGGAAGAAGCAGGCTCCATGCAGGGAGCCTGATGTGGGACTTGATTCCAGGTCTCCAGAATCAATGCCCTGGGCTGAAGGCGGTGCTAAACCGCTGAGCCACCCGGGCTGCCCTTACAGTTTTGTTTGTTTGTTTTGTTTTGTTTTTAAATTTTCCCTCTTGTTTTTGGGGAAAAAAAGAAAGAAAAGAAACACAAAGTTATTTCAAAGGTTTTCTAAGGTAGAACATAAATAACCAAGTCTCTCTAAATGTGAACTGAATTGGAATGTTCTATAGGCTCTTAGGACCAACTCCTGAATCAGATGAGATTTATATATGTGAACAACTACAGAGTATGAAGAAGACAGCGGATGAAGAGGGACCCCACTAGGGTATTTAGAACTTCCCAGCTCTCTCGCCCTGGACCCTAAGTCCTATCTCTCTTTTCATATCTAGCACTTTGCACATTGTTGACTCTTACTACATGTTTATTGGAGGGATGAATGTAGACAGTGAGTTAGGGATGAAAAAGAATTCCATCTAGAATAATGGTCTTAAAAGTCAAATCTCTAATTAGATTTCAAGGCAATAAAGATTGGTAGGCTACTATAAAAACTTGGTGCTATTCAGACTTACTGGTTAGTAAAATTGACTGACTTGTTTTTTTTTTTTTTTCCAGAGAAATTTAACAGAATTTATGTGACAGAATATTCATGAGGATTAATGGTTTCATTTTGGGAAGGTACTTTGAGATCCCTGGAGGAAACATGAAAAGATCTTAAGTAGTTTATCTTTAATGAACCACTATCGCAGTTATCTAAATAGAACTCTGTTTCAAATGTTAACAGTATTTATTTTGCTGCATATTAAATACTTACCCATGTATGACAACCATTATACGCAGCACATTAAGTCAATGGTTCAGATTTTATACCACATACATAATTAAACTCTAGAAGAAAGCTTTAGAGTAGCAGAATGCAGGATCCTGTGCTGGGCTTGTGTATTTGCAGGATGCTAATGGAGAAAATTCCTTCCTGACCATCATAGGTAATCAGTTTATTCCCCGAAGCATGAGATCTGATTACCTTTATCTGTACTTCACACACATGCAGTTTATTGGATCTGTCATCCTAACTGAAAGAAATTTTGATGTGATACCCATGATTTCAAGAATTTCTCCAACTAGAAAGCAGGTGTCACTGAAAATGAGCAACCTGTAAGAGAACTGTAGAAGAGATGCACTCTAAGTTAATATTGATAGGTTCAACAGCCAAGAAAGATGAAGTATTTTTCCACAGCATTCAGAAGAGACAGAAAAAAAACTGTGTGGGACTGTGCAATTGATGTGGATTTTCAAACTTTTAAAAATAAAGTCCTCTTTTTAATATAATTTTGAGATGGCAAATACCCAAATATCAATTCACTTATCCAACATTTTGTGTTTTAATGATAATCTTAAATGTCTTTTTAAAAAGAAAGATCAGATGAAAGAGGTGAGGATGGACAGAGAGGATAAAAACATGTGGCAAGGGGTAGGAATTACAGATTCTATAGGATACAAAGCTGACCAATTCACCTTTCAGAGCTATAGTCAGATGAACACCTGTTCTACTACAAGGTTCTTCCACCGTGTGATGTTAGCCAACTAGCTGACAGGTGAGCACCAGACTATCTAGTGAAACAGTGAGACACTTTTATGCCAAAATTGACTGTTAAGTGGATAGTGAGGTAGGGCATATTGAGGATATTTTTTTTTCTTCTTACTTATCAACTTAACTCTTTTTGCTACTGATTAAAGCTCCTACATTGGCTTTGACTGAAACCTATGAAAAACCAATGCTATCTCAATATTTTACATTTTGGAAACTAATTATATTAAGGGGTAAGTGGCAACTGGTCTATTCACATGACTAAGGTCATTTTAAAGACCTCTCTTAGCCTCAGGGTAAACATTTACCTAGTTCCTGGTTTTGGTGAAATAATGATGAGGAAAGCAGAGTCACAGAGAGTCAAGAGAGCCTGACGGTATGATCCAGGAATCAAATTGTGTGCTCTGGGTTTGGAACACCCTGCTTTGAAACAAGCACTACTTGAGTGACTGAAGAATTAGAACCAAAAGATATTTAAGAGTATTTTAAAATACAATAAAATGGCTTGAATAAGCATAACTTACCATAAAATGGCTCTTGATAGTTTACAAAGCATTCAATGTTTCTTGTATGCTAAGGAAGGGATAAAAGTCAAGGCAATTATGCTCTCCCCATTTTACAGAGAAGTAAAATGAGGCTCAAGAATACTGAACAATAGTGAGAGGTTGAATTATTCTGAGAAACTAATCTTCTGGTTCAAAGCTAAGAGTCCTTGTAGACTTTAGTGTCTTGACTGCATCTTTCACAGAGAAAGTGGGTAGCAGAGGAGAGAATTGCAAAGGTGTGTGCTCCATGAATCAAATTAATTAGGGCAATAATTCACCAAATAAGAAATTCCTTCTCATAGATCATGAAGGCCAGTGAACTTTCAATGGAATGGGTTTTGGGGCTGGAGCTGCTCTCACAGAAGATTTGAAATATAAACAAGACCAGAGAGCAATAATCAAGGTAGGTAGTTTCAAACTGTGTCCCTTGCTTTATGTAGCTAATTCACATGGGTGGAAGGCAGATTCATGTCTCACACCTACAGGAACATAATGACCATTGCTTCAAACTTCCTCACCAATCTCCAATGAATGGAATTGAGATGCTGTCCTAGAATCTTTGGCCAGAAAACTTTGTGGCTGTAAAGAGATAGGCAGGGTCCACTGGGGTTCTCAACTTCCAATAAAGGCAGGCATATGTCTGTGGCTTGGTTTTGTGAGGCAGCAATGCCCATATCAAACTTCTGTCTTACACTAGGCTCCTTTCTTCAGAATTGTGACCCAAGAAATCTGCCCTAAATTCCCTTTGGGAAAAAAAAAAAAAAGATGAAATATTTCTAGTCTATTGTGTGGTTTTCCCCCAGAGCCTTTTTCCTTTTCCAGATGCTAGTTTAAAATGCCCAGGCTCAAGTCCAGATACAAAGTGCAGCAGATTGCTTCATTTAGTTACTCTGAGCCTCATTACAGCTCACCTCTGGGTATGTAATCAGCCTTTTATTCACCTAACAGGACAATTCTTTAATAAGGTGCTCATTTAAAGAGTTTTCCCCACAGGATCCACCTCTCTGAGAGCTCCTGGGAGTGCTGATAGGAAGACGGTGCATGCTAAATATTCACTCATTGCAAACAAGATCCCCTCTGCCCTGGTCTTTAGCTATTCTGAAGGCTGGGTAGCTGCATAGGATCTCCACAGGCTTGTCACTGGCAGCACAAAGGAGGGAAAAGACAGAGACACACTAGGACAAGACGGACAGCTGGCAAATTATATCTAAGCAGGCTGCTGCCCACTGGGAAAGCCGTTCTGACTTCCTGGGGTAATCCATCTTCCTGACACATCCCCTTCCCAGGAATTAGTTTTCTCCAACATACTTTCTGCTCCTGACAACAGGATGGATCTGTCTTTACTCCTCCCTCCTACTGACAAGCTTAAAGAGTCACCCCTAGCCTACCTTCAGCACTTCACTTCTCTCATGACACTGCTATTTATCTATCACCCAATTTATTGATAATTATCAGAGACCTCAAGGAGTGTGGTGATTGAATAAAAGCGCCTGGCTAAAGTTGGCCATTTGTCCATCCAGCCTAATTTTATTTTATTTTTTTTTCATCCAGCCTAATTTTAAATCAAATAAATAGGAAATAACCAAGCTAAGCTTCAAAACAGAATGGACTTTTCAACCTGAAGTAGCATCACTGATCGCTAAATTTTATTCTCATTTAACTACTTTAAAGACACAGGAACTTTATAAGAAATGCTTAATGGGTATTAGAGAATACAATGTCTTGGGTGACCGCTTAAGGAAAAAAAGAAATATTCTATATTTAAAGTGTTTATTCAAGCAACTGTCATGTCAATGGGGTAAAAGGAAAAAAAAAAAAACAAAAACAAAACAAAAAAACCTACCATGCTGGCAGTTAGATTAACCTGGATCCTAGTCCTGGCCAGGCTACTAAATATTTGAGATTTTAAATCTCTTTTATAACCTCTCTGGGATTCAGTTTGCTAATCTCTAAGAGAGTTGTAATAAATGATCTCCTTGCTCCTTTCGAGGGCTATCACTCCATCCAGGATCTCATTTCAAAAGTGATGTGCATGAAGAGTATGATATGCATGCCATGATTGCTCACTTCTAAACAAATTTAAAGGTGAACTTTATTAGCAAATGCATAATCCAGAAAGAAATACGGTACATTTACATTTCCAAATGTCTATCTACTTTTTGAAAGGGAGAGCTTTCAAAGCTTCCCAGGCTCAAAATCTAATTGTAAATCTCTTCTCTTTGGAGACCTGAGGCAGGCACCAGGTGCAAATCAGTCAGCTATAGCTAATGCATTTTGCTAATGAGCCCAAGGCACAAATATACCCTCTCTCTCCATATATATGTAGAAAGGACTCAAGCTATGTTGGATGTCTCTTTATTTTAATTCTCTTTGCCTACCAACTGCCTCTTCTAAGTCTTCTTTCAAGAGGCACAATCCAGTGTCCTCTGACGTGAGATGAGAAGCTATTTCTGGTGAAGCAGTTAGGCATTAACATTTGTCTTAGTCAAGTAGACACCAGAACATCAAATATTTTGTTGCTTAGTCATATCTATATTTAATGCAATTTTTTATATTTAACTAAGTTCCTCAAAATGATTATTAATAAATTATTTTTTTCAGATTTTAAAGGACCAATTATTTCATAGTCTTAAAAATAGTCTTCCGACTACTCATTTCTCCCCTCCCCACATCCAAGAATTCACATGCAGGAAGGTTTATCAGTGAGACTTAAAACAACTGAGACCTTAAAGGGATGTTCCACACTGTTAACACTTCAGGGAAGGCATTTGTTATCTCTCAAGAACTATCGAAGGTCTAGGAGATCACCACTATAAGCTCCATTGAGGAGATTCTCACTTAACAGGCAAACTAATTTGAAAAATGAAACATCAGGGCAGGCAAAGGAGTTTAAATCCATAGATCCTTCTGAAATATATATTTTCTTATTCCTTTAATGTGTGTATCCTGTTTCCTTTGACCTACTTAAATCATTATTTGAAAAATGTCCTTTCTGCTGCTTTGGGGGAAGATATTGGCAATGTGGTTAACTGTCACACAGGAGGTCAAGGCTGTTCTCACTATTTGGGATATTAAGTGAACAGACTCCTAAAAGGAAAAAAAAAGAAAAAAGAAAAACCAAAACCAAACCAAAAAAGCCAAAACACAAAGGCAGGCACCAGGAAGGGGACCTAACAAAACATATATTATCTTTAGTGGCCAGAACAGGATGGGCCACCAAGTTTATTCACTTTGGTTAAAATGAAACCCCTCGACATATATGAGGGGTTTTATATATATATACACAAATGCATACAGAGCTAACACAATTAATCCTGGGGTGGCATTTTCTTAATCGTACTCTTTCTAAGTAGAATTACTTAAAAGCTGAGCCATGGTCAAACGAGACTCAGGATATGGAACTCAGATAATAGAAAAGGTAAAAAAGATGGATAGATGCTAATATAAGGAGACAAAAATCTAAATAGGCAAGTGTTACCATTAAGGTTCCAGGGGAAGAGAAAACAGTCAAAACAAGTGTGTACTAAGGCAGTTCTCCCAACAGAGACCTTAAGCATTTGAATCACTAGTATATTTCCAGTGCCAAGAACAATGCCTAGTGCATAACAGGTGTTCAAAAATCATTACATGAGTAAATTCTCTTCAAATAAGTTTTTAAAATATATTTTGAATTATTTGATTTTGTTTGGATGTGAGAAGAGAAAGGATGCCAAAATATAACTAAAACCTGCATTGGAAAACTGGAAATGAATATGTGCCCACATTTGGTGGTAAAGTCACTAAAGGATTTTGAAACCCAAATAGGAGTCATTGTTTATCTGTAATGTACCTCTTAGGATATTTAAAAGGGGCAGAGAACTAGAAGACAATATATAAATTATATAACGAATTCATAGTTTGAAATCATTCAAATGGTAATCAGTTTGAATTAAGCAAAGAAAATTTAAGGTAAAAAAATAAGTTACCCTTTATTGGGATATACTGAATTTGGATGAAAAATCAGAAGAGAAACAAGAAGAACTTACACTTAATGTACTCAAAGTTAAGGCCAAAAAGAGTTCTGAACATAGGACACCAACAATTCTATATATTTCCTCCATGGACTATGTATAGAGTAACTTCTTCCCTGATAAGAAGCCAGTCCTATCAAAGATATGCCTGATGTTTTAAAAGTGAAATATTCTAATTAGTAGATTTAATTTTTAATTCTCAAGTAGTAAATTGATTTTAAAAAGACAGGCTTTTAAAAATACCATGCTTATAATTAACATTTGCTATATTTTGAGAAAGCTCTATTTCCCCCTCATTGTTTAGCTCCCCCTTCTACTCAGTCCTAATGGGGAGTCATGATACTCAGTAGCAGATTATCTGTGGTAGCCAAAATAATGGTGCCCCAAAGATGTCCATGTCTCAATCTCCAGAACCTGTGAACATGTTAAGTAATATAGCAAAAGGGAATTAAAGTTGCAGATGGAATTGAGGTTGCTGATCAGCTGACCTGGAGGAAGGGAAATTATCCTGGATTATCAGGTAGGATTGATCTAATCACACAAGTCTTTAAAATTGGATAAGGAGGTAAGGCCACCTAGGTGGCACAGTTGGTTGAATGTCTGTCAGTTTTGACTCAGGTTGTGATCTCAGGATTATGAGATGGACCCCCAAGTCAGGCTCTGAGCTCAGTGAAGAGTCTGTTTAAGACTTTCTCTCTGCCCCCCCTCCTGGTGTGCTCTCTCGCTTTCTAAAATAATAAGTAAATAAATATTTAAAAATTGTATAAGGAGGCAAAAGAATGGGTCAGAAAGATTTGATGGGAGAAAGACCTGACCAGCTGTTGCTGGCTTTGAAGATGGAGGAAAGAGGCCATAAGCCAACAAATATAGTGGCTTCTAGGAGCTGGCAATGGTCTTCACCTTTCAGGCAGCAGAAAAACAGGGATCTCAATCCTACAACCACAAAAAACTGAATCCCGTCAACATCTCAAATGAACAGCAAATGGATTTGCCCCTAAGGCCTCCAGAAAGGAACACAGTGTGTTGACACCTTGATTTCAATCCAGCACAACCGGTACTGGACTCCTCACCAGAAGAAATGAAATCTAATAGGTTTGTGTAGTCTTAAGCCATGCAAATTGTGGTGATTTGTTACAGCAGCAGTAGAAAACCAGAACATAACCCAGGATTCTACCACGAAAGATAGAGTAGGAAGAGAAGCCTGGAATAAACTTGTGTTAAATGTACAAGAGCTTATCTAGGAACAAGGAAAGAAGCTATGTAATCAGGGACAATTACTTCCTTTTTCAATGTAAAGGAAGATACTCGGGCTTTTGGTTATAACTTACTTCATGTTTAAGGGTTTATTGAACTCAAACCTATCTATCCCATTTTGGTCCATTAAAGTGACTTAGGTAATAATGAGCAGATGGAAATTGGCAGCAACACTGACATCTGGAATAGGTGATTGCCAAGAACTCTTTTGATGACTATTCCTCATTAGTCTCCCTGGTGTTTGGATCCCTGCCTCCATATCTGGCTTCCAAGATCTAGTTATGGCCACCTTACTTTGGTGACCTCTGTGGAAATCCCCCAGTAGCCAACAGGGTTCAGCAGCCTTCTTGCCGCCTGTGTTTCCTAGGACCGCCACAACAAAGTACCACAAACTGGGTGGTTTAAAACAATACAAATAAAATTTCTCACAGTTGTGGAAGCTAGCATTCTGAAATCAAAATGTCAGAAGGGCTATGCTCTCTCTCCAGCTTCTGATGGTTGCCAGCAAGTCCTGGAGTTCCTTGGCTTGTCTCTGCCTCTTTCCCATCTCTGCCTTCATCACCACATGGGCAACTTCCCTCTGTGAGTCTGTGTCTTCATATCATGTTCTCTTCTCTGTGAGTATCTGCTTCTGTGTCTATTTTCCTCTTACTATAAGGACACCAATTATACTGAGTTAAGAGTTCACCCCACTCCAATATGACCTTACTCGAACTAATTACATCTGCAATGATGCTATTTCCAAATAAGGCCACATTCTGAGGTTCTAGAAAAGACAAGGATTTTGAGGGGGCATTGTTCAATCTAGTATAACTCCTAACTCTAAATAGGTCCTAGATTTTTGGCATCTCCTTAAGCTCATGTGAGTGATTTCTTCCATTTACTATCAGCATGACCACTCAATACTACCCTGCCTGTCAAATAGTAAGAATGTGTTAAGTATCATCTGTGAGAAACTGAATTGAACCCACATTTATTTTCCTGCATTATAGTTCATTATTAAACTTACAAGTGATTTTATATATTCCCAAGTAATTCACACTGATTATCTCATCTGTGCCTTATATCGACAATGGCAGTGCAAATCTCATTATTTCTGTTTTATACAGTTAGTTAAGAACCGCATCAGGCTAAAGATGAGACTTCCTGACCTCTAGTTCCAATTTCCAGGTCTCCTTTTTATAATCATAATAGAAAAAAAATCACCCTTGTGTCTCCAAAAGACACAATCACCCTTGTGTTTAAAAAAGAGTGTTCCCAAGAGTTGAAAAGGGCATAGTGATGATCTATAGAATCTCTGATCATTGCCACATGGTATCTACATGTCCTCTCTAAGCTGTCCTATTGCTGATAAGTCCTTTCTTCTTTTTTTGTCCCCCTTAAGAATAAAATAAAATAGAAATACAGTACCAATATATAGTAAGACCATTGTCCCTGCTCTGTAACACATAGAACATACCTGAGCATAATCAAATCAAATGAGGTAATTTATTATTAAAAACACACGAAACAAAAATGTCACATGAAAAGTTCAAACAGATATGTTTGGCATGCCTCTGAGAGAAAAATCCTTGGTGTCCTAAAATAGTGTCTTCTTTAATCATCATCATGCATAATGCTAATAATCGGTGACTGGCTGGAGCAAAGTGCTAAATAGTGTGTAAACCACGGATTTTATTTTTCAAAGTGTCAGGGAGCTCTTTGTTCATTTCCATGATCTCAACTACTAATAGTGGGTCAGCATTGCCATTAGTTCACATGCATTTGGGTAAACACTATTCTTTTTTTTTTTTAATAAAAAATGTGATTCAGTAACACTGTGTTCCTATCAAAAGTATTTAATTGCCCATAAAGATAAATCACTGCATCCCCATTAAGTTGTCAAAAAAATTTCTAAAAGGAAGACAATGGCAAATTTCTAACAGGAAAGACAAGAATAAAGAAATAGGATAGGAAAGTACTAAAAAAAAAAACTTAGAAATGTCCAGCAGAAACCTTACTTCAACAACCCAACCCAGATCATGAAGCAGTCATGTGGAGGAAAAAACAAATCCATAATATAGATTCAGCAGAGTAATGAATGATGTCCCCAGCTCCACGGTAGAGCTAAAGTAAACTTTTTACATATTTGGCTTCTGCCTTTCCTTCTCTTTAGAGAAGGCGAGTCTTCTCTAGAAGGTAGAGAATTGCGATGCGAGTCTCCTGGCATTTGCTGGATTTACTAAGGTTTCCTAGTCCCTTCATTTTATTTCACTGGAATTATTATGAAAGTACAGGTCCATTTTCTACCTCATATAAAAACAGGAAAATTAAAGATAATGTGCTCTCTAAATAAGATTACTAAGCTTTAGTTATTCCTTTGTCTAATAAAAAATATGAGGGAGATTTCATAAGAATAAGACAAGCCAAAGATGATAGAAAGAAAACTTTTTGCAAAAGGCGTATCTGATAAAGAACTGTTATCCCAAAATACAAAGGCATCTGAAAACTTAATAATTAAGAAAGTAAACAACTCAATGAAAAAAAGGAGCAAAGGATCTGAACAGACATCTCACCAAAGAAAATATGCAGATGGAATATAAGCATATGAAAAAATGTTCAATGTTACATGTCATCAGGGAATTGCAAATTAAAACGAGATACTACCACATACCCATTAGAATGGCCAAAATATAGAACACTGACAATAAAGCCAAATGCTGGTGAGGATGTAGAGCAACAGTTCTCATCCATTGCTGGTGAGAATGAAAAATGGTACAGCCACTTTGGAAGACAGTTTGGCAATTTCTTACAAAACTACACAAATTCTTACCACACAACCCAAAGAACTCCACTCCTTGATATTTATCCAAGTAAGCTGAAAACACCTATGTCCACATGGGTATTTACAGCAGCTTTATTCATAATTGTCCTAACGTAGATGAAAACAAGACGCCCTTCAGTAGATGAATGGATGAACAAATAGGTACACTTCAACAACACAATATTGTTCAGCACCAAAAAAAAAAAAAATGAGCTATCAAGTCATAGAAAGACATGGAGGAAATTTAAATGTATATTGCTAAGTGAAAGAAGCCAATATGAAAAGGCTACATCCTGTATGATGTCAACTATATGACATTCTGGAAGGGATAAAACTATGAAGACAGTAAAAAAGATCAGTAGTTCCCAGAGGAAGGGACAGGATGATAAATAGGAGAAACACTGGATTTTGGGGCCAGCGAAACTACTCTGTATAATACTATAATGATGGATACATGCCATTATACATTTGTCAAAGTCCATAGAATGCACAATACCAAGGATGAACCCTAATGTAAACCATGGACTTTGGGTGATAATGATGTGTCAATACAGCTCCATAATTTGTAAGAAATGTACCACTCTGGTGAGGGATGCTGACCATAGAGGAGGTTGTTATGTCTGTGAGAACAGGGAGTATATGAAAAATCTGTATTTTCTGCTCAATTTCGCTATAAAGCAAAAAGTTCTTTAAAAAATAAAGTCTGTTGAAGGAGGGTGGGAGATAATGGACAAAATATCATCTCTACCTATGAAGCCTCTCTTTAAAGTCCTTCATATGCTAACAGATGATTTCATGATGCAGGCAGCATCCTCTAAACTGGAAAGTAGTATCTTAATCTCAGTTTACAGGTGTGAAACTAAGAAAGAAAGATGACAAGTAGTTTTCTAATTAAAAAATGAAAGAGGTATTTAGGTGGAGAACTGTAACCTATGTTTCAATGCAGACCCATTGTCTTAATCATAAACTAGTCCTCAGTCCTGTGACCTATAAAATAGCTTCTTACAAGTATCCTGATATATAAAACAGTGAGCATTTGTAGTGATCTTCAAATGAATGCTGCTCAAATTTAGCATTCTTAAGACAGGTATTTATCCTGTTTGTGTATACTTGTCCCCATTTTGAGGGGAAAATAATTCTGTCTGTATAGGATAATGAACCAATTTTGAGTTAAAGTGGTACCTAATATAACATAGAACCACACAATTCAATGATAGAACTCTGTAAAATTTGATAATTTATTCCCTTGCTTAAAATTTTATAAATGCTCACCATTGGACTTCCAACAAACATGAAGCCCTTTCCCCAGCTTACCTATCCAAGCCCCTGTCTACTGTCCAGCCTATTCTCACTCTCCCCATTGCTGTTTGCATCCAGGCTTGCTGCCTTTTTCTGGTTTTCAAACAAGTCAACCCTACTTTTTCCATGAGGCTTTTTCATTAACAATTCCTTTGACCCAGACGTGATTTTCTAGTTCTCACAGAACTGTCTTTTTTCATTTGGGTCTTGAGCTTTTCCTATTTACACAACCTAAAAGATCTCTCAATCATACTCTTTTGCTTTATCCTATTTTATCCCAGCTTCTAGTAGAAACTGATATTCTGTTCCTCTTTTCAACTTACTTATTGCTTCTCTCCCTCAAGAGAATACAAAGTATGGTTGTCTCACTCAACACTAAATACTCTGTGTTCAGAACACAATCTGAGAATAGTCATGTGCTTGGTAATGGCTTGCCAAATAAAAGAATAGGTGATTTTAATCCCTACAGCCATTTTGGGACACAGATATTCTATTTTCTCCCAACATATGGACATGCAATGAGATAGAAACATTGTTGAGGGTCACTCAGCTATATAACAGGATCAGAGGCAGGATTTGAACCCAGATCTGTCTGACTTCATGGTGGATCTGCATAGCAGACTGACACAGCAATCAGTAAAATGAATGTGAGGGGATGGCTTTTGGTTCCAGGTTATAGAATAGCCCAATACCTAGTTGAAAAAAAAAAAGGAGAAACTTATCCCAAATAAAAATAGGATAACTATAGGGTTGATATTTTAAGGGTTCAATGATAGCATCAAGGAAACAAGTTCTTTTGCTTTACATATTGGCATGTGGGCTTTGTCCACATGTTGGATATGAAATCCCACAGAATCTGCCGTGGGATAATCTGTAGAATAGTGAAGAAGCAAATGAAGTGTCTGCTTATGAATATATATATATATATATATATATATATATATATATATATATGAATTCACTAAGACCACTAAGCAATATAATTAAAGATTTTTCTTCTATGCACTCTTCAAAAAGTTTAGGACAATAGTTCTCAAGACTGGCTGCACCTTAGTATTACCTAGGAAGCTTTTAAATTTTGACAACTCAGGTTCACACCTCATACAACTAAATCAAATTTTCTGGAGGAGGAGTCTGTGCATCAGAGTTTCTTGAGGTTTTATTTTTTTAATTCTGTAGATGATTCTTCTGAACAGCAAGAGTTGAGGACCACCAGAACTTCATGTGTATGCTACCTTGACATAAGTATTTCTACTTCTTAATTATCCATTAATTTCACTTCTTGCTTGTTCCCATTTGTTTCTTACTTTCCATTCTCTGATGTTTTTCCTATAATATCTATTAAGGAATGGTTATTGTTAAATGAGCTATACAAATGAAAAAACTAATGTCAACTACTTCCCATATATTATCTTAGAGCATTTCTAGAAAGGTGGGAAAAGGCAGTATTTCAAATATAGAGCACTTTAAAATGATCCATCCTATGTTAACATGAGGAAGTGCCTGATACACTTCTCAAACAAATATTATAAAGATACAAACACCTCATTCTTTTCCAAAATGACCAAATAACGTCTGCAGAAAATTGTATTTTTCAAAGACAGCAATAACAACATATCTGTCCCATCCAACATGCTCTTTTTCAATGTGACTTTGCCTCTCTCTCATCAACAAGTAGAGTCTAATTCTTTCCCCTTTAATCTGGGTTGGCTTGAGTGACTCATTTGTAACCAATGAAATGTTGTGAGAGAGTCACTGTGTGCTTCTGAGACAAGGTCAGAATAAGCAATGAAGTTTCCACTTGGATTTTTGGAACATTCCTTCTCCAGAAGCTTGCTCTTAGGATATTTTCTCTCAGAAAACTAAATCCTGTGAATGAGAAGCCTGAGCTACATGAAAAGGCCATCTTAAGAGCCCCAGCTCAGTTTAGCCTTCAACTTATCCAGGCTCCAAATATCATTAAAGACGCTTCCAGATAATTCCAAGTCCCAAGCATGAGAATCATCCCTGACTCCTCAAGTCTTCCCACTTGAGATTCCTGTTACCAGGAAGCAGAGATAAACCATCCCCATAGTGCCCTCTCCAAATCCCTGCCCCACAGAATCTGTGAAATCATACAATAATTGTTACTTATAAGCTACTGCATTGGGGATTGTTACACAGCAATTAATAATCAGAACAATCTCAAGACATTCACATCAGAAAAAGCACCGAGAAAACAACTCTTTGTTTCCTTCTTTTACTGTATTGGCCTTCCAACTTCACACAATGTTTTGTTTTGTTTTGTTTTAACATTTACTACTAAAACTTGCACCATTCTCACTCCTTTATATACACACATGCAAAAACAAAAAACAAAAAACAAAAAAACAACAAAAAAAAAAACCACACACACAACCCCATTCTCCATCTCTATTATTTCTAAGAGTTGTTGCATATATTTAATAGTTTAACAAATATTATTTGAGTAGGGATACATATATAGAGAGTGAATGCTGAAATGGACCATCAATATTGTGGTCCTCTAGGACCTATTGTGTCCTCTAGGAAAGGTAGCTCTCTCTACCATCCAAAAAAATGGGACTGCCTTGTTTCATATGCTGGTGGAAGACTTTCCAGATGACCAAAGAACTGTCCTCACAACCAGCCACCTCTTCTGTACATGTGCTTTGAGATAGCAACACTCAAAAAACAACAATGTAAGGAACTCATTCCTTTATTTCATAATCAAAAAGTGATTTTTTTAAAACTGAGAGCTTCAGGAAAAATAGATATTTTGACTGAGTCCAGCACAGGATATGTGTAGTTGTGAGGATACCAAGTTTAACAATAAAGCTCTTTCATTTTAGCATGTTTTTTTTATGAAATTAATTGACTTGGAAGGGAATAAAAACACATCTTTATGCTTGATCCCTTAAAACCAAATAGCATAATGTTCCAAGAATGTAAATGCTACATGGTCCCATGAGTACATTATGGCAGTCACAAGAGCCGGTCTCTCCTGGCCAGTCTTTCAGGCCTGACACACCAAGTCAAGGAGCTGGGACAGGAATATTGATGCCTTCAGGGAAGTTCTCAACCTCTGTCACATGGGTTCTGAAATGTACTACCATGGTAAGGATTTCCTTTTAAGTGCTTCTTCTTGCTTTTCATTGATTCTTTAATTTATGATCTGGTATATTAAGAATATTATATTTACAAAATTACATTATACTTCTACTAGGTTATATTTGACTTTATACATTTATGTTGATTCTATGAACCTGACACATTTCTCCTAACATAAAAGCAAAACTATTTTTAAAATGTACAGAAAAAGAAATCTAGGGTATGTTAACTTTATATACAATTTCTTGAAATCTAATTAATAAGGCCCATTCACAGATTACTTGCATACTGTATAGTTAACATACAAAGCCACCTACAGAGGCATGTACTTCTACCATCTATTTAGTTCTCTTCTTTTTAGGTACACTCATAGAATTGTAAAAACAGAGAGAAAATGGAGGTGGAGGAGGAAAACAGAGTAGTCACTGAGATAATGCTCTTGTAGAATCTTTTTAGAACCACAAATTCTGGTAGTTGCTATAAAAATATACTTGCAATGTGAAAAATTATACATAAAAAATTGTCACTTGAACTAAAAAGACAATTTACCCAAGCGACAAGATAGGTTTGCCAACTAATTACAAAATTGTGATGAAAGTGATCAAGTCCAATTCTCTCCAAAGTATATCCAATGAAGTATTCATCCCTAATTGCTCCTATAAAAAGGCATCCTGAGGTCAAATAAAGTTAAAAAAATGTTGTATGCTATATGTCCCTCATAGAGAGATTCATAAATTGTGTGACTTGTTTAAGTCTCTGAGTAGGTCTGCAGGAAAAAGACTTACTTAGTTTTCTTTCCCCCAGCATTCTGCACACTTATTTGAGCACAAAGCCATTTGTCTGTGTGTGTATGTGTGTTCTTTTGAGGGGGATATGGGAAGACAAGTAAACTATCTATTATACCCACATAGTGAAAAAGAGCTGGTCTCATTTATAACAACAGGTACAAAGCATCGTTATTAACAGACTCAATTTCCTATAAAGGACTTCCTAGAAGCAGATGGGAAGAGGGAGGAAGAGGCAGTGGTTGAAATTTTTTGAGATCCTTCTCATTTAGATTTTTGTAACACCTTCATCCATCTTCCCTGTCCCTTTTCCCCCAGGCAAGTTAATGGATTAACCTAAGAACATAAAGTATCAGAGGCCAAAACTCTGCACCTGAGAATACATTGTAGCTTCACATGTACAGAGGAATAAATCATTTCACGGTCTTTCTCCAATGAAGCCAGGAAAGAAAAATCACAGACAGGGGGATTTGTCCTTTAGATGGTTATTACCCATAGCAGGTGGCGGAAATGCCAACAGTAAAAACTGCACTTTGGCAACCAAAGCTACAGCCCAAACACAATGATGTTCACAGGGGCTCTGTCTGTTTTCCTGGCTGCTGAGATGCAATATTAACATCCAAATAGTCGCAGACAAATTATTGTGCTTGTTTCTTTTGCTACAGATTCCCGAACATGCACAGAAAGTTGTCCTTCACGCCGAGATTGGAAAAAGAAAAAGTAGAATGAAGGAAAAAGAAAAAATACCAGAAACAACAGCAACAACAATAAAACAAGACAAAACAAAATTGTCTCTTGACAAATCAACCTGCAAATGTTTTAATTCTTTTAATGCTCAGAGCAACACCAGGGAAAATTACATCGTTAATATAATAACAGAGGGAGAAGCATTTTAGCTGAAGATCTTTAAAAGTTATTTATCTAGTTTGGGATTATATTGATGGAGTTTATAAAAAAATCTTATGGTTTTGGGATTCAGATTGGCTTGAAAGTGATCAAAAAAAGAATTGTGAAGGATTCCTCTGGTATAGCCATTTAAATTCAGCTATCATACAAGACAAAGACTCAGTGAAAGAAGACTGTAGAAGCGATATGGCATGAAACTCACAAGGACAGGTTTAAGTCAGATGGAACTGGATTCAAATTTAAACTCCACCACTTAAGAGCTATTTGACTTTGTGAAATGTACTTAATCTTTGGGATCTCACTGGCAGCATGGAATAAAAATAACTGTTTCGATGTGTTATTAGATTTATTTTTTAAAGGTTTGTTTATTTGTTTGAGACCAACAGAGATAAAGAGACAGAGAGAAAGAGAGAGAGAGAGCATGAGCAGGTGGAGGGGCAGAGGGAGAGGGAGAGAGAGAATCTCAAGAAGAGTCCCTGTTAAGTACAGAGCCCAAAATGGGGCTCACTCTGGGGCTTGATTTCATAACCCCAAGATCATGACCTGATCTGAAATCAAGAGTCTGATGCTTAACTGACTGAGCCACCAGGTGGCCCTTACTGTGTTATTAGATTTAAATCATATAAGGAATACAAAGCATCCAGTTTGGTATCTGGTGCATAATGGATGTGTTATAAATGCTACCACAATGATCATCATCATTATCTTAGAGTTGGAATATGCCAGTGATCCTTTCCTTAACTCCAGATAAGTAAGTGTATATCCCTTCCCAATGAAAACAACATAACATTGCAAACTTGATATGTCACTCATTTTTGAGAGATCTGGGCTTCCTTAGAAAACCAGGGAAGTCAGTAGGCATTCCTTCCAATACGGCAAATAATATTCTCATAAATTCAAGCCAGTTAAATCCCCACTGAAGCAATTTCTACTGCCCACACTCAGGAGTTCAACTTAGATATAAGCAAGAAAAAGCCAGTCACACAGATTCTTAATGCTTGAAGGAATTACTCAGGACACAATAGATCCCAATTGGGTTTCTTGATAGGTAGGACAGACATTGATTATCTTGTTCACTTATTTAACATTTTTTGAAATGCTTCCCATGTATGCCATTGTGTAAATACTGAATATACCACGGGGAACCATGTAGATTCTGTACCTGTCCTAGTAAAACAAACATATTCTTACAGTTAAGGTACATGGTAAATTGTTAAGATGCTTGCTCTCAAAATAGTATCTCTTAGGATACCCTTTATTGAACAAAATAATTTTAAGAGAAGTTGGCATTAGAATCTTTAATAGTTTTGCAAATGCTTTATCCACGACAGAGAGGGACTGAGAACATGATTAAAATAGCTACTCAAGAGATGACTGGGTGGCTCAGCTGTTGAACATCTGCCTTTGTCTCGAATAGTGATCTGGTCCGGGGATGGAGTACTGCGTCAGGGGTCCCTGCAGGGAGCCTAATTCTCCCTTTGCCTGTGTCTCTGCCTCTCTCTGTCTCTCATGAATAAATAAATAAAATCTTAAAAAAAAAAATCGCTACCCAAAGGCACAGCCCTTAAGGAAGCAAAGAGAAAACTATAGCCAAACTTATCCAGAACAAAAGCCTTAGGTCATTAAGCAGTAACTCATATTACCCAAGGGGAAATAAATTTACATTTGTAACCAAAGAGCCAATGCTAGTGATGCTTTAATAATTGGTTCTCCCCTTCTTATCTTTGTCTACAAGACTAAGACAGGGTCAACAAAGGACATTTTGTCCCGTGTGCATATTTTGTCCCTCAACACTGCTGTATTGCAGACTTACAAGTTGTGCATGAATAGTGAATAGTGAACTTAGGGATTTAACAGGACCAGTATTCATTCATGTACTTATTCATTCATTCACAGCAAATATGGATATCATCCATGTTTCAAGCACTATTCTAGTGCCCGAGGATAAAATGACTAGTATAGGAAAGGTCTCTTGACTCCTAGAAGCTTGTGACATAATGTGGAAAGAGGCAATAAAGTAATTAACAAATAGTGGTAATCACTAAAAAAATAAGAGTAATGAGATAGAATGACTGTCGGTTGAGGAGACTATTTTAGATAGGATGGCAGGAAAAGATTCTCTGTAAAGTGGCTTTGGAACTGAGACCTCAATGGTAACTGGGAATGAAAGTCTCTCAGATACCAGGAGTTTTACTTATTCCTTGAGAAATTTAGAACACTGCACCCCCTGTGACTTTTAGAGATGTTTCCTTAATACATACATGGCTGGGTATTAGACAGACTGAAACATAACCTTGATTCCTTTTTCTGAGGAAACAGGTAATTGGACATCTGTTTCTTGATAAAGACTGCTAGGCAGCCAAAAAAGAACCCACAGGTTGTTGTCATTTGCAATTCATTTTCTTTAAATTTTTTAATAAAAATCTTACTATGTTTTTGGTAGAAATACAAACTGTGGCAACATTCCTGGGAGGAAATCTGGCAAAATGTGCTAAAAACTTTAAAATATGCACTTTTATACTGGCAAAGTACATTTCTACTTCTGAAAACATATCCTAAGACAATTACAAACATTTTATACCAATTAATTGATTCATAAACATTTGGGGGGATGTGAAGATGAAATAAAACCCAATATTCTTCACTCAAAAATGATTCTTGATAAAGATTTCAATGCTCTCAATGTAAAATCTTGAGTTGAACTCTTTGGGCCAAGGGAAAAATTAAAGAGCACTGATATTATTGGCCCAGATTTAGGGGGGAAAAATCTAGGTGGCAGAGAGTCTAATATATATTGATTCTTTAATTCATCTCTTATGCCCATTTCCAGAAATCTAGGAACTGTTCTAGATGGGATTAGGTAACCCTACCCAGAAATCCCCGCCCCTCCCCTCCAGAAAGTTACTTTTGCTGCCAGAACTGTTTAAATTTTGTTTGAGTCATGGGTTCTGATTCTTACAGAATTATTCATTCTAATTAATTAAAATAGTTTCCTTTGGGGAGGACTTAAAATGCTGTCTACTTTTCTACTAAAGTGACGGCATGTGTCCTCCATCATGTGTGCCTTCACCTTTATGCTGCCTCCTTTTTATGCCTTTTGGGAAAGTTGCTGAACTTCTCAGATTCCTTGTCTAAAATACTGGAATATTGTTACCTACCTCACAAAGTGGTTATTAAGATTAAATATGCTAATATTTTTTAAAAGTTCCTAGATCAATGCTTTTTACTATGTTAAATAAAATTTAAAATACATACCTTATAAAACCTCTAGATCTGCTTCTTGATTATTGATTATCAATTATCTCAATTCTTAAGATTAACTCTCAATTGAATTATCTTCTAGGAAGGATTCCAGCTTCTTAAGATATCTTCCCCCATCTTTGTTTCTTCTTTTTAAACAATGTCTGTATATATCAACAAACCCACAGATTTCCAAGTACAACCTGCAGAACCTTCCCTTTATACATATGCAACCACCCTGGTCCACTCTAAGCAGGATCTTTAGTGGCTCCCTGGTGCAGGGGGAGCAAACCACACAAATAAAAGAAGGAAGTTAATAGGGTAAACCTGTATGGTGATTTCACTTTTGGCATAAGCTCATCTTCAGAATGGTCTCCTTATTAGTATTCCTAGCTTCATTCAACCCCATCTAGTCACTGCGCAGATTCTGAATCCTGCTGCAAAAACCCTATCTTTATACCAGTTATTGATATCAAGTCCCCAAAAGAGACAGTCTCATTTTCTTTTGAAATGTTTCTATTCTTCAATCTCTTTTGCACAAATTTTCATTCATGTATACTTTGTTTTTCTCTACAATCTAACTTAGTATTTCTCAAAGAGAAGTCTGTGGACTGGCTGTGGTCAGGGTCACAAAAAGGGATGGGGATTGTGAGGGGCTAAGATTCCTGAGCTCTATTCTGGACCTACTGAATCTGAATATAGTCCTTAGGAATATGCATTCGTAAAAGAACCTCAGGTGAAACTAATACACACAAAATACTGAGAACCATAGTCCAAGGAACCGATAGCAATGGACACAGGACAGGGACTGGTAAACTGTGTCCCACTGACACTGGCAGTCAGGTATTGGCAAATACCTTCCAAAGTCAAAGGGGTGTGTGAGCTGCCTCAGAGGCAAGAGGGCCAAGAAGCCGCTGTGAATTGACAGTGTGGTGGAGGATATTTCTACTCTGAGTGGGAAAGGCTACAGAAAGCTAATGCTTATAATTCAATCTGCTAGAGAAAAGGAATTAATGTTTTGCTTTTAATTTTATCCTAAAAATGTAAATGAATTTAATAGTAGTAATGTACACTGACACTTGTACATTAATCTCCCAGTCACATACATTGTGTTCTGCCTTTCTAATTAGATAATAAAGTTATTAATTATGCCTAATATTTGTATGTTCACCTATTAAAATTAACTGGAAACCAAATTTTTCAATGATCCAAAAAAAGAAAAACAAACAAAAAAGGAAGCACTCCTATCAGCTAAACATGGCTAACAACCCAGAAGGCAGCAGTGGGATATCAATGACAATAACTCAGGAAACGGGCAGGAGAGGCAGAGTTGTTACAGCAGAAGGTGATAAGAGTAAACACTGCGAGAGCATGTATGGCTTTCCAGGCTAGCCTTTAAACACCTGTGTATTTTAGCTCATGGAATCCTCATCACTGCTCTGGGAGGTCAGCCTTGGTCATATCCATAGTTGTCATTTACAGTCAGGGAGAGGAAAAGGACACTTGACATTGTTATACAGCTAGTAAGCAGCGGAGGAGGACTTTGAACCCACGTGGAATGGTTCCAGACCTACTTTCACCTCCATGACTCAATGAGCAGCCTCCTCCAGATGAAGCTTCTCTTCTAGAACGTGGGGATATGATATTATCTGCCTCAAAAGACCATTGTGAGATTAATACATGCAAATCCTTTAAGACTGTCTCGCATAGTAAGTGCCATATGTGTATATGCTACTGCTCTCATACATTATTATTATTAATTATTAATGACCAATGTAATTTGGACCAATGTAACTATAATAATTTACATAATAGTAATTGCAATGATTATGTATTTATAATCACATTCTATTAGATGGTAATAAAGCAAAAACAGAGGCAAAATAATTATTTTTATAAGAGCAGAGTGGGATATTCCTGAAAATGTGTTCTTCTAAACCACCTGTATCAGAAACATCTGAGGTGTTTGTTAATAAATAAAAAATAAAAAAGAAAGATTTCAAGAGCTCCACCAGAGATCTGCTATGATGAGATCCCCAAATTTGTATATTTAGCAAGGGGTCTTAAGTGCTTCTTCTGAACACTAAAGTTCAAGATTCCTTGCCACAGAGGCAAAATTAAAAGAAGAGTAAATAGAGAAAAGTCAGCTGTCAGTCAACCTAAACATTTCTCTGCACCTATGAGTGAGTTAAATACCTAAATGGCATTTATAGCAAGTCCTTCTAGGAGGTGGTATTTCTAGATTTCTGTCACAGGACTCAATGATTTCTGAATTGATAAAATTTTCACTTGTAATTAAATAATTTCCATACCATTATGCTCTGTTAGGACTGGATTAATCCAAGCAATAAAAATACAATAATAATGGTGATGGATAATGGTGGATAAAGATGGATGATGATGATAATTATGAGTTGTTTGATGTTTTACATCAAAATTATACAGTCTTATTTTCATTAACTTTGGGCTAAACTATGTTTATAATAGTGACTAACAAACTTTTTAAACAGCAATTCAGGAGGAAGTCCATTTGATTTGTTCTACTTGTGAAGTATTCTTGTGTATCTCTACTCACCTTTGCTGGTATTTTTATGGTAGGATTCTTTACCCCAAAAATTACAACTTTAAGGTGTATGTTAAAATACCTCAACATTAATATTCACTGAAAAGTAAACACTGATAAATGGGTTAATAAAACACTCCCAAAGTAGAACCTTGTAAAATTAGGTTTGTAACTGTAAAATTAGGTTTCTAAACAATAGGGTGTTTTATTTTCAAATGTGATAAAAATGGGTGGGGAGAAGTTACTATTAATGAGAATTATACAACATAATTCCTTGTCCAGTTTCCACCTGGCTATTCTCACTTCCCCAAATCAATGGTCAAGTGTCAAGGAAGAAAAGTTTTCCATCTTTGAAGCATAAAAGGAATCACTGCTAACACAATCTACAATGCCCAAATATTTACTAAATACAAAGGGAAATCTCAAGTTGGTTGTGCTGTTCAAAGAGAAGAATTTGATTCTACCTGCCAAAGGATTGCCAGAAGGAAGTGGCCACAAATAAAAATGAAACTGTGTGTATATCTATACCAGGTCTCAGCTGTGTCACGCTTTGAGGACTGTCCAAAAAGCGGTGCTTTCTAAGGAGACAGCTAGAAAAGAACCTGGATGCATGCCCTTCATTTTCTTCCCTGTGCATAAATATCTCCACCTGTGCCAGGAGAAGAAAATGGGAGGGAGCACTCAGAGTGCTTTTCTTCAATATCTATCCAGCAGCTGTGTGGTTTTCACTGACAGCCACTGGAGGTAGCCCGCAAGAAATGTGCCTGCAACTCTGTAATTGATGGTGACTTAAAGTATGAAAATGAGCATATTCAGACATTTCTCCTCACAAGGAAAGAACAAACAGCCAATATTAAACAAGTCCATTTCTCTTATGCCAAGATTTTGATGGTGGTTTCTTTGGGCAGGCAAATGTTTCTTTTTATAAGCAGCTCTTAGCCGAATGCTATATATCGATAAAACATGGGCATTTTGTGTTCATTTTTCTAACTGAACCTTGGAATTTTTCATAAAATCCTTCACTTTCCTTGGTAACTGTTGCCATATAAAGCATTGTGTTGGAAGAGGGAGGTAGAGAGGAAGAGTGAGACAGAGAGAAGTAAAGAAAGAAAAAAAGCAAGCAAGTTTAGAAAAACTAACTGGAGCTTCCATACCAGTAAAAGCAAAACAGGTTTCAAGCATTCACAATTATAAATTTCAAGCATTCACGATTATAAATGCGACAAGCATTCACAATTATAAATGCAACTAAAATCATCACCTCTCTTTCTCAGGCAGTATCAGTACCTGATGGGAATTCCTTGCACATGATTTTTTTTCTGTCTATATTTTTACTTATTTATGAGTGCTGTAAATCTTCCTTGTGGCTGAGAGTGAGTGGAGCATGGGTACACATAGTGACACGCTGGATCAAGCTTGCACTGGCTTCTAAGAGCTGTTGGATTGTCCATATTGCTTCCCAATTCTGTGTTCAGAGATGCAGCTTTGCTGGGGGTACTTTTACCCCAGAAATCAATAAATACATAAACTAAAGCTTTTCTTTTTTTTCTTTTTTTCCAGAAAGCTAATTGTTAAATATACACTTAAACAGACTCCATGGGCCACACAAAGCTTTCTTGACGTGAAGCTGTAATCATAATACATGTAGTTGTAATATCCTTAGCACATAGCATCCACTATGTGCTAAGGATATTACCTGTGTATGATATTTAATCCTCAAAACTATCCTTAAAAAGAAATAAAATGTCCATTTTTATCCCATCTAGAAAATGAGACTAAAAGCTCAGAGATTAAGTAAATTTCCCAATATTGTCAAGCTTTAATATATTTTGAGGGCAAAATCCACTTCTGTATCATTATACAATGCTGTCTTCCCAGGTTAACGGGTGAATAGATCCTGGAGAAAAAGAGCGCTGCCCATGGAAGTCTAGATATAAACACATCAATCAACAACATTATAAGTAAGAAGTAGCCTGGATGTTTGAGAAGTCCTGGGGTGAGTGTCTAGGGACACATGTTGCAGGGATTTGTACTCTCTACAGTCCTAATTTGTTTATCTGGAGCTTGAATACAGACACAAAAGGCATGCTTGTCAAACCTACCTATGCCACAAAACTTGCAAATATATATTATCTCAATTATCTATTGTGTATATTTTTGTGAACCATCTAATATCCTTTCTAGAATAAGGGAAATTTCACAAAGCAAAATAAAACCAATGTCGTATAGGGCAGTTAAAAGAGAGAATGATATGAATCTTGAGAAGATTTTTGGAGAAGTTTGAAAGCTGTCTTCAACGTCTGAGAAGAGACCCTTCCATCTTTCTCCAGGGAGTGAAATTCAACCAGCAAAGCAGGGGTATGGCAAGAAAGATTACATTTCAACAGGAAGAAGAATTTTTCAAGCATAAGGTAGTACACTTCTCATTTCTCAGTTTACTCAAAAAGAATATGGAAGGCATCTCTCATGGAGTAATAATGATTAAGTATATAGGATTTGGAGCCAGATGACTCAGGTTAAAATTCTAGCTCGGTTGCTTACTAGCTATATGATCTTAGGCAAATCTCATCAATTTCCTCATCTGTAAAAGAAAGACACTAATAATAATAATAAAAAAAAAGAAAGAAAGACACTAATAGCATCCACTTCAATGGGTTAAGTATAAAATATAATGTATATAATTATACAGAAAGTGCTAGAATACTGCCTAGCACAAGGTCAGGCCTACCTATGTAAACATTCATTCTTGTTATGGTACCAAGAGAATATCTGCTTTGAGATAAATCAGAAGCCTTATAAACTTTAATAATATGTGATTTGGGGTTTACTTAACTTCTCACTGGAACACAGTGACAAAATCTTGATTGACTTCTAACAGATACTTGTTGATGAATTGAGACCCATACTCCTTCAATAATCTTTAATGAGACTGCCATGAAAAATGATGGCAGATAGATTCTAGAGATGAAGTAGAGGCAACATTCATTAACATTCATTCCTACCAATCTCAGAGCTTATAATACTTGTATTTCTGAATATATTAAAATAAATAAAATATCATATTCCTAAGAAAGAGCCCAAAAGACTAGCCTTTACTTTTAACAACTTTAAAAATATCATATTCCTAATCTTACATTTTAGTGCACATTTTTTAATTTTTGCTTTCATTCAAACATATAATGAGCTGATATATGGCAGTCATTGAGAATACAAGATAAAAGCTACACTTCTTCCCCTTTGACCACAGTTTTATTTTTTGAAAAATTTACTGTGTACCAATTAGTTTTGATAAGTGCTCTGAGGATACAGAAGAGGCACAGAGAATTATTCCCAAAAGGTGCCATCATCATTTCATTCTTGAATTTCTACCTAGTAGGCAAATTTGACTCCAATGTTGCTCATCAATACAAACCAGTGACTTCGATATAAATTTCCTCCAAATCCTAGAAGATAAATTTGACTCAGTCTAAACCACTGGCCTGGGAAGAAATGCCCATAAAAAAGATAAACTTGTTAGTGTTATTTAGCCTGAAGAATGGTAAGCTAGAAAGAAAAAAAAAATCTTGTGTATTACCTATTTCAAAAAAATACGAATATTATTACTTGAGAGATAGTTACCATATGTTCTTCATGTCCCCTGAGGATAAACAAAAGGAAGCTAGAAAAAAAATCAGCTTAAATGAAAGCAATGGGAATTTTAGATAATGATTTTAAAAAGAAATCCGGGTAACAAGTGCCATTGAGTATCAGAACATGTTAGCAAGAAACAGTGTGAAATCTTTTTCTCCAAGACTGTTAGTTGTGTGTACATTGTTTTCCAATTTGTTTTAGCACCTGTTTTTTTTTTCAATTTGTATTAATGAAGAATGCACAAGAGAAAGCTAACCCATTCCTTCCAGATGTAACTCGGCAGAGAAGCAAATGATCACTGCAAAAGACCTCTGATTCTCTGTTTGTTAATCATCCCAGGTAATTCTCATCTTTATCCTCTTGGTCTCATGGTAACCCCACTGGCCTTTGAGTTCCAGATCCTCCCTTGGTTCTGAGACTGTCACTACTCCAAGTACCAGTTGGGTTTTCCTATTCTAACTGCACTTACTTCCCTCACTGTTCTCTGCCCTTCCACTGCACACTCATCAAGGATATGCCAAACACTCTGAACACACTTCTTTCATGGAAAATATTATCTATTTTCATGTATTCAACCATAATTTTAGGGTGGCTAACAGAAATCCACAGTTTTAGCTTGATACTCTCTTCTAAATTCTTGTCAGGATCCTCTTACTGAAAAATGGGTATTCTCACTTTGTCATTTCTCAATCATCAAAATCTCAAGACGATCACCTTTACAAAGCCATGTCCTTAAGTTTTTTTTTTTTTTTTTTATGGACACTTCCACTCACTTTAATGTGCTAGATATCAAAATGCATCCCTTCTAACCCTTCTGTGATCTAGATACCACCCCTATCCAATTCTCCCAGCCCTTATCAGTGACCTGGACCCTCAATTCCTGTTCTGTTACAATGCTCACATCTTTCTTTCCCATGGTCACTGTCAGTGGTTCTACAGCACATTCTGAATAGGCCCTGGCTCTCTACCTTGGCACAAGCTGATGCCAAGTCACTTTCCCACAATTTTCTACCATTAAAATCCTTCTATCTGAGGCAAACCTATCTAGAATTGCCTCTGGCCCTTTACTCAAACTTGATCCTAGCCATGGTTTACCTGTTTGAATATTATATACAGTGTTGCCCCAAAGCTACATTTCTTGGACCACCCCTAGTCAACAGTGATGATCTCTTCCACACTTTGATCTGTAACAGTTAATTTGCTCTTAACACATATTCCCTTAAACTGTCAGTTGCTTTTTTCTTATATAACTGTTTCAGTATATAACTTTTTTCAACTTTCAACTGATTACAAACAATTTGAAAGCATGAAATATTATATATCTTTATATCTCCTCCCTTAAGAAATACATGTTAATGAATATTGATTTAATTAATTTTGCTCATCTTTGATTCTGAGTGTTGCTTCTTTTTCTGTGCCATTAGAATAATCAAAAAACAGCACCCAACACATCTGATTTTGTCCTTCTCATAAGACCAGTAGCTTTTTAAATATTTTGTATTTATTTTTTAATTGGAGTTCAATTTGCCAACATATAGTGTAATACCCAGTGCTCACCCTACCAAGTGCTCGCCTCAGTGCCCGTCACCCAGTCACCCCAAACCCCACCCACCTCCCTTTCCACTACCCCTTGTTTATTTCCCAGGGTTAGATAAGACTAGCAGCTTTTAATAAATCATTCCTCTCTAAGGGCCTGTCTAATCCCTTATATGAAAATTGGATGCAGTAAGAGGGACAGAAGCTAAAGTTAGAGAAGGAGGAAATGGGGGGAAAAAAAACAAAAACGAAGATGTGGAAAGAAAGCCTGTGGTTTTGCTTCCTCTAAGTCTGACAACTCAGAAATTACTTCTGATCCTTCTCACAGCTCAATCCCCATTTTGGAACATCAGTCAGGAAGATTATAGCTCATACCAGTTATTCTCTGGAGGGCATTCCTTAGTTCCAAGGCTTCTATGTAAGAGAGCTAGCAGTTTCACTTCTCTTACCATGGAGCAAGTTCCTGACCCATTCTACTGACCTATTTGAATAGAATTATTGCCATTCAACTTCCAAGTATCATAGCTGAATTTCCTTCTGCTAATTCTAAGAATACTGCCTCTTTGGCCTCCTTAACTATTCCCATCATTACAATTTCTTCCTTTTAGCACCAAGTAAAGAGTAATGGATATCCTTTTGCTGTGGCACTGTTGTTTAGTGAAGCAAATTATATCATTCTCACTAAATCCATCAAATCAAAATACTAAAAATGAATTCCTCCTGGTGGCATAAACAAACTGGTCTTTAATATGCAGAATATCATAACAGATTGTCCTTGGCTGTTCACTATACTGTATGTTCTGACACTTGTTGGTGTATTTACAGTGTTTCTACTAAAAAAAGATTTGATCAAGGGAAAACAGCCAAGTTCAGAATGTTTTAAATCTCCATTACATACTGTCAAAATAACTTTTAAATATATGTGAAAGTGAATATTTGCAATTCAAAACAAGAGCACATAAGGGGGAAATAGAAAATACTTCCCTTTCACATAAATCATATTAGGAAGAAGTTATTTGAATCATCCATTTTCTACCAGACTTATGGAAAAATGGATGGCAGAGTAGAGTAGTCTCCCTCTCCCAGACATTGCCCTTACAATGAGAAAAAAGTAATCTCTAGAAAGAAACATGAAGTATGAAAAGTTGAGCAGGAGATGTGATAATTCAGAGAATGATGACAGATGATTTTCTGATAGTATAATCATCATTTTGATACTCTAGTAGGACTCTAGAATCAGATAACCGGTTTGTATTAAGCACCTGTTCTGTGACTGGCACTGTCTCTGGCTCTTGGGAAATATGAAAGAGGCACAAACTTTAGTACCTTTGCTGATGAAGTGAGTACTCTAGTCTGGGATGGATAGGAATACAAAAGAGGATTTGAGAAAAGAATATAAGGCAACATGGGGTTAGATGCAAACCATCAGAGTTGGCTAAAAGAGCAGTAACATAAATTCAAAGAAGGAAAAAATAGCTGATAAAGGAATAGCTCATGTGGCTTCATAAAGGAGTCATGGAGAACATGGGACTGAATATGGGACCTTCAGGAATTGATACACCTTGCTTGAGTGGTCAGAATAAGTAAAAGGACATTTTCAATGGGAAACTTTAAGAAAAGTCATGGAGACAAGATTGATAAAGCAGGAGCAAGAGAGAGAGAGCCATCCCAATTAGAAAAAAAGCTGCGTATTATACAGTAGAGAAAAATCAGTGTTGATAAACTGATTTTGGATAGCCTTAAAGATATAAACTTGAAAGAGCATTGCATTTTATAAGGCCACCAGTGAGATACCTGGCTTGGATCTTTGACTATAGAGTCAGCAACAACAAAGGGAATGAATAATAAGAGTTGATTCAAGTATTACTTGAGATTTCCACTAAATTATGAAATGAAGAAAAAAAACAGAAACTGCAGATATAGCAAAAAAATAGATGAAAGAAAGAAAGAGAGAAAATAAATAAAAAGAGGAAGAAAAGCTCTGAATAAACCAACTAAAGGTCTTCCTATCAAGAATCATGTTCAAATAGCTAAACTGATCAATGTATTAAAATCTTGTTCTGTGTAAGCAACAACTGAGAATAATCCCCTCATTATCTCCACTCACAACAAAATTAACTAATTCAAATAATCAATATGTCATTAATGTGGTACATGACTATTTTTGTTTTTTGCCCATGCTTTCATTTTCCATATGGTTACAGTGGACCAAAGGTAATTGACTTTACTAATAAGACCGTGCTTGCTGATTTGAAAGTTCTTTCCCCAGAAGGAACTTGGGGAAGACAGTCTGCTTTTTTTTTTTTTTTTCTTAAATTGGTATGAAAATAAGAATTGCCACATAGGTATTTGGCCCAGGAAGCAGGAAGAATAATCTGCAAAGATAGGGAAGAATATGTTTGACTTAGTCAGCTGGACATAGGAAGAGGATGAGAAATGTGTAGTTAAAGCTGACCAGCCCCAGCTGAGCAAAGCCCCCACATCACTGAACTCCATCTGACTCCCAAGACCATGAGTGAGCCCAGTTGAGATCAGCAGAATCACTGTGCCAACCCCCACCTTCAACAGCTGACCCTCAACTAACCCACTGCTCCTTGAGAGTTAAATGTTTATTGTCTTATGCTGCTGAGATATTGCAGTTGTTGGTTATATAGCATATTGTGGAATTAGCTAATTGAATTGAATCACATCCTTGACCTAATTTGAGTTTCTCACTATCCTTATATTTCCGTATAGTTCCGTTTTGCATAAATCAGTTGAAGCAAACAACACCTAATACACTAAAACATACTAAAAGAAATAGAAAATTGCCACAACATATTAAGGTCAACATTCTATTAGACTATAATGTGGGATTTCCTGTGCAAAGCACAGATCAATACGATCAAGTCATCTACTTCATTCAGGCAGCTTAAATCTCTAACACTCCAACTTTAGTTCTCCATCATTCCTCAACTCTTCTATCCTCATCCTGCTCCCAGACAGTGTGGTGATCTTTTTTTCAGAAATTATTTTCTCTTCCAACTCATTTCAATATATCTATTCTAATTCTAATTCCTGGGGCCATCCTGTCCACCAATGACCTTCATAATAAATGGATTTGCTAAAAATGCAGGGGGGTATGACTGATTAGATTATACTGTATCATCCCTTCTGCCTAGAATCACTTCTGTTTCATGTGGCCTCCTAATGATACAGCATCCTAATCCAAAGGCATGTTATTTAATAGCAGAGTTTCAGGACTGTGATGGATGGGCAAGTTTTCTCCCTAATCTCTTCAGTTAAATAAGAGTATAGACCCTACAGTGGTTTCTATAGTGTCCAGAGACATAAACCAATCATATAATGAAAAGGTGATTTGTTAGATTTTTATAGGAGCAAACACTTAGAGAAAACAAAGTTAGAGAAAGAGCAGAGTATGAGTATTCCTGCACGTATGCTTATAGGTTGATAAGTAAAAAGAAGCTTGTGTATGAAAAACTTGGGAAAAACTCAAGACTCATCACTTTATAGCACTACTGCAAAGGCAACCCAGGTTTATCATAGTGCAGAAACCTAAGGAGTGCAACGCAGGATGAATTTTTTTTCTTTCTGTTTTTGCTTTTCCCAAAGGCCTCCTGACATGGAGAGATGGATGACAAGGATCAGGAAGTCCACCCTTTGCCGCCTAGGGTCTAGAATCTTATTTGTCATTTTTAGTGCTTTCCCCTCCATGGCAACTACTTGTCATGGGGCCTAGTTTGAGTTTTCCAAGGACAGGGAGCCAGGGACATGGGAGGAGAGACATCATTCTTCATTGTTCACACAGGAAAGGGAAGGATAAAAAGAGCAGGGAAAAGGAGCCATCCATGACTGAGTCTTGATTAATTACCAGTCTTGACAGTGAAGGAATGTGAAAAACATAGCAGAAAGGTAAAAAATAATAATAATAAAAATAAAATTAAAGCAACTTTATAGCCTCCTACACCGAAAATAATTGTATCTTGAATTAGAAAAATCAGTTAATCACATCAGATGTTTTATAGGCAGAATCTGAAAATTTGGAAACTATAAATAAGTAAATAGAGCTCAATACTTGTATTTCTGGAGTATCCAGCATATCTAGGAGACCAGAAGGTACGGGAAGACAATCTCTAAAAACCAAAACCACGTTTCTGCACCTACATTTCATTTGTATCCAGTGTGCCTTGTTTCTGTACTAATGAAAAAAAGCAATCATAGCCAACAGAGACTTCGAGACCTTTGGAGGTCTTACTGCCTGGCCTTTCTTGGGAATAAGACTCCATAGCTCCTGCTGTCTTTTATGGGCATCTTCCAAAGTATATCTTTGTCTTTGCCTTACTTTCTTCTATAGCATTGGCTAGCCTCCAAACTACCGAGACAAAAATGTCCTCCAGCTACCTTCTGGTGTGCTAGAAATTCCCAGAAGTAGAATTGTTTCTTTAGGTTAAAGAATCTCGTTCCTGAGAGGCCTTAGTGAACCACCAAATATGTTCACTTGGAAGTTCCCAAAACAAACTGTCAGCTTCACAATTTAGCCCAAGGCTAAGAAGTTCCTAGTTCTCTCCGGGAGCTGAAGGAAGAAAAAGATGGTTCTGGCTGGCACTTGCATGTCAAAGGAAGTAAATGTGTGAAATCAGTTGCAATAATCTGAGCAATCACTGGAAATAGCACAAGGTAAAGATGAGAAGAATTCTGGGAGAAAGCCGTTGGGGGGGGGGGGGGGGGGGCTGAGTCCAAAGGAAATCATAGCTACTCGAGTCGCCTAGAAACCTTTCCTAAAACTAAAAAGTTCTTGTTTCTCTAATGGAAATATTGTTGATATAAACATGTCCTCTTAAAATTGCACTAATCACCTTAAACTACAAGTTATGTCACTGTCCAAGTGTTTGAAGAAATGTAAAACACTTCTAATTTTAAATTTGTAAATATTATTCCTGTTAATACATTAACGAGATTGCCTTATTTGGACTGCGTTAATCACATCTGTATTCTGAAAAATCCAGTCCCAGAACTAATTGGCATGACCAGATAACAATGGTGCTATGAGGCACTGTACTCATGAATAAATAGTAAGTTCCATTTTTTTGGTAGTAATTCTAAGATATTATTATCCAAAGAAAACACATTAGAAAACTTTTTACTCATTCAAGGCCCTCCTCCAATGTATCCTCTCCATCTCTTATTTTTCCTTTTCTATACTGATCTCCACAAGATGTTTCCACATAACTGTGATTAAAATGCAAAAACAAATTTTCCCCCCACCTACTCATTACCTTGGTCACTTGGAAACTCCATTTCATTTGAGTAGAGTCTTTTCAATAGTTAAATAAAAATTTTCAGCTTATGTTTTTTTTAAGATGTTTTTCATTTATTCATGATAGACAGAGAGAGAGAGAGAGAGGCAGAGACACAGGCAGAGGGAGAAGCAGGCTCCGTGCAGGGAGCCTGATGCGGGACTTGATCCCGGGACTCCAGGATCACGCCCTGGGTCAAAGGCAGGCGCTGACTGCTGAGCCACCCAGGGATCCCCTCAGCTTATGTTTTTAAAAAAACATTGCCAAAAATTGACAAAATTAGAAATGGACTTACCATAGGCTTAAAGTACTTGGAACTACAATTTATTCAAACATTAAGACAACAGCAATATAATCTAATTTTAAATAAATTAAATTCCAAGACACTCTCTTGCTTGTGCATATTTATCTTCCTCTTTCTTTTCACCACATCCCTTGCTCTGTGACACTGCTAATACACTAGTAAAGGTTGAAATAAATCTTTCTGACCAATCTCTTGCCTGTGCAATTTAAAACCAAAGTCAGATCCAGAGGGTAAAATACATCTCTCTTTTCCCTTTTGTGCTCTTTTAATTTATGTTTCTTTAAACAAACTATTTTTATTTAGAGGCTATAGCATATTTATATTATCACCATTCTTTCGAGAAGTTCAACTCTTTTCAAGTATATCTTTTTAGTCTTCAAAACCCTTCTATGACAAAGACAAAGAGTAGGTACCTCATTTTGGCTAATTCTATACCAGGATGATAAGTCTTTTTACATTCTGCTTCTCTAAGTGTGTCAATCTGTTCTTCCCAGTTACAAACTCTGCACATAGTAAGTGCTCAATAATGTTAATGTTAATATTAATGTTAATGTTAATGTTAATAATGTTAATAATGATCTCAGAGCTGGAAGGGATCTTCAGGAGCATTTAAGTAGTAGTTCTGAGAACCAAGGAGGCAAAGTCACTTGTTTACCATTTAATGTGCTTTCTCTATGCTGGATTAAACGTTAAATAACACTGGTTTAGTAAACATTGTATATGTGTACTTGAAAAGATGATTATCAACACTTCCTGTTTAGTCCATTTGACCACATCAAATGTTCTACTCCAAGGCTACACATGGCCAACAACTCCTGCTTGATTCTTGTTGAAACAATAATGGTGAAGATGATGATGAGCACGTACTGAATGTTTATCATGTATCAAGCACAAGTCTTTTAATCTTAAAAACTCTGCCTAGAAGAGGCACAGTTATTATCCTTGGATTATCACATTTAGTAGAATAAGAATCACAGACCTAGAGGGGTTCAGTAATGTGGCCAAGTTGGGTAGCTAATAAATAGAAGAACCAAGATTCTAATCTAGTTCTGTCTGACTCTAGTGCTCAAGTTCCTACTCACTTTATCTACAAGGTAAAAAGTGACCAGAATCGAGTGAGCACTGTTCTTTCTGGGATCTCTTCTGGTTCTAGAGCTAATTGAATACTCCTATTTGAGATTGTTCTGAGAGCTTATTTTTCTGTCAAGTGCTAAAGAGAGGCTTACCCACTGCCAGTGGAATTTTTATATGTGGCATTATTTATATATAACATAGTAGAAAGTACAAAGAACTTAAATTGGGACAAGTAGCAGTAAAATTCATATTCTACCAATTACCTGTTATGTAGTTTTACACAAACTTAACTTATTTGAGTGTCAGTAGGCTGTTCCAAGAGTGGTTGGCATAAGGTTTCAAAATCTTATGTCAAATGCCCTGCAAATAGAACACTGTCAATAAATACTGTTGTTATTGCTGCTAACTGAAGAGTTACTACATTTGCCCATCTCTGGCACGATGCTGCAAGTTTTCGTTATTTTATATTTTCTTTCTGTCAGGATACAAATTATGCCAGGACTGAATGCAAGTGGATACATGATGATCCTGGAAGTCAAAACTTGGATAGATCCATAGGCATACTGGTTTATGGCTCCTTTACGATTGAGCAGGAGCCGTCAGGACACCTTGAACCACCACCATCAAAAGACTGCTTCTCCACAGAGAAGTCATTAGATGAAACTGGTTGTACTAGTTGTCTTTATCTATCATGAATTTCTGATTTGCCCCTGATCAGGCTCTTGGCTATGCCTTTGTATTTCAGCTTGCTCTCCCTACTTCCATAATTTAATTGATGTGGTGCCCGGCCTGTGTTCTCATGTCAGTTTCTCTTCTGAAACACTAGAATAATGACTTCTCCATGGTTCATTTGTCTTATGTAAGGGACACAGCACTATCCTTAGAATACCATTCCAGCTGATCCTGACACTCAGGCCCTTGCTCAGCTCATAGAATATTTTGTGCTGGTAAACTCTCTGCTGACCCTTTTGGGTTTTTTATTATCTTGTACAAAAGACAGAAAAGAAACCCTGCCTCACTGGAGATGGGAAGATCTATGGGGCATCACACATGTGCAAGTTTGATCCATGCTGGTATGGCTGTCATTATGTTTTAGCTAGGCCCAACTTTCATAAGGGAAAGCCCTAAAGACACTGAAGACTCCTGCTATGGCATAATTCCTTCATAATGACTATGTATACTCATTCTCAGTAATTCCTACGTGACTCAGTAGAAGTCACGTGAAAAGGAAGAGGTTTTGAATAAAGCATATCAAATTTCCCTTTCTCCCCCATGTATCTCTACCAACAGATTCAGAATCCTAAAGGACCTCTAGAATAATTTGCTCTTTCAGAGATCCTCTGGATTGGAACTAGAATGGTTGTATCTTCATTGGATCTATAACCTTGGAGAATTGAGAGAAATCAAACATTCTTTGAGTCTGGATATTCAGCTTCACAGTACAAGGGGGCCATAGAGATATTCAAATGCCAACAATGACCCTAATGAATTCTGTGTTCCAGAAAATAACAAGTGCCCATTAAAGAATGACAAATTGTTAATCCTAATTATAAAAAACCTAAGACCTTTAAAATAAAGAAAATAGGTTGCTTTTTACAAGTATGTGTAAGATAAACTTGATTTCACTTCACTTTTTCAATAGAGTTATTGAATACTCACTATATACCATGAGTACTGGGTTATGGATATAGAAGGGAGAGAAAGAAAGAAGAAGAGGAAATATGTCAGTTAAATGAGAAAAAAGTTGAAGCTTTCCTGTCAAGAAAACAATAAAGAAAATTTTCAATAAGGATTATGGACCTTTTCAACTTAATCTGAAAATGTTTCCATGGTAAGAGTACTTTCCTTTCTCTTTTGATGCAATATCTAGTCCATATGGACTGCCGGCAAGAGCCATCACTGAAAATTACAGGGAAATCTGAGCAAATGAGTAGATGAAACATTATTTCCCTTTAGAGGATCTTTGAAGGAATACCCAATACAACCCAACTCCAAAATATAATGTACTTCCTAGTCAGAACATATATATTCAAGTATAATGTAAATCCCTGACCCTACTATAAATACCGTCTTCAGGGAAATCTTTCCCAAGCAAGAGAAAAATCACAGTATAATACATTTGGATAGATACAACAAACCTGTCTTCTTTTTGATGAATTGATAAATATGTTTTTATTGTTACTGTGAAATAGGTTATATATGTATATTGTTATATGACTTTTTTTATGCATGACATAATGTGAGATTGCACTCACCATGGATTGACTTACAGTTTTCACTGTTCTGTGTCACTGTCAAAAGTTATATTCACAGGCCTGCATTGTGTATATCTTGCTAGAAAGGAACTCCAGAGAAAAAAGTCTTTATTACAAAAGCAAAAGCCACACTCCTCTCTAGATGACTTGAGCTCTGCTTTGGAAAGCTTCCCTTATTCAGGTTCTTAAAATTGCTTCTTAGTCCCTTCTTTTCATTTCTTCCTTTCTCTCTCCTCTCCCTCCTTACGCTGTGCCACCCAAGAAAAATCACATGATTGCTCAACAAAGACCAAAGGGTAAGGTCTAAATATTTATTTATCTAAGCCAGTTGGAACATAATGACCAATAGTAGCTATTTAAAATTGTGGTAGATTTAAAGGTGGCTGGTGCTCCCCCTAGGAAATATGAAATTATCTGACTCAATTGCCTTGATGGCTTTATTCTGGGGAAGAAATTCCCTTTAAATAGAGACTTATTAACCATATGTCTATGGATATTTCTATGAAGGCTCTGCCTTAGAAAGATACCTACTAGAGATTTCACTTACTATAGTCTGAGGAAAAGGAGCATGTGTTGTATAGGCTAAAGGTCTAGTAGCAATATAAATGTGCTTCAAAAACCCTATCTTCTTTCACATATTTTCAGGCATCTGAAATAGGGGACTTAAAAATACTTCTTAATGCTTGGTCATAGTGTTTGGAAAGAGATTCAGCGCTACAACCACCACCTCTGCCGTCAATTTTACGATAAAGATTCACCATGAATTTGTTACCCAAAGTACTGGATTTAATAAATTCATGCTATTTTTTCACTTTATACAATGTCTTGTAATTATGACTCAAAGCATATTATAGGTATTTTCTCAGTGTTGAATGAAGGAGTCAGGAAAAGATGTATAATTACCTCCGTGTAACATGACAGATATTCTAACTGACTTCTGATGTCTATCAAAAGGCAAACAAAACCTACCAATTCTTCACTAAGATAAAATCTGCTGGATTTCAAATTTTGGTATTCATCCATATGCTCAACAAATACTTCCTTAGTCCCTGCTTATGCAAAGCGTCATACTAAGAGATATGAGGAATGCTGCATACGCAGGGCAGGACCCATGCCCTGCTAACCCAACAGAGATGATCTTCAATCCTATATTGAAAATCTCAGAAGGATCTTGCTGTAATAATATATAATCCATAAAACTCTACTGTGATTCTGGAGAATAGCAATACTACCTTTCTCCATGCTTACACACCCTTTAGAATAAATAATCATTGAAAACTGTATTATCAGTCAGTAGAGTAAATCCTTCTGGTGAGCACTGAATTATTCTAGGGAGCAATAGGACACTCACCAGAACCCAAGAGAAAGGGTCATTTAATCTGTTTCTATTCCAGATGGCTCTTCTATAAAATGAAGATACTAATACTTTCTACTTCATTGGTATATTGTTCAAATTAAATGAGATAATCAATTTGAACTACTTAGCCCAGTTTCTGAAAATAAAAGCTAGTCCTTAACAACAATAAAAATAACAATACAGGGTCTGCCACCTATGAAAACTGCTAAGTGGTTCTAGAAATTTACCTAGCTGCTTTAAAGAAGTGGTCCAGTTCTGCTCATAGAATATTGGTTTGGAATTTTTCAAAAAGAAAATATTTACATGCTTGAAAACAGCAAGCACCATACTAGTGCTCTGCTGGCATCCTCGATTGTAGAATGTTTTTACGTGAATAAAGCTTATGACCTTAGTTCGCTATCAAAGCAGAAAAAATGGGGAGAAGGAAACTTGACAGGAAGTAATGTGTCCAGATGTTTATTTCCCTTCATTTAGGTCTGTAAGACATATAGATCAAATGTTCAAAGCTATTAGGAGCAGAGGAAAATGCCAGAATCGATGCTGCAACACATTTTGCGCTTACCCTGAATTAATGCTTCTATACCAGTGTTCCAGATCTAACTTCTTGTTAATGGTCTTAAGTGTTTGATCTATATCTTTTGCCAGGTCCAATACAGAAAAATCCACATCATAGATTCCCTATAGAGTCATGAGGAAAGGAATCTGCAATGCTAACAGAGATGGCTAGGAGCTGTACTAGGTTTGAATGACCCTTCCCTTCTTGGGAGGTAATTATCCCAGAGAAATTTGATGTCCTTATATCACAAAACATACCTACCATCAAAGTGAGAGACTTCACTGCTCACCAATACTTAAAGTGGAGGTTCTTTTTAAAACAGAGTAGAGAAGTTCTGAGGGTGGATTCCCTTTCCTGTTATCTGCCTTTAGGATAATTTCAATAAAACAACTGTGGAACACATGAAAAGATCTAGCAACAATTCTGAGGTCTTCAGAAATATATCTCATCATGACTGGACCATTGCTTTCCCAGCTAGATTCCCTGGAGATGTTAGCAAGTGCTGTGTGAAAAGGAAAGCTTCTCTGATAAAATAACATGGATAAACATATCATATTAGCTATAATGCATATGTACAATGTATATTTGTATATTAAAAGGTTGAAGTCCCATAGTAAAGCAAAATTTTAAGATTTGTATTCCACCCTATGTTTACCAAATATATTTCAGTAAGAAACACTGTTGGGGGGCGTAACATTTTTTACTTCTGTGTAAGTGGTTACTGGCAAGTCTATTGATACCATGTTAAACCACTGAAATGGAATGGTATAAAGCAGAATAGCTAACATTTGCTGAGTGCTTAATATGCCAGTCAAATATTATTCTAAGTACTTTGCATATAGTAGCACGTTTATCCTCCCAGAAACTTTGAGGTATGTACTATTGCAATCCCACTCTACACGGGCACCTAGAAGCTAAATGCCTTCTCAAAGTCATATAAGAAGTGGTGGGGCAGCCCTGGTGGCTCAGTGGTTTAGTGCTGCCTTCAGCCCAGGGCATGATCCTGGAGACCTGGGATCGAGTCCCATGTCAGGCTCCTTGCATGGAGCCTGTTTCTCCCTCTGCCTGTGTCTCTGCCTCTCTCTCTCTCTCTGTGTCTCTCATGAATAAATAAATAAATTTAAAAAAAAAAAAGAAGTGGTGGAAGCTAAGCTTAACTCATGCAGTCTGGCTCCAGCACATCTCAAACCAGCATATCGGTAGAAAACTGCTAAAGATCATTTTATAAAATCTTGGGAGAAAAGAAAATGTGTTTTTTTCCATCTAGAAAACAGAATGCTAAGGAGAAAGAATAATATCACCATATATAAAATAAGATTCAGATAAAAAAGATAAATTAACTATAAGAAAAATACCCAATAATAAAGCTGCTGAAATAAAAGAGAAAGTAGAGGTTGCAGAATTGCTCTCTCTATGAATCTCTATAAAATAAGAATGTTTGGGGACACATGGGTGGCTCAGTTGATTAAGCTTCTGACTCTTGACCTCAGCTCTGGTTATGACCTCAGGATTGTGGGATCAAGCCCCATGTTGGGCTCCAGGCTAGGCATGCAGCCTGCTTAAGCTTCTCCCTTTCCCTCCCCCTCTGCTCCTTCCTCCCTCTAAAAAGTAATATTAAAATGAAGTATCTGGGTGCCTCAGTAAGTTAAGCATTTGCCTTCAGCTCAGGTCATGATCCCAGGGTCCTGGGATTGAGCCCCATGGCAGGCTTCCTGCTCAGCAGGGAGCTTGCTTCTCTCTCTCCCTGCCTGCCCCACGCACCACCCCCCCAGCCAGCTCCTGCTCTCTCTTGCTATCTCTCTCTCAAATAAATAAATTAAATATTTAAGAAAATAAAAAATAAGATTGTTTCCCATGAATACCTCCTAGAACAGTCTTTATTATAATGAATAACTTAAATTCTTATGAAACTGCATGTATCCAGGATTTCACGTGAAAAAGTTGGTAGAAGACCTCTGGTGAGTGTGGAGTGACTTTCCTTCATTATAAGTGAGCCAGCTCACAGCAAATTTCCTACATTAATATGTCCACCTGAGAAGTGAGCCTATTAGAACCATGATGAAAATGATGCTTAAGGGGCACCTGGGTGGCTCAGTGGTTGAGCATCTGCCTTTGGCTCAGGGCATGATCCTGAAGTTCCGGGATTGAGTCCTACATCAGGATCCTTGCATGGAGCCTGCTTCTCCCTCTCTCTATGTCTCTGCCCCTCTCTTTGTGTCTCTCATGAATAAATAAACAAAAAAATAAAAACTTTTTTTTAAATAAGAAAATGATGCTTAAAAGGCACAAATAATAATTTAATCACATCTTCAGATGATGACACCCTGTATACACACTAGTTAACTCTGAGCTGCACCTCTGTAAACTATCCTGAAATGGCAAGATTGTTGACAAAAATACAGGATCATTAAATTGCCACAGATACCACAAAAACTTGAGAGCATGTAGAGTTAAGCCAAAATATGTGTTTGTCATCCTTATCTATCCATATACACAAACAATACAAATAAGAAGACTAGAGGGGAACAGGGGAGCGATATCCATTAAGGATGGTCAATAAAGAACTGTTTCTGATAGAAAAACAAAACAGACAAAAACACCACGTTACGGCATCAACAGTGAAGTACCGAGTGCATTTTCCTTTCATAGTTACCCTTAGTCACTCATTCTTGTACCCTTTGCTCCTGGCTCTGGCCATTAGTGAGATTTAGGTCCTGCATTATTCATATCTTCTCTTTTATTGTCCTCCAAAGAACTCAGGTTAGCATGTGTGAGAGAATGTTCCTTAAATGAATGTCTATGTTGAGATGGGAATTTGTGAATACATTGGCTTGAGGAATACTTATGCCTCCAATAAAACCTGTATTTGTATAGTGCCAAACTTCACAAAGGTAGAAATGACACAGGTTTCCTGAGTGATATTTCCTGTAAAAAATAACAGAAACTTAAAGCATCCATATCTGGCGAATGTTATCATGGAATCTTTTTTCTTCCTATCTTCTTTAAGTAGACAAGCATAAATCATCTTCTTGTTCTGTTTTCTTCCCTTGTCTCTTTTTTATTACAAATTTTAAAAGTATTGGACAGTATCCCAAAACACTACAGATTTCATATCTTGTTTGGGCTAATTATATCATCCAGCCTGCCAAAATGGTTTCATCAATGAGCTTGCATTGCAAGAGCTCTCCTAATCAATTCTTTGACACTTAATTAAAGACCCTGTCTGTCTTTGAGGATCTGGGGCCTGAAACAAGGAGGGGCTTCTGTGTGGGGAGGGTAGGCTGTCAGAGCTCCTGGCAAACCTAAGCCCACATCTCTTACCACCTCTGCTATTCTGGCTGCTTTGATATTACTTGATCTTATGGAGACACCCTGTCTAATCCTCAAGCCTCAATTTCCTTCTTGGTTACAATCCTCTAAGACCTACTGGTGGTAATGCTTTCAAAACCATTTGAAGGTTCCTGCGTTTTCACAGACAGATGTACCAGGCTATATTATGGAAGTCAACTTTGAGCTTAGAAACTAAGCTCACATCCCTTTATCTCTCATGATGTTGAATGGAGAGGGCCTGTCAGACAGGAAAAGAAAAACTATAAGAAACAGGGTAATATTGCAGGCAGTGGTTTGATCTTTGGTGGTGAAAGATGTAGTCATTATGTGAGCATAGAGCAAGAAAGGAAACATTTACTAGGGCTGTGATTATAGAGTAGAATTGGTCCAAGTGAGAACTCTGATGGAATTTTGGAAAGTTTTACCTTTCTGGATGTCCGGTTTACTAATTTAAATAAGCAGGTATTATTTACAGATTATATAATCAGATGCCCCCCTGCAAACGTTTACTGAACATCTATGGGATATATGGCATTTTACCTATTGCTCTGGGGTTCTCATAAGAGTTGGACCTTCTTTTCAACTATTTTACAATTTGAATGAAGACATATTCCATATTTCCATACATATGGAAAATAAGTCTATACATGATATATATATATATATATATAACTACCGAAGTATGTGAGGATCATGGCAAGGATGGGACAGAGAAGATATGGTTAGTTGAACTGGCAAATTCTACCATAAATCTTGCTATAACACTGGGGGAAAATTGAAGTATAGGGAAGTGGAGCTACTATTTTAAGTATGTTAATGACTTTTGCTAATAATTTCAATTACTTAAGCCCAAATCAATCACATATATGGATTTTAAAATTTAATAAAATCCAAAAAGGATTAGAACTAAGAATATAAAAAAGAAAAGTGTGTTTAGAGCAAACAATAATCATATCTTAGAACTATATATGTGCTTAACAAACCTAACCCATGGCAGAATTTAAATGTGGACTTTTGATAGTATCTACCCTGATTGCATAGCAATATTTCTCTTTGTTTTAATATTTTATTATTTTTATTTATGCTTATATTGATAGTGAACATGTTTTCCAAAGTTACTAACAGTTGATTTAATCAATGCTATATTTCAATAAGTAAATTATTTGATAACACTAAAGAACTTTGTGTAAATTTTAGGGGGTACTCTTGAATTACTATTTCTCCTCTTCATAATCGAACTTAAATAATTTGTTGTGTGATTACTTGCCTAATAGGTTCTGTGGAGGTAGAGATGGTGTCCATCTTCTTTAAGCTTTGTCTTAACACTTAGCATATTTTTGTTTTTATACATCATAGATGCTCAATAACTATGAATAAACAAATAAAAACATTACATCAATCATTTTATAAATGTCATACTTTAAGGAAGACTATGATTATGAATAGAAATAATAACAAAGATTGAAAATATGAGAATATGGATTTTCTCTTTTATATAATAACCAAACCAAGAAATGTCTCCATATTCATTGAAGAGGAGCCATCAAATTTCCAAGTTGCATTACTCTAACTAAAAGCTGAATTTTGGAATCAATGATTGAGATCTTTTTCACAGAAGATAGCCCAGCACTGTGTATACCACCAATGACATAAATTCACATTTTCAAGGGGCACTGCATAAAAAAATTAGACTTCATTTCATAGTATGTTCTTTAAGGGGAGAGCCTACATTTCCTACTTCCTTGGTTAAATCTTACCTCATCACCATATGTGTCTCTCTATCTTAATTATCTATCACCCTCTGCATGATCGAGGAAAATAAACTTTGTTTTAGAAAAGGGAAATCATCTAACTTCATTTAAAAGTTGTTGACAGTTAGGCAAAAAGGTGGTATAGAAGCCATCTAGCTATGATTTTAAGTTTTTAAGAAGAAACTAGGAGGAAATGAAATAAGAAGATCACTTTTAAAAAAAGAGATCAAATTAGGAAAATGAAAATACTAGATAAAGGTCAAAAGGTCAAACTTGAATCTAGAATTGACCCAGTTTTCCACTGACATATTTATTAGTTTTGGACCAAATTGATACTTTTTCTTTTTTTTTTTTTAAGATTTTATTTATTCATTCATGAGACACACACACACACACAGGGAGAGACACAGGCAGAGGGAGAAGCAGGCTCCCTCCGGCAGGAGCCCTATGTGGGACTCGATCCCGGGTCTCCAGGATCAGGCCCTGGGCTGAAGGTGGCGCTAAACCACTGAGCCACCTGGGGTGCCCAATATTTTTTCTTTTATACTTTAGTACTTTATGACTGTAATTATTTTTAAGTTACTACCTTGGTCTCCTTCATTTTGATAACTGTTTTCCATTTTAGATTTCTATCCCATTTTGGAATGTCTACTGACACAGAAGCCATTCATCCCTTACTACTCTTCTCCATGCCTCCCTTTCTACTAAATGGAGCACTGCAGACTATGTAGGAGTGTAATATGTAAAACTACCTTTTATTATGCTACCACATAAATATTATTAGATCTAAGGCATAGAAGAAGAGGCACTGGAATAGAATTGAAGCCCTGTGTGGCTAAATATTTATCACAATCATCATTTTTTCCAATTATGTAAGTTTCCAGAGCACCCTATGATGCTAATTTTAAAATACGAATTTGGTGAGTTTTTAGATATAAATCACACTCAACAAGTAAATCCATTAAAGATTATTAAGTAGAATATTCCATGAGGGTAATCTGTTAAGATGAGGGACTTGGAAAGAAAACTTTAAATGGTGGTTAATTAAGAATGTAAAATCATAAGAGCTAATTCAGTTTTTGTTCAGCAATATGTCACTCTTCAATTGTTTCTGGTACTCATAACAATGCTGGAAAACATACCCTAAAAACCTTAGTGTTTACCTTTAAGAAAATACTTAAATATTTCCCATTTGTACTATGTGGTTGGGGAAGGGGAGGAGGGGGGAAAGTCCATTTATTTCTTCCTAGAGACTATGATTTCAAATTTCAATTAAACTGGAATAAGCAGCACGATTATCGCTATAGAGCAGGCTGTGGGTAGTAGCAATAGTCCTCCTTTCATTGCTATGGCAACTAGACTGCATTGTCACGGCTACCTTGGCGCTACATGTAATTGTCAGTGTGTGAGCTAAACTGATAATACACAATCAATACCCCATAAGCAGCAAACCATATTTTGAGCCTGAAAGAAGACCTTGAGAAAGAGAGGTAATTTATTATTATGTTTGTAACTGTGGTCTGAGACAGACAGAGGTAGGCTATTGTAGCCATCAGTAAGTTTTGCTAGAATGGAAGGGAGAAAAACTTGTACTGCACTATCTGGACTAAATACTTTGCACCATTAGGAAGGAAAAGTCTCAAATGGCCAGGGGTACTGATTGAACATGAAACAAAATAGAATACAGTGGCAGTTCTGGTGGAGGGCTTGGGAGAACCACTGGATCTTTTCCTGAGGGTCATTACCCATGCAGGGGTTAGAATAAAGTCTCCCATACTATGGGCATTCAGCAAATCAAGTATGTGTACACAATATTCTCTGGGTATCCTCTTTAATACTGCCAAGCTGCCAGTTATTTGCAGCCACCAAATAAAAGAATCCTATGCAGATACTAAGTTCAGTCAGGGATGCATGAATAGCAAACATAAAAAGGACCAGACTCCCATGTTTTCCACCTAGTCCTACTCTTCTTTCCAAATCCTTAAGCTGATGGTTCTCAACCAAGCTGTACTTGAGAATCACCTGGAGAGCTTGTTAAAATGCAAATTCCTAGGCCTTCCCCTTAAAGCCTCTGACTCAATAGGCCTGAGATGGGGCCTGAGGTAGGGCCTAAGAATTTGCTAATGCTATTGGTTCTGGGATCATACTTTAAGAACTATGGCCTGCCACTAATTTCAACAGATATTTCTTATAAAAATATAATGGAAATCTCTTTCCAAATAAGGTAACAATATAACTCAAATCTATATATTTTGGAAAAGAACAAGAAAAGCAGTGAGATAGTTGTACTAACATATAATCTCAGTCAAGTATTACATCCTGACTTCCAAGAAAGACCAGGGAGCATTTTTCCCCCTTTGTCTTCTGTATATGTCTCATCTAGGAGCTTGAGACATAATGAACATCTTTTAAGGTAAGTAAAGGATGAACAGCATTAGATATGCCAGAGTAAAACTTACTGAAGTCATTAAGAAATCATATCTGAAGGACATGAAGACAGACCTGAGAAGTGAGAAAGAAGTAAAAAGAAACCCTGTAGGTATGACTCTTGAGACCTGGTAACTCTCACCAATGTCCTTATTTTGAAAGTAGCTGCTAAGAAAAAGCCTTCCTTTCTGTAGAGAGTAAGCTGAAGAAGCTGGAAGACAGGTGTTGGAAGTTTTCTTCACTGAGGAAAATGCTGAGAGAGAAAGAAATTCCTGAAGTAGTTTGAGTCTGGACAGAGATAGAATGATTTGGCAGAAAGTCTCTGACTTAATGACATTCACAGCTCAGAATGAAGTCATTTTATCTCTTGGTATCAAATGTGTAGTGTAGTCAAAATACGCATTTTTTAAAAGATTTTAAGAAATCTCTACATCCAATGTGGGGCTCAAAGTCACAACCTAAGACCAAAAGTTGCATGCTCTACCGACTAAACCAGCCAGGTGCCCCAAAGCATGCATGTTTTGGAGAGATATTCATAAAAGACATGAACTTGAATATGTGCATACCCATAAAAGACTGTGCTGTTTTAGGGCTTTTCTGGTATCTTTACTCAATCCCAAAGAACAGAATCTGACAGCAACTATTTGAATCAGGTTTCATCTATTCAGATTTACTCCTAATCTGATACATGGAGAAAGATCACGGTTGTGTTTCAAAAAATAGTGATAAATTAGTGACAAAAACTACAACTCAATCAAGATGCTAGACAACAATTTTATGAAAGTTAATGTTATTTTTCCATTCCTTTAAAACATCTGTCCCGCAGCACCTGGGTGACTCAGTCAATTAAGCATCCCATTCTGGATTTCTGCTCAGGTAATGATCATAGGGTTATGGGATCAATCCCCATGTTGGGCTCCAAGTTTGGCATGGAGCCTGCTTAAGATTCTTTCTCTCCTTCTCCCGTTTCCCCTCCCACCCCTCTCAAGGCACTCTCTCAATAACAACAACCACCACCACCAACAACAAATTATATCTCATGCTATCTCAGAAAATGTATGGCAATTAATGATAACAGTGAATACATTAGAATTTCAACCTTCACAATAGTAAGCTAATAAAATGGTATTTCAAAATATAAGGACCCCTGTGTGGCTCAGTGGTTGAGCACTTGCCTTTGGCCCAGGGCATGATCCTGGAGTCCTGGGATCGGGTCCCACATCGGGCTCCCTGCATTGGAGCCTGCTTCTCTCTCTGCCTGTGTCTCTGCCTCTCTGTGTGTGTGTCTCTCATGAATAAATAAATAAAATCTTTAAAAATATATATATAATTCAAGGGGCACCTAGGTGGCTCAGTAGGTTAACTATCTGCCTTTGGCATGGGTCATGATCCCAGGGGCCCTGGGTCAGCCCAGGAATTGGGCCCCTTGCTCAATGGGGAGCCTGCTTCTCCCTCTCCCTCTCTGCCCACCTTCCCCACTCATGCTCCATGTCTCTCTCAAATAAATAAATAACATATTTAAAAAAATAAAATTAAAAAAAAATCATTCAATTAAGAAAAGGAAGAAAAACTCACTAAAGACACTTAAGGTTTACAAAATGAGCCCAGCATTTAAACATAGCTGGTAATTATAACAATGTTGTTTTTTTAATCTTATCTAAGTATTGTAATATAATAGTATTTCTCAAAATGTGATTCTGGGCCAGTGGCAACCATTTCACATGGGGACTTGTTAGAAACACAAATTCTCCTGCCCTGCCAACATCCACTGCATCAAGCACTCTGGGAATAGGGCCCAGCAATGCCGGCTGTACCAAGCCAACCATGTGATGCTGATGTACCGAGCTCCAATCCACGTTTATAGAGTGTCTCTCTCTTTGTCCTTATCTTCAATTACTGGCTTTGTATGACACATTCTAAACAGCACAACCCAATAAACATTTTATTTTTATTTTTTTTTGTTTACATAGCTTCTGGAAATGATGGGCTATTCTTTAAACTTATTAGTGAAACACAAGAGAGAAGATCCCTGTCATCCTTTATCTTCTCTTTTATTATGATCTTCCTCTCTGTTCACACTCAATTCAATCTTGATATGCTTAAAAAATCAAGAATAACAATGATAAAAAGCCCATTTATCACCAACTTGAAAGCAAACAGCTAACTATACTATTTTCCTCTCATTTTTGTTGTTACAATTTAGCAATTTAAGATCCAAGTATCTCTTCCCAGAATTCACCCACTCCTCAAATGCTACAAGATCACTTTTCAAATGTAAATGTAACAGAAGGAAAAAACACCTGTGAGAACTGCTTTTCTCCAGTGAAACAATTTGCTCATAGATTAGGTTTAAATAATCCCCCAGAAACCTTAGATTGTGGCATTGGGTACTTAGGCTGTTTTAGAAAATATCGCCCTCCCCTCCCCCATCACCCATGTTCATTAAAATTAATTTGTGCATTTTATGACACAAAAACTTATCAAAGCATCTTAACTGTGAAACTAACTAACTAAATAAATATCCCCAGCATTCCCCACATTTAAAGAGATTATTTATTTTCTCTGAGGGTTGATAAAAGTTCTGATGGCACATTTTCTAATTTTAAAACCATTTTCATTTCACACTTCTGAAAAACTTGAAGTCAGGAGTGAGCTTGTGGGTCTGTTTGAAGTGTGATTCACACTTTATGCTCTCTTCCCCAACAGCTCATGAATATTTATAATGCCAACCAGACTTCAGGTTTTAAACATGCCAAAGAAAGGGACTATTTTAGAGGATAATAAATAAATGCACTGTAGTTATGTAGCACTTTCTGCTCAAAATATCCACCCTGTTTACAAATTTTAACTCACAATTTCCAAAGATAAAATGATAGAGAAGTCATCCTTACCTTCATCTTATCCTACCAAAGTCTTAATAAAAAATACTTTTCTCTAGAGCTATGTCAACTGTAACCCTCCTTTTGTCAGGTCTATAATATTCCCTATCTCACTTAGTAATTCATTCATTCATTTATCTGCCAGGCCATCCAACCATCTCCCCATATAACAATGCATCCATCAGTAAACAGACACCATAATGGGGATTCTGTGAGAAAGCAAATGATGGACCAATGGGATACAAAGAGAGTACCCCATATCTCTTAGCTGAATATAAAAGGAAAGGATGGAGTTCACTAGGCTTATGGGGCAGAATAAGCAATTCAGTACATAGAAGTAGCATGAGCAAAGTTTCAGAAGACTGGAGGAGAACAGCCTATTCAGGAAACCAAATAACCCAGCATGGCTGGAGTGCTGGTTGCACATGGCAAAATGGTGGGACTCAAGATTGAAAGAACAAGCAACGGGCAAAGGGGAAAGGGTCTATCTAGTACACCACACCAAGGAGTTTGGATCAGGGTAAAGTTGAGGGACTGTCAACCCAGCGCCATGGGCTGGAGGGTTCCTGTGGAGAAACTAGAGAGTATTCCCCCGTGTAAGGGCATTCTACTTCAGTTTCTTCAAAGCATCATGCAGTCTTAGGAAAGCACACTTCCAGGTTCAGATTCAGTGCCTCTTTGTGATTCCTAAAGCTATCTGGAAATCAGGGGAAAAAAAAAATTGAGGGAGTCATATTATCAGATTTGCATTTGGCTAGATGGAAGACAGATTCTAGTGAAGTGAGGCAGAAGGCAAACGTATCAATTAAGAACTGCTCTATCAGTGCAGTTTCTGTTAATACGTTTATTCATTCATTCAACTGATATTACTGATTGTTTAAAATGTGCAAAGCCCTGAGCTAAGCTCAGAATCAAATCACGTAATTTTCTTAATGGAAAGTCCACTAGGCTACTTTCTGTTTGGTTGTTTTTATTTTTGTCTTTCTCTAGTTAGTAAATTTCTTAAAGGCAGCAACAACACCTCTTTTAAATGTAATCATATGCTTGCCTAGAGTGCTACTACAGTGTTGTGCATGCTCTGTGCATGCCACAAATGTGTGCTGATGACATTCAGTTTCACGACTACAACATTGTTTTGTAACTTAGCCAGGAAACAGAGAAGTGCTGTGATTTAAACACGCCATCCCACTTCCTCACTGCCAACAACACAGCCCAGAAGCCAAAACTCTGGGCCTGGGAATCAGATGGCTGGGAAAATTCTGGGACTCAATTATAAGCAGCGCTGACTCCTACTCTGAAGTAGCCTACACTCCTCAAGTATGCAAGTCATGCATCAGAGTGATGCAATATCACACAGTCCTCTCAGTATCCTTCTGTTAGAGATAGGATTTTTTCAAGTGAGAAAACACACAAATTTACCACTTCTTCATGGAGAACTCTACAGAGCTTACTAGTCATATTTATAGTCAACAGAATACAAAAGATATACAGTGCATTCTTTACTAGTCTATAAATTATCCTCTTGAAAGAATTGGTGATGATATCTAATCAACAATAGATGATTCCAAGTGAATTCTTGACTTTTGGTTTTTATTCCACACTGGCCTTTCTGTGCCCGGTTTGTGTGAGTGATTTCTCCTTTACTCTGGCTCTTTTTTAAAAAGCTGAATTCTAAATTATTTTAGTTATGCATGTATCTAAAATTCGTTTATTCTTCCCTTTCTCCATTGTACATTTCCCTACTGCTTCCCCTCCTCCCTCTGAATTTTGGCAACCCAGATTAATAACTTGCATCATTCTTACTTTTTTCTAGTATTGTTTCCTCACTTAACAATGCATTGTGGAAACTACTCTAAATCATATGGTTTAGATCAAGACAGATTAAGTTCATCCTCCTAAGTGACTGCTTAACAGTCCCTGATACGGATTTATTGTAATTTACTCAACAGTTCCATTTCCCTCTTTGTGGACATTTATTTAGCATTTCTTTTTTTAAACCTCTATAAAAAATTATAATAAAATCCTGAAGAATGCACACTTTAATACTGAGATTTTTATTTCTATGAAGTAGATTCTCATGTTATGATTCCTGAGTCAAAGAGTAGATGTATTTTAATTTCAACTGATATTGCTATACAAAAGTTGATCTTTACTTTTTAAAAATGTAAAATAAGTCAGAAATTTTTCTGTACCTTAAGCAGCAGTAGGAGTCAGCACATATAAATTTATGCCCATCAGTTCAATATAAAGTGACAGCTTATTGTCACTTAAATTTGCAATTATTTGATCATTAAGAATATTACATTTTTTCATAGGTTTAAGGTCTACCAGAATGTTTTCTTCTGTGAATTGTTTATTCATATCAGTCACCCATTCTTCTATTGGGCAGCTTTCTCTAGTTATCATTTTGCAAAAATTCTATGTATAATCCATCTTCATTTGTTTGTGAGAGGCACTGCTAGCCACCTATTCAGAATTAATATCACCCTTCTCCCTATAAAAGAACTTTAATTCTGGGGTGCCTAAGTAGCACAGTCAGTTAAGTGTCTGATTGTTGATTTAGGCTCAGGTCATGATCTCAGGGTCATGAGACCAAGCCCCATGTCAGGCTCTGGGCTCAGTGCAGAGTCTGCTTTAGATTCTCTCCCTGCCTCTCTCAAATAAATACATAAATACATAAAATACATAAAATCTTTTTAAAAAATAACTTTAATGCTAAAGTTAAAACATGCCCAGATTAAAGAAACAAAACCAACAATGAAATAAATTGCAGTAACCAGTCTTCTTTTCCGCTCAGATAGACACAGTTATGGCAAAGGAATATAAAAGAACGCCACAGGATGAGACTTTCAGGTAATGTCTTTTAAAAGATGCAAATTTAGCTGGTGAGTGCTTTATGCTTTCACTCCTTCTACATTTCCTTCCAGTAATTTGGACCTGATCCTGAAGGTGGATAGCCTTTTAGCAAACATGAAATGATAAACATGAACATGCAGGGCCCTAGTCAAGAGGGATACTTGGGATTAAAGAAAGGGATTGCTGCATGAACTCTGGTTTGCTTACCCTCTGACTTCTTGTTACATGGCAAACATTTACACATCTTCAGTTACAACTGCTTTCAATCCTAATGAATATATTTAATGATAACATTCCCAAATATATCATTTACATATTAAAATGCAGTGGTATCTTTTACTATATTTTTTCCTTAAAAATGTATATGTTGACTATTTTCTTTTTCCTTTTTTAAATATTTTATTTATTTATTCATGAGAGACTCACAGAGAGAGGCAGAGGCATAGGGAAAAACAGGCTCCCTGCAAGGAGCCTGATGTGTGACTCAGTCTCGGGCCCGGGATCGTACTCTAAGCCAAAGGCAGACACTCAACTGCTGAACCACCCAGGTGTCTCACTATTTTCTTTTTTATATTACAGCAACTGGGATTCCTCTTTTGGTTAGAAATGTTTCAACCAATCACTAGGTTGTACATATAGTCCAAATTATTTTCCAAAATTTTTGGTACTTTTTTTTGTTTTAATCTTTAAGTCTTTAATTCATGTGGAACTTCTTTTGCTTATAGAATAAGACAGATACCCAACATTATCTTCTTCCATACAGATGGTAAATTATCCCTCTCTCATTTGTCAAATAAACACTTTCCATCTCTCCACTAAATTGTGATAACAATTAAATTACCATTTATGCTGGGGACTGTTTCTTCTCTCTTCTTTTAATCTGTTTGCCCACTTCTATGCCAGGACATGCATTATTTTTTTTTTTTTTGATGGTTTTGTATTGGAATTATAAGGTAGAGTCCTTCCTTAAAATCTTCTTTCTTATATTTCTTTTGGCTACTCTCAAACATTAATTCTTTCATATAAATTTTAAGATTACTCTGAGCCATGGAAAAAAGTCACCAGCAAGAGATTTTACTTAGAATTGCAGTGGGGAGTCACTGAATATGAAATATTCCATCCAAGGCCTTAGCCCATCTGTCATTTGGCCAGATATTGCTTATTTATTTTTATGGTTTAAAAAATAAATATGGGTTCTTCTATTTTGTTAAATATCCCTAGGTATTTAAGAAGTTTCTGTTGTGAATTGTCTGTAGCTAGTTGTCTCAGACAAGAGTAACAAATACATTTCTTTTCTTTCTTTCTTCTTTGTCTCCCTTCCCTCCTTCATTTTTTTTTCCTTCCTTCTGTCTTTTCTCTTTCTTGTGGAGGTATTCAACATTGTTAAAAATAAATGCAATACAATGAAAAGATAAACTGATCAAAATAAATATGAGGGAAAAATATAAATTTATCTCCTTTTTACTGACACCTCAAAGGTTATTGTTTTTCTCTTCACTCTACAGATAAAGGCAATTGAAGTTCAATGTCATGGTCTGGTCAATATCACAGCCAGGATTCAAACCCAGGACTGCATGCCTCTAGGGCTTTGGCTTTTCCCTAGCATGTTATTGCTGCTCTATGGCAATTTTCCCCAGATATTTCTTCATTTAATATAATACTTGCTTCTTATGTAGAGGCATTAAGAATAACTAACACAAATGTTAAAGGTATAAAGAAGCTTCTAAATATGCTTTATTCAATGAGAGGTCTTCCCTGTGTTTACCATGCCATATTTATTTAGTTTTTAACATTTTATTTATTTATTTATGAGAGAGAGAGGCAAAGATATAGGCAGAGGGAGAAGCAGGCTCCCCAAGGAGAGCCCAATGTGGGACTCGATCCCAGGAACACAGGATCATGCCCTGAGCCAAAGGTAAATGCTCAACCACTGAGACACCCAGGTGTGCCCCACCGTGCCATATTTAGAATATGTCCTCTCATTTTTAGGATTGTTGAAATATTAAGTTAAACATTTCTTCCTAGTTTTAGATGGACTTAGATAATATACTTACCTTCCTTTTACTCTTAAAATTTACAATTGCCCACAGCAGAGCCTGTTGGACTTTACCCCATTTGGGAATTATTTTTCAATGTATAAATAAAAATAAATAAAGCAAAAAAAAAAAGAACTTCTTCTGAAGAACAAAAACTCAAAATTCAGATGCGGAGTTATTTCTCTTGGCTATAATTCTGTTTCCATATATTTTCAACAACAGACAAACAAAGGGAGGTAGAAGAGCAAAAATGCCTGACACATCTGCACAGGTATGCATTTAAAAGTTTTGTCTACCTTTAAATGTAAGATGAGCTATCATTTGGTACCCATCCACCCCTGCTGTATTCTACAGGGGGTGGGATGATGTCCACATGATATCATTATGCATGATATTTAAATAGTTACACAAGTGACTGTTGCCCATATTTAGACATGGGACTTTCAGGGGACTTTGGGTTTGTTGAATGCAAGAAAATGGAATGAGACTCTGATGAGAGGTAGAAAAGAAACTAAAATGATTTCTTATTCTAACTACTTTATACAACTACTGCTCTAATAACTTCCTCTGACTTTGCTCCAATTTTCCTTGTTCTAAGAGGAAGGGAGAGAATTTGGGGTATACAACTCTCAAAGAAGGAAGAGGAGTAAATATACATCATGTCCTTCCCTCTACCTGCCCTTTCTTCAATGGAGAGCAAAATAAAGAGCTTGTATAAAGGTTTAATTAAGGTCAGAATTAAACCACGGATCCTGCTTCTGTGCCTGGGGGAAGTCAGTGCCTGTTTTTTGAAGTCTAATTTCAAGGGCAGAGTGGAACCTTGTAGAGTGGGTTTTTCCTACTAATTGGGCCCTAAGTGAGAGCTTATGTGTTTAAACTTCTCCTGAAAGGGTTATTTGCATTCCTCTCCTCTTCAGAAACATACTTTAAAGGAGAAATAATCCTCCTCTTGAAAAGTATTATTTTGAGGTTTGACAGTCCTTTCTTTGTGACAGGCCCAGATTAGTGATCCAGGAAGCCACTGAGTAATGTCCCAAACTCAAGATGTTGTGTCCATTGAGGCATCAAGAAAACATAATCATCTCTTGAAATTGTGACTACCTCAAATTCCTGTAGGGATTGCACCACACAGAACATAAATTATTTTGAGATATCTGGAATAACTAAAACAGCTAGATTATAAAAATGGAGAAATAAATGCACAGAGATAGGGGAAATCTGGAGTGGAATAAGGGCATGGCTTCTTGCTGAATCTTTCCCCAACAAAAAAATCCAGGTGGTGCATTCTCTTTGTACCTTTGCCCATACCTTCAGTGATGGAGGATGATTTTTCTACCCCTTTAAGGCTCAGCTCAAATTTCAACACCTCCATGAATATCTATCTACCCAGTTTTCAGATACCTCCTTCTTCTCCACATATCTACATGACATATTATGGATAGCACCTATTTGATATAAATATAGCAATATGAATGATTACTTTACTTGGAATTCTGGAATTATAAGAAAACTAAAGGACCAACCTTATTTGATCACTCATTTTGCATATTAAAAAATCACTTCTTGGAGATGTTAAGTAATTTAAGTCATACTGACAACTTTTTTTTTCAAAAAGATGTATTTATTTATTTTTGAGTGAGAGAGAGAGAGCACAGAAGGTAGGGGAGAGGGAGGGGGATACAGAGAATCTCAAGCAGACTCCTCGATGAACATGGAGCCCAACACAGGGCTCTATCTCTTAACCCTGAAATCATGACTTGAGCTGAAATCAAGAGTCAGATGCTTAACCAAGGCACCGCCTAGGCACCTCTACACTGACAACTATTAATTGGGTATCTCTTCTCTTTAGCCATACTACAGGCTCTTAGAATGCAGAAGGTCTTATACTTCCTTGCATTCCTTTGTGTTCCAGGCCAATAACTTTCATATAGTAGATGGTCAATAAGGATGGTTTGATTGAAGGACTAACATTAAGCTTGTGGTAAATTTAATTTAACCCAGTACAACCAAAAACTATCTAATGAATATGTATATAAAAGTATTGTGCAATGTGAAGAAGATAAGTATTCTCAGAGAGTTTGCAATCTTGCATAATAGATATGGGATACAAGCTTATGCCTACCCTAGCTCAAGTCACAGATGATTTATATACTTTTAGATCTAGTCTCTACTGGTTGTCAGGACAATTCTAACCAAAGAAGGGTGTATTCTTTTTTTTAAGATTTTTTTATATATTTACGAGAGAGAGAGAGAGAGAGAGAGAGAGAGAGAAAGAGAAACGCAGAGACACAGGCAAGGGAGAAGCAGGCTCCATGCAGGGAGCCTGACGTGGGACTGGATCCCAGGTCTCCAGGATCAGGCCCTGGGCTGAGGGTGGCGCTAAACCACTGAGCCACCAGGGCTGCCCGGAAGGGTGCACTCTTAAATCTCAGTCTTATCAGTTGGTGGGCCAACAGTGACTGTATTTTGGGACACTCAGTGTGTCTTCCCTATCACTATTTCCTCACCTGGACCTTAAGTTTCTTTCTGGGACTAGAGCCTCCCATGAAACCTACTATGGTTAGATGAAGCCCTGAAAAATTGTTTTCAATTTATACCACTTTAAAGTATGCTTATAAACAACAGGAATCCATTCAGTGAGTAATGAACATTCAGAATAAAATTTCAGGAACAAAATTCTCTAGGCTATGAGAGAAGACCTGAAGGTCATAAAGATAGGCTAATTTGAAAAGTATCTGGGACATACTTTTTCCAGACTCAAGTGAGACAGAAGTGGTGAAGGGTAAGGATAATCACTTCTGAGATAATGAAAGGTGAAAAAAAAGACCAGATTGAAACATTTTGATAATTTCAGTAAGAGTCTGTAAGTGATGAGGTTTGGTTAGGTATATGGACACTAAAGGAAATGAAAAATCCTTACACAAATTATTATGGAAATTAGATATTAAGCTATTAAGTCTATAAAAACACTAATGAAAGAAGTGTTAAAGTGCAGAGACCTCATGTAAGATCTTGTGTGACTTTCACAATTGATGAAGGTGGTGCATTCCGATTGTGGCAATGGTAGAGTGACAAGAGTTGAAGGAAAGAGATGGAATGAATGTAGGGTTCCAATGAGAACTTAAAGTCCCAATGAGTAGGATGCAGGCTTTGAGAGGCAGAGAGTAAAGACAGACGAAAGGGAAGGGAAGTGATGAGGTGAGAACTAGGTAATAACTGAAGGAAGGTGATTGACATGGAGGGTGTGGAGGAACTTTGATGCTTTAAAAGTGCCATTTGCATGAATGCTGATATCTCTGAATATGCTTGCCAAGGATAGAATGACAAAGTCAAAGAGCCAAAGTATCAATGCCACTGTGGAGGAGAGACATTTATTCATGAAAATGTAGTTTAGAAAAAAAGCATGCATGTCAAAGGGTCAATAACAATTTTCACTCTTCTGAACTAAAACAAACGAACAAACAACTCAACTAAATAAAACCAAAAAATGTAGCATCTTTCAACACACACAAGATGAGATTCTATCTTAATGTCTCAGTTATCATATTCAAAATCCCAAGGCCATTAATTCTCATAAATTTCCATTTCCTACAGATGAACTTTTGTGTGACTCACAATAAACTCTTTGGGAAATCTGCCCATTGTAATCAATGCAGCAATAAGAGTAAAGATGAAAAGAAGAAATGGATCTGGATGGATGCGTCAGTGATTAAATTAGGTTTGACCCTCAAACTGAGAATGAGTCAGTTTGATGAAAGACCATTTGTACTATCTTTTAACTGTTCCACATTCCTAAGCAGTTTTTTTTTTCTCCTCACTACAATGAAGAGGCTCTCGGAACAACCAAGTATAAAAAATAAAATCACATGTGACCCCCCCTCAAAAAATAAGAAGTAAGCCAGTATTAGAATTAAAGACAGCTACAAAAGAAACTGTAGAAGGGCATGTGTTTCTAATATTGCAGCACGTAGAACATTCTCTCCCTGATCCTCCGTTGCATTGAGATGGCCATTTGTAAATCATTTTTAATTGTCTTATTAAGCAGCTTAGAGTGCAGCAATCAAAAGCTTGTGGTGATGTGAGACCTGGCACAGCCATCAGGCACGGATCAGCAGTCAGGATAATAGAAGATGCAGGATTATATAACCACTGATGGTCAGCAGGGAAGGTGATTTGGAGAGAAAGTAGTACATTGTTGATTCTGAAGAGATGCTGATCTCAGACAATATGAAACCTGACATTATGGTTCCAGGGAATGGAGACCCCTCTCCACACATGCACACATATCAGCCACCTGCAGTCTGATGACTGCACTGGGAAAAGCCAAATTTCAAAAGCAGTGATCTCTTTTCAAGGAGAAATTTCTCATGTAGTGTTATGAATCATGACATAAAGGATTTGCAAAACAGGCCCCAAAGGTTAGAAGGGGGAAGGAAGGAGTTAGGAAAAGAAAGAAAGGGAGAGAGATAGAGAGAGAGAAGGAGATAAAGTGTGTGTGTGTGCGTGTGTGTGTGTGTGTGTGTGTGTGTGTGTAAACTCCCTAAAACTAGATCAGGAAGTTGGATTCTTGCTTTAATGAGAACATACGAAAGTGCATGAGAGTCGAATCTTTCTTTGAGACAAAATGCAATTGTAATTCCATGAAAACAATTTTCTGAGGTGAGTGCATCATGTCACAACTTTGTGATTTACAGTTATGACATCTTTAGACTCAAAATAGATCAAAGATTCTTTCTCATTCCTCTATAGACTTAATTGTCTTACACTGACCTAAAACATCCCATGAAAAAAGCAGCAAACTTCTGAATTAATTATTATGCCACTTCAGGCAGTAGCAAGAGCCAACAGTCTGTGGTCATCTGAAGAGAGGCTGGCAAACACATGCTATGCTGAGTTCCTAACTGAGGGATCCAATGAAATATTCTACTCTTCATGAACCACTTCTTACTACACAATAACTATTTTCAACTCAACTACCAAGAGTTTGGCCAAAAATGAGGAACATTCAAAGAAAGAATTTATGTATTAATGGCAATGCATTTGTAAGCACTTTAAGAGAATTTTGTTTTAATACAACATTAGTGGGGGGAAATGTCTGGTCTCCTAGATTTATAGTTCCCAAATTATGTGCTGCAACATAAATAATACATGGTTTTGATTTTTTCTCTTGATTTCCTAGCCATAGGCAAAAATATTTTGAGTCTTTTTTCATACACATTTGTCCTTATCCGAGAAAGAAACCACAAAAATTTCAGTAAGGACAGTATTGGCCAAATGTTGCCACAGTCTTAGAAAAGTCAGGATTACTATGAATTTTTCTGAGCAATGATTCATTAATTTCTTTTAGCTTGAGTTCTAAATAAATTTGGTCAAACATATAATATAAGTAATCTCATTTGTGGGAAGTAAGCATGGATAAAGGGGAAAGAATGAGAAGAATTTCTCATATAGGTATTCTTTCTCATTTCCATTAAGGGATAATCTCTTCCCCCAAATATCCCTCTCTAGGTTTGACCATGGGAGTAGTATTTCAGAAGCATTTTGGTAAAATATCCTAGAAGTTTCTCCATAGAAATTATGAAGATTCCACAAATGGCCATATTATATAACTTTTCCAAAAGTGATTCAATTAAATAAAGTAAAATTTAAATGATTTGACCAGACACATATTTACCCTTACAATGGAAATAGAGGAAACATAAAAGGTTATATACAAGCAGAGATGTCACATTTCTATTGTTAGGAATTGTCCAGGTCATGCTTGAGTGTCCAGGATGATCTCAACTTATTGGGTACAGGCTAAGTATAGCATCCCTGATCTTGGTTTGGCTTTATCTGAAGTGTATATCTACACTAAAGGCCCTAAAATTGTGTATTAGAGCAGACATACAAATTAGAGTTGAGAAGTGTAGCTTTAAAAAGAAAAAATGATGACAGATCTAAAGAGTGATGCAAAGTCTTACATAAAAAATTTAGTCATAAGATTAGTAACCAGAAAAAATCAGAAGTAAACCAAAGTAAGAGCAGTCAGGCCAGTAAGTTATTTAGGACTAGGATGAGAACAATGTATAGGATCAAGAGGAGTATTTTATGTAGTGCTGGCTGAAAAGGTTCAGAATGTCTTAACAGTTTAAAGGAGACACAGAGGATAAGGATAACAGTATGGCTCTTGCTGCTACTGTTGCTATTAATATTTTATGTTATAACAATTATTTTTAAGCATACAGTATTCTTTAAAAGTGTAAGAAAGGGGCATGATTTTATCCACTTTGTGCCATTTTGTTCAGCTCATTAAATAAAAGAAATTGATTTGGCAGAGCTAATTTTGTAATTAAAAAGCTTATCATGGCTTTCTGTAATGAGTTAAGTAAACAGACAGTAATTCAGTTATAATATTTACATAGTTTATACCAGGGGATGTCTGCTTACTAAATTAAATAATATGGAAGAAGGAGGAAGAGACCATTTAAAATGGAGGTGAACAGAATATACCAAGGACAAGAAGGAATTCAGACAGGCAGGTCATCATTGTATTTTTTATATTGGTGCCAGGTCAGGAAGTTAACTATTTGTAACTCCCCTCAGAGGGAAAACATGGTAGCAGGTGACCTCATTAGATGGTTCCCATGAACTCTGGCTCATCTCTCTTGAGAAAGCAGGTAAATAATCTACCTGAAATTAAAGACACCAGATTTTTCTGTTCTCATAAAAGTAATTACTTCTTTCTGATCCCAAAGAACTCCTTGGAAATGTCTATTCACCTATGCTTGAAGAGGAGCATAGTAACTGCTTAATGAAGGAGCAAAGAGGACAGTAGTTGAGGAAATAGTTGGAAACCTACCAAGCCTCTGTACACTGTAACTGCTCAAATGGCAATCTCCAAAAGTCTTGATAAGTTTATTTTTGTAAAAGGTGTCAAAGTAACTGTCAGTTCCACCACTGATCAGGACCTCTGTTTGAATGTCCTGTAAAAGAGGAAACCCATAAAGATTAACATCCCTGAATTACTGAATTTGAATGTAATTAAGAGAGAGATAGATATATGGAAGGCAAGGGAAGGGAAGACAAGAGAAAGGAAGAAAGGAAGAAGGGGGAAGGATGGGTAGGAAGAGGAGAGGGGAAAAGGGGGAGGGGAGAGGACAGGAAAAGAGAAGGGAGGTGAAATGAGGTAAGGACTGAAGAGGAAAGATAGGAGAGAAGAGGAAAGAAGCCACTGCTTCAATGCCATAGCACCTGGCTTTGTTATTATATTTGGTGATTCAAGCAATGATAAGGCCCAAACTTTTTTGCCTTGAAAATATAGGCAAACCCATTGCCTCAGGTAATTGAGCTGCAGTTAGAAAAACTACTCAAAGCCCTTTGAAAATTACTGCCTTGGAATAAACCCCAGGGCTCTAATTTAAATTGTAGATGTTCTTCGGTTTTGGATTATAGTTTGGGCTACTTTTTGCCACCTGTCTCTACTATTATTTTACTAAATTATGTGGGAGCCCATTACTCCAGTGCCTTGATTACAAAGTCAGTGCAAGTCAAAGGATTCCAGCCCCTTTCCTTGGCACCCTATGTCAATACTCATGAAAGCTTAAGCAATTCAGAACCATGGATAGCTCCCTGCCTCCCAAAGAAAAGAAGGACTCCAGATCTGAATCAGCTCTGTCATTTTAATCACACATGGAGTGCATCAGAACACAGAGCAAATAATCACCTTTATTCAACTGAGAGGCTTTCAGCAGTGAGTTAAACATCCTTGGACTTTAAAAGATAATTTCAAAACACATACTTTACCAAAAAATGCCCAACCGTATTTGTTCTTTCAATCACACCAAAAATGATATTGTAAATTCAATTTAAATAATCACTATGTGTCAAAGATATGCCCTGGCAGGATATTTTTGCCTGGTGATCTATATTGGAAAATACTGATTGAAGCAACCAGATGTCAAATGTCTCTTACCTTCAGCATAAAGTCAACAGAGGCAAAGTCTCTTAGATTCTAGAATGCAAAATTTTCTAGAGTCTGGAATTAAGAAGTATATATAAACTCCTGTAAGTATCAACTTTACAAATATTTCCTAAAAGTCAATTATGTTTCATGTCACAGTTGAATAGGAACATGTCTCAAGGAAAATAAAGTTTTAGGATATGCTCCAATTGGCCTTCTTTGCTCCCCCATCCCCAAGATAAATTGTGGTGCTACTTAAAAGAGGACAATTAATCTCTAAATATAGATATCCAATCATATGCATTATTCAAAAAGGAGGATTAGAGTCTTTCGGTAAGCATTGCAAGGTGTATGGCTTAAAAGCAAATGTTAGGATAGTCCCTTTACCAATAGACAAAAGAGAAGACCTCTTGCATCATTATCTATAGGTCCTCTCCATGCAGACCTACTGTGAAGTTTACTGAGTATATCCATAAACTGGCCAATTGGAGAATATAGGAAATAACTAAGTTTCTCTGGTTAAAGGATGGTCATGGCCTTTTATAAAGCTCTTCCACACCATTGTCTACTTGGATCTGCTTTCCCTTCTTGGGCTACACCAGCCTTACCACCATGTGCCATCTGTCAGTTTTTGCCTATAACACGTGAAGCCTCTTAAGTGTCTGAGTATCATTTTAGATCCTATTTTTCAGGTTAAAAGCAGTAAATTGCAGATGGCAAGTGTTTTTTCTTTCCCCTTTCCTTGAGATTATTGAAAGCTGGGGTAATTTTGTCGTGAGTCACGTTAAAAAAAGAACAAGTGATGTTATACAGCACCTACTCAATATGAATATGTGCAAAGAACAGCCATCTACCCAGCCATCCATTCAGCAAAGGAGGGAGGGATTTTGCTTTGCTTTAGGTGACAGATTTTGGAGTGAGAGTGTGTGTAGTTCAGTGTGCCCTGTAAGCACAATCAGAAACTGTGTGAGGATGCAAGTGGAAAAAAAAAAAAAGCAACACAATTGATGGAGCACCTATAATATGTTGAATTATGCTAAGCACTACACAGAATGGATTCATTAAAAAAGCTAAGAAAGAGGAGATCCAGGTCAGAGAAAGGGCTAAAATCACTATGGCAATGACAATTTCACTCACAGACAAACTAAGATTAATAATTTCTGTAAAGAGTTTTTTTTTTCCTTTTATATGTTTATTTTAAATTTCTGAGCTTAAAAATTTCAGCTTCTACTTAACTGCTGAAATTTAAGAAGCCCCTGAAATAACTTTCATTGTTGAAATCAGGCTATTTATAAGTATCCTTGAAGGAGTAGTATCATAGCAGAGGTTAAAGACTGATAAGGAAAAGTTATAGACAATGCTGGAGCCCAGAAAGGAAGATGGTGCCCCAACTTCTAACCAGCTATGGGACTTCCTTCCAAGTCATTCCATTTTACTGAGATCTAAAGAGGTCTAGGTTTATAACACTTATGATTCCTGGTAGCATTATATTCTATAACCCATCTCTTTTTAAGGAATTTTAACTTGAAGTTCTCAGTAGATGACATTTGAAAGTTTCTCCAATCTTAACTCTCTAACTCATTTAAAATTACCCATGGATGATGATTCCTCACTGGAGTCAACCTGTATCCTCAATTCTTGCTATAACTTTCAGAACATAGCTAAAACATAAATGTACATGATTAGATCTACTTAATTATGCTGCTACCCTTAAAGTTGGGCAATGATGAACGAGGAGTCAACATATATAAAAACGCAGAAACAACTAAGGGTAGTAAAGAAGAGTGTTTATGAAGTAGGTAGGTAAAACAAGCTGATTTTAGTTAATAATAAGTAACATTAGAGGATCCCTGGGTAGCTCAGTGGTTTAGCACCTGCCTTTGGCCCAGAGCGTGATCCTGGAGTCCCGGGATCGAGTCCCACATTGGGCTCTCTGCGCGGAGCCTGCTTCTCCCTCTGCCTGTGTCTCTGCCTCTTTCTCTCTCTCTCTCTCTCTCTCTCATGAATAAATAAAATATTAAAAAAATAAATAACATTAAACAACATATTCCAATGAATATTTCTTTGTTTGGGTTACAGGAGTAAAAACTTAGATCAACTTCATTCACCATAAGAATAGGTTGTGGGGTTCTTAGAAGGTTTTCTACCCCAAAGTTATCCCACATTAGCCAGTTCATTAGTCTCACTATTAAATATGCAGGAGTAGTGCCTTAAAGCATCAACATATCAATCAGTAATAACTTCTGTGCTTTAGAAAGGTACAGAGTATCCTATACAACTTGAATGGAACAATGGCTTTAGTTGTAGAGAAGTAGAAAAAAAAAAACTTCCTAGAGAGGGTAAATCTAGAGGGAAGTTTTCCCGTATGAACTAACCATGCATCTCAGTAAGAGTGGAGTAAGGAGCTGAAAATGGGAGGATATGATGGAAACTGAGACAAAAATTAGTATCTTTCAATGTAACCAAAAGCACAATTTACAAAAGAGAACCTGTTTCCAAGAGTGCACCTTTACTCAATTGTAATCCCCATCTCATTGTAGCACAGCAGCACTTCAGGGGTTAAAAAATGCAAATAGGCAGTTTCCTGATTTCCAAGTGGCAGTAGGTGAAAGTGGTGCTTACTAAGGCCCATCACAAATATTCTTTTATAAGGTCTTTTTCAAACCCAAAGTATTTCTCAAAACATTTGTTCTAAGTCCCCCTTTGTATTTTCACTTTTCTCTCCTCAATTATCCATCATAAAAAGTACCCTGAATTCTTTTACCAGTCTAATAGGAAAGCTAAGTATTTGAAATAGTTGTTGATGTGAATTTTAAGTCACTTATCTGTTAAATAATGACACTTATCTCTGGGAGCTCCAAAAGGTTTCAGGACTGTTTCCCTAAGTAGTGATAGGATAACCACTACAATCCAGAGAGAAAAATCTATGAGTATGAACTCTTCTGGCTCATGTCACTACAACACATGTCAAGATGAGGATTTACTGCTTTAATTGTGCAAACACAAAAGTGAGGTGCAAGACCAGCTTATGCTGTTTAAAACAAAACAACAAAACCCTAGAATTCTGGAAACCTAGATTAACCAAAAAACAATCCCAATGTTGTCCATCTCTGTTCTGGTTTCCACAGTGATCCCAGGCCAGCTCAGGCTGGTAAGGCTCCCATCCACTCTGGAAGTCACTGTGCTTGACCAGCACCTTCAGAAAATACACTTCTTTGAGAAGACAATATGATAGACATTTAAACTCAGTGCTAAAATCAAAGTAAAAACATTCAGATGTATATGCTAATAATGCCATCATATTTATACCTTGCTATACACCTTGAAAAACAAGAGAGATTTTATTTGGCCCCAAAGGTTTCAAAACATGTCTTCTCTCTAAGCAGAGGAAGAACTTTCACTAAAGGAAAAAGCAACATAACAGATACCAATTAATAGCAGAATAAGCAGAAAATTTAGAAATTTTCTAAAAATTTAGAAAATCACAAATTTAGAAAATCACAAATTTAGAAAATCCTTAGCCATGGTTCATAACCAAGAGCAATTTTGCAATGTCTGGATATGTTTTTTTTTTTTAAAGATTTTATTTATTTATTTGTTAGAAAGAGAGAGTGTGCAAGAGCAGGGGGTGGGGCAGAGAAAGAGAGAGAACCTCAAGCAGACTTCCTGCTGAACACAGAGCCTGATGCATGGCTTGATCTCACCACCCTGAGCTGAAATCAAGAATCAGACATTTGACTAAGACACTCAGGCACCCCTCTGTTAATATTTTTGGTTGTCATAACTAGGGAGACGTTACTGGCATCGAGTGGGGGAATATCTAGGAATGTTCCTATGTACTCTACAGCCATTTACAATGAAGGATTATCTGGCCCACAAGGTTAATAGTACTGAAGAGGAGACCCTGGCATAAGAAAAGTAGAAGTAGGAATGAGGTAATGATAGAATGAAGTACCAGTGGGAGTCATTGCTGCCAATCTTAAACAGTCTTCTTCACCTGGATTCTGTAGACTTCTGAAATTTTTTCTCTTCCCTGACTTGGTGAATTACCTCAAAATCTTGGATCCAAAATTTGTTTTCACAGTCTTGTTAATAAAATAACATAATTTAAAGGAATTTAAATAAAGCACTACAGAAGGAAGGGAGGGCAAGAGGGAGGGACAGGAGAAAGGGAGGAAGGAAGGAGCTATTTATACTCATTTGAAAAAAAAATGGTTGGTAAAAGTTTTTGTTGTTCTTGTACCTTTTTTTGTTGTTGTTGTTGTTTACCTTGCTTCCTAAATTTAAATTCAAAATATAAAATTTGATCTATAGACACAACAGTTTCAGAATGTTGATCTTCATTTCAGTACAGTAGACTATTTTATTTTCTCATTAAACTTTTGTTTAATGGGTCTCAAAATTCTGTGACTGATTTTTGGTCAAGTTCTTTCCATTAGAAAGTACTGATTTTAAAAACTAATAACTTAAAATTGCCACACACACACACACACACAAATTGTCCACAAAACATTCTCCTTTCCTTCTGAAGGCTTTACAATGCATTCTTATCATCAACGAGTCTTTTACTATTAAACTTAAATGGCCAATTGACACAAACAGTTCTGAGACTGTTCTTCCACCTCTGATTAAGACTGGGGTGGCAGGTATTGGGGATAATATTCATTTAGCCTTCTGAGCTTTCTGGGCAGACTTGGTGACTTTACCAGCTCCAGCTGCCTTCTTGTCCACTGCTTTGATGACACCCACAGCAACCATCTGTCTCATGTCACGAACAGCAAAATGGCCCAGAGGAGGATAATCAGAGGAGCTCTCAACACACATAGGTTTGCCAGGAATCATATCAACAATGGCAGCATCCCCAGATTTCAAGAACTTGGGACCATCTTTCAGCTTTTTTTCCAGAATGATGATCTATCCTCTTCAGCTCAGCAAACTTGCAAGCAATGTGAGCTGTGTGACAATCCAGCACAGGTGCATATCCAGCACTGGTTCAGCCTTGATGGTTCAGGATAATCACCTGAGCCAGGAAGCCAGCTGCTTCCATTGGTGGGTCATTTTTGCTGCCACCATCCACATTACCACAACAAACATCTTTGACAGCTATGTTCTTGACATTGAAGCCCACACTGTCCCCAGGAAGAGCCTCACTCAAAGCTTCAGGGTGCATTTCAACAGACTTTACTTCAGTTGTAACATTGACCAGAGCAAAGGTGACCACCATGCCAGGCTTAAGAGCACCAGTCTCCACTCAGCCCACTGGGACAGTGCCAATACCACCAATTTTGTAGACGTCCTGGAGAGGCAGACACAAGGGCTTATCAGCTGGATGAGTTGTTGGCAGAATGCAATCCAGAGCTTCAAGCAGTGTGGTTCCACTGGCATTCCCATCTTTACGGGTGACTTTCCATCCCTTGAACCAAGGCATGCTAGCACTTGGCCCCAGCATGTCATCACCATTCCAACCAGAAACTGGCACAAATGCTACTGTGTTGGGGTTGTAGCCAATTTTCTTAATGTAGGTGCTGACTTCCTTAACGATTTCCTCGTATCTCTTCTGACTATAGGGTGGTTCAGTGGAATTCATTTTGTTAACACCAACAATTAGTTGTTTTACACCCAGTGTGTAAGCCAGAAGGGCATGCTCATGGGTCTGCCCATTCTTGGAGATACCTGCTTCAAATTCACCAACACCAGCAGCAACAATCAGGACAGCACACTCAGCCTGAGATGTGCCTGTAATCATATTTTTGATAAAGTCTCTGTGTCCTGGAGCATCAGTGATGGCCACATAATGCTTGCTGGTCTCAAATTTCCACGGGGAGGTATCAATGGTGATACCATGTTCACGTTCAGCTTTCAGTTTATCTAAAGCCCAGGTATACTTGAAGAAGCCTTTTCCCATCTCAGCAGCCTCCTTCTCAAAATTTTCAATAGTTTTTTGTCGATCGCACCACATTTGTAAATCAGATGGCCAGTATGGTAGACTGGCCCAAATCTACATGTCCGATGACGACAATGTTAATGTGAGTCTTTTCCTTTCCCATTTTGGTTTAGGTTTAGTGGTGTTGTTTTTTTTTTTTTTAATTATTTATTTATTCATGACAGGCACAGAGAGAGAGAGAGAGGCAGAGACACAGGCAGAGGGAGAAGCAGGATCCATGCAGGGAGCCCGACGTGGGACTCGATCCCGGGTCTCCAGGATCAGGCCCCAGGCTGAAGGTGGTGCTAAACTGCTGGGCCACCGGTGCTGCCCCTAGTGGTGGTTTTCATGACACCTGTGTTCTGGTGGCAAACCCATTGTGAAAAAGAGTGCAGTAGACTTAACATACCTTCCAAAAAACAATGAGATATGACCTCTTAACAAACTTAGTAATCTTTTTTTTAAAAATAGTAAGAGTATCTTAGGAAGGGTTAAGATTGCAGACTCCAGAATCAGATTTTCTGATCTAACTAGTTATATGATCACGGCAAAAATAAATTCCATGTAAACCTTATTTTCCACATCTGTAAAATGGGTACTTTAATAGCATTTGTTTTTTAGAGCTGTTGTAATGATTGAATTAAAATATCCACGTAAAGTTCTTTCCCTGATATCTGAATAAGTAATCATTTAGTACTTTCTTGTCATGGTAGTTGTTTAATACCTATAATGAAGATTTTGGCTTAAAGAAATAAAATCCCTTATTCCTTTAATGAAGACATAAAGCAGAGATTTTTTTAAAAAATAAAACTTAAATAATACAGCTTCCCAGAAATTTGGGTCACATTATTGAGAATATCCATGATAAAGATAAAATTCCCACATTCTATCAGAATAGGTGTATACCCCAACGTTTGTGACTATGCTTGATGTGTTAAATGAAGTTATAAAGAAGAAAAGACTCAATTCCAAATCACACATATGCAAAATTATTAATTTTTTTCTTTCAATCCTCATTTCTTTATAGAGAAGTTTGGTGCTTACAAGTCTTTAAGAGTTCTCAGACTTATCAATTTCCTTTCTCTCTCCTTCCTTCCTTCCTTCCTTCCTTCCTTCCTTCCTTCCTTCCTTCCTTCCTTCCTTCTCCCTTCCTTCCTCCCTTCCTTCCTTCCTTCCTTCCTTCCTTCCTTCCTTCCTTCCTTCCTTCCTTCCTAATAGAAGAGTAGGATTTGGGTTTTGGTAGGCTACAAAATACAGCTAATACATAATAACATGTTTTCTTATTGCTTATTTTTACCATTATCTTTTATTTATGAGAAGTGCTACTATTTTCTATTTACCTTAAAGTTATATATTTTGCTTTTAAAATGAATATAGTTATTTTAAGTAAAATAAGTCAGCTTAAAGAAGATAGTTAAGTAAATAATAACACAGGTGATGAGTGGGTATGGCGAAAATGGTGATGGTGATGGTATTCAAATGGCACAAAGATAAAAAATACTACATAACCCTTTTGCTCATCTTTGAATGAGTATCAAATCATGTCAATTCCATGGGTTATTGTGTATTCTGTATTCTATCATTTTGCTTAATATTTCACCAAAGAATATAGGAAATATTCATAATCTTCAAAAGCTAAGTATTTTTTTTAGGTTTGGAAGTGTCTTGTGATGGACCCATCCATTCTAAAACACAGTTTTAAATTTCTATTCTCCAGTTCTAGGCAGATACTCATCAGGGAGGAAGCAAGGGTCAAGGGTAAAGAAAGGATGCTCCATGTGACACCAATTTTCTGTGATGAGGAGGAAAAAGTCCAGAACTTCACAATGAATAGGATGCCACCACCTCTTGAATGAAAGGTAACCTCTGAGATGGCCTCTCGATCTTTGTATACTCACAAGAAATCCACAAGGGAATATAAAAAAGGAATGGAAACGTGTCCAGCAATCTGACATTCTGCAGGTTTTAGGCTTGCCTGCCCATCAGTCAAAGAATAGAGATTCAGTTTTATAAATGAAAGTGAAGAAATTTTACTTGCTTTTTACTAAGCTGAATTTGATCATATTTCAATATCATCCAAATAATAATCATAACACTATAAATTTAATGATAGTATATTTTATTATTCTGTGCTTTATAATCTTTATGGTCTTTTTGCCCACATTAGCTCTTTGGATCATCAGAAGGTCTCATGATGTAGGCAGGGCAGGTATGATGGCAATTTTACAGATGAGAAAACTGCAGTCTGGAGAGGTTAAATGAGGTCTAGAAAGGCCAAGCCACATATCAAACGTCCTACAGCAGCCTGGCAGGTATCATAAATGTGTATAAGCTTGCCATAATAAAACATGGAGTGATAGGGCCTGAGGCAAAAGCTGAGTCCACATGACCTATCAGAAAACATTCATAATTTCAAATGTTAAAAAAAAAATGTTGCCAAATAGCACATATTTGTGGGGCAGATTTTACTCTTAGGAAACCAGTTCACTCCTTCTGGTTGTCAGTGGAGTTGAGGCTACACAGCTTATGTTTGCACACCAGTAGAAAAGCCTTTTGCTTTCCAAATTAACCAAATTGAATTGTGTGGTACACAACTGTGCAATTGTCTCTAAACTATCCTAGTCTATAGGTATATAAGAAAATATAGAATAATCAAGTGAGGTGAGAGGCACAAGCAAGTACTAAGGAATATGGGATCCACATGGGAAAGGCTTTACAGGCTATTGATGAGCTCCATGCTCTTTGCATAATGGCTAGCTAACTTTGCCTGCCCACAGCTCTATTAAGAGCCCCAGACAACACAAATACTGTCATTCAGACTTCATCTGTGAGACTGCTGTTCCTTCCAAGTCTAGATTTTCAGCTTCATAGTGGTTCAGTCTTACATTTTCTCTTCAGGGTTTCTACCAGGCTTGAGCTTCTGCATTTCAAATACAAAATAAACTAAAAACTCACTGAGGAGATGAAGTGGTGGTGGTGGGGGCGGGGTGGCAAATCTCTAATAAATTAGCAACACGTAGTTTATTATAATATACTTAAGAAGACAAGCAATGAAGAGGTCTTCCAAGAAAAAATGTTAGAGATCTTGTAGCTGTATACCCTCACAACCCAGGAAATCAGTGAGCTAACCTGGGTTTAGATTTTCCTCATGATAACATTTCAGTAAAAGTGATTGAGGTACTTCAGTTGAAAGTTCCCAAGACAAGGATCTCACTGATGTATTATTAAGCCCTTACACAATAGCTCAATGGGTAAAATAAATGCAAGGTTAGGAGTTTTCTGCTCTGACTGCCTGAAAATTAACTCTCTCTCTCTCTCTTTCTGTCTCCAATAATAGTAATAGTAATAATAGTTACTACACCAACAACAAATAATAACAGCTTATCTCTGAAGCTTTCTTTTAAGTTACCTCCCTTCCTAAGTACACATATAAAATAATATTTCTAAATTTGTCATACTCCTTTTTCCAAACAAAGGAAGAAAATCTGGCTTATATTTCAAAAATCGTTTTATGAAGATGGAGAAATGTTTTGAAAACAGTTGTATTTAAATAGCTCTAGACGGATATATTGAAGTTAGGGTGTGATGAGCCAGTTGTTAGGTTGCGTGTGTCAGTTTTTTGGGGATCCCAGATAGTTGTTTCTAGTCTTCAACTAGTTGACTATGAATACAATTCAAAAGTATTCTCTCTGTGCTCCTAGCACTTAGCATAGTAATGATTATCAAGTGAAATAATAAGGAAGAGCACAGTGTTTGCTGAAATCCTTGTTCAAAATGGCAAGTGGCTCATAGTTGAAAATAGACCCAAATACATAATATGGGAAAATAAAAGTAGCTAGAGAAAAAAAAAAATACGGATGAAATATACCTAATTATGAGCACAGTTATTTTAGAAGGATAGGAGTAATTATTTTTTTTAAACTCTTATTTCCAATTTTTAAAAATATAATGAGAACATATTACTTTTATTGCATAAAAACATAAAATGATATTTTTGAGAGTAAAATAAAGTACACTGGCTTCCAAACATTGTGAGTTAGAAAACTAATGTGTCATAAAATCATTGATAACATAATGGAGAGACTTAGGTTGAGTATATGCACTCGGAGCCAGTCTTCTCGGCTACCAAAAGGCTTTTTGTTACGTATTTGGTGGCTGGATCTACCCTTGAAGGACCTCACACATAGGTGAGGTTCCAATCTCTCAGAGGCTGGTTTCTATGAGGCCCTGCATGTTTGAGCTATTAATTTGAGATGTACATTGGTTAGGGCTATTTGTAAAATATTTTAATAAATAAATATCTTCTGTATAACTACCAAAAGACTTATCAAAGCATGACCATATTTTTAAACCAAAGAACTTTCAGAAGAATATTTTCCTGTTTATGGAATAGGAGACTTGTCAATTTTTTTTTTAATTTGCATGAAGCATCACTCATCACCTGTGTTACTGCACTGGAAACTTGAACTTCTGTTGATTTACTGGCTTGCATAGTCACCACCATGTGGTGTCTGCCTTCAGTTAAGGGACTGGGGGTTTCAAATGATTTTGATTTTTTAGTAAAATTTTAAATTGCATAACAAATTTAGTTTGCCTTCTTGAAGTTTATGCTGCTTGTATTTAATGAGGCTATAAGTTCTTTTAATTCTTTTTTGCTCTAATTGGGTTAATGGCATCTGCAGAGAAACAGCAGCCTTTATTTTTAGCTTGTGTGGTGGATCTCCTGGGAGGTGGCTGTATCTCTGCGGTAGCCAGGTCAGATAGCAACGCGCATGGAAGGTGGAAAATTGTACTATAAAGTGGGAGTGCGAAGTGGTAGCTTTGGTTAGATGCAAGAAGCTCCTGCCTCTTTCTCTGGATGTCACTCTGTGTGGGAACATGTCCAGGCATTAATTGGGGGTGACAGTCAGATCTTATCTCACCCTTACTTACTCATTGTGAAAACAGGCTTAAGAGAAGTGCTGAGTGCCTCTGCCAAACCTCTCTCTCTGCACCTCCCAACACACCACACTGTAATACTTCTGATAGAGGTGGCAGGGAAGAGGATTGGGTACAGGAGGCTGTTGGCAAGCACTAGGGCAAAAAACAAGAAATTTTCATTCTTCATTCCATTTTAAGAATTGGATCTAACCTTGATTAATATTGAAACTGATCTCCACTACCAGGCAATAGGTCCCAGGAAGAAAATTAAGGAATGATCATCAGGAATCTCCTTGAAGACACCTGAACCCATGGTTTGTGGTGTAGGTACAATAGTTATTTCAAATACATGCAAAGATTTAGAATGGCCAATGCTTGGTTTGCTTCTCTGTGTCTCCTGTGAGAACACTGCTAACAATGACAACAAAACAATGATATATCATCGTAGGGCACCTGATTTCTTCTGGAAGAGGGATTCCAGAAATAACTAATCACCCATGCCCTAAGCCACTCTCTTCCCCAAATAAATAAAAATTTGAAGAAAGCTAGTGCTGCCTTAGACCTACTTTTTCTTCCCTTTCCACTAGCCATGGTTCTAAGATTTTTTAAAAGCTCCCCCTCCCCTTTTCCTACCCAAAGTATTGATGTCAACAAATATCTACGGAATGGTGATACCTGACTGTAGATGAATGCAGATTGGACTTGAGCTTTTGGACTTTGGAAGGCCCATGGCCTCTCTGAGCCCTAGCTTGTCCCCCTATACCTACACCATGTCTTGCCAATTTTTAAGCTGCTGATCTCCCAAGGATTTTATGAGAATCACATGAAGTGATATTTACAGAAACACTTGTAAAACTGTAGTGCATTACCATAAAATATATATGTGAGGTTTTCATCTGCTAATGCAGTGCAGGGAAATTTCTGAGCAGGATGTGAGAAGGATTTTAAGATTCTCATGTTTTACTTTTAAGACAGTAACTTCTGTACTTCATATGATAAAGCATGGTGACACGTGGATAGCAAAGGTGCCTTCCTCTCTGCACTCATCTCTGGTCCTATCAAAAGGAATGTCACTGCTTCCTGTCTCCTGAAGATGGACAGTGGGAAACATCTGACACAAAATAATATATGTCTTTGCTTCTGAAGACTTCCGGGCAAGTTTTGAGGAGCTTCCCTCTTGATTCTGTTTGAAAGGCATTCATTAACCAAGTGATAAAAGAAGGAAGATTCAGAGTAAATCTTCACAAGAAACCAAGTTCACAAGGCATAGAAGCTTATTTCCTCCTATCTAAAATGGAGCAAAAGTAAATAGGTTCTGTGGAATTGAGACTTTCCTAAGATCTCCCACTTCCCAGTGTCAATCTTTGCAACCTGCAAGATGCCACTTCTACTCTTGCAAAGCGATGGAATGCAGTCACTTGACTATTAAGATGTTCTTCATTTGTCAACAGAAAAGCTACTAAATTGCTACTCTGAGCAAATTTATAGAGAAATTACCAAAGATGTTCAGCAAATAAGAAGGAAATTACAACAAAGAAGAGGATAAACATCTAACTTCTCTTCCCCCATCCCTCCGCTGCTGGTTGCTGAGTACCACAGTCAGTGTGGGGAACTGGGAAGGGAGAAGAAACTGTAACTGGCAATCAGGACAATTAGTCAGTGCCCCTGTTTGCTGCTCCCACCCTCATACACCCATTTGGACAGATTTTAAATCTGGCTTGCTAACACACTGTTCCTTCTTTGCCTAGTTTTCACTTCCTCACCCCCCTCATACATTTTTCCACAGTTCCCCTTCCCACATAATGGAAGAGATTCTGCTCTTAATTGGAGTTTTACACCCCTCACCAAAGGTTAATTGCTCAGTTATCTGCTCCCCTAGTCTGGGCAGTTGCTGGTGCTCACTGGTGTTCATTTAAGTGTGTTGGGAGGAAACCTCCTCCAGAGTTCTTAAGGGCTAGAGGCACATCTTCTCTTTCCTCTACAAGAGTCCTTCTTCTGCCCGACTTCCTGGTGTCCAGATGAGCAATCTGGGTTCAGACAGGCTTTTCTTTCTTGAGGCTTTGTCCAAGGAGACGGTTCCTGCTTTGCTGTTCTGAATTTCATTCTCCTTCTAAGATTAGACAGCAGCCTCAGTTTACCAGGGCTGATGGTTATGCCATCCATCCAGTTTACAATATATACTCTCTTCTCTGAGGTCTTCAATGCTTGTCCTCCAAAGCCTTTCAAACCCTATGGTTGTCACCTTCCCCACAATTCATTTCTACCAACTGAACACTCCAAGAAAATGAAGTCCTCTCTTTGTCAGTATAATCATATCAGATATAACTCTATGCAGAATGAAAATAAAATAAAATGGGTTGTCTATACCATCTATACCATTCCCATGTCTCTGGATTTGTCATTTTATTCCCCACAGCTAGAATACACTTTCTTTGCTCCTACACACATCAAGTCCAGATCATTCTTCAAGAACTATGTCCATCTTTTTTTCTGTATTGGTGTTGTCTGGCCACCTAGATTCTCATGCCACAAGGCAGAGCCATGTTTTGTAATTTTGTAATTTTCTATAGTGGTTAAGAGTATGGGCTCTGGAGTTTGACTGCCTGAGTCTGAATCTTGAATCAACCACTTACTAACTTGGAGACAACAGGTGAGTTACTTGATCTCTCTGAGTCACAGTTACTGTATCAGCAAAACATGGGATTACTATGAGGAATAAGTGAAATAATACAGATAAGATAATTAACAATAAAAACTCACTGTTAAATGCTGTTGTTGTTGTTGTTGCTTTGTATCACTCACAATGCCTACCTGAATGATACACACAAACACACACGCATAAGGGAAGAAATCCTTCCCAGAAATGACCAGATAAATGACTAATTCTTTTCAATCAAAAGGAATGCCTCTGTTAAATGAGAATATACCACAAAGAGTTGTTGCTCAGATCTGAATAGGTAATATAAACAAAAATCTTGTGTAAAGAGTAAAATATTCTATAAACATGAGATATGTACATGTGAGAAGAGCCCATTTGTTGTACCTGGTGAGTCTGCCCCACATGGGATGGGCATTGCAAGGCTTACATGAAACAATGGGGCAGCTTGCTGTGGAAAAACACAGGTGGTTTATGAAGAGCTAAAGTGGAATCATGCCTTTATCATTAATCAGCTGTGCACTTACACCACTTCAATAACTGTTCTATACTTTAATTTCTTAATCTGTGACATCTGGAAAAGACCTTACTAAGTTTATTGAGATAACTAACACCATATAGGTATAAATAAACCTGCCTGACTTCTCCTTGCCCTCCTACCACATGATTTCAAGAGAAAATTTGGGACTATAAACAGAATAGTACTCATTAATGCTTAATTACAATGCAATGAATACGCAAGTGCATAGGTGATCCTGTCTAATACCCAAAGAGCCCCCTTTTAATTTCTTCTTATTGCAAGGAACAACAAGGAATTAATTAAGACTTGCCCTTTACAAGATAAGAGAATTGTGAACAGATTAACAAGTACCATAGGACAACTGCAAAGGTAAAGATGCTCAATTTTCCTTGTGAGGAAGTCATGTCTGACTTTTTCTAGAATCATTTGAGTTTGGTTACAAAAACAATTTAGCAGGTAAATGTGTTCCTATAGGCCCTACAATATCTTATTAAAAACTTCACAGTACTATGTAGAAATCACAGAATTCATAATCTTCTTCACTTTGGGGGTGAAATATAGCACTGTCTCTATTTCTCTGAGTATCAACAATGACTAGGGATTGTTGAATTAAGTGAGATAGGAATTTTGATCTCTGATGCTGAAGTTAGGCCTGAGGTCTTCCAATAAAAAGTTTCGAGATAAAAAGGAACAAGAAGAGGTTATTTTTAAGTGGCCCAAGGGAAATTTTGGAAATAGAGCTGAGGATACAAAACTGCAGTTATAGCCTTTACCCAAATAACCACATATGAATCAAGACTTCACATAGATTAAGGCACATGGTTGCCTTATGTATCTCAATGACTGTATTAAGTGTGCACGAAATACTCAGGAGAACTCTAAAATCATGCCCCTTGATGAGCAGACAGGGCTTTCAATTTAAATGATTCATCTAAAAAGAGTCTCCCACACAGGAAATTGCAGGAGACTTAATTCATTTACCTAAAAAGGATAAAGGATTGACTCAAGCCAAGGAGAATTCAAACATCAATTCTCCAGGATATATGACAGAAATTTCTAATAACCTAATTTTTAGATCATGAGTCCATTAACTCTTGATAAGACTTTCAAAAGAAAAGGGGAGGTGTGGGGGGATGGGGAGAAAGAGAGAGAGGAAGATGAAATAAGGCAACCAAGGAGATAAGATATCCCTAACTCAGGAGAAAAAAATGGAATCTTTAGCATTAAAGAAGTCAATAAAGGGCTATGCTTTCAACACTGGCTCAAATTTTTTTTTTTTAATTAATACTGCCTTTGTACCTTAACAGAATCTTAACTGGCTAGCACTCAATCAAATTCCTATGTACCCTAAGTCTTCTTGTAGAGCAAGAAGAGCTACCTAGACAGCAGTACTAATGGTTCAAAGTGACATGGGGAATGGATAATATATTGACAAGTATCTTATTTCTGATAAGACTTCAATAGCTTCTAATGTGATGTGGGGAGACAGTCTAGGAGTGCCTTGACATAAATGAGAATGCTTTCTACTTGTTCACTCTCAGGAGCCACATATCTGATTTCATTGCTAGGTAGGAATTCACCTTCCCTCAAAGCAGAGTGCTATAAAACCCTTTAGCAAGACAGTCATATTTAACTCTTTTAGGACCTAGGAAGTTGGCAAATGTGTGAAGTAGGCCAGGCATTATACAACAGGGGTGATGGGGTCTGTGTTGAGCTAGTCAGGGCATGCCCAACCTAATGTCATTTAAATGTAAACCAAACATATAGTTTCAGGGCTAGATTTTGCCCCAGGAGATACTAGTTTGAAATTTCTGCAAGAGAACATGGATCCAACTTTTGTCAACTGAAGGATGAGTATCTCACAATGTGAGCATCGTATGGGCTTCTTCTAAAAGATCAGGAAATAGTTTTTACCACCAGAAGTATCAAGTAGCCATTATTCTACCTTTTTTTGTTTGTTTGTTTCCCCTTCAATCCATTTTTGGGAGTTCGAAACTATTTTCTTTCAACACAAAAAACACCCCCAGAAAGTGATATTTAAGGCCTTAGTAGAAAAATTTTAAAATATCAGCTTACTCCTTATCTGGAGGAATGCACACTTCAATAAAAACAACTACATACGGAAACATCTGCAAGAGTTTTCCTACACCTATATTTAGTTAATACAAATAACCACATAGGGAGAAAAAATATGATTCTTTGAAACATAATTAAAAACCTTTGTATCAAATGTCTCCCAAATTAAAGGAAATCTCCCTGAAAAAAGTGAGCAAAGGCATCATGACTCCTCTAGGCTTCTAGATCTTAAAGCAATCAGCCAGCTAATATTTATTCTACAATATAGACAAAAGTCTACCTTCTGTCAAGGGGAAGAGAATGAATTGTTTTCCCATAATGGTATTTTCTTTTCAATCAATTTCCCTTCAAGTTTGATTTAAGAAGGTACCATGTCAGAACCTGAGCCTGGTGGATGAAATCTGGGACAGTTCCCCATCAAAGGTGAAAATTATGAGAAGCAAACCTATGAGGTTCTAAACTAGATGCTGCGGTGCCCCCTTCTCCTGCTCACTCATTCTCCTTTTTTCTTTCTTGTAAACTAGAAGCATTTGCTGCACTGGAAAAGCTCGCAGGAGCCAAAACAAAAAGACTGAGATTAACCAAAGAATTGGAACAGAGACAGGAAAATCCTCTAAGCATCTTTCCCTATTGCCAAAAGTACATTTAAATTTAATCCAATTCATCAAATATGAGTTGAGTTCTACTCTGCATCAGGCACCTAGGTGCTGGGTATTTAAAAGATAAATGACATAAACTTGACTGCCTTTGCCCTCAAGGAGTTCACAATCTATTAAGATAAACTACTAAAATACGGTGGTGAGATCATCATAATTACTTTTATAGGAAAATGCCAGAAATATTACTATAACAAAATGACAAATGAAGAGATGGCATTCTTATAACCAAATCTAATCTATTTTGGAAAAAAAGGAACCTGATAATATGTCTTTATCTTGGTTATGGTAACACTTATATACTTATCTATCTAAGCTAGTTTTCTGTTTCCTCCATGTCACTTATTCTATGTATTGCATCAAGTATTAAACCCACTTGAGTGTATCCACATTTTTTTCTGATCTGTGTCTCCCCTTCCTCACCTCCAGGGCCACTTGCGTAGTTTCAGTCCTCATCATTTCTCTCCTGAAACTGTGCAATAGTTTGACATGAAGACTCAGTTCTGGCTGTTGTTTTTATTATGCTGCTGGTGTTTTCTTTCTAAATCACAAACTGGTCATGGCATAGTTCTTCCTGAAAATATCCACTGCAGTTCAGATGCTATCAAATCAGCAACAGGCTCTCTAGCCTCACATGCAAGGCACTTCACAGCTGGACAAAAGCCACTTTGGCCATCAACCCAGTTTAACCACTTTGGATCATTCATTGTCTCTTGTTCCTTAATATATTTGCTCAAATGACCTCTCTTAGTCTGAAAGAGACCCTACCTATTGCTTCTGTCTGCCCCTTTCCACTGGACAAATGTATAGCCATGAATTAATACCTAATTCAAATGGGGACTTCTCTGAACTCCCGGGGAAAAAATTCTTTGCTTCTTCATTATATGCTCATATAGTTCTTTACATATACTTTATAATATGATGCTATAAATGTCTTAATTGCTGAAATTCTCAATAGATACTGGCTAAAAATTAAGTCAAGGGTTGTTGATATTTTTTTTTTATTTATGATAGTCAGAGAGAGAGAGAGAGAGGCAGAGACATAGGCAGAGGGAGAAGCAGGCTCCATGCACCGGGAGCCCGACGTGGGATTCAATCCCTAGTCTCCAGGATCGCGCCCTGGGCCAAAGGCAGGTGCTAAACCGCTGCACCATCCAGGGATCCCTGGTTGTTGGTATTTTTATGAAACTTTTATAACATTGTACTTGATGGAATATACTGAATATATGCAATAGTTTGAGAATACCAATAGAGATTACTTAGGACTGCACTTGGGCTGTCACATCAAGTAAAAAGCATCTAAAATTATTAAATTAAATGCAAGGACTTTAAGACAAGGCATGGGTTTAAAATCAGGGAGAAGATACAAGAAAGTACTGGTAACTTCTTTTTTTCTTGAGAGTATTTCAGAAAGAAAAACAACAACAACAACAACACTATTTTAAAAGTGTGATACAGAAGAACAAGCACTGGCCTAAAAGGTCACTATTCTTAGTTCAAGTAGCTATAATACTGTTCACTAATACTGAGACCCAAGACCAGTCAGGTAACTTCCTTGCCTCCATTAGTCTCACCTTTCTTTTCATAAAATGGGGATTAAATTATTTGCCCTAAAAAACATCAAGCGGATGTGGAAAGGATCAAAGTGTAATAATGATAGTAGCTTATATTTACTGAGTGCACAGAAGGAGCCAGATGTAGTGCTAAGTGCATTCCATAAATAATCTCATTTATTAGTCACATTGAGGAAAGTAGGCAACAGCAAGATGGGAATAAGGGGACAATTATTGACAGGAGAGAGGACAGAAAAACAAAAGCTGTTGAGAAAAGGCAGTGTAATCTACTTCCAAATCAATACAGGGAGCTTCAATCCTTTTGAGCATCCAGTGTTTGCAAAATGCCGTCACTGGCATGAGTTCTGCTGCCATATCATTTACTAGGCAGTCCACCACAGTGAGGAGAGATTGTTCTGTGGAAGGCTTCAACTCAAGTTGAAAAATACACCTGTTACATTTTTAAAAAGTAAGTTTGCTACATTTTATGCAAATTTATTTTTTCTTCTACCACTCATTGCTTCTCTTATTTTAATGTCTTTATTTTTCTAAATACAAGCCTAAATATATGTGTATACACATATTATATAAAATATATAAATCTTTGTGTGTGTGTTTATGTTTAATGTGTCTGTGAGTTTGCATTTTCATTCTGGACATACCAGAATACAGCTTTCAAAATGCTAAGCACTGAAAACAATTTAAGACACTCTAAAAATGGTACTAATAACAGCCCTTTCATTTACTGAAATTAGCTGTCCAAGGCAGAGCTAGAGAAGAAAAAGGGCCACACATCAGATCTTCCTATATTCCTGTGTATTCCATAGATGTGTCTCCTTCTTCTGTGGCAGTTTTCTTTATTTAGGTGACTTGTATTCACATTGCTTTTTTGGCAGTAAATTAGCACTCAGGATCATTTAATTTCAAACACACACACACACACAGGTGTGACAATAATAATAGTAACATAGCACGCCTTGGATGAAGAGAGTTATTAACCACTTATTATATTCATGACTTGTAATGGGAGTGATCCAACATTAAGAGTATCCCTAGTGGCTATGACTATTTCCACATCTTTAGAGCACATTCTTGCAGGGTACAGAGGCAAATAGCATGTACTTCTGTTTGCTCACAAAAAGCAAAGAAAAGGTTATATTTTCTAAATTTCTCAAACCCCATATAATATATATATATAGGTAAGGACAGTGTGTTAAACTCAAAGCTTTTCTAGTTCACATAAGCACCATAAGTGCAAACCAAGCATCTATCATTAATTGCTCAATTCTGTTAGAGACTACACAAGAATTATTTTCACATGGCATTTTTATGTCCAGTCAGTTTCCCCTGTCTCCGATCCAAGCAGTGTGAAAAGAAAGAAACTAATAGATAATGGAACATATAAATTTGGTTTGAATGACAAACAATTTTACTATCTTTTTAAAGACAACTACAAATTTAGCTTCCAACTATGAACAAAAGGAGTTTTTTTTCACATTGTTTCCTGTGTTTCTATTGTCAATTATATCTATATGCATATAGCATTTGCATAGTCCTATTTCCAAGAAAGCCTCTGAGTGTGCAATCTGGAAAGTATTTAATTTTAAAAGAGAATTTAGATTCAGATTATGACTTGAAATCATGGTGATATTGATTTTATTTAATTTTGATTTTGAAGTCTGCTCAGATTTTTATCAAAAAAAAATCTCAGGAAAAAAAAAATCTTAGGACATTTGGCACCTATTACTGGAAATCCTTGGAAATTTAATCACCAATTAAGAACTTTCAAAAATAATGTAAAATTTTCTATAATCTAGGCATAAAGATGCATATAGCTAATGAGGAGCTTAAATGACCCATTGGTAGCAAACCAGAGATTTTTTTAAACATTAATTTGATATTTGTGAAGTTATGGAACAAGGATAATCGCATAACCTTTTTTTATTTAATACTTAGCATGACATGAGATTAAAATTTTACTTCTAAATTTAATTTAATTGATACAAGTGAAATCTATAAAGTCCACATGTGGAACATGGATGATATTATTTAATATAAATCTCTTCCTTTCCTTAATACGGAATACGTAAATGATGACAAATGACCGGATAGATGCATACAGGCAGGTCTTGATACAAAGATCTTTGTTGCCTTGCTGAGGCACTCAGAACTCTCAAAGTGTTCTGTGACAAGATAGTGCTCATTCTTAAAAAGCCAAATGAAACTATGTCTTTTATTTTTGGAAGTCATTGAATGACCCCATACATGTAGATCAGTGACTACACCCACCACTCAAACTAGATCCACAAAGCAAAAGTTATTGGACAGTTACTTTTGTAAAAGGCCTTAATGTCCACATTTGAATCCTGTCATTACTCATTCAAAGGCACAATTCAGGCAATACTGGCAACGTTATTGGCCCTAAAAGTGAGAAAGAATTCTGAAATTGTAGAGTTAGAGAGAATTTTGAGAATAAAGGTATTTTGCCTATAAACATACTATTAATTCATTCCTAATGACTCGTTGCTCTCTCCTATGGAAATCCATCCCTTTGATGGCCTTGTCTAATTTCTTCTGACTTACAGGCAGCTCAATGGCTTTGCTCACTCTCACCAACATTTATATACTGTTTTGCACAGGAAATAGTAAGTTTAGAATGCTCTTTTGGAACGCCAATCTTGCTTCATTTTTTCAGCCCTTTTTCATATATCTAGAACTATTTTTGTACTGATATTTCAGACAACTTCTAGTGTCAGTATAACCTTCTGCCTCCTTAAGTTCTCTAGTGATTTTAACAAGATACATGGCCATTCATTTTCTGTCCAACACTCTGGTAACTAAGACTTCTGTTGGGTCTTGGTCCTATAAATTGCAAATAGGCAAAGGCTTTGGAATTTAGCCTACAAAGTCTCATACTTCTCATAACCAATCCTTCAAGAAACACTCCACTTCACGGCAACTTATTTCCAATGAGCCTAGTACCTTTTGGAATATAGGAATCATGATACTTAGAAAATAATGCAATGTGTCCAAGCTTTATTCCCATTCTTAAGTTTTATTCAGAGAATATATTCTTTTTAAAAAAATATCATCAAAAGACTCTTTATGAATATTTTCTAAATTTTTCAAGGTATATACTCAGCAACATATTTTGCTTCTGAGAATTGCTGCTTCAAACGCTTTCTAAAGAATTGTACTATTTTCCTGGCACAAAACATGCTATGGGGATAGATTGGTCTTCTCCAATGACAATGAAATATAAAAAGTGAATATCTCCCAAGGGAAAAGTTTTCAGTCTCTTTTGACTTAATCTTTTGAAAGAGTTTAAGTATCCCTTTTTCTGTTCTATATCTCAATATCAGAGGAAAGAATCTATCTCTCAACAAAGGGATAGCAGGAAAAAATATAATTTAAAACATGAATTTAATAGTTCTGCCATTTCTTAGGCTATGATACCCTAGACAATACAACTAAGCCTGACTTTCTTTGTCTAAGAAGTGTATAATAAGTAAACATCCTATAAGGTATTTATAGAAGGCCAGGAGAAAAGAAATATGAAAGCACTACTGTGAATCTGTAAAGTACCATAGAAATCTGTATTATCTTATGAGAACCAATTTATATAACCCTAAATTTCTGTTATTACTCATTCTTCACAAGTTGCTGAATTTTAATATTATTTGAAGTACTCTGTGTGAATGTTCACAATTCTAGACATTTGTGCTATGTCTCAGGTTTTCCAGTGGAGAGTTGTGTGTGTGTGTGTGTGTGTGTGTGTGTGTGTGTGTGTGTGTAGGGGTGGTGTGCATCACTATTCATAACTGAGTCACACCAAAATGCTAATTTTCGGAGGCAGAGCAATGTAGGCAGTAGCTGTTCCGACAGTACACACTCTGATGACAAGCAAATGTTTTGCAGGAACAGAATGCTTTCTGTCACCTTCCTCCAGATGAAGGCCGAGATACTCCAGAAATAACAGATGAAGAGAAGCCAGGACCTAACTGAACATTTACCTATTGAGACAGTAGCAAATGCTCAAAACTTCAGTTAGGCTTCCTCTCCAATCAGGCAGCATGCAGAATCCACAATTTATAGAAACAAAAAAAAGGCTTATTTCGGACTTAAGTGGGGCAATATTTTCCATCTATTCCTGACATTTCATGTCTCCAAATGGTTCTATGGGGTAAATACAGATTAAGGAGCCCTGATGAGAACACATCCCTTCCAGAGCTTTCCAGCACCAGAATTCAGAATTCATATGTGGTCCTTGGACCACTCCTGTGATTTCTGAGAGCTTTTCCACATCTTGATTCCTGGCATTTCATAACAGTATCAGAGACCAATCTTGGGAAGCATGACTCTATAGATATTTTAGATATTTTGGTTTGTGTTTTACAGTGTTCATTTTTGCCTTTATATCCTTAAGAATTCCCTTATCCAACCATCATCACACTGTATACTTTAATATATGACAACTTGATCTCTCCCTTATACTTCAATAAAGCTGGAAAAAGAATCTTTTCTAATCTTGCTAAGTGAAGCATGGGCAGTCCCTGGGAACATACTATTGACTCTAAATTCTGTATTTATGAAGCTCATTTTCTCATTTTCTCTGCTCTTACTAAATGCTCTGCAGTGCCTCCTGTACTTTGGCCCTGCTGGGAAAGGAACAGGCCTGGACTCAGCAATTCTAAGAACTGGGAATGTAATGAATTTCCTTGTGATTCACTCAGTCCTGTCCTCCAAATCCTATTATCTCTTAATCCATTCAGCTTCTCCTAATGAATTTCCCTTTCTTTCTTGCAGATTACCACAGGAAGCTGAGGAGTCTGGGAAAAGAGTGAAATCTACCACTTAGTCATTTTGAGTGGTAATAAAGTTGGTCTTTAAAGAAGAGGAAAAAAAAAAAGGGAAACAGGAGACATTGCAGATTCTTTCTAATTTAGAAGCAACATGGTCTGTAGAAGTCACTTTAGCTATGGGTTGACAGACCTTGATCTATGACCTGTCCTGTTTGGTATAAGGTTTCTGGGAAAGTGCAACCCATTCCAGAGAGCATGAACTCATGTGTCTAGGGATTATAGAATAAATTATACTTTTAGGAAATATCACAGGGGCCATTGAAATAACCATGGATACCATCCTTCAGTGATTTTTATATGGGATATTACTAATTCCTAAAATTTATACCTCTGGAAACACTGTCCATTGGCTTGGAAACAGAGACTTTTATCCTGCTTTGTGGCTATAATTCAACTCTAGACAGGAGTTGGTGAATGTCTCCTTGGAGGAAAAGAAAGACAAAGATAATAAGATACTAACTGATAAAGAGAGTGAAGAAGGAAGAGAAGGAGGAGGAAATGAGGAGGTGGGGTAAGGGGAGTGGTGCTGGGTAATTATAAAGATGCAGGGTAGTACAGCATAGAGGAAATAGCTCTATTTTTGAATATAATAGAACTCTGGTTTCATATCAAGGTTCAGTCAACAGTGAGCAGTGTGATCTTGGGGAATTGACTCAACTTCTCTGAACACCTGTTTTCCTTACCCAAACAATACCCATCTCAGAGGAATTAAATAATTTATGTAGGGTACTCCTGTAGTCAAAGTATCTCTACAATCAATGCCTAATGTGTATTTAGATAGGTGCTCCTTGAATTTAAAAACCACTTATTTGGTTTAATAATTCAAATGCAGAGTCACCAACTGTTTTCTAGATATTAAAAAAAAAGTTTCTTTTTTATAGGGAGAGGGAGAGCCTGTGGATTGTCAGAAAACCCTTCTTAATCCTCTATGCTATTCCTGTATTTCAGCAATCCAGACATTCACATGAAAGTCAGCCCCAAAGTTGCCTTACGAGACTGTTTTGGCAAGCCCCTAGAGGACAGGGATAATACACTTTTCATTTATGTTGTTCCATCTTTCTTAATGTCTAGGACTTTATTTTATCTTCCAAATCTCCCTGGAGAGATCAATAGGCTATATCTTAGTAATTATTATCCTCACCGTATAGATGATTGATAGAGATAGATAGATAGATAGATAGATAGATAGATAGATAGATAGATAGATAGATGATAGATAGATATAGATAGATAGATAGATAGATAGATAGATAGATAGATAGATAGATAGACAGATGATAGATACATAGTTAATGGAGAGAGGGGAAGAAAGAGGAAGAAAGGGAAGTCGTGGTGATGGTAGGGGAGGCAGAGAGAGAAAGAACTATGGGAAGGAGAGGTTTTATGACTTTGCTGAAGTAAAAAAGTACTGAAGGCTACTGGAAAAGTCGGATCTCTTTTTTCCAAGTTGTATATGTTTTCACAGGCTACATATACATCACGCCACACACAAATCAATAAATCTTTGGATAACCATGATAAAGGGCAAATTTGTTCTAAACTCCGTCAGTGCTGAAACATTTTCACAAAGATGAGTCTCATTACATATCCTGTACCTCCCACATTCCTTTCTACTTTGTCTCAATTACTCATACATATCCAGGATGGAGTGAAAATTATCAGTGGTGTTTTAGCCTGAGTAGACAAAAATATCCTCTAGGCATCCTGAAGAAAACATTTTTATATCAGTTCTAACCATGATCTGTAGTGTAATGCAGGGGTTCAATAAGTGCTAGGGAAATAAATGAACTTTCAAAATTTCTCAAATATGCACAAACATGTGATATTGTATTAGCAGTCAGAGAAACCAGAATAGAGAAGAGGTCTCAAAAAGAAAGAACACAAGATTTTGTTCTCATTTCTGCTAATGGTTAACTAACTTGAAGCAAGACAACAGATTTCACTGAAACTCAGTTTAATTATCTCTACAATGGAGATAATGAGATTATTCTCTTACATCCCTCTCAAAAGGGGAAAATGAGGGGGAAATTGATAAAATGTCTAGAATTTTTTGGATGCAAATAACAAGAATCCAAGTCTAGAGCCTCATGGCCACTGCAGTTTCCCTGGGAATGAGGAGGACAGCATTATGTAACACTGCAACTGCCCTGATGGTCCCTTTCTAAAAAGAGCCCCACTAAAGTACCCAGCTAGCCTTGTTCCAAAACATTGGCAAGTCTTTGTTCTTCTTTTTAACTGAAATTAAACTGCTGCCTGAAGAACTAAAAATATATTTAGAAGACAGTCTCTTCCTTTTTTTTTTTTTTTTTTTGGTCTTCTTTAAAGTTTCCTAATTGAGAATCATATTCCATAGAATTACATAGCAGTGTAAAGAATGGGGAAAACAGGCAGGATGACTATAAGGGAAGAAAGTCTTAATCTTTCTGACCTTTTCCATATTTTCTCTCCACAACAGATACATAGTTGACCTTTTCTATGTACTGATAGTACGTGCCCATCATCTCATTCAGATATTCTCTCTCCAATCTTTTTTAAAGTCAAAAACATGCAACAGAACTTTGAATGTTATACAAGATTCCAACAAAGGGTTAATGGGGCCTTCCATTTTTAATTTCTTTACCGCTAAATGGTGAGGGGAAATGTCACAGATATGGTGGCACACAAGCTTTCACTGATGATGTAGGTACAGCAAGGGACACTGCTGGTTATCACACATTTATTCATTTAGTGAATAGTATATTCATTAAGCCCCTCTTTGAACAAGGCTTTAAGGAGATTATACCTATATAATACACATGCACACACACACACACACACACACCCTCTCTTCAAGGAGATAGCTAACAAGTAGCAATAAGAATTAGACAAACACAAAAGTTCCTTTTCTTATAAACTTTCATGGACAAGAATAAAGTCTGACCAATGTTATTTATTACCAACGGAGGGTAGTAAATGTGGTCACAAATCATGACTAGGCTGAAGTCAAGTTAGTCTGGGAGCATAAGCCAAACACAAATGTCTAGAGTGGGGCAGCCAGGCAGGTAATGAAGGAGGAGCTAAGCTGGAGATAAGGCAAGAGAAAGAGAGAGAAAGAATTAATGAGAAACACACAATTCAATAAATGGCCTAAGAAGATAGACTCAGCTTCAGTTATACATTGGTGTTAGCCAATGCATCTGCTTTGACACAAAGAAGCGGGGGGAAAAGACAATAACTGAGATTTTTTATGTAATTTTTTAATGAAAAATATTATTATTTTTTAAAGATGTTATTTATTTATTCATGAAAGATACACAGAGAGAGGTAGAGACATAGGCATATGGAGAAGCAGACTCCTTGTGAGGAGTCCAAAGCAGGACTCGATCCCAGGACCCTGGGATCATGACCTGAGCCAAAGGCAGACACTGAATCACTGAGCCACCCAGTCATCCCAATGAAAAATATTATTATAGTGGATGGCCCTATGTGCTGTTCAATTCTCCCTGCAAAGAAGGACTTGTTGACCCTTCAGGGTTAGTCTCAGCTACAAAGAGCCACCTCACCCCAAATCACTCTTTACCCAGGGGGGCCTGCACCTGATAACTTACAGATGACTTACAGGTATAAAGGCCTGGCCATCTTGGCTCTACTCAGGAAAGTCTGGAAGGCTGCCTGTGGAGTTGGATGAGGCTATTGTTGGGTCTGTACTGGAGCTCAGCTTCTCACTTATATATTATATATAATTCTCAAATTTTCCCTCTGCACAATTCCACTCCACTCCCCTCTTTTTTACAGTGGCTGACCTGCAGGGAACTCTGAAAAATCACATGGCACACTACACTCGCTCTCAGAATCGACCCCTGGGTAGGTCAGTTTATGAGTATTAGCAACTGATGGTTTCTCATTTGTTTTTATTACAATTAACTATTGTCAATTTAAATCACTTGTTTTTTTTTAATAAATTAAATTTTTATTGGTGTTCAATTTACCAACATACAGAATAACACCCAGTGCTCATCCTGTCAAGTGCCCCCCTCAGTGCCCATCACCCATTCACCCCCACCCCCGCCCTCCTCCCCTTCCACCACTCCTAGTTCGTTTCCCAGAGTTTGGAGTCTTTATGTTCTGTCTCCCTTTCTGATATTTCCCACACATTTCTTCTCCCTTCCCTTATATTCCCTTTCACTATTTAAATCACTTGTCTTAAGGAGGTAGTCTAAACTAGTACTATCTGATGGGAATATAATACAAAGAAAAAATATAATTTTAAGTTTTCTTGTGATTTCATTAACAAAATACTAATAGGAAAAATAAATGTAATAATCCATATTATTTAACCCAATATATTGAAAATACTATCATTTCAAAATGTAATCAAATTTTTAAACTATTTTTTAAAGATTGTATTTATTTTATTTGACAGAGACAGTAAAAGAGAAAGAGATCACAAGCAGAGGGGAAGGGCAGAGGGAGAAGCAGACTCCCCACTTTAGTAGGCAGCCCAATGTGGGACTTGATCCCAGAATTCTGGGATTGTGACCTGAGCCGAAGGCAGACACTTATCAGACTGAGCCACCCAGGAGCCCAAATTTTTAAACTATTAATGAGATATTTTGCATTCTGTTTTCCATACTAAGTCTTCCAAACTTAGTATGGTGTATATTTTATACTTATAGCATATCACAATTCAGAGGTTAAAGTTTTATTTTGTTTTAGAACTGTGTGATCTGTAGAGATATTTCATAAAATTTACAATTAGAAAAGCAGATGCACAAATCCAACTTGTTCCACACATATTTAAGTGTTCTCCAACTACTGAACGTGACAGGAGTTGGTAAGTCACTCAGCTATGGTGGCCAGGAAAGGACTGTCTGAGAAGGATACACTGAGCTGAGATCTAAAGGTGAAAGGAGGCAGCCAGATGAAGAACTGGGAGGACAGTGCACCACGTAGTGCTTTATTTGTAATATATTTTTTAAATATTTTATTTATTTATTTATTTATTTATTCATTCATTCATTCATTCATTCATTCATGAGAGACATAGAGAGAGAGGCAGAGACATAGGCAGAAGGAGAAGCAGGCTCCCTGTGGGGAGCCTGATGCAGGACTCAATCCCAGGGCCCTGTGATCACCACCGAAGCCAAAGGCAGACGCTCAACCACTGAGACACTCAGGTGCCCCAATCATCCTTTAAGTACTTAAATAAAAATTTAAGTACTGAATAGTCAGATTCAATGCTGTCTTTGTATAAATATGTTTTAGCCTGGATTGCAATATTTTGTTGGACAAAGTCATTATTGCTAGCTAGTGTTCTAGGAACTGCACATAATTCTGATATCTCCATAGGCATGTACTGTGAATGAAAAGAACAAGTATCTTGTGTGTCTTCAAAAAGTTTTAGGGAATCATCCCTCAAATTTAAAGTTTTCCCAAACCTATAGACTTATGAGCTGTCTGACAGAGTGACAAATTCTCTGGAGTCTTAGCTTACTTCCAGAGTCATGCTCTATCCTATTTGTATTTTTCCTTGGAAATTTCCCTTCATGTTAATGAAGGAAAGAAAGAAAGAAAGAAAGAAAGAAAGAAAGAAAGAAAGAAAGAAAGAAAGAAAGAAGAAAGAAAGAAAGAAAGAAAGAAAGAAAGAAAGAAAGAAAGAAAGAAAGAAAGAAAGAAAGAGAAAAAAAAAGGAAGAACACATGTTAAGATGACTATATGTGCTCTAAGAGTCCCTGTTTGAGAGTGTCTCACCACGTGCCTGTTATGCAGGTGGGGTTACTTACAGCGTCCTCCAAGGTGTTCTGGTTTGGAGATAAATAGTATGGTCACTCTACATGCCCCCTCCTCTTACAATTATACAGGGAGGGTCAAGGTTAACTCTCCTAGTGGATCTCTGGCAAGTAATTGCAAACCGAGGGCATTCTGTACCCTTGCATGCTCCTAGCCAGTTCCCATCTGCCAGAGATTACAAGTAAATAATGAAGACTATAAGCAAACAGCGTGATTTATACTAAGCACCACAACTTACTCTCATGCAGAGCAACATATTGTCTCTGAGAATGTCCATCTTCCCTTGCCTCCCTCACTGACATTACAGCACAGAGAACTTGTTTTGATGATGCCTGACAGCAGGCACTGAAGACTCCTGTCTTTTTTTTCTTTCTTTCTTTTTATTCTACACTTATCTCTTCATTTCATTTAGTTTGGTTTTACTTTTTGTTTTCCACCTAAAGCAACCAGCAGGACCCTTCAGTCATTGTGTTTTAGAGCTGAAGCAATCAATACTGGTTTCAAGTAACATGGAAGAGCCCCCAGACTTACATCAGAGCTGTGAGCAGGACTTCTGATTGGAGTCAGACACTGTCTTTTTCAGGAGTCAAAATGTGCTGCTTGTACAGTGTTGTGATATGGGGGTGGCATTGGTGGGTATAAAGCCATCCTATTACATACATATTAGATCCTTAGGATCTAATTTAGAAATAGTTACAATTTAGAAATAGTTAAAAATCAAGAGAGGATTTAGCAGAGGGTACAAAGGATAAGGAAAACAAATATTTGAAAGAAGAAAAAAATGCTGGCTGGAATCCACCTTCCTTCATTCACAGCTTTGCTTACTTACCTGGCCTGTTCTGCTATTCATTCTCTATATACTCACTGTAAGCATAATTTCCACTGAAACACCTTTCCTGACTGACATCCCAATCTCTGAGATATTTCAATAGCCCCAAAGACATTCTACTAGAAATTACAGCAAACATTGTCAATTGTATATTTACACATTTCTCTCTCTCTAGACTTCAAATGCCCTGAGAGGGGATGCCTTCTTAATCTATCTCAATGGTTTTGGTCTAGCAGGTTGCATGCAGTAGTCACTCAATAATTATCTTCTGAATTTAACTGAAACCCACACCTACTGATGCATTCTAGGTCCTATTGTTGAGAAAAGGAATGACTAACTGGGTGAATTATAGCACTATTATATGGCTGTTTTATTATATAGCTATTTCCTGGCAGCCAGACCAGCTCTAAACTCTACATGAGAGATGTAGTTTAGGAAAAACAATAGAAAATTGGAAAACTCATCTTGACAGCAAACATTGAGGTGAATAATGGACAAAGAGTGTGGGATCTTCATTCCTAGGTGTATGCGTGCACATGCACACACACAGACACACACAACTATACAAGTTAGTTTAGTTACAGCTACAGATAGGGTATCTGAAATGAGGGGAGTAGAACAGAGTGCTTTTATCATGAGGAGTCTACCCTCTAACTGGCATCCTAAATAAAGGTAAATTATTACACTCATTGTTTCTATACTTGGTGAGGTGATGGCAGAAGCTGAAGATAAGTGGAAAAAATACTTCACTCTCTTGGTAGTTGTGAACTTTATCACTGAAAATTATATTTCCATTGCTTCCATGAAATTATGTTATACTCACTTCTGGCTTTCAAATTTAAAAAACAGGAGAAAGCTATGTGGTTTTTGTAATATAAGCAGTCTTTTGAAACAGGTCTATGTGTGTTTTTGAATAAATTTTAGAAGTCTAAGAATGTCACAGACAAGAAACTTAAAGACCTGAAGTGATTTGACCCTGACCACATAAAGCCTAGTGTAGCTCTGGCACATGACAGGCACTTGGTTAATGCTTATAAGCAAATAAGTGAGTGAATAAATGAAAGATGGAATGCAGCTCATACTTGGCAGGGCTGTGAGTTAAACTAAATGCTTATATTCCAAGTAAAGGCCATTTCCACTCTATATACATATACTAATACCGAGTCTAACCATCTTAAGACAAGATATTTATCTTCTTAAATTTCCAAAGAATATTAAAATTCTTCTTCAAAAAGTCACTTTAAATCCTTTTACTTATGTATCCCATTTAATAACTGGAAATGGGAATGTGAGCTGAATCGGCATTATATCGGAGCATAATAGCAAGATTCCAATGGGAGGAAGGTCTCTCAATATTTGCACATTGCTAATACTGGCCACTTTCTCCAAGTTATCCAAAGTCAGAACATGCCTCTGGCCAGTTTCTTCCAGCCAAGATTCCCTCAGGCTGCAGAGATGTGTACAGGTCCTCCTCAAAATGTCAGAGAACGCCCATCAATCCCTGTCTGCTACTCATTATTCTGTTTCCTTTGCCAGCACCCCAAGCCATTGGAAAATCTTCATGCCAACAACCAGAGTGAAATTTTCTTTTTGCTTCTGTGCATGGTGATTTGCATGCATTTGTCAGCCATTTTGGGTCAAAACTTCTCCCCAGAAGACAGAATGTACTGCAGGATAAAGAGTCACAATAGAATACACTGGCCAACAGAGATAAAAATAAATGATAGCCCTCTTAGAACACACTAACCTAGCTTTATAAGGCCCCAAGTTTGTGGCATGATGTGCTGAAGCTACAAAGTGAAAAATACTAACTACACACATACACACAGGTCCTCATTTTCCCTGATTCTGATATGCATGAATTTCACTCATCATGAGTTAGTAAGTCCAATATCCTAACAACAGGTCCTAAATTTCAGTTACTATGGTAATTCGCTATGAATATTTGCATATAGTGTAAACTTTGCTGCTAGTTCTTCAGTACACAATAACTGCATAAGTTACAGATGTAGTTCATGACCCCCGGCCAATCTTGTCAGTTCTTTCAAAGTCTATCAGTGAATGATCATTAAGCATCGTTATTTGGTTCATGCACAGAGAGCAAACCATGTAGGGTGCTACTTCCTTGGCTCCCAGTGATACACCCATGTGACATTTTATAAAACTGAATAATCACCACAGAGAATTGGCCAACAAAGAAAACACAGTGCAAATGTTAAAAGCGAACTTAAGATTGGACACAAATGGAATTATAGAAGAAATTGCTGACTATGAATATGTTGAGGCTGCTACAGCCGGAGAAAGGTCAAGGTCTGCATGTGGCTAGAAAGGTCTTCCTAAAATCCAAGTTTGATTCTTCACTTATAAGTAAGCATTCACATCTCTATCCTTTATACCAGCAAAGAGGTATGTTTCTTTCTTCATGTATGTCTCATCAATAGTCTCATGATCCCATGATTTATGACACACACATCAACACAGCTGAAGGAGGGCTAAAAGCAGACCCTCAGTTGTCTCAAAAAGCCACTTGGAATATAGTCTTGCTCTTCACTTCTGGATCCAATGCTCTTACAATGATGACTCGAAAGCAGTTAAAAGCATCACTTGCTATAGCAATCATGAGAAAGCTTTTCTTTTAACATTGTTCTGAAAGATCTATGAGCCCATATTCCCCTGGAATTGTATCTCCTTTTTGCTGCATTCTACCTATAAGGCTCACAGTAGAGAGGTCATGAATAGAACTCAAGTGACAAGTCTTTTGCTGTTAACTTCCCCCCCAGAGAGCAATGCAATGAAGTAGAAATATGATTCAATAAGATTATCTAGAATCCTCTTCACTCTAAAGGTAAAGCATGGACACAAAAAGCAAAATATCACTCAGTTATAAAACGTAAGCAACTTTTGAGATTTTATGAATATGATGTGTATATAAGATTCAGTGGTTTTTTTATTATTATTATTTTTTTGTTTTTTTCTTTTTATTTTAGAGGCAGGGAGGGGCAGAGGGAGAGAGGAAGGATCTTAAGCAAAATCCATGCTGGGCATGGAGCCCAATGTGGAGCTCAATCTCACAACCTCAAGATTATGACCTGTGCAGAACTCAAGAGTCAGGCAACTGAGTCATCCAGGCACCCTTATCAGTGTGTTTGTTAAACAATATATAGAGCTATTTCTTGCTGAAAATTTTTTCTTTAATTATTTAAAAGATTTTTAACATTTTTGCATTCTCATTATAAAAATATGCTCAAGAAAAGAGCTGAATTATACAAAAAATTTAAAAAGCATAGTGAGGAGAATACATCAATTTTAGAGTAGATGCTGTCAGGTTTTTCTTCAGGGGGCACTTAGTGAATATATTCTCATACTCTATCTACTTTTCTATAGTCTGATTCTTCTATATTCCTCTGCTAAACATTCCCTGATACTTAGAGTGTACTGATTTTCTGGATGACAATTTTAAGTGGAAATCAGCAATCAGTTAAAGAGAAATTACCTAAAGTTATGCCTTTATTATAAAAAACAAATTAGTATTAACTTATGACCTTAGAAAGAAATATATTTTTCACCATTGTTATTACTTAAAGCACCAAGAATAGGGGTATTCATTCTCACTATCAACATTCATGCGTGCAAGATTCTCTTCAGTTCTGTTGAATTAATATCTTGGGGAAGGAACTAATTTCCATGAGTTTAGAACTTCTGCTGTTGCCGGAATACAAGTATGTGCAGACAAATATCAAAGCAAGTGTTGAAAGGACAAAGAACCCACTTAATGGAGATCCTACTGGCTAGTGGCGGTAATTTGAAGACTAAATAAAATTACTCATTATTTTTGTTTTGATTAAAAAAAGAAAAATCTATGAAAGTTCATAGTGATGTTCAAAAAAAGGTTAATATGAGTTATATTATAGGTAGTCGTAATATAAAAGAAGTATAAAGACAATAAAGCATATTTAATTGTTACTGATTTTTTTTAAAGATTTTATTTATTTATTCATGAGAGACACGGGGGGGTGGGGGGCAGAGACACAGGCAGAGGGAGAAGCAGGCTCCATGCAGGGAGCCTGACATGGGACTCGATCCCCAGTCTCCAGGATCACACCCTGGGCTGCAGGCAGCGCTAAACAGCTGCACCACCGGGGCTGCCCAATTGTTACTGATTTTAATAAAGAGGGAAGTGCTAAAATATATGTACACACATGTTTTCTTCTAGCTTTTACTTAGATGCCTGTTGATAAAATATTGGAGTGGTCATGATACTACTGAAAACATAGAGAATGCTGAATAAAAGTAACAGGAAGTACATCAAACACTCTTGGGGAGAAACAAAACACGGTGGCCTACCAAGAACAGACAAGACTGGTCAGCTCTAGGCTTCACACCTAATAAGCCAGTAGAAAAGGATTCACGAGTGCATTCATTCTAGATTGACACATTAATATCAACTAAGGAGAAATAACTACTCAGATTCACCTTTATTGCTTGGGAGATGAGACCTCCAGATGATCCTCAATTTCTAGCAAGCTGTTTATAGGAATATATGTTTTTGATAATATTAAGTAAAGGGTAATACTTAATAATGAACATGGTTCAGATAATGTCACCAAGTGTATTTTTATATATAAAAATATATAATTGGGGGATGCCCTAGGGACTTAATGAATTAAGTATCCAACTCTTGATTTTGGCCTCAGTCATGACCTTAGGGTCATGAGATCCAGATCCAAATCCATGCTCAACAGGAAGTCTGCTTGAGATTCTCTCTCTCCCTCTCTCTGCCCCTCCTCCCCCGACTCATGTATGTGTGTGTACATGCATGTATGCACTATCTCTAAAATAAATAAATAATCATTAAGAATAAATAAATAAAAATACATAAATTTTGGAGACAGCAATTGAAAAAATTATGCTTTTGTGAAGGCAGTTTTGTCTTGAAACAAAAAACTAATGACTAAAAAAACAATATCAGCCTGCTGATTAGTAGATCAGATTTGATTCACCTTGAGAAGAGATTACTATTTAATACATGAGCTGTGTATTAATATATATATAATCCTCGAAAATATAAATGAGTATAGAAATAATGATAAATTAAGTCAAAGTCATGATCTATTAAGACATGAGTAGAAATTTAAGTATAAAGGTGTATGTTTTAAAGTATTTGAGATGTTCTAAAAAGTCAGCCATACAAAATATAGAATTGAAATGAACAATTTAAGAGGAATTAATCATCTCATAAAGAAAACTTCATTTTTAAAGTTTGGCTTTTTGATTTATATGACTTAAATAATGATTTAAATAAGTGGAGCATTAGACAAAGTGCAGATAGTAATGATGTCTCCTATTCATGCACAAAGCCCCTCAGATACTAAGGCATCCACTAACACAGTGTCTCCACTTTGCCATATCCCTATTAGCATTGCACTTTCTAAAATTGCCTCAAGTCTCCAAGACTAAAATAAATAAAATGTATTTAAGGAAACTTCACCCCATGGGTAAGAATGTGAATACCATAGTGGTAATTTGGGTTGTGAGAAGAGGTTTATAACATTATATAAACTCTTCACCTTTATTCATTAAGGAAAATAAAATGCCTTATATTTATATACAACTAAATGTGTACATTATCATAGGCTAGAATATACTGTTGTAACAAGCCTAAAATCTCAACAGTTTAAAACCATAAATGTCTATTTTTGTCTACTGTGAGTGGACTGGGGGACATTGATGCATGTTGTCATGGTCCTGACTCCAGAGGCTGGCTAATGGAATGGCTACTATCTGAATATTGCTGGCAGCTGTGGAGAAAGGGAAAGAGTGAGCTTTAGAGAATCTCATATCAGCACTTAAATCCTTGGCCTAGAAGGGATACACATTACTCCCCTTCATCACTCATTGGCTAGAAATGATTACATGACCCATTTCAATACAGGAAGTTTCAGGAAGTGCAGGCCTACTATGTCCCCAGATCATTGAAAACCAGAGATATTTGATGAATTTTGTTTTTTGCTGGAACTCTCATGAATAAAATAAGACTATAAAACCACCTATGTCTGAAAAAAGTGACACAAAGTTCAAAGATAAGGGTTTGTTAAAAAATACATAAATAAAAATATACATAAATAAAAATATATATTTCCCCCTGCTGGTGTCTGAGGATGACTCGTGCTCCCTGCTGGTGTGGGATTCAACACTACTCTACTGAACTTCCGTGTCTCAGCACCAGCCAGCTCCACCTTTTCTCACTAAAATGTGCACCCTGCATCTTTGAAATGGTTTTGCTTCTTTGCTCAAGTAAATTCAAGAGAGAGCTTTCTTTCTGGACTGCCAACACTTCGTCCACATCCCTGCTCTACCTACCCCTAGAATCTCTTGCCCTCAAAACCCACACTCACGCTTTAGTATCATTTCCTTGTCAGGTTTAGCCCAGACTCCAGTAGAATCATTTCTCTGTCAACCCCAACAATGATTTTTTTTCTCTCTTTTTCTTTCCTTAAGGGCTCACCTTGAGAGGAAGTGTCTCCTTCAATCTGTCTAATGCTGACAGGTTAATAACTGGAATCTGACAAATGCTGGAAGAGACAGACATGCTGCCCAAGGCTGGAAACACTTTCTTTTCTTGCCACTAACTCTTCCCTACCCCCACTCACCAGCTACCTCCACCCTTCTCATCTGTGTGTAGTGTTAAAAATGGTCTTACAAATTTACTGCTACACACACTTTTGGGGGACACATCTCAATGTCTACCATTTCAGGAAATGTAATAAAATCCTTTAGGGACAGCTAATGATCATTTCTTCTGAAGTATCTAGAACCCAGACTTGTCCATGTGTCCATCATTCTTTTTACCAGTTTTGTAGTGAAATATATTCTTATGGCTAACATCACTCCTATTTTTTGCAATTACATTAAAAGGAAAGAGACTCCTAACTCTGGGAAATAAACAAAATGTTGCGGAAGGGGAGGTAGGTGGGGAGAGGGGGTAACTGCGTGATGGGCACTGAGGAGGGTACTTGATGGGATGAGCATTTGGTGCTAAACTATATGTTGTCAAATTTAATTTAACTTAAAAAATGTAAATAAAATAAAATAAAAGGAAAGGAAATATTCTGAATGTATCCTTTTATGGTTATCTTACCGCCATCTACGTCCTTCTCTCCATGTAGACTGTCACAGGCAAAAATATATTTAGGTATTGAAATCGTTTATGAAATGTGTGAAATAATGGTGGGAGATGAGGTATAGAGAACATACAAGAAACCTACAAATGATATGTGAGATATGATATATGGGTATGTGTGTGTGTGTGTGTGTGTGTGTGTGTGTATCAAAGAGCAACATTTTATAAACACATATAGCTACCCTCTGACAAATGGTACTAGAATGTAAACTCTAGGGCAGGGATTGATGTGTCTTGTTCCCTAATATATCTCCAGGGCTTGAGAAAGTATCTAGAACACAATAAATACACAATATTTTTTTAATGAATGGATATCAGAATCAGACATATAAATTATCATCAATATCATCAAAACTAACTTGTTCATGTTCTCCAATAGTGATTATTATGAGGTCTAGCTGGGATGAAAGTTTGTAGAAGTCTTTGGAAAGACATAGACAAGAAAGGAAGGTAGACTAAGGACAACCAGGTGTGAGAGTCACTACTGTCCACAACTCTTATCTTCCTAGTAATCATTTTATTTCCAGCCTGGCACATCTTTTGCTGTACCTTCATAAAGTACTGTGAAGACAAAGGAATGAAGTCTTTCCAAACTTCTGTGACTATTGCTTGTGAATTTATAACTTCCTGATATCTCTAACCTAGCATTCCTTTAGAGACTCTTCATATACCAGGGAAACAAAACTGAGGGGGAAATAAGGATTACTCTATTAGCATGAGTGATCAAAACAATATTCAATCTAGAAAGGATGTAGGTTTCCTAGTTTTTAAAATGAAGTAGCCATTCCTTCTGGAACTGTGGCCAAGCCTACACCTCCCTACCTCACAGGAATCCTGAACATGCAAATAATAACTAAGCCAGAGCTTTATGACTATGATGTGTGTCATAGGGTCAGCCTGGCAGAACAAAATGCTGTAGCAATTTTGCATCCATTTCAGTCTAGAAATGGAAGCTACAAAAGAGAAAGGATATGCAGGTGAGAGTAAGAGGTCTATAGGTGTCCCTGTAATGAACTTCCACAAAGAAAAGCTCTCCTTTGGGTTTCCTTCCATTAGCCAGCCAAACAGCTTCTCTCACTTATGGAGGACTACCCCACCATTCCCTAGAGGCACTAGGGCTGAGCTGGATGGCCCTTCCTTCTCCAACTAGATCTTTGATTTTGAAGAAGATGGGTTTCTCATAAGAACCAGGTTCTGAGAACCATGTTCCACAGCAACTCAATTTTGTGTTACGGGAGGAAGCATCGGTTAGGTTGTTGGAGAACCTGTCTTCAAATCCCAATTCAACCAGTTATAATTTAGATGACCTTGAGTATATTCCTTATCTTCTTTAACCTTTAGCTTCTACAGGTGCATAACTGGTACAGTAACAGAATCTATCATATAAGCTTATATATGTAAGATTGAATGCAAAGTACTTGTTCTGGCACTTAAAAAGTGCGCAAAAATGGTAGCTATTATTAGTAATATGACTATTACTAGTAACAAGGAAAATATACATAAAATTCTATCAAAGAAAGCAATATATCATAGTTCTCTGTAAAGCAAAATACTCATATTTGTGAGAATATCTTCATAGGATTTCTTTGTCTGAAGGATAACACATCCAATTAGTATGTTGCCCAGGTAATATAGGACTTAGTTCTAAACAGATAGATAACTTTACTTTTCTTAGGAAAAATGGGACCTATTTCTCCCTGGCCAATCAAAACACTAGGTAATCACATATGGGATGGTGAGTTTCTCTTTTGATTTTGCCAAATATCAGTGAATTCCTTGCATTGCTTTCAGAGTGGTATTTCTGAACCATACATCTTATTTTATACTTTTCATCTTAAAAAAGAATCTTTTAGCATTTGTACAAGTTATGAACACCTAAAAGGGTTGAGACACACTGATAATGTACACTAATTGGTTATAAAAAGAAGGGAGAAGGATTAGAGAAATATTCTCCCCATAGTGAATTGTCAAATGATGACTACCACTAATGGAAACAAATCTCTCACAATAAGGATCAGTTTTATTTAGTTAAATTAAACTTAAGGTACTGGTGGCTCATCCAGTTGATATTCACTGGAAAGGTGGAAATCTAGGCTAGGACTCAAAAGGAATGCCAGATTTAAAAATATACCATGGGGAGTCATCTCTAAGAGGTTTGTGGTGAAGCTCTGAGAATGTCTGAAATTGACAAATGGGATATATAGCAAGAAGAGAAGAGAAGAAAAAAGAATAGAGGCATTTTCTCTGGATCATGCCTGCATTTAGAGTAGTGTTTGTCAATATTTGCACTGTCCATATTTTGGGAAGGATAATTTGTTGTTGTAGGTAAGTTGTCCTGTGCATTGTAGGATGTTTAGCAGCATCTACTAGATACCAGTAGCACTGGTCCCCTCATATTTCCATTCTCACTACCCCTAGTTATTTTTAATAATAAAAAATATCTCCAGACATTGCCAAATATCCTCTGGATGGGGAAAATCACCTTGATTGAGAAGCACTAAGGAGCAGAGATAATAGAAAAGGTGATTAAAAATGTCAATGGATGTAAGTAACAGGAAACTAGGATCTCATGAAAGCCAAACTGAAGTATTCAAGAAGAGAATAATCAAGGCATGACTTTTGGATTGTGATCCCCAGACAAGCAGCATGAGAATCACGTAGGAACCTGTAAGAAGTGCTAATCTCAAACCCACCCAGAACTACTAAATCAGAAACTCTGGGTATACAGCTTAGAAATCTGAACAAGCTCTCCAGTGATTCAGACACACAATAAAGTTCAAGAACCATTGCTCAACAGGGGCATGGAAGTAACAAAAGATGAATTTAGGGAAAGTTCCATTAATTGGGATATTGGATTGTAGCATTTGGGGGACTACTTTTAGTAGTGATATGGAAGAAAGACAAATTGGGATGTGTTCCAGAAAGTGGGCAGTGAGGAGGTGGAGGCAGGCACTGAAGACTACTTTTCTAAGAACTTAGTCGTGATGTGAAGAGAGAAAACATAGTAATTTTAAACCTTTGCATTGTCAAGAGACATTTTAATTTGTTCTGGAATAAAGAAGATGATCAATTCCATGGTCAGGGGAAAGAAGACAGTGAAGAGTTAGAGACAGAAGATACAAAGGCCAGAATGAATAAATGGTGGAGGAATGTTGTTGTGCTGGGCAACTGGGCACTCTGTATTCTTAGTCTTTGCGCACATGGCTGTGATATTCAGAAGTTCCAGTAAACAATGAGACTCTCTACATCAGGCTACCCCATCATACTGATATGGATTTAATACAAATAGTAGACATTTTTACTATAAGGATATATAATTTCCTTCTAGTCAACACGGGCTATGTCTTAACCTACTAATGATTCTCAACCAGCAATGATTTTTGCCCATATTCCCCTTCTTCCCCCAGGACATTAGGCAATATCTGGTGACATTTTTTTTTAATTTTCACAAATATATGGAGTTTCTATTGGCATCTCATGGGCATAGGTCAGGATGTCATTGGACATCCTACAATGCACAGGACAGCCCCTCATAGCAAAGAATTACTGGATCCAAATGTCAATACTACTGAGGTTGAGAAACCCTGGTCTACTGGAAACAACTCGTTTTATCACTTGGTTGTACTATGTAAATTTTATGGAACTATGCCTAGCCTCTCCAGGTGGGAAATTTGCATCTCACTTCTAACTTTTGCCTAATCTTTTTCATCACTACCATTCTACTGCAAAGAAAGGTTCACCTAATTTGGCGATAAATATCATGATATTTCAGCTCAAGAAATTTACTTTTAATGCTGTCACTGTGTACTTCAGCCTATATTTGGTCCATATGCTAACAGATATGCAATGCTACATGCAATTGTTCATATTTTATTCACTTGTGGCCAATAGGATATCTTTGCCCAGAAAGTAAACTTTATAGAGTCCAGAGAGTAGCCTTTTTCTAAGGCACTACATTTATATTAGTTAAACTCTAAAAACCCAGATACATGGGATCCCTGGGTGGCGCAGCGGTTTGGCGCCTGCCTTTGGCCCAGGGCGCGATCCTGGAGACCCGGGATCGAATCCCACATCGGGGTCCCGGTGCATGGAGCCTGCTTCTCCCTCTGCCTGTGTCTCTGCCTCTCTCTCTCTCACTGTGTGCCTATCATAAATAAATAAAAAAAAATAAAAAAAATGTTTTAAAACCCAGATACATGCAGCCAACGCTTCTGAAAATGCTTATTTCACTTTTTTATGTATACATAGTCTGTTGAGTAAGTCAACAAAGATGCCAGTTCTTTACATTAATACTGTGTCCTAGTTTATTCATTCAATGTTTCAAGAATCCAGACACATAACAGAGAACTCTGCCAAAAATTACAGAAGGAAGGAACAGACAACAGTCTATTTGTTTGAAAGATCCATTGTCTGCATATTGCTGCCAACCAGGCTTCAAGACTGATGTACAACTGAATGAAAAATGTATCCTTCTCTCCTCCCTCCAGTCTACTCTTACATGCTGAGATACTCATAACTGCAAGGTGACAAGTAAGATAAAACAAAAGGAAAAAGGTCTGCAAGCTTCACAAAGAAGTGCTAGTTCTGCAAAGGGTTACTTTTTAAGCATCTTCTCTTGGAACATTTAAGATTAATGGTTATGCGTAGGAAGAAAGAATCTGTTGATATTTTAGTCACTTTTATGTACTCAGCGTATTTTTAAAAAATAAAATGATAAAATACCATAATTAAATGATTACTCAGAAGTGGACTATATTAGGTTTTGTTGGTATTGCTTAAAATGGACTATAACTTCTTTGGGATTCTGATTTTGAAAGTTTTAAGTAGACAACTTAGTCATGCACACACTGGACTCCACCACTTACAAAGAATGAGTTCTTGAGAATGCTGAGGACAGATTATCTTGTACATATTTATTCCCTTGACAAAATGATTCTCATGGCTGCCCACTTTTTCTCTCCAAAGCTCTTCTTTTATAAAAAATAAAATAAAATCCTTTTGAGCATTCTGATTATAGAAATTATCCAATTAGGTTCTTATATTTCAAAATTTGAGAATTCAACTTCAAGCAGGGAGTGTAGCTCTAGAAATCAGGGCTTTGTGCAGTTAGCACCAATCAGGGGCTAAGCAAAAGTGGCCCAGGTGAAACACAGCAACTGATGAAATTTCATGGTGGACAATATTCGTGATTTGAATTCACCATTTTTCTAATGGCATCAAGAAAATTTAGATTAGCAGCCAAATTTGTTTATCCCTGTAGAGGCAAATTGCTTGCATTTATATCAGTTCTTTCTTGCTCTTTTATCCATATTTGTTTTTCTGCATTGTTCCAGAGTTAATGGTTCTCATCCTTCCATACTCATACTCCCTTCCTCCTCTACCATTCTCAATTTTCTACATTACCTTTTTAAAAAGATAATTTCTAATTTACAGAACAGTTGTAAAAATAGTACAGAGTTCCCATATATCCTTCACTTGTCTTCCCCATATGTTAGCATCTTACATAACCATAGAACGTGATCAAACAGGAAGTTGACCTTAATGCAATACTATTACCTAAACTACAGACCACTGCTTGTCACCAAAACAACAAATATCCAATCCATTCATCCATTTAGTAAATATGTATTTAGTTCCTACTATCTACTATGCACCGTTCTAAGTATTTTGAATGAATCAGTAAAGAAGGTAAAAATATTGGTGCCCTCATAGAACCTACATTCTAGCTGGTCCAAGGTGGTATAGTTCATTCTGAAGGCAGCATTATTACTGATATCATTATAGATGATGCAAAAATGGATCTGGAGAGTACATAGGATAATCCTAGTTGAAAGTTGGCCCATGTCTTCACATAAGCTATCCCCCACATATTCTTTGCAGCTCCATATTTGCAATCTTTTAACCGTCTTGGAGCTCTCAAAGTATTTTTCCTCTTGTCTGTGTTTGTTTCAAGAAAAGAGCTGTTTTCATAATATTTATTATTTTCCCTGAATTTCCTTTCCAGTTGTAACAAAGCTGTATAAATTAGAAAATGTAACATTATACAATAATTGTCTACTACAAGTACAAATCCTTTGAGTCAACCCACAAACATAATGACAAATGAAAGAATAGTAAGAAAATTCTATTTTATACATTTTATGAGCCATACTGCCTGATTTTCTATAGCCTTGTATACCTTATTATTATTATTATTATTTTTTTTTTGTAGAAAACTATAGACTTAGAAATTTGGCTTAGTGTGTGTGTGTTTGTTTTTTTGTTTTTGTTTTTTTTTTGTTTTTGTTTTTTTTTGTAGGCACTGGGAGTGGACCAATATTTATTTTCAAGATCAAGTTAACACTCACATGTCCAATTGATATTTGCAAACACACCTAATAAATTCTTTAAACCCTCTTCACACAAAACTGAGGCTATATAGTTTAATATTAAGGATACCAGGTACAATTGCTAAAATGGTCACCATAAAAATACATAACAGATGAAAGAGAGACTGACAGACAGACAGAGAAATTCTCAACAAATCTAGGCAGGGCCCTAAAGCTTGCAAGATCTCATCACAGATTGAACAAGGAGTTGCCAAATCCCCACAAGCTTGAGGAAAATCTATTTAAATTGTCATTTCTTCCATGCATGGCATTAAAAGGAGGCTCTGCCAATATTCTGATCCTGAGTTACTCCTTGCCAAGTTTCTAAACCTTTCTGCTTCTGCTGAAGACGTTTCCTTTATTCCCCTAGGCTTTTGGAGAAAATCATTCCCAAACCTTTGCCTGCAGAACATACATACGAAAAGTAATGCATCAGAAAAAGACACAGTTATCTAGTTATTTTAAGTTTGGTTAATAAGTCATGATCTCTGGGTAAACTAAAAGGGTTAATTTTCTGAATCTACGAACTTTACCTAGTTTAAAGTAAAGAACAGAACAGACTCTGAACAGACTGTATTAAGCTCAGCTGAAGTCATCAGCCAGTCTACACTGTTGTTAATACCTAACAGAAAGGACTGGAAAATAAGTAGCCAACAGAGCAAAACCCAATAAAATCAACAGAGCATTCGTTGAGTATCTAATATATAAAATAATAATGCCTTTAGGCACTGAAATAGTATAATCCACCTGAAGAGAAATTGTCAGGTCATCCATCCTAGCCTATAGTTTATTTTTGAGAGTGATTACGTGGGAAATAAGGGTACTTCAATGGTGTCAATCTCAAAAACTCAGAGATCTGGTCTGTGTTTTTATTTATCCCGATAATAGTGCCTCCACATTAGTTCTCTCGCATCAGGGTAAAAAATTATCTTATTTCTTCTTCTTCTGTCCTCAATTGATCACAAATTACTTCGCCTCTGCCAAAGTAGGAAATAAAAGTTGGCTTTCCCCCTTTTAAGTGGATATATGTGTTTGTGTGTGTATGATATATAATACACAATATAATAATATAGAATACATAATAATATGTAATATATAATAATATATGTAGCATTATTGTGCTATATTAAGTTGGAAGTTGAGAATGGATTCATTTTAGGGAAAATTTTTATCCCATATAGTGCCATTCAAAAAATACAAAAATACATCGTATTGCAATGTGACTATCATGAATGTGGAAAGTTAAAAATTAGCGTTTATTGGTTTCAGTTTCAAGTTTCAGACACACTTCCTTAATGTTTAGAACTATATGAGCAACTATGCCCTTCATAGCTACTCTGTAACCTCTCAATTTGATGGCCTACATATCTGGCTAACACACGCTTCTTTATTGAATGCTTTACTATATCTTCCAGGTAGTAAAGTCTGAGACTAGTATGGATAAATACATTATTGAAATATTTACTGATTATGAATGAATAACAAGACTATTTTCATTCTATGCTAAAGAAAATTAATTTGTTTATAATTCCATGAGTATTCATACAAAGTAATGTTCTTGAAAATAGCTTGGAAACAACAATACATATAAACACACACATGCACACACATTCACATCTCACAATACAGTGACCTATATCTACTATCACTTCCATATTCGCGAATTCTAACACTTCACATACAGTTGCCAAGATGGCCCTCTACCACTATAAAATTAAATTATTATTTTGTTTGCAATATAGGGAGAAAGTATCATCCATATTTCATTATTTCCTTTGGCATGTTCATATTGGTTCTGACCCAAATAAAATATATTTGGCTCCAGGTGAAACTTAATCTTTTGAGATTTGGATTAGACAATCCAAGTCAAATAACATATAAATGATAGTATAATAAAACAAATTTCAGTTTCTACTCTATCCTTCCCTATCTTAGGAAAGAATACTACTAACCACTCAGCATCTCAAGTCAAAGTGTAGACATTCTCAATTTCTCCCTCTCCATTAATCCTCCCCCAACTCCCTATCCTAGCCCCTTCCCAAAAAATATACTTCCAACACACTACTCTTCTCCAATCTCTCTATTAAAAACCTCCTAAGTACTTTTCCCTCTTCCTCTGTCTGTCCCCTATAATCCATTTTCCATTAAATAGCTAGAATGACTTTTCGAAATATAAATCAAATTATGACATTCTGTCAATTAAAACCTACCCATGTTTTCTACTGTTTTGAGAATTACATCTTAATTGCTAATCACACCTTTCAGTGCTCTACTAGAGTCTGGATGGTCGCTACCATTTTGCTGCTACCCTTTTTGCTCACTGTGCTCCAGCCACTGATCCCTTACCTCTTTACCAAGCACCAACTTCACAGCCTTCATGACTCCACTTCAATGTTCCCAGAGAAGACCACACAATATAATCTTCACCCAAGCCAGTTACCATCTATCACATCATCCTGTTGATTTCCATCATAGCGCTGGTGACAATCCATAATTATTTTATTTGCATATGTGTGTACTTATATATTGTCAGACTCTACCATAAAAATGTAAGTTCTTTGATGTCAAGGACTTGACTGTCTGTCATTTTCTGTATTCCATTGCCTGGCACAGTGCATGCCCCCAAATAAACTGCTCAATGAGCTTCTGGTACATGAAAAAAATATGAGTTGAAAGGATGAATTAATTCACTATTTTGGCTCCTTAGCATGGGAATAACCCTCACACTGACTTTAGGAAGTTGGTATACTCTCTTCTTGCTTACTAAGGCCCTTAGTGCCTTCATCGGTAAAATAAGAAAACTGTATTAAATGATCTTTACAGTCTTTGAACCAAGGAGACCTGTTAACTCAAATCAGCAGAAAAATAAACTATTAGTAGAAAAAATCAGCCATGTAATACACCATTCATCATTCTCCTTTTTTAATTCATTAGTGTACTTTTATTTCACTTCCTTCATCTATGTAAGGAAGCAATCTACTAATGTTTCTTTCCCAATCTAGCTAGCCGGCTATCCATCCATCTATCCATCTATCTTTTCTAAACTATTTCTATCTCTATCTATCTACTTACCCATCCATATTTTTTATTACAGGTTGGACAGTTAAGTCTCTGATATAAAAGTACACTACATTAACTAATACTATTTACTAATAAAAGCTCATCCCTATATACCTTCTTTTGAACCCTCTGATTATTATGCATAAATAGTTCTATTGGGTGAGTTTTATAAACTTTTCAATTGTACTTATTAAAAGAATGTTCTTTATTTTTTATTATTTTTAATAATGAATTTATTTTTTATTGGTGTTCAATTTGCCAACATACAGAATAACACCCAGTGCTCATCCTGTCAAGTGCCCCCCCAGTGCCCGTCACCCATTCATCCCCACCCCCCGCCCTCCTCCCCTTCCACCACTCCTAGTTCATTTCCCAGAGTTAGGAGTCTTCATGTTCTGTATCCCTTTCTGATATTTCCTACCCATTTCTTCTCCCTTCCCTTCTATTCCCTTTCACTATTATTTATATTCCCCAAATGAATGAGACCATATAATGTTTGTCTTTAGAGTAAATTACTACATATGCTCAATTGTGGTAAATTTCATATGGTATTTCCAAATTTAAAAGCAACTTTACAAAGATATTAAACATTTTAAAGTTTGGGTTTTTTTTTTTTTTTTCATTTCACTTACTGGATTTGGATAAATCCAGGACCATAAGCATGGAGGATAAAGCAATCATGTGGCAAAATCAAATAAAAATACGTTTTATAGTTTGATTTTTCTTTTCTAGCTCATGTTTTGAGTTTTGCTTTTTCTTATAAGTTAACTTTTTTCTTTCTTATAAATGCAAAACTCCTGTCTAGTATCTTCCTATAGGAATCAGAAAAAAGAAAAAAGAAAAAAAAAGAAAACACATTTGAAGTATCTGGGCTTAGGTATAAAGTAGTTCTTTGGCTTACTCTCTTCCTTCCATTAAAAGGAAGAAGTAGTCTCAAGATAGTATCTCCACTTCCCAAACAGGTTCCAACTCTTGAGTTAGGTTTCAACCCAACTTATCTCTCCTCACCCCACTATGTGCAGTCATCTAGGACCATTAGCATGGAAGATTATGAACTGTGACATCATGTCATTAATTGGTGCTCATCTACAGATGAGAGACTTGAAATTTACTACCTTCAAGGACAAAGGAAAATAAGATCTATGGTGCTCTATTGAAGGGGAAAAAAAGGAGATTAGAAGTCAGAAAATGGAAGGGCTAATTCAAAGTGATTAAAGCTATAGAGAGTGCAACCTGTGTCCAAATAGTTATTTAGTACCTACTAATGCTAATTTGGGCTATATAGTGGTGATAAAGATAGAATTTATCCCTGTCCTTCAGGGGGCTTAAAATCTAATGCTAGAAAGCAAAAAGGCAGAAAAGAAAATATAATAATAGTAACAATAATATAAGAAGGAAAAAGAAGGAAAAAAAAAGAAAAACTAATGTAGAGAAATGAACACATATGCTATCATTAGGAGGAAAGGATCTCCCATTGTGGACCTGACTCCCGGCCTCTGGTGTATTCTCTGGTGCCCATTATAATTGGAAACATGTTCCTCCAGTGTTTCTCTGATGCAATATTTTCTGTTAAATCCTTATGTGGTTTTAGCCCTTTATCAATCTTCTCTTTCTCTCCATACTTGAGAGAAGGCTAATGTTTGCCCAGCTCTGCCTGAAAGTGGGTAAGAATTTTGAAGTAGGGAGAAATATGGAGGAAATACTTTTAAAAGATGATGGATATTAAGGAAGTCCATCTAAAACAACTTTATCATTTGTGTGGAATTCAGAGGAGCCAGAAGATTGGAATGAATGCTTGCTCTGAAACTCCAAGAGAAATGGATCAATGTGTATAAGGAGTATAAATGATGAGCATTTTCATTTTGGTAATGTATGTTGCTTTAATGCACTTTCTTTAACAGATATTATCTGCAAAATAAAACATATGACAAGTCATTTGAAAACTTTCTACAGAATTTTTTTTTGTGGAAAGATAAGACAACCCATCTTTGACTGAACAAGTTATTTCTTTGGCTGGAAATAGTTTATACAGACAATATTCATGTATAAGATATTAAAATGGTCTTTATAAATAAAAATAATGCTACTGATTTGACCATGGATTACTCTTTGTGGTGGTGGCATATCTGTGCCATGATCAAGTCCGTCTTTCATCCAATTTTCCTCCTAATTAAAAACACACACCTAAGACATGGCTGTCTGAGATTAAATAAAAAGATCCTATGGTGATACACAAAATCATATTGCTTAAAGAAGCATTAAACCATTATTCTTGTCTCAATGTATTCCGACCAAGTAAGCAACTGGGCCTAGAGATGAAGTCCCATGAAAACTGTTCAAGTGTTTCATGCAATGAATGAATGCTAGCTAGATAAAAATCTTAATGAAAGGACATCTCACTTCACTAAAATATGGCTTTTGAAATGTTGGATGAAGCAATTGCTAAAGGCTTATCCAAGAAAAAAAAATAAAACCTTATCATAAGATTAAAGATTTCACAAAACCTAGAAAAATTAGGATGTGATAACTAGGGGGAAGATAAATTTCCTTTAACTTATAAATAGGAAAGTGATGATAAATTAAATGTTCTGAACTCCATGCCAGCAGGTAAAACAGAAAAATACCATCTAATGAGAAGTCATAATGAGAAGTCAATTACCTCAACACTGGTGTCAACTAATGAGATAGTTCAGATACTAATAGAAAGAATTGCCTAGTTTTCCTCTCGCATTTTCCATGCAATGAGACTCAGGGCATAAATGGAAAACTGCATCTTCTTAGAATTCATGATATTTGAAAGAAAAGACTTCAAAATTTACCAAAGTAGTAATCTTTATTAGATAAGAGAATAAGTGGGATGCCTGGGTGGCTCAACGGTTGAATGCCTGCCCTCAGCTCAGGGCATGATTCTGGAGTCCCGATATCGAGTCCCACATTGGGCTCCCTGCAGGGAGCCTGCTTCTCCCTCTGCCTGTGTCTCTGTCTCTCTCTGTGTGCCTCTCATGAATAAATAATAAAATCTTTAAAAAAAAAGATAAGAGAGTAAAAATTCATTGTAAAGCGGGAAAGATACTCCTGAATCCTTTCCTATTTATCCCCTACACATTTACTCTATGCATTTCATCTACACTCATAGCCTCATCCACACACCCTTCTATCCATTCATCTATTCATCTTTCCATTTATCCATCCATCTGTCCATCCATCCATCTATCCATCCATTCACATATGTTTATAGTCTATAAATTGTACTGGCCTCTCATGACAGGTAGGGGGTTTAGAGGCTAGAAAAAATGTGTAGATCACTTCTGCTGAGGCAGAATTTCCATTCCAATAGGGAAGAAAGCATTAAACACAAATTGCTCAACACACCTCAGTAAGTGGTACGGTATAAAAAAATAAAGGAAACTTGTTCTAATGTGAGGTCATAGAAGACTTCTCTGATAAAAAATGTTTCAGCTGAGCATTTGTAGAATGAACTGGAATGGACTATGTGAAAGTTACATATGCATGTGTTAGTGTACACATGCAGATGTACACATATATGTGTGGGCACACAGGAGATTTATGTGTACATGAATCTATGTGCATGTACATATACTTGTATATGTGCACATGTGTGCATGTGTACAATGATGGTGTACATGCATGTATTCACCTGTATGTGCATATATATTTGCATATATATTTGCATGTTTGTGCTGGTGCTTGAATGTATTTGTGTACAGATATGCATGTATATTGGTGGGGCTGCTTTCTGAGTTGAGGTAACAGAGTGGAAAAGGAACTTCACATATGTCTCTGAGAACTGAAATACAGAGCCTAAGCCTGAGGGATAAGGTTGGAGACATGCAGAAAAACCAGATCACAGTGATGTGCCATCATATTAAGGATATGTCTCTTTTCCTAAGAGCTGTATGTAATTGCTTATGTGACTCGTGCAGTGAAATGACAGAAATGAGATGTATGTTTCAGGAAAGTGTACTCTGGTTGTACGTACTACCGTATCAACAACTCAGAAATGGATCTCTGGCCCCACTTTTCCTCCTAGACTCCAGGCCAACATTTACAGTTGTCTGCTAGACATCTTCTACTAGACACTTAAAACTCAAAGCAGCTAAAAACAAATTTGTTATATTATTTCCACAATACACTGTTGCTCTTTCTAATACACATTGGGGAATGGCACCCTCCCCAAACCATTACTTCAATCAGGAACTTTATTTTTTTTTTTTTTTTTTTTTTTTTTTTTTTTTTTTTTTTTTTTTTATTTTTTTTATTGGTGTTCAATTTACTAACATACAGAATAACACCCAGTGCAGGAACTTTAGAGTCAATACTCTTCCTTTTCATTCTCTTCAACCACTGACAGATAAACTGGTCATCAAACTGGGGCAAGTGTGTCCCCTTTTTTTCCACTAGAATTCCTCTTTTTTAGGAATCCTATACCAACTCTTCCTTATACCAACTCCTTCTTCTACTGCCATAGCCATGGTGCATCTGGTGTCTGAAGTCCAATGAACCCTTTACCTAGCCATTATACCTGCCACTCTCTTTCTTAAGAGCTCCCAAGTATTTACTATTTCTCTTTGTAGCACAGTGTAGTGAGAAGAATAGGGACTTGGAGTTTAGGTCTGGGTTGAATTCTGACCTCAAACAACTACCATCTGAATTTGTTGAACAAGTTACCTGTGTCTGTTAATTTTCCAGTTTATTACTATAATGAATGCATGTATGTAATGTGGGTAGTTACCCAATCTGATGAGATGATGTATTAAAAACAATTGGCATAGGACCTAGATCATAGTAAGTACTCCCCAAGTTTTTATATACTGGCTTTAACCCACTTTTTCCTCATCTGCTACTATTGTTTTTACCTACCCTACAACCTAATTATGCATACACTCCCCCATTTTCTGACTTCCCATGTAATGTCCCATAATATTTCCATGTCCTCCAATGCCCTTTCCTAATCTGTCTGACAAAAATCCTGCTCCTCTTTGAGGATGCAGTTCAAAAAGTATTTTTAAGTAAAGACTTTGATCACCCACCACCTTTTGTATTCCTTACAAAAATCACTCACACCTTCTCTGAGTTCCTATAACACTTTATGTAATCCTTCATGTCCCTCTAAATTGTTAGCTCATTGGAGTTCAAAAGTATCTTTCCTCATTGTCTTCTACTCAGTAAATATTTGCTGGGAAAACAATGGCAAGTCTAAGTTGAAAGAGATACTCTATGGGAAGAGCCATCCCAGAATGAACAGAATCAGGGGACCAGGAGGCTTGACTTTGAGAACTGTTAAGCCCCTCTTGCTTCTTATATCTTTCCCCCCAAAACCTGTCTCCTGAAAATGTATTTATAACTGTGAGATATCAAGAAAAATACTAAATTGTACTTGTATTTTCTTTATTCTTTCCAACCCCAGGAAGTATGGTAAGCATTGTGTTTTCAAACACTCAGTAGAGAGGGATTATGCTCAATAATCCCAGGGAAAGGGAGATACAGAAGAATTTGGTTGAGGAATGTAAGGGAAGGGAAAGAAAAGGACTCTGTCATTTTCTTAAAATTGCCATAACAAATTGGGTGGCATAAAATAACAGAAGTTTATTTTTTGACTATTCTGGAGACCAGAAGTCTGAAATCAAGATATCTGCAGGGCCATGTTGTCTGTGAAAGCTCTAGGGCAGAATCTGTTCCCTGTTTCTCTCCTAGCTCCTGGTGTTGCTGGCAATCCTGGGTGTTAGTTGGCTTATAGACACATCACTCCAATCTCTGCCTCAGCTATCACATGATATTTTTCCTGTGTGTGCTGTGTCTTCTCATAGCATTTTCTTCTCTTTGTGTCTGTCTCTGTTTCTTTTCCTCTTCTTATGAGGACACCAACCATATTGGATTAGAGACCAACCCTACTCCAGAATGAACCCACCCTAATCACCTCCACAAAAGCCTTATTTCTAAACAAGGTGACATTTATAGGGTTAGGACTTCAACCTATATTTTTTGTATCTAGGATCTAGGTGGCAGAGACCAGTGTTCTGCTTCCATGAAGCACCTAGGATAGAGATGTTTACTGGAAGCTGGCTGGTGGTCAGTGGGAGCACATCATTGGCACCCAGAGCCAAAAAAACAAAACAAAACAAACAAAAAAAAATGACAATAAAGATGACCCCACCATGAACTAAGAACTATTTTCTTCTTCAAGCTTTTCTGTCATCATTAGCTAGAGAACCATGTATGACTCCATTATAAGAAAAGCAAATCCTTGAATTTCCTGCCAGTTCAGAAAATGGGGGACTCTGGAATGATTTAAGGTTGGATTAGAAAAATAAAGACAAGCAGTAATACGTACATATAAATGGTCTGGCTAAACCTCAGACTCATTTCACAAGTATGACAGTATGACACTCACTCTCTACAGAGTGAGGACATTGAAAACACCTCCCTTGAATCCTCCTCCAACTATCTAAGATGGCTACTGCTAGGCTGTTGGTCATATGCCAAGAGCAAGATAGAGGAAACAGCTGATTTTTCCAGCATATGGATTTTAGAGAGTTGGAAGTTATCTTCTACCTGTGTATTAAGTTTGCTCTGGGTCCATTTTATCTGCCCCTTAGGAAACAAGTGTAATGATAAGAAAGGTAATTAATTATGAGCTGCTGGGGATGTTTTATCAGTAGAGCTGCTGTTTCAACATTCACATGAATCCACTGGATCTACCTATTTCTCTGCAGTTTGGGACCACATAGAATCCTCCCTGAGAGCAACAACAAACATGTAGGCTATGAGCCCAGATATTGAAACATGATATGATTTAACAGAGATCTCTGCCTACACCTAAAGGTGAGGGTTTCTTGCCCCCGTTTTGGGGTGTTGAGTTCTGTGACAGGGTATTTCATGCCTTGTTTGTCATCTAAGTGACAATACTGTCATCAAAACCCAGGGAGTGACCTAGTCATTCTGGCAGCCTAAAGTGAATGTAACTCACAGATCAGCAGCTTTGCAGACCAAGAAATAGCCCTTTCATAGAAGTTTGCTCAGAAATATGAGGTTTCTGTTAAGTTCTTGATAGAAAGCTGATCTTTAATAAACCACTCATTTCTAAGATCCAAGATCGAATCACACAACCTAGAAATCAAAGCAACATCTTAGTATCTTAGATTATTTGATAAAGGTCACGTTGAACCAATAAGAAAAAGCAAGACACTGGATCCTATTCTTAAGAAGATTGAAAGAGAGACTAAACATAAACATAAGAAAGTACAAATCTCTTTCCTATTCATGAAAATTCTACACTAGTTTTTATCTGAAATTGAGTGGAAGAGAGGGATGATTTGGGGCTTTCAAAATAACTCCTCTTACTGTCTCAATATCAACATTCAATTTTGAAAATACCTCTTCTAGATGTGATTATGTTTAGGTTTCTTCTTGTGCCTCTCATTCCCTCAGATACCTATGGTTGCTAAAACAGATTCAGTGGTCTGTTTCTATGAAAAGGCTCTCCTTTATTGTGATTGACAGAGAATATTCTGTGAGCACGGGAGTAAAATGCAAAACTAAACTACCTACAGGGAAGAAAATACCGGGATATTTTCTTTGAGGGCAAAAAGACTGGTTTCCCCCTTCCCCTCACATGACCATTCACATATTTCATTCATGCTTAGACACATTTTGTCTGGAAAAAATTTGTCTTCTGTTTTGGTTATTCCAAACAGAGCTGTTTTTTAGGCTTCCATCAGCAGCCAAGACCAAAAAGATTCTTAGTACAAAAATATCAGTAACAGCTAAGCCTTGGCAGGTTAGAAGAAATTAGAGAAAGACTTGGCAAAGGCGTGGGATAAAATAAAAGATAAACATTTATAGTTTTGCAGCAAACAGAAACCAATATGCAATATTTTTATTTTATGCAAGCTAAACTAATATTTTTTTCCAAATTCGTTTGAAAATCTACAAGGTGTGAGAAGTACAGAAAAAGTAATTGTACCTTATAATATTCTTATTTTCTAATATCTCATAAGACTTAAACAAAATTAAACATAAAAAAGTTTCCATATAAATTGGAAATTTTCTATGATTTTAAATAAATATGACATTTTCTCCACCTAAGAAAACTTGAAAAAAATAATTTTAGCTTTTCCATAACGTTTTAAAAATAGACTCCCTCCTATAAACCTGAATTTAACATATATTTTAGTTTGCCTTGTATGATCTACCTGTTGATTTGGTAGAATCATTCATATAACCCCCTTTGATTTTCAAAAGTGTCCTGATTTAAACTATAAGTCATATAGTCACTCTGTTTACAGATGACTCTCCTTGGACACCCTCTGCTTATGTTTTCCCCCAGCACTCTTCCATAATCTTTTACACCCTCCCCTCTGCATATAGTGAGATAATTGGGGTCCAAGGTGGATTCTAACTAATAAATAATATAGTTACTTGAAAATATCTCAAACTAGGGATGCCTGGATGGCTCAGTGGTTAAGCTTCTGCCTTCAGCTTGGGGCATGGTCTGGGGGTCCTGGGATTGAGTCCCACATCAGGCTCCCTGAAGGGAATCTGCTTCTCCCTCTGCCTATGTCTCTGCCTTTCTCTCTATGTGTCTCTCATGAATAAATAAATAAAATCTTAAAAATAAGAAAATATCTCAAACTAAATGGAAAACTGTTTAGGCCCTTGCAAATAGCATACAAAATACCTATAAATACATTTATGATTGTTCCTGTGGCAAAGACTATGGTGTGGCTTCCTACTCCATAACTGCTCTTCTCTAACTATTAACTAGCTGAATTCTGGTTTTGTTCAGGAATTGGGTAACACTGTACTCAGGAAGATGGGTCCAGTCTTAGGAGATGCATCATAATTATGCTATACTAATCATGGAAATCCCATTCTCCTTTGTTAGTGCCTGATTTAGGGGTAACGAAATGTTCAAAATAACCAATCAGACATACAGGGAACTTTGCTGGGGGTTGGGGGGACTGGAAGGCCTCTGGAAAAAAATTTCTCCCTTGATAGAAAGAAGAAATTCATCTTTCCTTTTAGCCTCTCACTGTCAAATTGGGAAGATATATGGAACCACCACAGTCATCTTGTATGGTCAGGAATCTTGTGGTCAGGAATCCCAGTTACTTGCTGCCAAAAGCACTCTGATGTGCTTCCTGTTCCAGGCACCTCTGTGGCATTCAGAAAACTCAGTGGGGAGCATTTCTCTGAGCTCTTAAACTCAACAGCTCTGTGAACATAAGTATCAGACATCCTCAATGTGAGTTAAATGAAAGCAACTTAAATTAGAGATCGGATCTAATTAGCAAGACTCAGCAAATTACAAGAAAAGTGTGGTGGGGGTAGAATGTGTGGGAAAACAGGCAGCACATCCAGAGCCAGAGTGATGCCATGAGCTTCTTCCCCAGGAAACTACCCAATAAGGGGGAAAAAAGTACTCCCCTTATTGCCAAGAGATGATGCATATATTCACTAATTAGAGAAGAAAATGCAATGAGACTGCAAACAAAAAGGAACTGCAAAGTAAACAGGTTTTTTAAAGCATATGCAATAATACATGTGCTTTTTAGGGTATCGGGGTAAAAAATTTAAGGTAGGGGATACATTTTAATTAAACAAATCTGTTTAGTTGAGATTATTCTTGTATTGTAAATCTGCGATTGGCTAAGATGGGTGCATTCAGAGCAGGATGGCCAGGATGCTTAAATTCAGCCGTAAGAAAGCACTTTAAATCCCAGATAAAGTGAGCATTATGGGCTGTCCCCTTCCTGGGGTACTTTGCCAAGGGCTCATTATTCCAGTTTGCTCTGTGATGTGGATTTATATAGCAGCCCAGCAGAGTTCTCCAAAGGAATGAGGATTAACAAACACTTTGTAGAGGGATCCCTTTTTGAGAAGAGGAGTAATATAACCCCAAATAACCTGCTCAGCACTGGTCAACATGTATGCATATTTTTTATTTGATTTTCAGGGAAGGCTTTGCAGCCAGCTACCAGGCTTTTGTACAGCATTTCTGACATGGAGCCCAAACTGAGAATCCCTTGTGTTAGCACAATGGTACTTACAGTATTTAGTAGTGGGAGGGACATTACATTTACATGAAAAACACACATAACCTTCCCTTTCTAAAGTGATAAGGGGTGTACTGAAATAATTGATAAGGGGATTATTTATATCTGGCACATCCATTAAATGCAATGTAGAAAATAACAGATATACCAGAGCCACAGACTCTAGTCAGAGAATGAATATTGGTTTACTCAACTTGGTCACAAATTATTCATTCAGCAATGTTTCTCCCTTTCCCTTGGACTCATCAATCTGGCCTGCAGAGTTGAAAATCCTCTCATAAAGATCTAAATAAATTCACTCCCTAATTTTCACCTGCTGAAGCCTCAGGATGCTCACCAAGTCACAAGGTTGGCACACTGACCATTGGGAAGAAGATAAAAATGACTATTGTATATATTCTTACCAAGCTACACAGAACCAGGGCTTTCTTAGATACTGGTAAAACCAAAACTCCTGAAGTAACAGCAGGCTAGCCATCGGCAAAACTACAGTGTAGGAATAAATTTGCTTCTAGTGCTTTCTTGTCTCCTGTCTCCTTTGACCTCCAACCTCAAGGTATGCTCCATTTCAGCAAGTCTTGTTCTCAATTTGACCCATCTTAGGTGCCAACTGATGATGGTTTCAGGTGCCAATGAGTATTTGAGGTTTAGAAGAAAATTCTAGGCACCTAGAAAGCCTTTAGAGAGCAAAGGAACAAGTCTATAATGAAGAAAGTCCAGGCACCATGACAAAAGGTGAAAACAGTTATTGTAACCAGGGAAGTATATTGGCTGAACACTTAAAGGCTGCCTTAAGGTTGAGCTTCTCATCATTAAATATCAAAATTAACTCAAAATCTAAATTTCTCAGAGGCATACTGATTTAGTACTGTAATTGGATTTCTGTGGCAGAACAGAGTCAGTATAAGAGATCAAGACTAACCTGGGGATGACTTAGATAAGTGAGATATGAAAAGCCAAAACTAATAGGTTTAAGCATGAAAAAAGCATTAAGATCTACTAGAGGAGGAGAATACGGGTCAAAGAAATGGAAGCATGGCTTCAGGCACTGGTTCACAGAGAGCACCTGTGAGAACCATGCACGGGCAACGTAGATAATGTGGAACTAGTTTGTTTCCCGTGTATTATCTCAGTCTTTACAGGAAATATCACATGGTTTTACAGGTAAGAAAGTGTGGCTCAAAGAAGTTAACAAGCATTTTCAGTCAATAGTTATTAGTGCTAAAATACACTAAGAAGATAAAAGGAAAAGCATTTCCTGTATGTTAATTACACGAATTTAGGATTGCTCTTTCCTGCCAGCACATTGAAGCATAGATTTTTCAGAGAAAGGAAGGGAGGATTGGAGGGAGGAAAGGAGAGATAGAACTTAAGAAAGAAAAAGAAAAATAGACAAAAATCAACCAACCAGCTGTGAATAGTGAAAATAGAGCTGGTAAAAACTTTTGAAAAATGTATAGAGTCTAGAATCTAAAACAGAAAACACCCTATGCTTATTCAGATGCATATGAATTCTTACAGAAAATTTTTCATATATAGGTTTCCAGTGATTATTCCCACATTTCCAGCAATCATACATATGAAATAAGAAAATATGTTTCCTGAGACATTAGGTAAAAAGTATTAAAATATGACCCCACTAAAGGCAAAGACAACTTCTTGAATTCCAGAAGGCAGATCTAAAAATAATGAAAATAAAACTTTGCAGGAGTTTCCCAGGGAGCTGTGTAGATAATTGGGGAGAAAAACCATATTGATTATCAGTACAGAGATGCATTTTTCCTCAATTCTGACTAGTGTTTTCTAAGCATTCTTGGTTATATCTCTTCTCACTAATGCATATTGTTTTATCTCTAATGCCTAAAACATCTCCTAGTATAAAGTAGGTACTCAGTAAATTTCACATGCATAGAAAAATGAATGAAACTCTTTAATAAATTACCGGTCTGTCTTCTGGGGGTTGCAAATGTTTAGCATCCAAAAAAGTTTAGTTTATTGCTAATGATAGATATAGATTTATAAGAACAATGAAGCATAGCTAACTCAGGCCTAAGTCTATAACTATATTTTATAGAACACGAAGGAAATAAATAAATTGTAAATTCAAGTGCTAAATAAGAATAATAATTTATAATGGCCTGTGGTGGCAGCCAGTTAAATTGGTAAAAGCTGACTGTAGATACCCAGGTCTCCACCACTACCATTAGAGGGAAAATTAAGCAGGAGTAAAGTGGCTATCTCAGCAGAAGCCTACAACAGAAGGCAGCCACATTAGCATAAAGCATGGCAGCCAGAAATTATGACTGCTCCTAATCTCAGAATGCTCAAGAGTTTGGTTACATTCAACAAAATGACCTGTCCATTTTGATGCATTGGTATTTTCCCCCTATTTCACATGCACATGTTCTCTTTCTCTCTCTCTCCATCTCTTTCTATTTCACACACACACACACCACCACCACCACGTTTCAAAGCCAACATGTATGGGTCAGAGATTTAAAACAATGAGCCGGGATCCCTGGGTGGTGCAGCGGTTTAGCGCCTGCCTTTGGCCCAGGGCGGGATCCTGGAGACCCGGGATCGAATCCCACATCGGGCTCCTGGTGCTTGGAGCCTGCTTCTCCCTCTGCCTCTGTCTCTGCCTCTCTCTCTCTCTCTCTGTGTGCCTATCATAAATAAATAAAAAATTTAAAACAATGAGCCTCATTTTTAACTGTCTCTCTGCCTATATTCCCCTCCATCACCCTCTACTCTAGCTCAGTACTTTTCCCCTCAATATTTGATAGTCAAGTGAATCACCAAGGTTTGCTGGAGTCCAAGAGAAAAATGATCATCAAGACATGCATTTCTACAACTTACTAATGAGTATTAATTGTCACTTAAAAAAAAATCTCGGAATTCTTTTAAAACTTTAACAGGTGCACACAATTATCAGGAGCATCTGATGTCTTCCTGTTTTGTTAGAGCTCAGATAGAGAAGAAGAGGCTAGGCAATGAGTAAAGGAACCCAAGTGAAAAACACGCATATATTGGAAGGATTATTTTGTCCCAAGATCCTAATCCTTTAGAACTGTATCAGTGAGTTAGACAAGTCAGAATTGGATAAATTTGAAAAGAGAATTAAAATTCTGAGGCTAGAGGGACTGTGTTCTAAAGAACTGGTTTATATTTTCATTGTGATATAATCCCACCTACTTTCTGAAATCCACTTATCTTTACAAAGGCTTTCTTTTAAAATATGTGTGCATGCAAGAACGCACGCACATGTACACACACACACACACACACACACAGTCTGCATCTTTCTGCTTTGATACAAATAGATAAAAGCTTTGGAGCCTTTGCCTTGGAGTGACCAGCACTAAGAAGAAGGGAAGCTAAAATGGAAGGCACAGGTGAAAGCAAACCCAAGAATCCAGGAGCAATGGAAGCTCTGGGAGGCAATTTAGAGCTTAGCTGTATCCCAGGGCTCAGGACACTGGTTGGTCATTTCATATCTCTGCTATGCCCCCTTCTTACCATTCCCCTCTGGCAGAGACCAGGGCACTCCAAGCCTGGGCTGCTTATCTGTTTTCCCTCACCCACTGCCTGCCCTCATTTTACCCTCTACTTCTCTATCTGAGCTCTGAGTAACAAAACAAGAGGACAACAGAGCTAGACTCAGGGGGCTCCTGATAATTGCATATTTGGGTTGAGTTGCTCTGATCTTCTCTCATCACAATCTCTATTCAATCCCTTCCCCTCTTTTGAGGGTGAGGAGGAGAAGAAAAAAGAAAAAAAATCAATCAGAATGATATATGACTCGTCAGTTCTGAAGTAAAGCCCAGTCATGTAGAAAATAGACCAGGCACTGTACTCTGAGTCCAAAAGATAGGGTGAACAAGTTCCAGCCTTGGGTGCAATTATCTCTTGAAAACAAAACAAAATAAAAAATGCTCCTGTGTGTGTGTGTGTATATATATATATATACCCTCAGAGACAGATATTTATCTAACCTGTATACCACATGCATTTGGCTTTGCAATGTCAGAGTTAACTGCTTTGCCTGTGCTTTATGCAGCTTTTCAAAGTTGCCAAACTCAATTGGTGCTTCTACAACTGCACAGACTCACTCATAGGATGCAAGAAATGCTTCCTCAAGCTCTGCCTATTGCTCCAGTCCCTTAGCTACCTCCCTTATTAACCATCTCTTAACCCAACATCCTTAACAGCATCCTAATGGTCTCCCTGTCCTCTCCATCTGTCTTCCACCTTATAAACCAGACAGTCATGCTTCTTAAAAGTCTTAAATTGCCCACGGCCCTATGACTCTCAGAATAAAGCTCAAAAACTCCTTTAAGAGGCTGTTGAGGCCATCATTTGCTACAACCTGCTAGCTCGGAACAGGCACCCTTGGATCTCTGGCATGTGGTCTCCTCCTTCTCCAACACTTCTTGTCTCCATACCTTTTTACCCAGTTAGGTTCTAATCACCCTTCAGTACTCATATGAAATGTCTTGTCCAGGAATCTTCTCTTCATGGCCTCAACTTTTCCCAGAAGTTTCTATACCGCACACACTGTCCAGCATATGACTCATACTTTCTTGTAATTGCCTATTTCCTTATTTGTATCCCTCACTGATCTATAATGTCCTTTGGCAATGAATGGACTGTGTTTGTTTTAGGTCGCTATCTCTAGCACTATGCCCAGGATCTGCCATATGGTAAATCTGAGTGTGAATAAATGAATGTGTAAATGAATGACTGAATCCAAACGATGCCCTTCATTTCTCTGGCATTCAACCCCAGATCCTATAAAGCTCAGCACAAGTAGAGTTAGATATCTCAAAAAAAAGCAGAGTGGAGACCAACTGGACAGGGCCTTTGGGGAAAATGTTTCTTTTATCCTTTTAAGACTAGGAATAAGAAAGCCCCAACGGCCTATCACTATGCTAATTCTTTAAGAACAATGAGTCATGGTGGGCGTGTGCTGTACTCTCTCTATCACCAGGCTCATTTTATCGTAGAGCTAAACCATCAGGCTATGGCAGAAACTGGCTGACTAATTTCAGGCACTTCTTGTCCATTCCAACCTGGAAGTACATACTCAGGAGGCAGCTTCATCAAACCTTCACAGTTTATTTCACTTTGAATTTAAATAGAACTTGCATATTTCCACATGTACTCACAGGGGAAATGTTCAGGACATATAGATATTGTATGACTCTATATGAAAACTAAGTAATTTTTTGAGTTGATATGTGTGTGATATGTATGTGCATATATGTGCATGTTCCTATTTGTAAAAGCAGAGCAAAAGGTTTGTAAATCTGTACACTGAAATATTAATAGTGATTCCCCACTTGAGAGAAGAGTAGGGTTGAAGATGGTCAGAGGTGACTTTTGTTTTTTTCTTGGTATACCCTTGACCCTTAAACAATGTGGGGATTAGGGGTACCAACCACACACACAGCCAAAATTCTGAGTATAACTTTTGACTCCCCCAAAACTTAACTACTAATAGCCTTGGCCAGAAGCCTTACCAATAACATAGTCAATTAATACATATTTTGTATATGTATTATATACTGTATTCTTATAGTAAACTCAGCTAAAAAAAGAAAATGTTATTAAGAAAATCATCAGGAAAAGAAAACACATTTAGTGTACTGTATTTATTGAAAAAAATCCACTTATAAGTGGACCCATGTAGTTCAAAGTAGTGTTGTTCAAGGGTCAACTATATTTTGAAATCTTTTTAATAGCATGCATTAGTTTTGTAATTAAAAAAGGAAAGTGAAGGAGAGAAAATAAAATAGGGTCTCTGATCTCTCTAGGGACAAGCCTTTATTGTAATAGTCAACTGAGACCCAATTTCAAATGGATTCCCTAGATATTGGGATTAGTGGCCACAAATGGGATACAAATCATAAGCCTTCCACAACTTTAATTGCATCTCAAGTTTGATGTGGAATTATCTATTATAAATAAACTTACAATTAAAAAAATTCCATGGAAAGAAATAAAGCTAATTTATTGTCCTTTTCATTTCCTTTTTAAAAAATAACTTTTTAGTTATTCTAAAAATAACTAAGATTCTAAGAGGAAACTATGTTCAATTCTCATAGTTTGAGTTGTTTCATTTTAAGTGAACAAAGAAACCCAACAAAAATACAAATATAGCAAAAAAGGATATATTAGAAAAGATTAACGTGGAGTGTTTCCCCCCAAAGTAATAGAGAAACACACTGTCCCCCCTTAATCATTCACTTTTGTTCCTTTTAGTAAGTGGTGCCACCTCACATCAGAAAGTGTGATTGCAAAGGTATGAAGGAAACCCTGTCTCTGGGTCTCCTGGGGCACTAACTAGGTCTTTAAGATCACACATCACCTGGCTATAATTGCCTTGACACCATCACCCACTGACTCAAACAATCACCTTTATAGTAATACCCTCAGCACACAGAATTCTCTTGATTATATAAGCTACAAGCCGGAACACCTGGGACAAAGTACCCTGTGGGGAACCTCTCAGATAAGCTACTTGATTTCTTAATCCTTCTGTCCTTCTGTCAAATCAGCTGGAAAGCATGAATAGGGAAGGGGGTGTGGAAAACCTCCTGAGGAATCAGAGACTGAACATGAACCAGATGCAACTTACATTTCTGTTATGCCACTATTATAATCCATCTTGCTTTTTACATGCCGGTAAAAAGGAACATGGTATGTAAAGAAATGTGGATGGAGTTTCCCACTACCATTATACAGATGCAAACTTCTTATCTTAACGTCCAAGGACAACACAATATGCCCTTAGCTTTCTGCAGCCATTTTCATGGACAAAATGTTTTTTAAAGAACTACCATGTACCAGGCAACAAGCTAGGTGCTTTTTATAACATTATGGCAGTATACCCAAACACAAAATGACACTGATCAAGACACGCGTCTGTTAGGGTAAAGGAGGGAGAATGCTTACTTCATTCTACCTGTTTTGGGTCACTTTCTTTACTGAGATGGCTGGCTAAGACAGTACTGTTTCCTACTGAAAAAGAATCTGGAGACAAACGTCAGTAATATTGGGACTTCCTTGTTGGCCCCATGTTGTTCTTGGCAACACGGTTTTTGTGGTCTGGGAGTTCTACTTTTTTTCTAGGCTCTTTATCTCTAAATCTTGAGTTTTATGTCCCTACTAAGAAAACGAGGCTTTAGGTACTAGGAAATTATTGGTCAATTCCTACAAAAGGCTTTGTTTCTTCCTAATACCATGCATATCCAGGTAGTGCCCCAGGCTTGATTCTGTAGTCTGCATATTCTATGAATCCCTACTATAATTTAGGAAGTGTGGAAGATAAAGTCTACTTCCTAATGAGGTGGACTTTTCCTCTGTTGAGAAGTAGTGGAGGGTTGTGAATGAAATTTTTTTTCTTGAGATTTTATCTATTTATTTGAGAGAGAGAGAGCATATGGGGAGGGATGGGCAAAAGGAGAGGGAGAAGCAAAATCCATGTTGAGCAGGGAGCCTGAGGAGGGCTCAAACCCAGAATCCTGAGATCATGACCTGAGCTGAAGGCAGACACTTAAATGACTGAGCCACCTAGGCACCCCAAGGTTTGTAAATGAAGATTTTTGAGTAGTGGATGGAATGACAAGAAGAGGCTATGGGGAGTAAAGGGACACTGGGGGTGAGAAGATTGTCAGACAGGAGCCATGGTAGTATCAGAAGTTGGAAGGGAGAGAAAAACAATTAGGAAAGGCAAGTAGGATAAGGTGACAACTTGAGAATCAACAAAGGAGAGGGAAAAGCAGAGAAGAAAGATAAGGGAGGAGACAAAGATAAAACCCAGAAGTCAAATGTAATTAGAAGACTGTGATTCCATGGGGGAAAGAAACATGTCTAACCCCAAAGTCATTACACATAGTGGCCAGGTCTATCCTCTTCTCTAAAAGGGAAGGCAAGATTAGGGTCCCTGGGTGGCTCAATCAGTTAAGTGTCTCGCTCTTGGTTTCGGCTCAGGTCATCATCTCAGGGTCATGAAATGGAGCTCCAAGTTGGACTCCTGGCTGAGCACAGAATCTGCTTCAGGTCCCTTCCTTCTCCCTCTGCCCCTCCTGCTCATGCTCTCTCTTTCCTTCTAAAATAAATAAACCAATCTTTAAAAAATTTTAAATAAAATAAAAGGGATCCTAGAGTTTCCAAATGCTCAGGCACCTTCATGTGATGTTCCACATCTGGAGAGGCATATTCAGAGACCTTTATGATCACCATCCTATTATCTGAGAAGCAATTAAGTAGAAGTTTAAAAGTAGCTTTTCTGCATAAGGAGATGAGTGTTATCCCATCTAATCTAGAACCAGGGGAGACTTCACCCCTCAGCTAAAATTTCTTATTCTTTTTTTTAATTTCTTATTCTTTAAAGAGAAGATATTTCTGAAGTTTAGTGTAATCAGTCCTCCGTAAAATTGATAATTTGGCTAGATAGTCTTTGAGATATCAAAGAGAAGGTGACTTCAACAATACAGCAATCCAAAATGTGTTAGTTCACAGGCATGGCTCAAGGAAGTACTCAGACATGATTTTCATGATTATTTCAAAAACACAAAAATAAGGCAAACTTCCCACTTATACCTCAAACTGAAAAAGAAGTCACTATCTTAATGCAGGTCAAATAAATTTTCTTGAAACAGATAAAGAAAAAAAAAACAGATAAAGAGGTGTGATGAGGTTAAAAGATCCCTCCAAAAAAATCTTCTGTATTCCTTTCAAGTCCCCTGAACAACAATGAAATATGCAGAAGAAGGAAAGATACCAGCTGCTCTCTACACGAGTTTGAGAGTGTGAATGAAAAGCTCTGTAGTCATCATCTCCATGGGGGGGAAAACCCTCTGATTTTAGTAATGTCTTGCCATGCACACAAGTTATTTTTTGAAAAGGTTTCTAAGCTTGTCAAAATATTCCTAGGTGTGAGTTTAGTGTTTTTTGAAAAACAGAAGAGGCAGGAAGCAAAAGGCAAACCCTTACAACCGTTTGGCCTTTCTTGTTCACATTTGAAATAACTGTCAAATAAGGAAGAGAGAAAATTCCTTATCTGTAGGGATTGTGCTCACATATTTTTGCTAATGATGATGTTCTCATTTATAGGGTCTGTTATTCCCCCTCTCTGATTATTTGATTTCTTCCCATTTATGGAAGCTCAAAAGCAAACAACCTTCTTACTAAGCCAACTTCCTTGTTTGTTGTCAACTAACTTTCTGTGAAACTAAAAGTAGGTTTCTGTTTTGTTTCTTGTTTTACTCATTTGGTATTTAAGTTATTAATATATTATTTGGCACTCAGATTATATTTTCCCTACAAGTTTACTGATACCTTACACCTACTTCATTGGCTCCCTCTCCCATGGCTTTGCATATGGCACTGTTCAATAAGATTGCACTGGCTGATTCTCATGAAGCAAAACAAGTGGAAGATAAGCTGGGTTATAAAACATGGCTGAGTGCCTCTATCCTTTCCTGCCATCAACACCACATCCCCCCCAAATCCAAATAGATACTCAAACCATGAAACCATATTTTTTGTTGATTTCTTTCATTGTGTTTATGGTTGCTGTCATATCATGATCAGGAAAAAAAATTAGCTATGCAGAATGTCCTTACTTTATAAGTTTTGCTGTCCCTACATGTCTGGGACAGTTAATAATGCATAGGTTAAAAGAGATATATTTTAAACAGCTGCTTAATGATTCTACCTGCCTTATATCCAACCTTTACTGAGAAAACACATTTTTAACAAGATGTACAAAATAAGGGCTCATATGACAAAGAGAAATCAAGGAATATGAAAGGCAATATCATACAAAATATTGTTTTCATGCAAATGATCCTTTTTCTTACACAAACTTCAAGTATTTTCTAAGTTAACCCTTCCCTTCCACAGGCACTACATCTTAGTAACTACTAAGAGAATTTTTGCTTAAGCACCAAGTAACAAGAAAAATCTAAGAGATTTGCTCTTAGGTAAAGAGTATAATTATTTACAGTACAATAAAATATGAAAGATTCTATACATACACATGGATATATTGAAATTTCAGAGAAGAGAGAAAAAGGATCTTAAGTTCAACTCTTCACTCTCATCATTCTTCATCTTGATGGGATTTGTAATGATGTTGCTAACTAGGAGAGGCTGAGGCAGGGCAAAGTCAATTACCACCTTTACCAGGAGTAAGTAAAGGTTTCCTTTTTCACATGAGCCTTCAAGTCACCTTACTTTATGCCAATCTTCAGGGCGAAGAGTTAAGATGGTAAACAGACTGAGGGAAGGTCAAGCAATTTTTCTTACTAAGTGGAAGCTGAGACAAATGAAAGTTCAGATGGTAAGTGATTTATTTGAAATATTGCAGCAGATTTTGGCAAGTTTCATAAGGATCTATCCAGCCTCTTCCCTCTGACCTATTAGATACCATTTGCCTCTGTATAACACAGGAAAACTTTGTTTTCAAAGGAACTTACCATTTCATTTCAAGTGTATTTAGTCTACAGCAATTTCCAATTATTCTGAGATTGCTTCAACTCACTTGAACACTGGTGCTGCTTTAATCAGAGAATGGTTAGCTATTATTTCGCAAACACACAGGATACCCAGCACCCCACACTCTTCCCAAGTGTAACTGAAAGCATTATCTTATTTTCTCTCTAGAGGACTCTTCCAGGAAAGTTCTCTCTCTCTCTCTCCACCCCCCTCTCTCTATATATATGAGAAATATATATATATTTAAGATGGCATGGTTTGTCTGATATATCCTGTTCAAGGAGTTATGCACAGGTTTCTTTAAAAGAATGTGATAAAGATATTAACATCAGTTTTCACTCGGTTGAATGGGACTATATTCAGTTAGACCTCCCATGAAGATAGGTGTAGCTATGAGTTTTCTCTCTAACTCATGTACCTACTGTTCTTCTCCCTAATCTCTACCAGGAAATCTTCATTTTTTAAGTTTCTATTTAAATGTCAACACCATTGTGAAGCCTTCTCTACCTGTATCTGGCACAACTGGTTCTGTGTTCCCACTCCATTCATACAGATGTAAGACTTGCCAAGCTGTTGTTATAAATGTGTACTTCTCCCTCCAGAATACTAATTTTTTTTCAGAAAAGGTGTGTGAACTATTCCTCATCTGAATTCTCATTTACAATTTATAAACTAAGATCTATGTGTTTTCCCAGATCACATTCAAAATTTCATGAGGCTTTACATTCATAGAAATAGACCTTTACTTATGGCTCATTAAATAACTGTTCATCTCTATGGAGAACACCTAATACTTTATAGAGTTACAGATAGAGTATTAGACTTTTCATCCAGGAGTCCAAACTTATTTCAGTATTTTTCATTTTAAAGTTAAAATTTAACTAATTTTATTAGGAAAACAATAAAAAGAGGTATGAATATAAATTACCTCCACAAACCTTGAAAGTTGAGGAAAAGTCTTCATTTTATACATACACCTTTCAGTAAATGCTAACACAACTCAAGAATGTGTGATGATTCTGCAGTGCCCATCCCATCAAATGCAAAGTGGTCTATGCTTCTTATTAATACTTGCATCTCTGAAGCATATGCCCTCAATTTAAAATGAGAGAAATGATCCAAGGGCAGATGTTTCTCTGTGTTAATTTTTTAACTTTGCCAGGCATATAGTTCCTAGCACAGACAAAAGAAAGGTTAAGCTCCACTTCTCAAGTGATGACCAAGAAAGTATAAGATCACAAGTTACAGAGACGAATGATGATGCCCTGGTGGAGAGGACAAAGGACTGGGAATGGGAAAATTTTGGTTTCCTTCCTACCTCTACTCTTGACCAGATGTGGAAATGAGAAAATCACTTTGCCTCAGAATGCTGTTTCTTATTCTGTGTAATAAAGGAGATGGCTAAGTGATCTGTAGGATTTGATACAATCTAAGAGATTGTAATTTCAGTTGGATTTTCTCTAGATCTTTTCTTTGCAGCTCAAAATTCTGCATATCCCATATTCTACCTCCTATCACCCTAACACAAACTCCCTTCCCCCAATACCAGGCTGCCAGTGTAAGAACCACAAGAAATGTCTTTAAAGAAAAAAAAAAAAAGAGAGAGAGAAAATCATCATGGAAGAATTTAGAGACTCTGCAACTCTTATCATCTCTCCTTAGTGATCTTAATTATGCATCAATCAACCCCAGCTCAAATGAGAGATTAGAAAATGGGACTTTTTTTGCTGACCTCAAAGGACAAGATTAAGAGTCAAGATCATCAGAATCATTACAGTTGAACAGGTAGTTCTATCCAATTAGAGGGAAACCTCAAAATTTCTAATCATTTTCACACATCATGTTCAGAACTTTCTAGAAAAAAAAACCCTACAATATAATTTCTATCCAGAAAATTGTCTTATTTATTTAAATAACCTTGCATTCCTATTATTTCTCTCCCTTTCTCTCACTGCTTCCCTTCCTCTGATTGTCCTCACTGTTCCCTCTTTTTTTTCTGTGTTCTGGGTTAGATTGCTCTGGCACATGAAACCCATTCTATAAACCCATGCCATTACATTACCAGGTAGAAGCTGGAAATGAATATTTTTGATTTACATCTAGTAGCTGAATTTCATTTTCCCCTTGAAAGAAGACCATTTTCCTATGAATAGTAAAGATATGTTACTTGAATTTCTTCTCTGAAATATAAAGGGTTAAAAATAAAATGAGTATTTTCAAATTTCTCTATTTCATTATGAGATCATCAGAAAACTATGATATACTTCAAATAGCCTTACTCGTAATTTATCAACACCAGGTCATTCATTTTACGCTTTATTTTCATCTTAATTGACATTGATACCTCTAAAAGTTAGTATTTAGTATTTCACTATTGAAAACAACAAATTTCATCAAACAACTTCTTAATAGTAAGTGATCATAAATTATAAGTGCCATACAAATGTCTTGAAACACTTGAACACTCCCCACAGAAACCAATGCAACTCCTAATTTTTATGGTTTAACCATTTATTTCAACACATACAACTCAAATGTGTTTAGGATTCCACTCCAAAAAAAAAAAAAAAAAAAAGGATTCCACTCCACAGCAAAAATAAAACAAAAATAAAAGGGTAAAATCAGGCAGGAACCCAGGCATAATCCCAAAGGCAGGATGCAAATAAAATGTCTCGTCAGCTTTTAAGCCTTAATGCATTTTACCTTAAACATTTACATTAACAGATGGTCCCCAGCAGTGCTATAAACTTACTTCTGAGTTCATTTCTGTGTCACTCTCAACCCCATTTATCACTATCCATGCAGGGGAAAATGCCACAAGGGGTTTAAATCAGAACAGTAAGGAGTTGGGACAAACTCTTTGAAACAATTGGTGTCACCTACAAACATATTCTTGACCTTTGTTTAAGAAAAGCAATAGGAAAATTGATGACTAATAAATGGAGAAAGACAAAGATAAGAGCCAGCTAAAGTCACCACATTTGACCCACTGGAAGGTGCAACAGAGATATTTACCTACCACCCTGAATCCTTAAAGGCTTTTATTTTCCAATATTCCAAACCAGCACGGGGACATAGGTAATGAAATAGCCACGAGTTATTCTAGACTTCAGAGGAAAGCATTTTAGGAAAATGTAAAGACTGTAATTTTATCTTGTGTGAGGAATAATGATACTTCTCTTTTGTCACCAATTAGGCTTAAATAGTTGACAATATTATCAAATGATATCATTTTTGTTAGACATCTTTTAACATAACGTTGACTTAGAGTTGGCAACCTTTTATTAGAATGTATTAAATTTCATTTTTAGAATCACCATACAATAAAATTGAGGTCATTTTCTACAAATTTTAAAACATGTATTGGTGCATGTAAATGACTACCACCATCAGGATGCAGAATACTTCCATCACTCTTCAAAACATCCCTATACTATTCTTTAAGAGTCACTATATTTTATACCAAATAAAACTTATCTGTGATAATTATAATTTCACATCCTAAGGAGGTTTTTTAAAATTATTTTATATAAAGCCCCTAATGACTTCTCCTATACTTTCTTACCCTTTAACTAATTTTTGCCTTCAAGATTCTAGGAATTTTCCAGTTACAAGATATTCTACTGGGATCTTGAAGAAACATCCCTAGCATAAATCACATTATCCTATTTTTATATAGGGAAAAAACATCAGTAACAACAAAACAATTTTTTTTTATGTTGTAGACACATACGCACTCACATGCACATGCATACGTACACATTGATGGAAAAAAAGGGAAAAAAAAGAAAAAGAAAAAGCCAATTCACTGTTTCATGTACATAGTGTAAACGGCCTAGCAGAATGATGTCTGGAACATTGCAAGAGCTCATAAAAGTTCCCTTCATCCTTTGCTTCATTTCTAAGGCTCTGTTTTCAATCCAGTGTTTTATAGACTTGTTTTTTGAGAATGTACAAAAAGCTATCGCTTCTGGCAGACTTTGCTTCCCCTCGTGTGGTTCCCATCCAGATTTACAGATCAGAGTTTCAGACTAATAGCTTTAGTGAAATCAGATAAGTCTTCTTCAGTCTGCCGATACTCCTGACAGAGTGACTGGCAATGGAATTGTTATTTTTTATGGGAGTTCCACATTGCTGTAGGAATCAAACTTCTGTGCCTGAGGAGCACCAAGCTTAGACTTAGTACAACATCTTAGAGTGTCACTGATGGAAAATAAATGGGAATTTGTCATCTTTTGTTTGGAGATACTGTTGAAGCATGTCACCGCCCATTTAAAAATGAAGAAGGCAGAAAAAATTGTTCCATCAGTGGCTTCCTGTCCTCCCATGTTATGAATGCAAGTGGTAACTGAGTAGTAGAAGAATATTTATCCCTCCCCCCAAAAAAGAAAACTTCATTTATTTGATCTTGTAAATATACAATAGAATTTATGCTAAAGTGTAGATGGCTTTTATTTGGCCTTTCCATAAAATTAGAAAATTATTTCTTTAGTGAAATTCGAATTCCTAAATGAATCTGCAAGAGGCAAATAGGAGTTTCCTTTAAGTTTTGTATGGCCTATATTTTCTTCTTGTTCAGCTTAGACTTTTCTGCAATTATTCTGCATTAGACAGATTGTCAGTATTTATCCCTGATAAAAAAGGTACAATGATGTGGTATAAAAAGGACTCATTTGGAAGACAGAAGTTCTCAATTCAAAGTATTGTTCTTCTATCAAGCCATTTAACTTCTTTTGGCTTCAGTTTCCTAGGCATAGAAGTAGAGACTCCTACCAGAGGAAATCTGCAACAGTGCCTCTAGTTCTAATTTTGATGGTTCCTTCAGCATGACTCTGATCATTGCGACCCTCTTAAGTCTTCTAGGGTAGAAGAATAAAGTCAACACCCCACACAATATATTAGTTATATGTGATGAGGTACATATACAAAAAATTTGAGGTGTCCTCTCAAATTAACTTTGTTGAACATCTATATTTTAATGAACCTTAAGAGGCTAGCAGAAAATGGCTTCTTAAAATGTGAGGTATGCATGTATATTATATCCATGTGTTTATATATACGCATACTCCTTTGTGCATATATATCTGTATTTATACATATATATCTATATATGTATAGATATTTATGGGTATGATTTATGTGCATATATGGATATATTTATGTGTGTATTTTATATATTTATGCATATTTATGTATATGTGTATGTATAAATATGTGTGATTACATATATATTAAATTATTGATATTTTTCCTCAAACATAAATCCAAAACCAGGGATCTTTTCCTGATCCATCAGCAGAGGTGGGAGACTATTGTCTTTTCAAACTATTGTTCCACTCTGTATAGTCATCAAAAACCCCTGGTGACAAACTATAGAGCTTGATAGAAACCAGGCACCTGAAAAGCCAGCTTTTATGATAACCCAGACTATTTTAAGACATCCTCAGTTTGCAAAGAGGAAAATGTATGTCTTCTTATTTTTTAATGCCATAGAATGCTCCCATACCTCTATAAAAGCACTTCTGTACCATGCAGTAATTTGTATTTTGCACATCTGTCTCTTCCATTAGGTGAAGAGTTTGGACAGATTATATCTTCTATTTCTTGCTTTCCATTAACTCCCCTCATGCCTCTCATGGAATAAGGAGGTATATCTAAACATTAACCATTTGGGATCACAAACCAGCAGAGTTGGTCTTAATACATGTACTTACTAATGATAGGGTCTCTGAGCCTCAATTTTACCATCTACAAAATAGGAGTGAAGGTGGAACTAACTTCACTGATTGTTAATGAGATAATTGACACAAGGTACTTAGCACAGCACTAGGCTTGTACTCATGAAACGCTGAAAGAATGGTTGACTCATCTCTAGGAGATGAAGAAGAGAAATAGAGATTAAAAAAAACAGACAAAGTAAAAAAAACAAAAGTTTATGGTGGTGGCAATAGGGGGGGATAGAAAATAAGCCATAATATTGTAGGATAATATTTCCTTTTGGCCAAAAGACAATTAATTGTGTTTGGGTCACTAGATCTGAACTAATCAGGAATTCCCAGCTGTAGTTGGCGGAATAGCCGGAGGAGAGATAAGTCAGAGACCATGACAAGCATCTAGGGAGAAGCAGGACAAGCATTTGGTAAGGCTCAGTTTTGGGCTTCTGAAACCAAAACAAACAAACAAAACAAAACAACAACAACAAAACTGTCATAGGTTTTCTTCTTTTCATACATAGAGCTCTTGTTGGATATGGGACATGAGAAAATCACCACTATGATACGATGAAAGAAAACTGAGGAAGATGAAAATGTATCTGAAAGTCACGAAGAAAAGGGGAAAGTACTCATGTAAAATAACTAAGGGTTTGAAAGAATGGGAGCTGGGAAAGGGGACAAGAAAGGAACATATACTCTTCCCCCCATAAATTCTTTTGGGGGAAAACCTATGGTGTGGGAATCAGAAGCTGCTAGAATGTGTGTATAAACAGATTCCCTGTGGTCACTGATCCTATCTGATCAGACTTGAGCCTTGTTGAGCAAACTGCTATTATTTGGGGGATCTCTCCCAAATTAAAATTCCTCAGAGAGCTTCCATCTATCTTTTCTTTTTGACACCCAGAAAGCTGCACATAATTAATGTATACAACTTGATGAGTTTGAAGATAAGTATACACCTGTGAAACCATCTATCTTAAAACAATTTATTTCACTTGCTAACTATAGTTCAAACAAAATAGATTATCTGCTTCTCTTATATTTCTTAAAACCACCTTTCAAATCCATTATATATCTGCTTCTTCTCTCATTTATCCTTAGGCAAGAGAGCATAACTGGCTTGGCTTCTAAGGTGAATGAGTCAAGGGCATTTAGAGTCTTAATTAACTGAAGTAGAACTCAGATGCTTCACCATGCCCAGTTTCATATTTCCTTAGAAACCAAACCACAATTCTCTATTACTTCTGTATTCCCCCAGCTGTCAATCCTGGGAAGTCTCATGTGGAGCCACTTTTCCTTCAGGTAGATTTATCAGATTGAATGGCATAGTGACCTTAACATACCAACAATTCACTTAGTGAATCATGATGATCCAGTTTGAATTTTTCCTTTTCTCTTATACATTCCTTTTGATCTCTTTGTCTATTCTTCCAAAGAGTAAAGAAGCAAAAAACATTATATATTCCTCTATTATTCCCTTTGGAATATCTCTGAGAAAAATTTTAGGTTAGAGAGTATTAAAGAGCTATTAAAAATATAAATATTTGAAAGTTTAAATGATCCATATTACCCTTTATCTCATTATAAGACTGATTCATGTTTTAACTTTAATGTAATGATTTATAGTGTCAAAGAATATATTCCTTTGGTTTCTCTAAACATCTTTTTCTTCCTGAAGGAGTTGTTATCTCAGTAACATATTTATATTCTCTTTCTAGTTGCTGTTTTACAATGGATAAAGGATATGTTTTAAAAGTAGATATTTTACTATGAATGGGTTTCTAATCAGCTTGAAGTTTCATAAACAAATTGATTTGTTTCCCCAGATCCTACAACTCTATTATATCTCCTTATTGCTTAGTTTTGCATGGTAACATTTGCCTGGCAATTTAACCAAAGGGTTCATTCTTTTCTTTTTTTCTTTTCTTTTCTTTTCTTTACTTTTCTTTTCTTTTCTTTTCTTTCTTTTCTTTTCTTTTCTTTCTTTTCTTTCTTTTTTTTCTTTTTTTTCTTTTCTTTCTTTTCTTTTCTTTTCTTCTTTTCTTTTCTTTTTTTCTTTTTTTTCTTCTTTTTTATAGTTTCAGGTATAGAATTTAGTGACCTAGTGCTCATCACAACAAATGCCCTCCTTAATCCCCACCATCAAAGCATCCTCCACAAGAACAGAGCCATGGACCTAAGCACAGCTACCAGGAGTCAGGAGTGCAGGGAAGAGGACTCATCTTCTATAGCACAATTGCCTTCATAAACAGTAGAGGAATACAGGCTTGTTTTTGTCTTTAAAAGAAGCAGTGTTGATTCATGGACAAATACATACTTGCCATGAATCCTAGGGAAGAGTGACAGAAAAGAAGTCATCATCTCTCAGTATCCCCACACAAAAATCATGGATTAATAGGACGTTAGAGCAGGAAGGGGCCTTACAGATCTTTCTGTGTGACCCTTGGCTTCGATAGGTATTGAAAGTGAGGTTCAAAGAAAAGAAGTCACTTGTTCACTTGTAGTCATGCCACAAAAACAACTCAGATTCTTTACTTGTAAGTATTCCCAGAAATGGTCGTTCATCTCTTAGAAATGTATGTGTAGGTGTAAATAAAATTATACCCAAGGTTTTGTTTTTTTTTTAATCTGACAAAACTATATGTTTTGTAGCAGGAACAAACATCAACAAACAGAGCCAAGTTGTTAATACAGTCAATGAATTGAATAACACCTTATTTGACCGCCTCTTGCTCTCCTACTTGTTTAGAAAATGTATATGCTGAAACATGTGTCATCTTATTTAGTCTCCTCATGCATGAGCCAATTAAAACAGTTTAGGCATAATTTTGCATTCAGGTTCTAGATATACACAGTAAGCTTGCGTAGTTTTTTATGATATAATGTCACTGGATAGTATTTATAGTGGAAATGGGCTTCTGGCACTCATTTCCAATGGAGCCATGGTGAAAAACATGGTATCTACCCCCATGGATCAGCTGCTAAAAATCTAACTTTTTATTGGTTAGCACACTTGTTTTTATTCTCCCTTGTAAAGTACTTTGAACACTAGAGTAGATGGTGTGATCATAAGTTTAACAAAAAGACTTTTATGGCTGATTGATCACAGTGACCTCTAGTTTAATTCTACCTTAAAATCCTCTGATTCTAAAGGCAGCAACAGACATCCTGGGCATCTTTTAATTGTCACTCTAAACAAAGCATACCAGAAGAGAAAAAATATTTAGACTCATTATTTTGTCATTTCAACCAATATAAAATCCAGCTTCATTATCTAAAAGCTTTATTAGAATGCCTACAAGAGTCTACATACATTTCTAAATATCTCCCTCAAGTTAACATCCTTGTCTATAAAACAACGCAAATAAACCCTCCCTAGATATCTCTAATCAAAAACCTATAAGTTTTGGGATGCCTGAGTGGCTCAGTGGTTGAGCATCTGCCTTTAGCTCAGATTGTGATCCCAGGGTCCTGCGATTGAGCCCCACATTGGGCTCCCCAAGGGGAGCCTGCTTCTCCCTCTGCCTTCTCTCTGCCTTTCTCTGTGTCTCTCATGAATAAATAAATAAGTAAATCTTAAAAAAAAAGAAAAGCTGTAAGTACCCTTACAAATACTTTCAGTCTCTTGAATATAATGTAAATGAACAAAACCTTACCATATAGTATTGCATTATATCACAGAATGGACAGTATGACTATCCGACGAACAGCATGACTGTTCATATCTTATGCCCTCTATAGTAGTTGTGTGGAATTTGTCTCACAACTTACCACCAGTTACAAAGGGCTGATCTGCATTATAACAGGTCTAGTTCTATAGGACATCACATTTCAGTTCAAGTTTAATTTTCAATTTACACCTGGGTCATTGTTATCTCTCCTTATAATCACCCAAAACGTCCAGGGACCACATGAAAGTGTTTTTTGTATTTACCCATAGAAGTAGAAACTTAATAAATATTTTTGAAAATGGGATTATCAAGGATAATAACTTATCATCTGCTGCAAGGGAGATGAAGGATTTAAGTATAGAAAAATTCAGAAGAAACAGCCAAAAATCATTGTTTTCCAGGTTCACAAAGGACACAGTGTGACAATCTACCCAGTGCCTCAGGCTATGTCATTAAGATTACACATACTGTGTGCTTTGTATTCTATTTATTGAATTTCCAGATGAGGCCAGATTAGCAGAGAGAATATTTTCTAGATCATGAGGGAACTTAATTCTTACCATCTGCTGTGGATGACTGACAACAGTATTCTGACCTAAAGAAGAAACTCCTAATTATAATTAAAAAGGTAATTCAAGCAAGGTCATTATAGACTGGCTTCATTTATTCCTTATTTTTGAATGACTAATTTCAGATTTAAATCCATTCCCTTGATGGTAGCTGGAAAAGTACAACATGGAAAGGAAATTGTCCAGAAAGGATAACATCAAGCATTACCTCTTTGTAACAGGGAACTCATCTTTTTAATAAAATAGAATTTCATAAGCATGTAGATACTTGAGTGTGCACTACGCACCAGGCAGTGTACTGGGGGTGATAGGAAATAGCATGGAATATCTCTCTACTCTGTGACAGGCACTACAATAGTATTCCATATAAGCAACCTCAGAAAATCCACATATAGGTGTTCAAACAACCATTTCATGCTATCTATACCTGTGAAAGGTAGTCTGCCAGATGGTCCCGAATTATCCCTACCTCCTGGTATCCATGCCCTTATATCCTCCCTCCTTTTAGATGTGCACTGGACCTAATGACTCACTTCTAAAGGATGAACAGAATATAGCAGAATGCCACTCTCAAGATCCAATTAAAAAAGACAGTGATTTCTATCTTATTTACCCAATCTTTCCCTCCTCCTCTCCCTGTTTATTCTAAGGGGAGACAGTTAACATGTTGTAACCTGCCCTATAGAAAGGCCCATGTATAGAGGAACTGATATCTCTGGTCAATAGTCTGCAAGGACCTAAAGCCTACCAACAACCACAGGATTGAACTGGGAAGCAGATCCCTCCCAAGTTGAGCCTTGGGAAGACAAGCCCTGGCTGTCACCTTGACTATAGCCTTATGAGGTACCCTGAGCCAAGCCAGAGGCATCTGTCCATGCCTGTCCTGGATTCCTGACTCACAGAAATTATGCAATATACATTCTTATTGTTGGAAGCTGCAAAGTTTTGTGGTTTTTTTTTTTTTTTTAGATTTAATTTGTTTATTCATGAGAGACAGAGAGAGAGAGAAAGAGTCAGAGACACAGGCAGAGGGAGAAACAGGATCTATGCAGGGACCCTAATGCGGGACTCAATCCTGGGACTCCAGGATCACACCCTGGGCCGAAGGCAGGCGCTAAACCGCTGAGCCACCCAGGGATCCCCGCTGCAAAGTTTTAAAGTAAATTGTTCTGCGGCAATAGATAAGAAAATACCAATTCTTCCTCTGTAGTCATCAGATCTAAGAAGCTATCCCATAAAGGAGGAAGAATCAAGAGGAATCAAGAGTTTAGTGATTGACAGATTAGGCAATGGCACGACCACCAGCACTTTACTCCTCCAGAGGCTGCCCTTCTTCCCATAAAGAAAGACTCTAACCCCTGAGGATGGTTCTCACCAGAAAGCTAAAGGATACAGAAGCATAAAAAGCAGGGCCCAGTAGACCAAGTCTTACATATGGATCATGTATCAGCTCAGTTTGGCAAAGGGCCAGTGGCATCTGATCTACCATTTTCCATTTCCATCATAAATCATATAGTTAATACCTAGGAAGGATGTCTACTTCATCTCCCTCTCCTGCCTCCCCCTCTACCATACACGCATTGATGCCCAAGAAGGGCTCTCTGTAAAACTACCTAAAGTATACTAGATCTTGCCAAAAGGCCAAAGAAGTGAAAAAAAAAAAAAAAAAAAAAAAAAAAGCCCTACCCAAAATAAATGTTATTGCCCCAGTTCTCTTTGCAAGCAAATCTGGATGGAAAGTAATCAAACAGCATGCATTTGGCACCAACTTCTGTTTGAGCATTGCAGGAAGAAAAAATGAAAAATATGTTTTGGCAGAGAGTTAGACAGAAAAGAAGACTTAATTAAAGATCTGAACCATACACCATTGGAACCAATTAATAATCATCAAGGAATCAAAAAAGGGAGGACAGTACTAAAAATACTTTGCCAAGTCACAATTTTAGGTGAGGGAGAGGGAATTCCATACACATTCTTTTGAACCAGTAAATTCGTTAAGAATCACTTACTGTATATCCTTCAAACTAGTATTTACTCATAATCAGTGGCCTACTGCCATGAAGAAGTTTGTGGTCTCAGTGGGAAATCATGACATGTAAACCATAAATACACACACAAAAAATGCAACAATAATGCAAACTCTAAACATAAAAGGCTTTTTTAATACAGAGAAGAAGAAAAAAAAATACAAGCACTGGCCAGATTTTGACTGCTTTGGAGTTCCTCAACCCTTGTTACCAGCCTACATGTACTTTCCACAGTCTCTCTTCAACAAGTAAATAATTCCATTCTATAAAAATCTGGTGGTCAATTGAAATGCATGCACTTTACAGGTGTAGAACCTAAATCAAAGGGTACAAAATGAAATGCATAGAGATCACACAGCAAATTAAGAGATCTGAAGCTGTGACACTATTGAACTTTCTATTTTCTCTAGCACAAAATCCAACACAATATTATTGTAACAGCTTACGAAACAAAATAAATAAATAAATAAAACAAAACAAAACAAAACAAAACAAAACAAAATAAAAGTAGGTTTGTTGAGGTGGGAAGAAACTTGCCCATCCCTTCAATGGTTCTGCAAACTTGAGTCAAATGATCAAATGGCAGAGGCTGGAATGTGCCCAAGGAGGACCTCATCTCATCTTGGCTATGTCAGCCCAAGTAGAAATCAATGCAGGGTTTTCTGCCACCTGCTTATTTTGTTTCCAATTGAGTAAAACAAAGGTCTTATCTCCTTCACAGATCAGCATAGGAGATATGCTTCAGATATGTCTGCCTGTGAGACTCATAAACACAGCAAGATATGCCAGCAGCAATGGGAGAGGAGCTGCTTTGGCTCATGGATTACAGACTGCAACATCCATCAGCATAAAAACAAACAGCTCCAAACCACTGTCCTTGGAACCTGGCCTAATGCTTTAAAGGGCTGTGACAAAGGAAGATTAAAATTCCCAAGGTTTGCTCAGGTTCTCTTTCATAATAAAAAGTAGTCAAAGATAACCGAGTGGGCCTGGTAGGCAAACGAGAAGCCTCCTTCTTGAATGAGGTGGGGGACCTTGAAACACTTTATATATTGCCGAGAATTGATAAAGGCCATCAGTTTCTAGTTCTTGGCATTCATGATGACTGCCAACCTCTGGACTAGGTACATCTGTCAAATCTTAACTATTTAACTCCATATATTTCCCACCAGAATCAATTTAGTAATCTGATAAATACAAACATTATAATACCTCACATGTATTTACTAAACTCACTGAAAGTACATTATCTCACTTGGATAATTATAATTACCCTTAGAAATATATTCTTATTTCTATTTTACAGATGAGAAGATAGCTCCAAAAAGGTTTAAATTTGGTGTGTAACAAGAACGAACCCATGTGTCTTCTGTCCTGTCCAATTTGTTGATTTGTTTAGTCAAGTACTTATTGCAGAACTACTGTATAAAAGGCAATATGCAGGTGATGCATGTAGTCCACTACGCTTTATTTTATATAACAAAAACCTATATAGTACTCACTTTGTGCCAGGTACTTTTCTAAGCACTTTACAGAAATTAACTCATTTAATCTTCCTAACAACCCTCCTATGACATAGATAGGCACAGAGAGGTCAGTTAAATGACTTGTTCAAGGACACACAGCAATTAAGTAGCAGAGATGGAATTTGAACACAAGGAATACAGCTTGAGAAAACGTTCTTTTAACATTTAAGTGTTCTATCATTAAAAAAAAAAAAAAAGAGAGACTGGTATTTGATGGGACCAAGAGAGTGAATGAATGTTGACAGCAATTGTGCAGAAAGGAAGGAATGGAATGGAGATACAATCCTTCAATACATCCTTAGCTTAGCTTTTTAAGAAAGGTTGCTAGAAGTTGTAAAGGTAAGGGACTAAGAAGAAAAGGAAGGCTTCAGTTAACATTCTTTGTATTGCAAAGAGTTTTCCAGTTTCTTTAAGGACCTAAGCCACCAAACATTGGTTCTGGTAACCTCTATCAAACAGATTAAATAGGACTTCCATTTCAGCACAGATTTAATTCACACTGAGCAGCAGGAAAATGCTGATTTAATCTGCAATTTTCTTATATTGTCCAATGCATTGTCTGTAAGAAAAAGTGCCAATTTGTCTCTAAGATGTACATCCGGAGCAGGTTCCTATGGGAAACAGTTAAAGGCAGGTCAATATTCTCTTTGCATTCTGAAATCTATTTGTAGAATAAATATTTGGGATTTGGGAAATTGTTTCTGAAGTCCAGGCTATCTCCAGAAGAAGAGGGGGAATCTGTTGATTATAGGTGACTTCCAACTTAGAAAATAGTGCACAGACTCCTAGTGAGATGTCAATACACAGTGACTACACTGAAAAAATAAGATAGAGAGGACATGGGGAAGCAGAGTGCAAGAGATGGTCATCAGGCCATAGTATCATTAAATACTATCACCACAGAGGACTCTTCAATCCAGTAACAACTACATGAGTATTTGCTAGTCCTTTAGAGTTACTAAGTATTTACATATACATCACCTGACTTGGTTCTCACAACTGCCCTATGAAATAAACTTAATTATCAAGTAGGTCAGACCAGTTGACACATTCAAGATTATAAGTGATTTTGTGCTAAAAAAAAAAAAAATGTATTTCTTTTTTTTTATTTATTTCTATACTTTCAAACCATATCAATTGCATCCTTTTCATTATATTACACTAATTAATTTTTATTATTAATTTTTTATTATAGCCCAAACCACTCAATTTTTAGTCAAGTCAGAGATTTGAGACCTATCCAATGATGAAAGAGAGAAAGGAGGGGAGGGAAGGAAGGAAGGAGGGAGGGAGGGAGGGAGGGAGGGAGAACTAGAGAGAGAACTAAAAACCACCAGTCACTCAAGAATGGTACTAACCCATTTCCCAAACACTCACTAGTATACTTATATACAGTATATCTTGAATGAATGATAATCAAGGCCCTGTCAAGATCTTCTGAAACAAGAAAGGAAATCTATTATCCATCTACTATCTATCTGTCCACTCATAAACTCACCCATCTATCCAACCATCCCTCTATCCATCTATTCAAAGTTGCTTCCACCACTAATTCAACAGTTAGGGCAACTGCTAATGAAGATATATGCTTAAAAATATATCTTTCTGGTTTTTCAAAATGTTTTTCTCCACTGAATGGAAACACTGTTTTTTTTTAAACACTGTTGAAGTACTGTGTTGAATAGCATAACTGAGAAGCCACCAGAAACATACTCAGAGATATTTGATAGGATTTTTCAGAAGTCCACTCTCCTAAGATCAAGTCATTTCAAAGAAAATAAAGATGCCACAGAGCTAATCAATCAGCTTTGCATGTTAATGGGTAGGAAGAATTTGACATCAATTATTCCAGGGCAAGAGAACTTATTCTTATACACAGCCCTAATACACTACTGCTCTATCATTAACTGAGCCCATCCTATGTTTTCACTCTGTCCCAGAGCCTCCCCAGTGTGTCTCCACACCTTCAGGAAGGATGCTGAAAGCAAACTTTTGTAAATAATTGTAATTCATCTTTTTTCCAGGACAGGTCCTAAATTCTTCCACAATAAATGTATTTGTGGTAATAGCTACAATGATTTCTCTTATTAGGAAGATTTATTTAAAACAAGGGTTTATTGTTGTTTTCTTTTTTCTCCCCCATGAAGGTTTAGTTAACTTATTTCCACTGTCAGAAAACAGGAAAAAAAAAAAAAAAAGCAGGAGGAAGTGTATTCAGGTGTGGAATAACAGTAATAGCAAGGAAAATGAAAATTAAAAATTTCAACTATCTTAATCATACACAATTATCTCTAAAATCAAAAACAATAAAGAAACACACACAAGGAGAGAAATATGACAGCAGGTGGTAGAGGAAGCACTGCCTATGGCTGGAGTCCTGCCCAAAGTTTCCTAAAAGGCATTAAGGGATCTTTCATTAGCGAAACTACCAAACATCACAGAGCCTGATTCATTTCTGCTCACACACGCAGCTGAGAAGGGGTGGCTGCAGTGAACAGTCTGACTGGGTGACACATTGTTGAGTATTCTCCTAAATTGTTCATTTCCTGTTCGCTCCCCCTTCCTTTCTGAGGAGTGAAGAGAAACCCCACCCCTGTATCTTTTTTTTTCCCCACCCCTGTATCCTTTTACACATAGTCTGAAGATCAGTGTTTCAGAATAGGATCACACAGAGTTGCGTTTGTCTTATTGTCAAGAGCATTATAGAAACTGACAGTCAAATTACCAATTTATGGGACGCCTGTTGTTACCCAGAACAAACAGAGGAGGTTTGTGTACAATGCAATGGCCAATTAGAGGTTCATCACATTCTCACTAATTTGGTGTGACAGTGGATTGCCAAATGAATGAAATCCAGCACATACAAAACACTAAGTCTAGAGCAAAGAAAAGAGGTAGAGATGGAAGGAAATGTAAAGAAGAAAGAAACTGACTGTCATATCCTGCTTGTCCCAAACAGCTGTCTTATAAATTATCATAGTGCTATTCTCTTTCATATTGCTTTCATATATGACAATTTTAAACATAGGTCTAGAGAAGATCCTGAGGATGTATGCCCTAGAATCATCATCTGATATTATAAGACTGCTATAAACCCATCACATTCTCCAGGCTGTAAGTCAAATAGCCTCTTATTTGCACATTACAGTAAAAATTTTTTAAATGATCATAACGTGTCATAATTTAATCTCCAGGGTTTGAACTGGAACCCAAATGCCACTTTCAGGGAAAATGTTTTAATGGTCACAGAATAAACATCTAAAAACATTTAAGAAGTGACAAGGTCACCTCTTTATAATTAATGAAAAAAAGCAGTATCTTTCCTGACCATCCTTCATAAAATTTCAACTTCCCAAACTCCTATCCCTTTTCTCTGCCTTAGTTCTCTTTGTAGGATTTAGCACCGTCTAATAAATTATATAATTTACTTACTTATTTTGTTAGCCAATCCCTATGTCCCTCTAGGGAAAGAAAATTCAACAAAGATAGGGAATTCTGTCCATTTTGTCCAGCTTAGCAAGCGGTTAATTAATCAACTAATTAATTAATAGCTGTCTTCACTACACAACTGGATGAGGGTTTAGGATTGAAATCACAGTGCTCAGTTAATTTGGACAAAGGGAAAAGGTAGGGAGAGAGTGAAGAAAGAGGAAGAAGAGATGAGTAAGCCAGTGATAGAAAAGAGTGGGGATCCCTAGGTGGCTCAGCGGTTTAGCGCCTGCCTTAGGCCCAGGGCGGGATCCTGGAGTGTCAGGATTGAGTCCCTGTATGGAACCTGCTTCTCCCTCTGCCTCTCTCTCTCTCTCTCTCTCTATCTCTATCTTTCTCTATTTCTCTCTCTCTCTCTCATGAATAAATAAATAAAAATCTTTAAAAAAAAAAGAGTGGGTCAGGCATACAAACCACTTATGGATTTCCAGTGCTTGCCGTACATTCCCCTCTACTGTTTCCTTGATACATTTCTTCCCATAGCCTTAACACTTTCATTTTTAGCCAATAATCCTAGCAAAAGGAGCCCTGTACCCTGGAGGGAAATTCAGTGTATGCTTCTATTCATCCTCCTCTTATCAGTGGGAAACACATCACATAAAATTATGCCATTTTAGAGTCTCTAGAATACAACACAGTAACTCTCCTGCTAGTATGAACATGTTAATCAATCAATTTAAAGATATTGAGAATCCATACCACCTCGGGCTGTTCCTCCCGTTTTCTCCCTGCCCTTTCCCTGAAACCTCCCACTGATACAAATAGTATAACTGAGAATCCAGATGTGAATAGGCAACATCCAATAACTTTTCATTGGAGTATGTTTATTTGGACTTACATTCACAGTGCACATGTATTCACGGAACATTATTAAACTACATATTTATTGGGCTGTGTCATTTTTGCCTCTCTGAGTTTCATTTTAAATGACCCAACAACTATGACACAAATAAAACATCTGGTACCGCCAGGAAATTAAATGTTAAAATACTATGTTAATTCAACCAACAAGTGGGGACTTTAAATGTGGTGAAGTTGAGAAAAATCAAATTTATGCTTCCCACTGTCCTCATAACAGCTAGGCTGCATATGTACGTGTTATTAAGACATAAATATAAGGCAGCAGGAATAGTCTAGAGAATTAAGTAGGAAACTTGGAAGTCTGTGCTGCCTTTGACTCAGCATGCAAATGTTATCAACATTGAGGGTCTCAACTCTTCCCTTTCCCCTACAATTTCTTTTTTTAAGGGAAATATTTACCTAAGCAATTGTGGATGTTATAAACCCTTTTGTACAGAAGATTTATAATTAAAGTTTTTTTAAAATTTTATAATAAAATCATTTCTTACCTGATTAAATGAAATCTATACTTTAAAATGGGTATACAGTGAAAAATCTGCCTCTAGGAATAAAACAAAAGAAGTAGGAATATATGAGAAGTAACCTCTTATACCTTACTTCCAGAAATCCAGGGATATTTTTCCAAATCTCTGTTCTCTGTGGGTTCTTTAAGGAAAAATAAGATGTCTAGAGAGGATACAGGCTTCCAGAGGGTTTGGATCAGATTTGAATGGCTTCTAATCTTTCAATATGCTCACAGCCTCATGTCTGCTCCCCTATCATCATCGTTTATCTATACTTCAGCCTACCTTGAACAAGAAAGGTAGAACGAAATATTTTTGTCACTTCATGTTATGGATTGAATTGTGCCCCCCACCCCCCAAAAAAAAATCATATGTTGAAGTTCTAAGCCCCTATATTTCAGAATGTGACCTAATTTGGAGTCAGTCTGTGTGAAAGTAATCAAGTTAATGAGACCATTAGTCTGGGTCCTAATCCAGTAGGACTGATGTCCTTTTAAGAAGGATAAATTGAGACACAGCACACACACAGGGAGAACACCATAAGAACATTAAAGTGGAGATCAGGGTGATGTGTCTGTAAACCAAAGAATGTCAAGGATTACCAGAAAATCATGAGAAGAGAACAGATGGAGTAGATTCTTCTTCAGAGTCCTCAGAAGGATACAACTCTGTTGATACCTTGATCTCTGACTTCCAGTCTCTAGGACAATAAATTTCTGTTGTCTAAGTGACCCAGTTTGTGGTACTTAGTCACACCAGCTCTTGCAAACTAACAAACTTTACCTTTACTGATAGCATCCCATTACTGTTCATAAAAATCAAAACTCTCCAGCCTAGACTAGATGGTCTCCATATTTGGATTTATTTAATCTTCTGTATGAGATAATTCTCATCAATACCTCCTCTAAATTCTAACAACCTTGACTTTCCACAGTCCATTCCATACCCTCATGTAACTCAATGCCATTGCATATGTTATTGTTCTATTGTCCCTTTGCTATCTTGACTTGGTGCAGTCTTATCCATCTATCAGGATCCAAATTAAATGTCATTCTTCTGAGGAATATCCATTCTGTTAGGAACTTAGACATCAAAAACACAATGCTAAAAGAAAGAAGCAAGTTGTGGAACAGTGCAAACAGCATTGTACTACACAAATTGCAAAAAATGATATAAAATAGTACATGCTGAGCTTTCTCTAGATACATATATATGCATTAGATGCGTATTTTTTAAGATTTATTTATTTGAGAGAGAGAGAGAGCATGCAGGAGTGAGGGAAGGGCCAACAGGAGAGGGAGACAGAGAATCCTCAAGTAGACCCCCACTGAGCATGGAGCCAGACTGAGTCAAAATCAGCCAGCTAACCAACTAAGCCACCCAGATACCCCTAGATGCATTGTTTTTTAAATGACAAGTATCAGTACTGTGATAGTTAATTTCATGTGTCACCTTGAGTGGGTTAGGGGTACCCAGATATTTGGTTAAACATTATTCCAGGTGTCTCTTGAGAGTGTTTTTGAATGAGATTAACGTATGAAGTGGTAGACTGAGTAAAGTAGATTGCCCTCTCCAATATATAGGCTGAAGCCTATATCCCATCAGTTAAGGACCTGAATAGAACAGAAGTCTAAGCAACAGGGGATTTACTGTCTCTTCCTGATAGTCTTGAGGCTGGGACATTGGTCAACTCCTGCCTTTGGACCCAGAGGGGAATTTACAGCATTCACTCTCCTTATTCTCAGGCCTTCAGAAGCGCAGACCTTGGAACCTCTCAGCAACATAATCATGTGAGACAATCCCTTATAATAAATTCCCAGATGTAGATATATTGATATAAAGATATACCTCCTATCTGTTCTGTTTCTCTGGAGAACCCTAATATACACACCAAAATCAAAACAGTGAGTTTTCCTTGGGAGTTTGTCAGGATGGGATCTGGTTGCAGGGGATGTACATGAGGCAACTTGACCTTCATTTTTTAGAGAAAAAAGACATACCTAATATATCTATACATTACTTTTATACCTTATATTAAAGGAAAGGATGATAAATTGTAAACACTGGTTGATTCCGGGTAATGGAAATATATATAAAAAGTACTATCCTGGGCACATGGGTGGCTCAGTCGGTTAAGCATCCAGCTCTTGATTTCAGCTCAGGTCATAATCTCAGGGTCCAGAGATCTAGCCCCACTTTAGCTCCATGCTCAGCAGGGGAGTCTGCCTAAGATCTCTCTCTCTCTCTCTGCCCCTCTCCCCACTCACATGTGTGTGTGAGCTCTGCTTTCTCACCCAAATATGTAAACCTTAAAAAAAAAAAAAAACTATCCTCTCCATATGTCTGTGAATTTTCTTTTTAATTAAAAAAAAAAAAAAGAAGTAGAATAGTAAGTCCAGTTGCTGAAGCCAGAAGGAAAAAAAAAATGTTTAGTGTTAAAAATCAAGACAACAGGGGATCCCTGGGTGGCGCAGCAGTTTGGCGCCTGCCTTTGGCCCAGGGCGCAATCCTGGAGACCCGGGATCGAATCCCACGTCGGGCTCCCGGTGCATGGAGCCTGCTTCTCCCTCTGCCTGTGTCTCTGCCTCTCTCTCTCTCTCTCTCTCTCTGTGACTATCATAAATAAATAAAAAAAAATTAAAAAAAAAAATCAAGACAACAGTCCCCAAATGAAGTCACTCATGCTAAGCCCATATCACCAAACTGAGACTTAATTACAGATTCAACTCTTCTAGAAATGGAATTCTATATCAATCAGGAATCTCCTGATCAGCATTAATTAGGTAATCTGCTTGAGAGACCCCTGCCATTCCCTAAATGGAAGTAACCTTACAATAATCGATCTGCTTTTTAGACTAGTGTAATTTCCTTGTTCCAGCTCCCTTCTGGCTATAAAAGTCTTTCATTTGGTAGGGTTCCTCTGAGCTTCTTTCTATCTGTTAGACTGGATGCTGCCTGAATCAAATTGATTTTTGCTCAAATAAACTCTTAAAATGTTTAATATGCCTCAGTTTATCTTTTCACATTAAGATGCTAGCTGGAGACCAAGAAATAGCTTTGGGGATCTGATCAGCTGAAGACTCCTTCTCCCCTGTGTCCCCACTGATCTCCATTGTGAGATGGATATATTCCCTTAAGATGCTTCTCAGCAAGATAAATGGAACCTATTTCATCCCTAGAGAGACTGTAGTGACTCCCTGAATTCCTATATCTCTTACAGTTCATTAACAATATTGAAAAAGCAACTCTGTACCCTATTAACCCTGATTTTTATGAAGGTTTTACTTTTATTTCCCTGCTGGCATTGTGTTGCTGCTATGGAAGAAGCCATCAACTGGAAAAGAGGAGATCTGGGTTCTACTTGTAGTTGTGCCACTGTCTCCACAAGTGATCCTGTAATTCTTTCCCAGATGAAAACTATCAATGATCATGAGAAACTAAATAGCTCAGGATGTCTCATAAGCTTATATAAACACAAGCAATTTATCTTTTAATTTATCAGGAATTCACCTGTTCTTTAGTTTATATGAATGATCAGAAGAATGCTTAATAGAATGATACAGACCTCTTCACACATGTAGGCTTTTACGACTGTGTGGATACAAAACAAGGAAACATGTATATAGGTCAAGATAAATAATAGGAGCATATACATTCTGAGAAGTGTGTTTAAGTGAAAAAAAATTAGTAATGCAATTCCTCTACCTGTACCCTCATTTTTAAAGTCAATATACAAAAAGATCTACTGTTCCAAGATGCTAAGCTGTTTTTTTTTTCTCTTTAATGTTAAGATTTTAGGAATTCTTCTATCTTGAAAAAACACAAATAGGTTGTGAAAACCTAACACAGTATCTTGTTCTTGATTTTTCCTCTTCCCATCAGCTTGTATTCAAAGATGGCACAATCTTGTTGGTGACACATCACTTTGTCACCATGGAAATGCTTGTAATGATGTGGCTAAATATCTTTTAAATAATATTTCCTATGGGTTCTGAACTGCAAGTAGAAGGCTTTGTTAAAATAAAAGGTAAAATAATTGTCAATTCATTGTTTGCCTAACCTTCTTACTTTTAAAGGATAACTGCATTTGGGCACCTTTCCTTTCTAAAATGTGTAAATTCTCAACAAAAGAATCCAGTGTTTGGAAGCTGGGAGTTTAATTTGTCATTCAAACCGGAATCTATTCAATAGAAACAAAACCAAATGCAAATGCACATCCTTAGTTGAATGCACCAACAGTGTGCTTCCTCATTTATCATAAAATATAAAGATAGACTCTTAAAATTTACCTAAATTATCATGTAGTCCTCCCCCTTTTCTCAAAATGTGTACCATACAATTTTTTACCTTTAAGGGAGTAATTTCAGGTTGTTCACCTCAGAATTATTGCTGCCAATTGCTATTATGGTAAAACCAATTTTCCCTGCAAGAATTCACAAAACCCAGAGACTCAGGGCTTTTGTTTCGTGTTTTATATTTTTCTCTTGCACTAGAAAAAAAAAAACTGAATAGAGACAGAGAAATAAAACACAAGAGTATTACAAACCCTTTGATTACTCTAATTACACCTAAAAGGAAAATAAGACCCCTTTCTTGGTACCAGAGGTATGAATAATTAACAGGAAAGGAAGGAAGACAGAAAAGCTATAAACCATTGTCAACTGATCTGCAGGGCCACCAGAGAACTGTGTTGTGGCCTGAAAAAAAAGTTACTTATTATTACAATTTTTCCCTACCCCTGAAAAGCAAACCTCCTCCCTCTCTTTTGCCCCTGGTCATATAATTCATTGTGGACTTGGTTTAAAATGTATTAATATCATTCAGGGGAACCTGAGTCGGTAAGGAAAAAATTCCTGGAAACTTTGTCATTGTGCTGTATTTGGAAAAAGTGAATTGTGAATGTTCACAGTCTTAAGGGCAGTCACAGAGAAAACTGAAGCTTTGTAAATGTTTTAATTACAATTCCCTTCATTGAGTTGAACCCATTGAGCATAATGAAAGAAAGAAAAGATGTAGGTGTGGAGGGAGGGACAAGCATGGAAAAGGCATTGGCAGGAGATTTCAGCCTGGCCCCTGCAGGAACCAGATGCTTGCTGCTCTAAGCAATGAAAATCTTTCCATGTAATTAATTCTAGCGATCAAAAGCCTGCCTTCTTTTTCCAGATAATGGGGAAGCACTGCTTCTGACCACAGGATCCCTTGAAGATACCAAGTAGACAGTGGCTGAATCAAGCAATTTAAAAATTATGGGTGTCTTGCTAAATAAATGAGCATGTTTCAGCAGTGACAAACAGGATTTCCAAACAGTTCTCTATTTATTTGCTTGTGTACCTAACCTCAGGACAGAGAATGCTCAGTGAGTGGAGCTGGGGTCTCTGGGTAAGGTGTGATAGATTAGCTTGAGTATACTGAAACAACAGCTATTACTCTTTCTGCCCACTCTGGCACCAGACATGCTGTGCTGGTACTTGGACAAGGGGAATGGGGCTGGCATAGGGAGAGGCACTCCTCATCCTTCTCTGAAGGTGACGGGGTGAGTTAAGACAAGGACACACCAACAGCTCATGCATAACCCAGTTTAGTTATTAACAGAGAGAAACAGAGGTAATTCTTGATGACACAGATCTCACTTGTCACAGGAAGATGTCCTCCAGAAAGCAGACTGGGCCAGTGTCTGTAATGGCAGATCATTCTTCAGAAGATATCATCCCTGCACAGCTTGAATAAAACCAAACTCCTAAGCATGATCCCCCTTGCAAGTCTCACCTTGAGCCTTGCTCCCCTGGGTTCCAGCCATGCTGGCTTCCTTCATCCTGCACTCTTGTCAACTCCTGCCCTATACAACCAAGGCTCTCTCCTATTTCACTCTATACATACTTCAAGTATCTGCTCACAGTCACTTCCTCAGACAAGCTCTTCCAGACCTTCCTAATTCCATCAAATCTCTCATTCCAATTGAATAGTTTGGCCATTCCATGATCCCCATCACAGCTGCAAATGTACTTTTCATTTGTGACAGTGTTTGATTAATGAATGTCTTTCCCTCTGGAATATACACTCCCTATGAAGAAAAACAGCAACTCTCTTTACATACAGCTGTGTCTCGAATAATGAGCACATACCAGTTGCTTAGTAAGTTCTTATGAAAGAATAAATCAATTAAGGAGCTCCCCTAAGTCACAGACCATTCCTAATTTTTTGGTTTCTGAAAGGAGCATCAGCTGTACATCTGAGCCACTGAGTAGATGTTTTTATTTTCCATCACGAATTATTATGACCCTATGGTAGACACAGGTACAGACAGACCACCAAGACCAGAGCATGTCACACAGCATCTCATGCAATCACTAATGCACAGTGAGTGTCAACTCTATCCCTGGTCCTCAGAGACGGGACAGCTGTGGTCTCTGCCCATAATCTAGCTGAGAAGTTATGGCAGTAGGTATAATAAAACACACTTACAGAGATATGGGAAAGGTATTGGAGGAAAGAAAGAGATGGGTCGGGGGAGAGAAAATTTCATTCTATTACAAACCAAAGAGAGATTCCACAATCCTACTATTAAAGAAGCCCAAAGTTATAAAGAAGTTAAGCAACTTACCCTTATAAAATTAATATGATGTTCAGCTAGACCTCAAGAATGGGTTTTTCAAATTCCCCAAAACCAAATTCATCCCATCATACGACCTAGGCTCCTTTTACTGGTAAGATTTTCCTAGCACTTGACACCATAAAAAAAACCTAAAGTTTTTGGCTACATGATGTAAGAGAAATCACATTGCCATTCACAAATCATTGGAATAGGGATTGAAATAAGAAATTGGCATACTGACATGTGACTCATTTCCACATACAAACAATGACTGCATACCACAGGACACAGACTGCTGAGCTGGAGATGGCAACAGAAAACACAGTAAGAAGCATTCAGGTAGAGATGGTCCATTAGAGAGAGAAGCTTAAAGGCAATGAAATCAGTTTCTACATATAGCTCATGCTGTTGATTTTATTTCCAATTCAAGGCTATCTGGCTTTCCCTTTTGAGATCCCGTTGAAGACTGTCTCTTCCAAGAGAACTTGTATGGGACTTTGATGTACCTCAGAAGTATACCAAGAAGCACTAATGCCCTGGCAAGGATTCAAACCCCCTGGTTCCACAGAGTCTGGAGCATATTTCAAATCTGTTGCGTAGCACATTTAGCTGTCTCAACAGCAAGGTAGCTGGTCTCTGGGGTGAAATCTGTGGATTCATTGAAGAAATAACCCTATTTGACCTCTGCTTTCCCAAAATCTATAAGCCAAGGCCAGAGGCAAGAAATGTAGGTTTCCTGCTACTTTTATAGAAACTGGGAAGTACACAGAAGTGCTGTCCAATTCAAGAGTTGAGATTCAGAATTGGAAAGCACCTGGCATTGAATCTCTCCCTCTGTTTATCTCAAAAACATGAGGCTAATTCTTTTGATTTTCCCTCTTCCTCGTATTACCTACCACCCCAGGAGAAGTCACAGAACTGCTAAGAATGAAACAAAAGGATAGCTGCCTGGTGACCTGACTCAAAAAGACCAAACAGCTGACTATGGGGTGAAGCTCCTTGGAGCTGCAATGAAATAGAGAAAATAAGGAGAGACCTTACTTAGAGACCCACAGGGAAGCAGAACAAGTATCTAACCTAGAAGTTTTTACTTGAATAGGGCCTAAGGCCTTCTTATGAAAAGCAATGCCCTCATTGGCCTGATGCACTAGGGATAAAATGAAGGAATGGGAAATGATACTGCAAAAGGAGTTCAAATGAGAAATAGCAAGTACTTTATCACTCTCCTTGGGCCCAGTCCAGAGAGACTGTATAGTTCTGTATATACCTTGGTGTATACAGAACTATACATAAATATATATAGTTTATATTATATATTATACTATATAATATAGTGATTTATCATATTATATATTTATTTATATATTTATACAGCATGACAATTATGAAATTATGAAAATAGCATAGAAACTGACTGGGGGGATTCCTGGGTGGCTCAGCGGTTTAGCGCCTGCCTTTGGCCCAGGGCATGATCCTGGAGGCCCGGGATCGAGTCCCACATCGGGCTCCCGGCATGGAGCCTGCTTCTCCCTCTGCCTGTGTCTCTGCCTCTCTTTCTCTCTCTGTGTCTATCATGAATAAATAAGTAAAATCTTTTAAAAAAACAACAGAAAAGAAAAAGAAACTGACTGTGGTTGCTTACCTCTAGAATTAAAGAATCTTGGAATTAGAATGAATCTCGGAGGTCACTCAGATTAAAGTCTCACCTAATGGCAAGAATCTGTCATTCTGGTATCTAAGAAAAATAGTTATCACAGGGTCTCTCTCAATAAATCGGTCATCTCCTGACTCCTTTCTCTTCCCTCCTTAAGCCTGAGCTCCATTGGCCATTTATTAACCCACCTGCTTCTCTGTTGCTTAATGTGTTCATCCCTTTGACCTTCTGCTGAGTCTGGCTGGTCATTCTCCAATGCTGGAGCAACCCAAACCCTCCTTTCTCTCCTTCCTGTCCCTGGGCTCCCTAATACTGGTGCAGAAATGCTCACAGCTGTGCTGATCATTACTACTTAATGGTTTCAAACCTCAGTTTGAACCTCAGCAATCCTTTTATTTGCCCCTGTTAAATTCCCTACAGCAGCTGTTCCAAACTGGTTTCTATTTTTTTTTTCACCCCACACATCTATACTAACCCCTTCCTTCATCTACTTCAGAGAAAATGTAGAGTCATCAGGCATAAGTTCCCTCAATTTTCCTCTCTACTACCTCCAAAGATTCATATTTTTACCTGTCTGAAAGGAGGAAAATTCTCATTTGCTCTAATTCTGAGCTCTCCATTTTATGCCTCATTCCATACCTTGCTTCATCAATTATCACTCTCCTCATCTCAATATATTGTCAATTCTATCCCATTAGAAAAAAAAAAAAGTAAAATCTTTCTTTAACCTTACTCCATCCTTGGAACATGAGTGCCTTCCTCTTTCTCTTTATAGCCAAACTCACCAAAAGAGCTGTCTGCAATCACTCCATTCATCGTCCTCTGATCACTGCCCAGGGCATAGCAGCTTGAGATCCCGACAGCTCTTCTCCTCAGACTGTCCTCTTAAAGGTCATCAGAAGCCTCTACATTTTAAGCCCAATGGCTTCACCATTTCTCATTTACATAATATGTCAAACTGATCGTTTTTCTTGAAGCTCTCTCCCTCTTGCTTTTGGTGATACTACTCTTGGCTCCTTCTAAGGCTTACCTCTTTCAGGAGTCTTCCTCACTCATCTCTGTGTTGTTATTCAAGACTCCATCTTTGGTCCCTGTTCTCTACAGTGGATCTTAAACTGTTTTGTTTTTAGTGCCATTTTGAATGCTAGAATATGAAGTGACACATTTGTAGGGGTTTAATACTATGTATAACAACACAAGCACTGTGATAAGAAAGCAATGTGTTCTAATGTCTGAAGACATACCCATAGTCATCACATTTTATGCACTTGATTACTCTTTGTAATCAAGTGCATTAAAAAAAAACAGCTAAACTTCACTGGACTCCAAATTACATGATGTTTTTATCTCTGTCTCATGTACCATGCTTGACAATGTTCTTCATGATCTCCTCAGACATCATTATGGCAACATGAGTCCTCAGACGTAGAAAAAGGAAAGGTTGTATACCAAATAAGATTTGGTTACCCACTTGAGAAGAGTTATCAGTATATACAGGTCACTTAGGAAATTTTCATTTATATTTATAGCTTTAACAATCATCTTACCACATAAAAGACAATCTGTCAATCTTTGGATCATAGACCGAAGATATATTGCATGGGAAAAAAAGAAAACATTGACTAGAAACATAACATAAATATTTTTGTTTTCATTTAGAAATTACGGAGCTCTAAAGCTCTAAAGTAACAACCTATTAGACTAAACAGTGTCTTTTGGAAATATCATTTGCTTCCCAATTTTCCATAGTCCCCACTACTGCTTGTGTCTTATGCCTTGTCCATTTCACTTATTTATATTACCTGCTTATTGTCTGTAAACATTTGCTTTGATGATCCTTGCTTATATTGAAAATACCCCATTATATATTTTTCTAGCCCTATTTTCTAAGTTCTAGATTCGTATTTCTAAATGTTCCCTGGACAACTCCACATAGATGTCCTCCAGATACCAGACAAATTTTCTCTCTGACTCCTCAGCTACTTTCACCATTTCAATTAATAACTCCCTTTGACCCTGGGCAGAATTAATTACCATAGCCCTTTGTTCATATCAATGATATATATTTCACTGATTAAAAATTAACTGTTAATTATCTTCAGGATCTCAGTATCCAGTTTTTTTGTGCATTGTTATCCAGTCTATAGTATATACAAAATATTTAAAAATATATTCTGTATTAAAATAAAATGTACACTTTCAGTGGTGGATGGTAAAGTTAGACTTTCAATTTTTGGACCATCCTATTGTAATGAGGTTAAAATGTATTTCCCAATGTCTTATGCCTATTAGACCCTGTATGCCTTCTGTATGGAAACAGAATAAATTATCTCCCTCTTCCACACAACAACCTTCCAAATATTTTTTAACTCTATCTCTATATGCCCTTGTTTCCAGATGTCTGATTAGAATCTCATGTTTGTGCCCTTTTATCTATTCCCACTGTCATGATATTAAGACCACCATAATTTCTCACCCATATTACTGCAAAAATCTCCCAACTCACAGTTATTCTCCACAATGAAAACATATCATACTCCTGCTTTAAATGCTTTGCTTCTCTAGAGGCTTTAAGATAAGGTACAAACTCCTTAACACTTGAAGGCCCTTCATGATCTGTTCCCTGATCACCATTCCAGCCATGTGTCTTAGTACTCCCTATCTTGCATACTATGTTTCAATCATCCCATGTGGCTTGCAAGTCCCTAAATTTGCCTTTGAGTTCTTATGCATGTTGTTCACCTAGCCTTGAAGGCACTAAATGCCAGTCTACCTTTCCCTACCTAAAATCTATCTATTCAGGATTCAGCTACCATTTCCTAGGCTGGCTATGTCTGTCCTTCCATGTATTCCCACAGCATTCCCTTACTTTCTCCTCCTAAGGTAAGAATGTTAATGCATATATACTGCCCTATATTCCCCGGTTGAGAGATGCCATTTTGCAGGTCTGTCATGGCGTGTATGAGAAATGGATACAGATTTAATTAAACCATCTTGGATATTTCCCTCTGACCTTTCTTCATTTGCCAATGTTTTCTTTAAAATTCGTTATTTAGATCTTTAGCACAATATCCCCTACATGGTTAATCTTCTACAGGGTACAATGAGGGAAATATATGTCTTGTTCCAATCACCACCAAGCCAAGATTGCTTTAGCTTCAATTTCTTCATCTGTACAGTAGGAGCAATACTGCCTTCCTTTAAAGCTGCTCTGAGAACTAAGTAAGATGATATATATAGCAACTGGCCCAATCCTGGCAAACAGTAGGTGCTCAATGAATAGCAACTATTATTATAATGGAGTATAGCATTACCATGATTCATCTGCCTTGGAATCCTATAAAAAGTAGTCTTATGAATAGCAAAGAAGGTAAAAAGATCATAAAGTTGTTTTTGATGGAATGGAAACACAGGGATAGCTAATGCTAAGCTGCCTCTATGTGTCCTGAAGGAACAGAAACAGTGAGCCCAGAGAAGTCACAGCAGCAAGCAGAGGGTAGTGGAATCCCACATCTTAATGGCACATTTGGGATGGTTGTTAGAGACATCTGTAGCTCACAAGCCACTGCTGTATTTACATTCAACATCTACTTCAACTGAACCCTCGCAAAAGGTAATCAAAATAACATCTGCTTACATTTCCAGCAAAAACTGTATTTTGTCTTCTACTTCAATAGCCATCAGCAGATAGGAGACACCCTCAGAAAGATAATAGTTTTACTGTTTTTGTCCCAACCCAAATTGTTGCTATCAGACATCTATGGGATAAGGCAATTGAGGATATAAAAGACTATTAATTTTTTTTAAAAAATCACAGGGTGCCCAAAAGAAAATTTGTACATGGCATTAGCCCTACTTCAGAGTGTTCAGAGTAAAGTTCCCATGTTACACAGGGAATCCTCAGTTTGTCCCTCCTATTGTGGTTTACTCAATGATGCCTCTCAATTCTCAGCATTTCCAACAGTGTATTCTGACCAGGAAACCTGCTGCAGGAGGACCCCCTGCACAGAGGATGAATCCCCAAATGGGACAAATTTATGTGAAAAGTTTTTGCTTACGTCAAAAATCCTCTTGTAGGAAATGGAAGCAGCAAGTGCAATGAAGTGAGAAATGGCTATCAAGGAAGCTCTACAGTCTCACCACATACAGAGCCTTTCAGTCCATCCATAGCCAAGTCCTCCTTTATCTCTTGCCTGGACACTGCACGAGCTACCAACTCTTGTACCCTGACAGCAAGAGTGATCGTTTATTTAATCTCAAGTGAATGAGGTTAACTCCTTTTGTTTGAAATATTTCAATATATTTTTACATTCCAAACTTGGCAGATAAGACCATGTAGTTTGACCTCTGCCACCAGACTATTCCAACCTTGCAAGTACCTTCACTTCTACCATAAGCTTTCAGTCCACTAGCCTTTGTGTTGTTTGAATTGTCCAAGCCTCCATGTCTCTCTCCCACTCTCTTCTCCATCACACATGCTACTTCCTCTGCTGAGAACACTGTTAGATATTGTATTAGCTTTGTCTGGTGACAGATGGTGACTATACTTTTCAAGGTGAGCATTTCATAATATACAGAATTGTCAAATCACTATGTTGCACAACTAAAATAATATATATCAACTATGCTTGAATTAAAACAAAAATTACAAAAACTACAGCTGGCATATATTAAGTTCTGGGTACATGTTAGCTCTTATTCTCAGTAAGCTTAGTTGCTTCAATTTAATAGCCACAACTAGATGTAATCTTCATGAGAATACATCCTTCTCTATTTTCTTTATCCTGGGATCTCCAGTGCCTACAAAGGAACAGGTACATAGTGATAACCTGACTAGTTTTGAATGAATGGATACATTTAATTCAAGTTGATGAGTGAAACATGAAAGAAGATATATAGAATCTTAGTGTTTTCTGAAGAAAAAAAAAAAAAGACCCCTACCTCTCTCTTTCATTTCATTCTGTATATCCTTGATATATAAGCACATTCATAAACACTCAAAAATGATATTGGGGTTGTGGGAACCCATGTAAGTAGAAAGCCCAGAAAATACTGCAGATGGGCAGGCAAGGTGAACCATATCTTGTCTAGTGAATTTTTGGATTTTGATGGAAGGACAGGCACTTACTTGGAATAATTACTCATAAAATGATAGTCCATAAGACAAGACTATGGGAGAAGAGTTCTTTTTGCATCTTAATGCTAGGAAAGCCCTGTGCCACCTGTCAGTGAGAAAGCTTCCTACAAGGAGAAATGTAGTTCATCTCTTACACCATAGGTGCAGAGGTCTAGGCTGAGTTTTCTGTTTCAGTCCATAGGACATGGATTTGTGCAGAATGCAGACCATTATTCTTCACAAGCCAAAAATCAGTCTACAGTAGCTATGGGAGAGAATGGGGTTTGTAAATGAGAATCCATGAGTGTTGAGTCTTCTGGAAGAAGTACTCTAAAAACTGGTACTCTTTGTAGCAATGTGAACTCTGAGCTTCCTAACCCAACGCCAATGTAAGCTTTATCCTAGAAATCATTTCCTCTGTCTACTGAGGGCCTGGATTCCTTAGAAATACTTCCTATGATTTTTAAGTTCCACTAATGTAGAAAATTTGCTTTGGATGAGTAAAATTCAAGTTCTTCAAAATGCCTCAGAGCCACCACAAGGACTTACTTTCACCATCTCCACAGCAGAGATAGACACACCACAGCTACTTCTATCTCTGTCTAACCCAGCTTTCTTTAAATTTAAAAAGTATGTTCCTCGAAAACAAAATCCCCATGCTTTATTTTGAAGCATTAAAAATTAAATAACTTAAAAATTGTGACTAAACACAAACCAAAAACCAAAACAATTTTAGAAAAAAAAATATGTATATTTTACTCCAATCACAAGTTACCAAGGTGAATGCTGACACTGCTGGCTTAGTGCAAACTTTTTTTTTTTCCTATCTAAGGGAGATGGAAGAACAAGTCCTACCTCAGGTTCAAAATCAACCCTCTAGTATTGCTTTGTTTTTGAAACAAGCCTCCCTCTCCCCTCCTCCAGATGTTGACACTACCCTGGGGAGGATCACTGCCAGCCCTGCCCCTTCTTTGAGATTTGCTGATTTAAACTAAGAAATGTGCCAGGTCACACTGACCAGGAAGACCTTGGAGAAAAGCCAGTTCTTTCTAAAATCAGCTTGATGTCAGCTCCATAAAAAATGAAGGCAGTCTATATATCAAATCAGAGAGACTTCCCAGCTCAGAAATAGCTAAGTATAAATGTTTCTCTGATTAAATTTTATTTAGTGTGAACTCTATTGAGTATCTCATCAATTAAAGCTGATTAAATAAATGACATTTTATTACAACATTCCTTCAGTCCTTCATGGGAAGCAGCCCCTGGAGCCAGGCTGTTAAGGTTCCCACCCTTTCTGTGTGGCTTAGGCATGCTCCTTTAACATTGTATATGTCAGTTTTTTTGTATGTGTAACAAGGGGATGATAACAACACTTTCTTGTTGAGTTGTGAAAATTCAAATGAAATAAACCATTTTGAACAGCAACAATTGCTCATTTAAGATCAGCTGTTATCATATACATTCATTAATCGCTCATAGGTTTCCTTCATTGAGATTTTAGTTCTTTTTCCAAAAGAAACAAATCTTTTCTATCTCCTGTCCTACAGAGAGGAAGAAGATCATAGCAGTGTGGCTGCTAGGGCCAGCCTTCTGCGTTCCTGTTCTGGCTCCCTCAACTGAATACTTCATCTGGAGCAGGTTTTTTAACCTCCCTATGCGTCTGCTTTCACAACTGTAAAATGGGGGTTATCAGTAGTATCACCAACAGTCTAGAACTGCAGTAGGATATTGTGGGAATTAAATTAATTAATCCTGTAAAATATTCAAAAGCATACCCAGCATGAAGCCCTTACCCTACAACTGTCAGTTATTGTTAGATAACCTGCAGTGAGAGACCATGTTCATATTATTATTTAATACCCCATGCCCAAATGAAACAAAATATTTGAATGCTTCTGTTTTGTACACACAGGAGAATCAAAAGAACAGGGAAATCGCTCTTGTGATTTGGAACTTATGAAGTCTGCAGTGGGAAAGGCTCAGGACTGGGAGTCAGCAGATCTAGGAGAGAACAAGCTATGTGATCTTGGGTATGGGACATCAATGATCTTGGTTTCAATTAAGTCAATAATAAAGTGATTCTGCTACAACCTAGCCCTGAAATTCTATGAATGGATGCATGGATATTCTTCTGTAGATTTCCTCATGTGTGTTTCAAAACAAGTGGTATATAAATACCACGTGGTATTTAAAGTGGTATATAAATACCACTTGTCTTGTATATATTGCCTGTTAGACCCTTGTTCAGCTCAGGTCTGTTTCTTCCCTTTCCTTGTCCCTACTCCTAGTAGATTCATGTGGCAAGTGCACTATGGCACGTTCTCTACGTGTAGATTGGCGTTTTGCTTTCATTTCAGTCACTGTGGTGCCATCAATCTGGCAGACGAATGAGGATGCATCAATTCTTGGTTCAAGTGTTCGTACCGACATTGATTTGATGTGTGACTACAAGAAGATTAGTTTAATTGGTGCCATCACCTCTCTTTTTCACAGGACATTACCATTTATGATAATGTTAATGAATTAGAGTTTATAATGTGCTTAGAAAAATCTGAATGAAGAGTCCAACTCAAGTAGAAAGGACTATCAATTCAATTCTACAGGAAATAACACAGGACCAGACAGAGATAGGAAAGGCAAAGAGCACAAGCCCAGAAATAAAGGGCAATTGTAAGAGATTCCCCCTGGAGAGGCTTCACAATGGAATAATTTATCTGGAGAGCAAGGTACAGGCTGTAGAGAGCTATACATAATTAATTAAAGGGTTTTTTATTTTAATATTATGATATTCCTGTTTCTCCGTTCTCTAGCTGATGGCCAACTACAAAGCAGAAATTCTGATGGAGGAAAGAGTATAACAAATAATTTGGACTCCGAGAGATCCTCTGAGAATCAAGAATAATTCATATATATATATGAACACACACACACACACACACACACATATATATGTTACAATTCCATAGAGTGAAACACATGATTTTAAATATACAACTGGATGCATTTTAACAAATCAATAAGTCCATGAAACCAACAATCTCATGAGACACAGAACAATTCGACCACCCCAGAAAGCTTTCATGTCCCTTCTTGTCAATAACTACCCCTCATATGCAATCAATGTTCTGATTCATAATATATATTAGTTTTGCCTGTTATTGAACTCTATATAAATGGTTTATATAATATGCATACTCTTTTGTGTTTTTTTCTCACATATACTATACTGGTTTTGAGATATATATACATGATGCTGCATTTAACCATAGTTCATTTTTATTAGTAGTAGTATGCCATCATATGAATATACCATGTTTTATTTGTCTACTCTCTTGTTGATAGGCACTTGTCCTGTTTCCAGTTTGAGGTTACTGCAAAGCTACTATGAATGTTTTTACATAAATAATTGTCATGAGTATGTACCTTCATTGCTCTTGGATAAATACCTAAAAGTGAATTTGCTGGCTCCTACTTTAGATTTATGTTTAGCTGTGTTAGAAGTTGTCAAACAGGGATCCCTGGGTGGCGCAGCGGTTTGGCGCCTGCCTTTGGCCCAGGGCACGATCCTGGAGACCCGGGATCGAATCCCACATTGGGCTCCCGGTGCATGGAGCCTGCTTCTCCCTCTGCCTATGTCTCTGCCTCTCTCTCTCTCTCTCTCTCTCTCTCTCTGTGTGACTATCATAAATAAATAAAAATTAAAAAAAAAAGTTGTCAAACAATTTTATGTAGTCACACCATTTTACATTCCCATCTGAATGCATGAAAATTCTAGTAGTTCCAAGGTTCACCAACATTTGGTGCTGTCAATCTTTTAAATTTTAACCATTTTTGTGACTATGAAATGATGCCCTGTGATTTTATTTTTTTTGATGCCCTGTGATTTTAATATATATTTCCCTGATTACTAAAGATGTGAGGCATTTCTTCATAGTCCTATTGGCCATTTGCATTTATTTATGGAATCTCCATTCAATTCTTTTGCTCATTTTTATTTAGTATCTTTTTATTTTTTTTATTTTTTAGTATCTTTTTATTATTGATATATAGGAGATCTCCATATATTCTGAATATAGGTCCTTTTTAGGTATATGCCTTGAAAATATTTTCTCTCCATCTATGAGTCACCTTTTAACATTCCTAAGTATATCTTTTAAAGACCAGAAAATCTTAATTTTGATCAAGTCCAAATTAGTGATAGTTTCTATTCTGCTTACTATGTTTTTTTTTTCTCTAAGAACTCATTGCTTACCTCAAGATTGCACAAATATTTTCCTTTATTTTTTTCTAGAGGTTTTATAATTTTAGCTATTGCATTTGGGTTTATGATCCATCCCAAATTAATTTTTATAAGACTATAACTCAAAATTTGTAACTCCTTCCAGGTCTGAACTACTTCAAAGTAGTTTAGGAGAATGACTTCTTAGATACTATAACAAAACTAAAGTACGTTGTGATAGTGGTATGTGTTTGTTTGTTTGCTTTGTTTTATTTGGGGTTTTTTTTGGGGGGTGGGGGGAAGAGAAAAGTAGAAGGTTGTTTTTTTTTTGTTTTTTTTGTTTTTTCCTCCTTGCTACTAAGTATCTTGTTCAAATAAAATCCACCTCCAGCTATTAGGAGCAGTCATTATGTCAGGGACTTTGCTTAGTGTTTTACAGGTAGCAACTCATATAATCCTCAAAATCCAGAAAACTGAAGCCTAGTGATCAAAGGAATTGTATCAATGGACACACCATAAGATCTAGTTAGGCTAGGGTTCAGACCCAGAAGCTGACTCCAGAGTCCACAGAATAGTCACTATCATAAATTGCTTAATTCTGTCACAATTCATATATACAAACTGCTTCAAGATATAATGGCATTAAAGTGTATTCAGTGGCTATTGTGTCACATATTATGCTAGGCATTCCTATTTTATCTCACAGAATCTTCAAAAAATTCTGGGTTAAGTACTTGTTTCCAGGTTTTTATGGAGAAGGATATTTAGGCCCAGAGAGGTAAGAGCAAGAGCCAGGTCATACAACCAATGGGTAACAGTTGGGCCCAGGTTGTCTGATTCAAACCCTGTGCTTATTCTGCTATAAAGCCCTGTGTCTCCATAGATTTAAGTCACTGTCATTGGACGAAGCACGTGGGGAGGAGATTGGGAGAAGAATCAAGGCCAAAGTAGGTCTGTAGCATCTTTCATCTAAGCAAATAGATCAAGAGAATGTTCCCTGTCTGGTAGCTCATCCTAAGGTCTAATTCTTGATCCATAAGCACGCCCATTCTTGCTAATGTCGGCTCATAGAAGAAAATTATCCCTTTCAGACTGGACATATATAAATCATTGAGTTCTCCTTGCCCTTTGCTGCTTCTACTCAATGTTATTTTACAAGGACCCTGATAGACCCCAGTTGTGGATCTCACACTCAAGGCTTCAGCTACCACTGTCAGATCCAGAAAGGAAGGTTCCCAGAAATGCAGAAAGGTGCTACATAGGTTTTGTGTTGCTACGTTGCCTAAACCTAGACTAATAGGTAGAGGCAGATTTTGACATATGCCACCGGTGACCTGTTATACCTGGAGCTAAACAACGTAAGAACTAGCTGTTCTCTGCAGTGCTGGCTTGAGACTCCATAATTACAACAGTGATCATAGAAGAACCTGGAAGGGCATGTGTCAGGAGAATATATTTTTAAAATCATATTAGGGGAAGAATTCTAAACTCAATAATAATGATATAGCTCTCGCTGTCAGAGTTCTGGGATACAGAGGAAGTTAGTTTTGCCCAAAATCAACTGGGGAGGTGACTACTGTGTTGTACAAGTTGTCAAGTGCTACTCCAAGAGAAATAATTCTCAGGTGGGGAGAAGAAGAGGGAAGGAAAGAAAGCTCTGAAACACGCTAGGATCTCACTGCTTAAAATGTGGTTGAAGGACTGGCAGCATCAGCATCACTTGGGAGTTCACCAAAGAATGAAGATTCTCACCCCCATTCAGAGTAGCTGAGTTAGAAACTAAACTGGTGATTCTGATGCACTCTCAAGTTTGAGAAGCACCAGCATGTACTAAGAGGTAACTTACAGGAGGAAGACAACGTCTGTAAAAGGTGTGTTCCCACTTCCTAAGTGTCTCCTGTAGGTGTGTCATTCCAGGTGTGATATTCCCCTTGTAATTCTCTGAGAATCAGTAAGCTGGAGTAACCTCTACCATTTCACAGTGATCACTACAAAAGCCTGCTCCCTATGGATCTCTGAGCTTGTGAGGTTTTCTTAGTTGTGAGCACTTTGATTTGTCAGGCCACCAGAGAGGACATCCATGGGGACCCTTTGCTCTAGGTGGTTTAGGGGAAGCCCTGCCTCAGAGCTCTGAGTCACTTGCAGTCCCTGCAGTACCCTTTGCTAGTCATTTTTGTAGGGCATGATTCATGGGGCAAAGGGGGATGCAGGCTTATTCTTTACGGTCCCATCAAGCTGTCGTACCTCCGACAAACAGGAAGGTGCAGTGCCTGGGATTAGGGCTGGCCTTCTCTGTTTATGACCTGTTCTTGGTCATAAATTTGGAGTGAGAGGGCAGAGTGATTGCCGGTTGTTGAGGAACTGAATGGAGAGCAGGAGAAGGTGAAGGAGGAGGGATGTGGGCAATGCCATGAAAAGCAAACATGGAGCTGGTGTTCCCTCAAGGTCACTTTGCTTCTGCAGAAAAAAAAAAATCCACATATACACAAAAATGGATTTTCTCATTTTCTATATGTCTAGACCATTATAGACACAGATTTGATAAAGTTCTGGCCAAAAGAAAGCTTTGTTTTTATTTTTTAAGATGCCATGGTGTTTACGAGAAGCCTAAGCAGTGAAGCATAAAATCAAAAGCCGCTATAGGAGTTCTCTCATTGGAGCACGGGCTGCAAATCAAGGAGATGATTTATTTGTGCTTCATCTGATGATAGCTCCAGAAGGAAAGAATGGGAGGAAACAGGAACAATGAGAGGAGATGCAGCAAAGGTAACAAACTAATCAGAATGTCCTGGATTTGTCCCAAGAGAGTATATAAAACCAGAGAACTAATCACACTGTGTGTGTCTTTGTCTCTGTGTGCATGTGTGTTTGCACTTGAGTCTATTTCCTAAGATACAAAATGTGGGAAGTATTTGGTAGAGAAAAAATAAACATTGGCTTAATAATAACAAGCCAACTAATTTTTCAAAAATATGATCAGCAATAGAGATAATTAGAGCAAACATTTATTGAGCACTCAGCATTGACCAGGCAGTGTGCTATCTGCTGTCACTAATTTATCTCATTTCATTTTCAGCACAATAGGGTAAATGGGTACAATCGTTACTCCCCTCATCTCACAAATGAAAGGAGACTGAAATCCTGTAGTCACTTGGCCAAAGTCACGGAGCTAGTCAGTAGCAAATCCTTAACTCAAATTCAGGGGAGGGGACATTGGCTCAAAGATATGTACATAAACTACCGCCTTCATTAACTTTTTATTTCACATTTGAGGACGGTACGTTACTAAAAGGTCAAAATGCAATGTTTTCTCCAGAAGAATCAGAGATTTATGTTGGAAGTCTGTCTTAGAAGGCCTAGCTTTTCTGAGCATAACTAGAAGGAAGGAAAAACAAAACAAAACAAACACACACACACAAACAGTGGTCTTATTTCAAAGGGCACAAAAAATATAAGGCAGTGATTTTCAAACAAAGAACAATTTGTGCCTCCTCACCCTGGGGACATTTGTTAATCCCTAGAGCCATGTTCCATCATCATGACTGGGGGAGGGTACATCTAGTGGGTAACATCCAGGGATGCTGCTAAGCATCCCACAGTGCACAGGACAGTCCCACAACAAAGAATTATCGAGTCCAAAATGTCAATAGTGCTGAGGTTGAGGAATCTTGTAGCCATGCTATATTCAGAAAAGATCCTTTACCTGGTAGCTTTCTTTTTTTTTTTTTTTTTTTCAGTGAAAATGAAGGTCTCTCAACCACAGACTGTTGTGCTATCAAAGACAAAGAAGACTTTTTTTTTCACTGTCACTTTTAGAATTGGAATCTGGCAAGTGAGGCAGGCAGTTCATATTCACAAAGTAGCACAGCATGCAAGGCTGCCTCTGTAGGAATGCAGCCATCCATAGCCTGCCGTAGCATCATATGACATCAGCTGGCCCAAGACCAACATACCAGGGGGTTCCAGGTCACATGTCCCGAGACACTATAAGCCAAGTGAACCTCACCAAGTCTATTGCCCTATCTCTATGACCTAGGAGCCCTCAGAAAGAAAAGATCTGGGAAAACTGTATCAGTGTATAATTTCAAATCCTTCAGCTATTTTTCTAGCAAATTTTCTTGCCAGGCTGAATAGGGTGGAGGGTCGTAATACAAACTGCTTTACTCAAGTAAATAGTCACCCACTAAAATCCTTGATCCTAATGCATGTGAACCCACCCCATTCCCAACTTTCTGACTAATGCCACTGTCTTGCTTTACTTTCACATCGACTGGCCATTCCCAGGATATTTGTCAGGGATTATAGGTAAGGTATGTTGGCACAAAATGAAGAACCATAAAGATGCCAATGAAAAGAGAACCCAGACGGCAATAAATTGTAGGTGCTTATTAACCAATTCACTTGGTAGGCCTTTTGACAAAATTTCATATTTTTATGATAATTTCCACCATTTCATTTTCTTTAATTCCTATTTCATTGTCTGATCGCTTGATTTAACACAGGATGATTCCAAAAAACATGAATTCTTGATTAACTTTTTTAAGAGGTGGGGAAAAAAAATGAAATGGCATTTGTTTGTACCATACCTTCTGAAGCTTTATTGGGCTGCTCACTGAGCGGAAATAAAACATTTCTGACTTTGGCCAGCCATTCCACTGCAGTGATAATTAAGCAAAATCTTACAAAAAAAAAAAATCCCTTTGCTGCATTTTGAATCCTTTTCCCTGTGTTAGTTGCTCCCTTTCCAAGACAGCAGGACAGACCATACCAATTTAGGAGAATTTGCAATATCCCAGATGGCAGAACTTTATTGTTAAAGTGAGCAATTTTAGCTATTCCCAACACAAAGGCACACTTACCATATCTTTCCTATTCTAATTTTCTAGCCTACATTACGAAGAGAAAGAAAAGAACACTTTCTCTGAAGATAATCTTATATTTCAAAATTAACCCATAATCTCCTCCCATTTATTATATATACAAACTAATTTTTATTTAAAAAAATGAAAATACAGTATGAGCTCTGGAGTCAGAGAGAATGAAATTCAAATCTGGTTCCACCACTCAGGAGCCCTTTGAATCTGGGTAAATTACATAACTAGTCTTAGCCTTGGTTTTCTCATCTCAAAAATGGGGATAATAGAAAAACCATCTGTTAAGTATTCATCCAATAGGCACTATTGCAGGTGGGGTGAAACTCTGGAATTTTGGTATTTTTTTCCCCTTGTGAGATGATTCCTTAAGAACCTAGACCAAAGCTCGCTTACCTTGTTTATTGCTCAATGGAAAAGGAGCCATCAATCAGCCAAGCCTTACAATTCTACAGGTAGGGATCCCACAGAACAACATTCAGAGAATTGTCTGCACATAAGGAAGATTGACAGGCCCCAACACAATCATTTTCCTTTCAAAGAGGCAGCCACACCACAAAGAAAAGTGGGATGTTTTTGTAGATAAATGAAAAGGTCCTTTTCCCTTTTGCTAGAATCCCCTCCTCTTTGGGTTCCTCTTGCTATACTGATCTGTTTCTCCATTTTGTTTTCTCCTATGTTCTCCCTTTCCTTTCGCTTTCCCCTCCAGGTGACATTTAACATTTTCTACTCACTTGCTATTCTGCTAACCGTTTTTTCCCTTCCCATTCTTCTCTTTAAGTATGCACTTGCTAAGTGACACCACAATTCACCATGACAAACCTCAGAACATTAGGGGATCTAGCTAACCCCGAATCATTATTTAATTTATATAAGTCTCTGTATTAAAATTATGACTGGCAGTAGCACCTTTGCGCTGTGAAAATGATTGAGGGCCTCGCTCCTCTTTTCACATTACTTCCATTACACACTTCATGTAGCCCTTTCCACGTAAGCTTAACGTTCTAGAGAGAAGTGGTCTTAACTTTCCTCACTGAAACCCTCAGGAAGAAGTTAAGTTCACTTCCAGGTCTTTTTATGATAACAGCGATTTTAAGAGCAAGCATACTGAGACACTAAAGAATTGAATGATGTTTTGGAGTCTCCCAGAACCCAAGGTTATACTGAGACTAGAGCTTATCTCCTATAACCCTAAATATAGCACTATAGAAACAAACTACATTTATTCATAAATGTCTATAGTCCCTTTTCTGCAAATGTGATTCTCCTTTCTAATTATGGCACTACAAGGATCTGCTCCTTGACTTTAAATAACCTTTCCTGAATTTACCAGGTGACCTAAACTCAGTTACAATCTCCATAGGCGAAAGTATCTGCTAAACATGAGGTTCTTTGACATACGTGATTTCATTAAAATAAAAAACCTCTAAGCTATAAGTTGTCCTCACTTAACAACCAAAGAAACTAAGATTCAGGGGTGGAGAGGGAAAGCTGATGGTAATGTGCCTGGATTTAGAAGGCTCTCAAAAATGCTTATTAAACATATGGTCCAAAATCAACAGCTTTGGAGAGAAACAGAATTTGAACTCAAGTCCTCCTACCATTACCTCGATGTGTACCCTATACATTCCTCCTTTTGTGTGCTTGTTCATATTGTTTTCTTTTCCAGGAATGTTTTTCCCACAATCTTTGTATATTGAAATCCTATCTATGCACCAGACTTGGGTCTCACATGCCTTCCTCTAGGGACAGTCTAAGATTCCCTTAATGTTCACTTCTCCTTCTTCACCCATCTTCATCTGTGTAGACACAGCATTTTGCTCAAATCTTTGTTAGAAGATTTCAAAAGTCAACACAATTTGAACAAATAAACTTCCCCTAAGATAAGAATTATTTTATATTTGCCTCTCTCCAGGAACATTGATGCATCCAGCTATTCACTTGTTTTTGAAACAATTCCTGGTACTTATTATATGCAGGACACTGATGCATGTGGGAGTGAGCAAGTTTGGTGGTGTTCCTACTTTCATGGAGTTTATACTGGGGAGGGGAGATAAGGTGGGCAAAATAATTACAAAATATGATCACTATTATTAGAAAGCTTTAGGGTGATGAGACATAGGGTAACTGGGGAAGGCCACTGAGATTAACAAAACACTTCTCAGGAATGACATGTGATCTAAGGCCTGAGGAAGGAGAATCAACAGGCTATGAAAAGACCATAGGAAAGGCATTATAGGGGGGGGGGGGACAGTGGGGGGGGGTGGGGCTTGGATAAGCCCCAGACTGGTGAAGGAGGTCAGAGAGAACTAAGAGGGAAGATGCCAAGACTAGGGAGCAGGGACAGGCCAGGCAGATATTTATCTCCTACACAACAGTGGTGTGGTATAAAATGTGTGCTTGGAGTCAGGCACAACTAGGTCCAACTGCCTCGTCCCTTACAAGCTGTGTGTCCTTGGACAAATCCCTCAGTCTGATTCTTAAAAGCCTTATATGAAGAAAAAACTGGAGATAAAGAGAACAATAAAGGTATTGAATGGGAACTGTGTTGTATAATGCTGAGCTGGAAATCCACAGAACTATGAGGCCCCAAACCAGCTATGGGTTCCAACCTGGGCAACTGCGCTGTTCTCAGTAGGCATGTGTCACTTGCAGTGCCTTGAAGCTGATGAAAAGGCAGGAGAACACAAAGCCTGTCTTGCCTAAAGACCAGCTCTAAGACAAAGGCACCTCCATATCCCATGGAGATGGTGTCAAATTTTGCAATTAAGCTGGGGCCTCTCCTCAGAATGCAGAGTTGGGTTTTGGCGCTGTCACCCTGTACCACGTTGACAAATGAACACAACACTCTCAAATGCTGACTCTGTTTTTTGAATTCTAAAAGTAGAACATATGCAACAATAGGTTCCATTCTTCCCTGAACCCAATATACCATCCTCCTCACACGCATTAGAGATGGCATTCCAGGGCTCTCAGTCATTTATTGAAATGAAGAAATCATACCTTGTGCCAAATTTAAAAAGGAGAATTTTTCCAGAGATCAAAATAGAAAAATAGAACAGGGGAATAGGATGTTAGAGACTGCTCACCTGTGGCTCCGCTGACCAAGGAACATCAGTGGAACCTTCCTTGGAATTCATTTCAATGTCAGAAGGGCATCTTGATGCAAAGGTAAAGTGTAAAGTGCATTTTGTTATACTGCTGCAAGACGAAATTAGTCATTCTTGTCCCAAAATAAAATGAAAATATAAGCAGTCAACATTAATTACCTGGAGATGAGAACAGTAAAGAAAGCATAGCCACTGTTGAAGGTAAACTCAGAAATTTAGAGGCAAATTTAAATGGAAAAACAGAAATCTATGAAATCTATGAGAAATTTTGGTCCTACAAAGAGAATCTATTATTTTTAACTAAATAGCCACAGTCAGAAAATTAGGTAATGATATTTTTCATCATAATTGAAAAAGTTAATCCATTTATTTAATATTCTGCTAACACCATTTTCACACACAGCAAAAATTCTCTCTCCAGTATGTTAGTTATAAAGCTTAAGTCTACTAAATTTTACCAACAGAGAATAAACTTTTTATCTGTTCTCTGTCTTTTCATTACATATTTTTATGCCTTTAGGTCTCTGTTTGTTGACTGTGGAGTGTGCGGAAAGAATTAATATTCTCAACGTTTTTTCCCAGATAAATACCCTATAAATTGTAAGTAATACTTCTTGTACTCAATGAAGATTCAATATATTAGAACGGTCTGGATTTTTACATGGTGGTATTTACCGACATTAATAATTATATGGATTTACAAATAACCACACACACCCCCTTCATAGAATGCCTTAATTAACTTGTCCAGGATTTGGAATCCCGACAGTCTACGAAGTCAGCAGGATCATTAAACCCAATCATATTTTCAACCTAACCTGATATTTCACTAGAGCCATTCAAATCAATTTACCCAACAGAGACATTTGTCCCTGGCCTGTCACCACAGCCCGTACCAAGCGTCCTACACTTCTTTATCTTTTGGCAGGGCCATCATAAGCGAGCGACACAGAGGGTGATGTATGAGAACTCAAATAAGTCATAAATCCCACAGCCTGTCATCTCCCGTCAGGCGGACTGAATTTACGCCCACTGGCCTTGGCAATGGCTCTTAGCTCAGCTCTGAGAAAGTCAACTTAAAACGACACACTCTGTTAGGAGTGAATCTCTTCTCAATGGGACCAGGAAAACACAGAAGAGTAAAGGGAAAGGGGAGATGTCAGGATACTTTTCTCTGTAACTTGGGTAGAGGCCACCAACCCCTTTTCCCTTTAGAATTAGAATAACTTTAATAGAACAATGGTCATCCCTGCTTCATGCCTCTTATAAAATGACCAGAAATCACCCATTCTATTCTGCCTTCTAACTGGAGTGAGTGGTATAGAATTAAGAAGGTAGCCAGTGGTACTCAGGTATTATGTGGCTACCATATGCTACAAGAACAAAGATTTGCTCAAGGAACTCGGGAGAACCAGGGATCTTAAGTGCACCATGAATAATGGAAATAGGTCCTACAGATGTGCAAACTTTCCACTTCATGTGCAACTAAAGCACACACACATATATTTGCTCTTTATCATAGTTTTGGTTAAAAGCAAAGCATTCGGTGCACCTGGGTGGCTCAGTTGGTTAAATGTCTGCCTTTGGCTCAGGTCATGATCTCAGAGTCCTGGGATCCAGCCCCTGTCCTCTGGTTGCCATGCTCAGCAGGGAGTCTATTTCTCCTTCTCCCTCTGCCCCTCCCCCTGCCTATGCTCTCTCTTTCTCTCTGAAATAAATAAAATCTTGGAAAAATAAATAAATAAAGACAAAGCATTTAGAGTGGCAGATCTGTCAAGACCAAAAGGTCCTATTCCTTGGGTAAAACATCCCCTATATCATATGGCATCTTCTGGGGACATGATTTTATGTAAGAGCTATGTGTTTCTGGATGGGGAAGCAATAGCACTCTCTTCCTTTTCTCATCTAAAAAAACAAACAAACAAAAAAAACGAATGTGATTTGTAAACCAAGTAAATACAAACCAAAGTGATCTTGCTTAATAAGAAATTAGGAATTGAGAGTAAATCAAAGGTACTGGAAGTTTTTTAAAAAAAGAAAAAAGGGATTGAATAGTGGCCAGAGATTATTTAGGACACTTTTTTCATCCCTCTAAGAGAAATAGAAATTTTGCGATTCATAATATATATTAAAATTAACCTAAATAACTCCACCTGGTTCCCTCTTCCCTTCCATTCATTTTGATTGTCAACAATACCATAAAAACAGCAATCGTGCTTTCTCCGTTCATCTCATTATCTATCTTTCTTAGTATACATCTTGAGTAGTGCAATTTACTTCAATGTCACCAAGAAAGCCAAGTCCCTTCGGGACTGTCATTACCATAAACTGCAATCTGCTGCCAATTTATATGTCCTTATCTGCTCCTTGTTGTAACTTCCTTTAAAAAACAAAACAAACCCAAACAACAACAACAAAATAATGACAAAGTAATTTAGGTCCTGGTTTCCATTCAATCTTGTGCCTTTTTCATCTTTGCTGCTGTTTTGTTTTTGTCTTTGTATTTAGCTATTATTCATCCAGGTTATGGAACCAGGGATAAACAGAGAGCACACCTTACCAAGCCCTCTCTCCACCCACAGGCACCTTACTGGCATCATAGTGAAGAGCCCAGCATATCTACACTTTGCTTTTAGAAATTACTTTTTCTTGTTTTCAGAAAAGACACCAGAATAACATCATATTAAATTTAAAATAATCCATTAGTTATGGCGTTACTTTAAGCAAGGAAAACAATTTGGTACTATGGAATTTTGCTATAGGAAGTTGGAGGCAGGAGACTATCTTATTGACTATTACATAAACTACCTACTGATTTCTGAATTTAGTAACTAAATCATTATATTTGTCTTACCTATCCTAAAGCAGCGAACAGTGTTGAGTACAATATAACTGCCCTTCAGCATGGAAAGACTATCATGTAAAAACTTCGCAATACTTTTCATATTTAAAAAAGAAAAAATGGTAAGACAAACAACACTGATGATGATTAAGTTTTTTCTTCTGGAAGGGTTTAAATTTAGGTTAATAAAGTTATCAACCAGATATTAAAACTACTATCAGAGTAAAACTACACACATACACACACACACACACACATACGCACATACCCACACACTTTTTAATTGTTTATAAAATAGCAAAGGAATGAGTAGGCCCATTTATCCAGCCTCCCCCCCAAAAAAATCTAGAACAAATTGTATTTCAGATTAAAAGTAGCAATACTTAGACAAAAAACCAGAGAGATACAGAAAATCTTCAAGATTAATTTGAGGCTAATGCCCCTTGGGCTGGTGATTTTATTGCGTGTATTTCTGTCCTTCTGTGTGTAAATGGAAATCACAAAATTTAGATTGAGTTAGATTTTGGAATTTAGAACCCTTGGCCACATGTGTCACTTGACTTAGAGAAAGGGAATATGATTTAGTTATTGACCAAAGGGCTTTGAGTTTCTGAGACTAAGATGCTCTATAGCATAAAGTATATTTTACTTAAAAAAAATCTATGATTTCTTTGAATATGTACATGTAGGCGATGGACAGAAATAGGACCTGTTCTTTTCACATGAATGGTTGTCAAAGGAGAATATCAGATCCATTTTCATGAAAAGGCCAAATATGGCATGTTTTATATAATGAAAAGAATACATTAAAATCCTCGTGAAAATGAAAAATGAGACAGGGCTGAAGAGTGAGGCCTATTAAAAGGACAGTTCTCACTTAAAATAATTTACCTCAATATCTTCGTTCTTAACCATTGTACATGAATAAAACTTTACCTTTACTATTTTCTGTCAAATTTATTTTGTCTGCTGACCTTTTACATTGCACCTTTAATAGAGTGAACTTAACAAATTTGCTTCCATTAAAAAAAAAAAAGGTTTACATTTATAGGAGAAAAGGGAATTTTTCTTAAAAGTTAAAGTTAAACTTGATGTTAGGGCTTGTGAATCACCCCCTCCCCAATTATTTTAATATGCTATATAAATCTGATATAGATTTCTTAGACATACCATGATTGATAGTCTTGCCCCCATGCCATCAGGAAAAAGGTTCATTTTATAAATGAATTTCCTATTCGTTTTCCAAGAGCATTTGCTTATAATGTGAAATCACTTAGAAGCATTTAGAATAGTAAGACTTTTATTTAACTCCTGTCAGATTCAAGCTGAATGCTTTATAAAAATCCTATCATATACAATCCCAGAGGTTCCTCTTCCTTTGAATAATCATGTTCATTTTTTAATAAATCTGAAAGTATTATTTGTTCTAAGCTCTCAGTTATCAAAATGTATTCTTAAACCCTGTAGAACAATAAACTAAACTAGGTTACTTAGAAAAATGTTATTATGTGTAACAAGACTACCATTTCACCAAATTTGCATACAGGCACCATGATACTTTTTCATAGTGTTTTTCACTTCACCCTTGTTTTTCTGTCTTTTTTCTGTCTTTCTCACTCGATTATCTCAACTACACCTATAGAGGAAGGTCAAATGGTATTACTCCTGTTTCACAGATGGAATGGGGAGTTTCAGACACCTGAGGGACTGGTCCAATAATTTTTCTTCTCACAAAATAAAACATCTAAGTCCTTACAACTTTTAACACTCATATTTTTTTAAATGTTTAAGAAATAAGGACCATAATAATGATTCCACATGTAATAATTTATGACTTACAGAAGTGATATTGTAAACTGTGGGCCTATTAAAAATTTTCCATTTTCAGAGTGTCCTCTACCCAGGGTCAAACCAGAACTACAGTTCTTAAACATCAGGGAGCATAAGGACCATTGTAGACTTTGATACAAATACAAGTTATTAGTCTCCCCCTCATGGACTGTTTGATCATTAGTTCCAAGCTGAGAATCAGTATTTTTAATAAGTGACCCAGAAGGTTTTGATACAGCTGATGAGAAATTCTTAAAACATATCATGTTCATAAACCTACTGAAATTCTGGGTCTTGTCTTTTCCTTTCTTTCTTTTCTTTCTTTAAGTAGAGTCCATATCCAGTATGGAGCCCAATGTGGAGTCCAATGTGGGGCTTGAACTCACAACCCTGACATCAAGACCTGAGCTGTAACTGAGAGTTGGATGCTTAACCAGCTGAGCCACCCAGGTGCCCCTTGCCTTTATTTTTAAGCACACTATTCCTGGGACATCATCAAGTGTGTCAACAGTCAAGCCTCCAACTCTCAGTTACAGCTCAGGTCATGTTCTCAAGGTCATGGGACCCCTGCATGGGACTCTGTGCTCAGGGTGTAGTCTGCTAAAGTTTTTCTCTCTCCCTCTCTTTCCGCATCCCCCGCACCCCACAACACTCATGTGCTCTTGCACTCTCTCTCTCTCTCTCAAATAAATAAATAAATAATTTTTTTTTGAAAAATAAAAATAAATAGACCAAGGCACTATTCCCAATGTTCTTTGCTCAGAAAATGCCTCTGGAGGGAGATGTAGAAATATTATATGAGACCAGGTTGTAATAGCTAAAGCAACCTGTATTCCTTAGGGCACTACAGTTGGGTTTCTCAATATACTAACAAAGGTGGGTTCCATACTTTCAAATATTTGAGAAACTCTAGGTTGTGCATGCTTCTTCACTGCAGTTAGAACTGTGCTAATCAAAAATGCAACTCTTTAGGAGTGATATATTCACAATTCCTTACCTTCCTTGATCATGTACTCATCATTCCACATAAACCTATGAACATCTGAAGGATACCAGTATTCCACAGAAACCCCTGCCTACTCTTAAAACGCATATGCCTCTAGCATTCAGATATTTAGTCACATAACTTACTGCAGGTTACTCCTTTGAGTGGACTCTCACTTTAGGTTTGTTTGTGGAGGAAGGTTTCCTGAACACATTCTATGAGCCAAGCACTGTGCCAGGGGCTACATCTACAAAGATGAATAAAGCAGAATTTCTGCCCTCGAGGTGTATGTATTGTGGGAGGAAAAACAGAGAACTAAACAGGTAAATATAAGTGCAAAATGTTATGACAGAGGTTAACTCAGCACCTAAGAGGGCACCTATCCTACAGTGCAGGAATGTAGTAAAACTGATTTCTGGCAGAGTCAAAAGTCTGAGTTCTGAAGGTCAAGTAGGAGTTAAGCCAAGTGAAGAGAAGAAAGGGAACAGTATGCCCAGGTTCTGGGAACTCAGAGCAATGCAGGGGAGAGTGAGAGAAGCTAGGTGTGAAAGAAGTCTTTACATGTTAGAATAATGATAATAATAATTAACATTTATCTAAGCTTACTGTTTCTCTACAAATCACCTTACAGCTTTCATTAACAGCAAGCCTATGAAGCAGGTGACATTATCATTCCCATTTCACAGATGAAATAACTGAGCAACAGAGGTAATATCACGTGTTCAGAGGGACAAGGACAGAAAGAAGGGAAGATAGGATTTGAACCCAAACACTAGTGCTTGCTTTCCTCCTACTGCATACCATACTGCCTCTCAAGATAAGTATCAGATAGAAAAAAAAAATGTCCCAAATATCATGCATGAGAGCATAGATTTTATCCTGAAAAAAATGAGGAACCATTGATTAGCTTTAACCAACTTGTTGCTACTAAAGCTCACAAAATATCAGAGTTCGCTGCAGACTAGAGAATGCATTTAAATGAGGGAAGAGAAGAAAAAAAAAATGAGGGAAGAGTGAAGGCCTGTAAATCAGTCCTAAGCAGGTATATTTTAAAAATATCATGTGGGGTTAACAGAACAAGGAGATTGGCAGATACCACTTTCCTCTCTAAGGCATCCTCAGGTTAGAGCATGGTCTCACAGTATACACATATTTTTTTGCCACTTTGGGTCAGTTCTGTTTATGGTAGAAACATTATTAGCTGAAGCAGTAACATCTGATGATAATAAGCTAAGAGCTAGGTAATAGCAGGATCTTAATAATATCTTCCTTCCTATCCCTAGTACAATGACGGTGGACATTAATACTCAGTGACTATTCAGAGGCACAGAATTTTACTGAATTGAATTGAATTCAACTTAATCACCAAAATTTTAGGAAGCTTCAAGGTCTTGGAGATATGTCCCATCTAAAATTCAAGTATTCCCCTCCTCCAACTATCAGGTGCCTAGACTTGGCTTTTTAATGATGTACTGATGAATTATTAAGATTAATGAGGTTCACAGAGGGTATGGAAGAAATTAATCCTAAACCAGAGGGTAGAGAAACATCTGATTCCCTTGGTTAGTTGGTTTCGCTTTCTCCATCAAATCCAAAATCCCATCCTGGTTTTCCTGTTTTGTTTTGTTTTGTTCTTGGTTTCAGAAACCTTAAAACATTCTTAACACAGCCCTGCAGTCTCAGAAGCCAGTACATTTTCCTCCTGTGCCACAATTAAACAAACAATAACAACAAAAATCTTAGAGATATACCTTGATTAATATACATAAGGTCCAATGAAGATGCATGTTTTTAACATGTTTATACTATAAAATAAATTTTACTCAGTTTACAATTCCCTCTCATTTTGGCAAATGAAAGTGAATACATTTTAATTGATTAACTCTCGACACTGGTTTTGATTTTGGATGCACAGTATAAACAATCATTAAAGGGGGATTAATTTGGCTATACCAGATGGATTCCAATCTGTTTCGCAAGTTTATTACAATTCTCATTTTCTTACAGAAATGAATAGATTGGATAGTTTTCACTGTCCTTGTGAACCTCACAAGGACCTTCATTCTCATTCTTGGTTTGGGCATTCTTTAAGAACAGGAAAAAGATGGGTACTTTGCAAATAGCCAAATCCTAGTCCTCATTTTTCTTATTCCCAAATTTCACCTAAAACGCCTTATCCATCTCTACAAATCATTGATTTTATTTCATCTAGCATTAGAAAAAGAGTTAATTCCAAAAATGAATTGCCTGCTAGGTTTCTAAGATAATTGCTTTATGATGTGGGATCATTTAAAACTTATTTTTATGATACCAATTTTATAAAAGGTTAAATATTTAATCTTTGTTGGATTTAATATTCCAAATTTATATTTTATAAAAATTCAATTCTATTAAATAAAACAAAAAATTGCCTCTGAGCAGTTAACTGAAAAGTCCTTACCTCTGCTCCCCTTAGGCTTATCATTCAACAGAAGTAAAAGGTTTCCATTACATGCCTGAGGAACTTTCTACCCAGAGAAAGACATCCAGATAGAAACTTGGTATAGATGGGCCATTTCCAAAAGAAGGCAGAAATTGAAAGAGAGGTCCATAAAGAGATTAAAAGATGATCACAAATAAAAATGTCATGTCAACATACCAACATCCTCCAAAAGTTAGAAGTGGGATATGAAAAATGATCTGGAGAGATACCGAGAGAAGCAGAGTAAGAGACAAACTGTTACAAAAATTTTCCAGGAAGAACCCAGAACAGCCATTAAAAGAACAACAGAGATTGAAGAGACTGACACCAGAAGGCTAAGCCCTAAAATGAAACAGCATCCTAGGTAAAGTGACAGATATTGATACAAGCAGAGAAAGGCTCCACACTGAAAAAAGAATCGAGAAGACACAGAGAGTACCACAAAAAGCAATAGAAATGGAAAGAAAAAAGTGAGGAAACTCTACAACTATAAGTTAAAAAACAAACACCAAGCAAACCAACACCCTAACGGAGAAATAGACAAAAAACCAACACGTGTGAGGTATTCAGGTATTGGAAATCAGCGTCCCTAGAAAGTGAGAAAGTACAGAGATGCTTATAAAGTACTGGATAGTGAAAGTTACAAATCTCTGGGAAGAGGCTGTAGGTTAATGTCTACAAGGGTGAGCCCTTGCAGATGGGTAGGAAAAGCCCACGAGCAGGTGTCCAGGCATGGCTCCTGGGTCAGCAGAGTGCCAGCTGCTATGTGTTTAAAGTCTTTCCCTGGAACTCTGAATCTATGGTAAAGCAGCAATAGTCTGCTGGGAGGTTGTTAGTACTATAAGGAACTAGTGGGTAGAGGCCAGGGAATGGCTAAATATCCTGCAATTGCAACCCTGCAATGTATAATAACACAGTTCCCACAAACAAAGAATTATCTAGCTGAAAATGTCAACAGTGTAGCTGCAGAGAAGCCGTGCCCTACAATGTATTCTCACAAGGAAAGAATGTTTTCTATCCATGTCTAAATAGGAATTTGTCATCCCTGAAATAGAATCGAGAATTTGCATGTCAGATTCTGGTATCGTCCCTCCCCATCCTCTTGACTCTTGGGTATGGGAGCAAGCACTGAAAGTGACCGCAGGCAGCACCCTAGGAGGTCTGGGTCCTGCTACCATTAATCAGCTGAGAGGTTTGGTTCACATAACTGTCCCTGTTTGGATTTCCTTTTGTCATCAGTGAAGTGGAGGACCAGAGGAGAACAGCTGTTCCCAAGCTTTCTGAGTTTAAGAGTCCCTTTTTAAGGGATTAAAAAAAAAAAAAAGAAAGAAAGAAAAAAAACCACAGCCACTTGAAAGCAATCATACTTTTAGTACTTTAGCATCTGTTAATTGAGACAATACAATTAAAATTTAGTAAGATTCAAATATGTACTTTTGTTCATTATAATTTGGAATTAGTCTAGCATTCCAAAAAATAATATCTAAATTTATGCAAAACAGATTATGTATTATTAATTGGATTTACAGACAATACTTGGATTGCATATGGGTTTATAGATTGCACACAACAATCATAGGATTCTCTGTCCTCCACCTCAGACTCTACTGGAACTGCATTTATAATTGTCTCTAATGTCTCTTTCTACAACAGAATATGGGGTGGGGGTGAGGGCAGCAGGCAGGGAATAAAAGTCCTTCAGGGCCACCAGGTAACTGGCAAGGAAATAAACTCAAAAGGTTAACAGTGAAGAACGAAGACAGCAAATGCTACCGGCTCCAGCAAGCAATGGCCTTTGTGGGGATATCTGATCTTCATCCCAAGTCTTACTGTTTCTCAAAAGAATTCAGTTATCTGGATTTTTTTTTTAACGCGGGCTCCAAGACTTAAAATACTCTGAACCAAAAATAGCGTATTTGTAAGACGGAATTTAGTCCACAAAAGGGCCATCGCATGAATTCTGGGTAATTAAAATTTTATAATTGAATATGACTGCCTCAAACTCTGATAAGAAAAGCCCATGAAATTATGAAGACCTAGCACTGAACTTCAAATATTTTTAGAACATAAGGACATATGAAACAACAACAACATGAGGACATATAATTTCTCTCACCCTTTACATCAAATCCAAAATCAAATTCTATCAGATTTACCTTCCAAATATACCCACAATCTAAGAATATCCCATCTTATCCAAGTTGTCAGCATTCCTAGCCCAGCTAACCTGTCACCCTTCAAATGGGTCTCTCAACTTTCACCACCATCCCCACCATCTGTTTGCACAGCATCCAGAACCATACTTTAAAGCAAATACCACATTATTTCACTGCCTTTTAAAAAAATATACAATAACTTACTCTACTCAAAGGTCCTACATTGTCTGCCTCCCGTCCACCTGTCTTTTCCTATTCTCCCATTTGTTTCTTTCTCTCCAGACACATTGGTCCCCTTGACATCCCTCTAATATGCCACTCTCACTCACTTCAGGGCCTTTGCACTTGTGTTACTTTCAGATGGAATGCTCCTCCCTGGATAGCTACAGAGATTAACCATTCCTTTATTTTAGCCCCTGCTCAAAAATCCTCCTCTGAGATGCCTGCCTAATTATTTAAAAGAGCAGATATGCTTCCCCCTGCCCTACCATTCTCCCGCCCTATACAAGGATATAGTTGCCTTCGTATCATCTGTTATCAGTTTATCTTATCTGATAGGATTGTATATATTACTTGTTCTCTCCAATTTATATGCAAGTTCCACAAGAGCTGGTATTTCTGTCTGTTCACTTATGTATCTCAAACATCTAGAAGTGGCACATAATACATGCTCCAGTAATATTTGCTGGAAAAATGAATGAATGCATGAACATAAAGCCTCTGACAAAGCAGAAGGTAAATATAAGTTACAATGATGATATGTTTGCAAACATTATCTGACAGCCTGCTTTATAATATCATAATCATTACTATTATTGAAACCAAGCTAATGGATGCTAGATGGTTTTACAATAGCTACAAATTAATTGTAAGCTTCTTATGATCTCTTGGGGCAAGTTAGACCATCACAAATTCATTCAATTGGAATATATCAGATGTGTATTAATTGACATGCCGGATTCTCTCCATCCCTCTGTCTCTTTTCCTTCCTTCCCTCCTTCCTTCCTTCCTTCCTTCCTTCCTTCCTTCCTTCCTTCCTTCCTTCCTTCCTTCCTCTCCTTTCCATTATCTTGCTTGTTTCCCTGTTTTTTTGCTTTCTTGCATTCTTTAAAACACATTTTTTTTTCTATATCATCTTCCTCTAGCGACCTCCCATTGTGGCTGAGGATAGCTCCATGCCTACCTCTTATGCTTTCGCTCTGGAGTGATTGCTGCACTTGGACTGGAACTAGAATTTCATTTGGAGTGGATGAGGCAGTGAAAAAAAGAGCAAGACAACTGTGTCCCTTCACAGTACCTTCTGTATATGACAAAACAGCTTTGGCAGCATTTGGATCAATGGACAAACTGAAATCTTCTCCATGTACTTTGCATCTCCCTGAAATTCCCACCAATGACTCTCCTCTGCCAGTCAACGTCTCAGCCAACCCTGACCCTCCTTCCCTACAGAAATCTGGAAATCATTTAAGTGTACTTGTGCTCTTCATCTGTCATTTCCCAAACACCAGTCATTTATACTGCAGTAAACAGTACATTAGCTACCAGACAGTTCCTAATCTGTCATCCTTTTTGTTAGATCTACTCTATCTGTTCAACACAGGGGCTGCTCAAAAAGATTTCCCTCACTAATGAGGAGTAAGACTTCTAACCTTGCTCACAGTTTGTTCTTGGGCAAGGTGGGTGGATGATGCTGCAAAGCCAAAGTGTGACCTTCTTGCTCTTTGTGATTGCCCTTTTCAGATGCCTGTTTAGATAAGACATTTAAAGAATATTGAAAGAGAGCTCCAAAATGAAGAAGTAGACCAATTGGCTATGTAATGGTAAAGCTAATCATTTGATTTCAGCATCTTATGTTACCTGTCTAGCTCGGCCAAAACATGCAGGGAATGATGAAGAAAAGACATGAGGTCATCATGTTTTCCAATGGCCAAAGCAGTGAACTGGATATCAGGATCCCAGTCCTATTTCTGCCATTAACCTTTGGTGTCACTCAACATTCCTGGGACTCAGTATTTTAATCAATAATATTAATAATAGCTAACATTTATTGGATACTTAATATATGTTATGGTAAAAGTTTTATACACATTATATCAAATTTTCTTCATAACAACTCTATGAGGTAGATAATGTTGCTCTTCCTATTGTATAAATTTGAATAACATGTCTTACAGAAGTTAAGTTACTTGCCCAAAATCACATAGCTAATAAATGATCAAGCAAAATCTTATGTTCAAACCTATCCAATTCAAAGACAAAGTATAAATCAAGTTTTTAATATTTGGAGGGGGATTTGATAAAACCTATGCATTCTTTTCCTTAGAATATAGCACAAGTAAAGAAATGACATATACAACTTTAGAGAGTTCACAGAGTCTGGACATGACAGCAATGCCCTTTCCAGAGCTGAAGTTCTACGACCCCATGATTCTTATGACTGACCCTTTGGCTGCATAATTAAGCTGGTAGCTTGACCCTTAACTAGGGAGGACATTACATTCTAAAAACCTAGATCCACACTGTATTATATATGCCATGGCCATATTTCAGGCAAGTGACAGCTAACTGCTATCACACGGCAGCAACCTTCAATTCATATTAACCTGCACTGGCATTATAACCAGCAACTAAAGGTAGCAGATTCTTTATTCTAGATCCAATTCTACATCCCCAAGACACCCAGTCCCCCAGCTGTTCCCTTCTCTGTTTTGCTTTGTTTCATAAAGATAGTAATTTAACTTCCCGTCATCTCAGCTCCTAATTGCCACAACCAGATGGAATAACTCACTGCTGGGTGAATATGAAGACTATTTCATTCTGTGACATTGACCGAGAGAGTCCATGTCCCCACAGGAGAATTCTGATTGAATCACTTGGTTCCTATGCCTCCCAACATCTGGCAGGGTTTTGCTTTTCCTTTTATCAAAAGAAGAAGAAAAATCCATGGCTTTTCAACACATTTGGGATGGATGGATGGATGGATGGATGGATAGCATTTTTAAATAAAAAATGCATTTAATAAGTCCTTATAGATCTTGGATACTAGCCCTTTATCTGATATATCATTTACAAATACCTTCTCCCATTCTCCAGTTGTCTTTTAGCTTTGTTGACTGTTTCTTTTGCTGTACAGAAGCTTTTTATCTTAAGTCCCAGTAGTTCATTTTTGCTTTTGTTTCCCTTGCTTTCATAGATATATCTTGCAGAAAGTTGCTGTGGCCAAGTTCAAAAAGGGTGTTGCCTGTGTTCTCCTCTAGAATTTTGATTGATTCTTGCCTCACATTTAGATCTTTCATCCATTTTGAATTTATCTTTCTGTATGGTGTAAGAGAATGGTCTAGTTTCATTCTTCTGCACATGGCTGTCCAATTGTCTCAGCACCATTTATTAAAGAGATTGTCCTTTTTTCCAGTGGATAGTCTTTCTTCCTTTGGCAAATATTAGTTGACCATAAAGTTGAGGGCCCATTTCTGGGTTCTCTATTCTGTCGCATTGATCTATGTGTCTGTTTTTGTGCCAGTACCACACTGTCTTGATGATCGCAGCTTTGTAGTACAACTTGAAATCCGGCATTGTGATGCCCCCAGCTCTGGTTTTCTTTTTCAATATTCCCCTGGCTATTCAGGGTCTTTTCTGATTCCACACAAATCTTAAGATTTGTTCCAACTCTCTGAATAAAGTCCATGGTATTTTGATAGTGATTGCATTGAACGTGTAAATTGCCCTGGGTTAGCATAGGCATTTTCACAATATTAATTCTTCCAGTCCATGAGCATGGAATATTTTTCCATCTCTTTGTGTCTTCCTCAATTTCTTTCAGAAGTGTTCTGCTGTTTTTAGGGTATAGACCCTTTACCTCTTTGGTTAGGTTTATTCCTAAGTATCTTATGCTTTTGGATGCAATTGTAAATGGGATTGACTCCTTAATTTCTCTTTCTTCAGTTTCATTGTTAATGTATAGAAATGCCACTGATTTCTGGGCATTGTTTTGTATCCTGCCACATTGCCAAATTGCTGTATCAGTTCTAGCAATCTCTGGACACCTGTGTGGAGGTTCCTCAAAGAGTTAAAAGTAGAGCTACCCTACAATCCAGCAATTGAACAACCTGGGATTTACCCCAAAAATACAGAAACAATGAAAAGCTGAGACACTTGCACCCCAATGTTTATAGCAGCAATGTCCACAGTGGCCAAACTGTGGAAGGAGCCTCAGTGTCCATCGAAAGATTAATGGATAAAGAAGATGCGGTCTATGTATACAATGGAATATTACTCAACCATTAAAAAGGACGGATATCCACCATTTGCTTCAACATGGATGGAACTGGAGGGTATTATGCTGAGTGAAATAAGTCAATCAGAGAAGGACAATGGTTATATGGTTTCACTCATATGCAGAATATAAAAAATAGTAAAAGAGAAAATGAGTGGGAAAAATTAGAGAGGGTAACAGAGCATGAGAGACTCCTAACTCTGGGAAATGAACAAGGGGTAGTCAAAGGGGAGATGAGAGGGGGGATGGGTGACTGGGTGACAGGCACTGAAGGGGGCACTTGACAGGATGAGCACTGGGTGTTATACTATATGTTGGCAAATCGAACTCCAATTATATATATGTATATATAATTATATATATAATATATAATAATATATATACACTATATATATATATATATACACACACACACACACACACACACACAATGCACACATACAGGTTGCTGTACCAAAAAGTCTTTTCTAAGAACTTCAGTAAAGTACATGGAAAGTTCTATTCTGTTTTTGTGAGGAATGGGAGGGAAATGGGTTAAGATTGCACTCTGCATATATTCATATATATATATCCTCACCCTAGGATCATGCATGATTCTTACAAATGTACCTATTTTGTAAATATTGCTAATTAGATATATTTCTTCCATTCCCTCCCACTCAATGTCACTTTTCAGAACCTGGGTTCCTGTATGTTATTTGAGGTGATAAGACTATACAGCTGACAGGCCCACAAAATCATTATTGATCTTAATTAAACATCTGAGACATGTGAGTTATTTTCACATACCTCAGTATCCACAGGTCAACACCTTTACAAACATTCAGAGAAGATCTCTTTTCCTCTCCTAATCACAAGATAAATAAATCTCAAACACTTCTGTAGTCCCATCACTAGGGTAATGCTTTTTCCTACAGAAGAGAGTTTATAGCAAATAGGTGATAGGACATATTATCTCCCTTGATTCAATCTTGCTTGTTTTTTAGTGTCTTTGGGATTTTTCCCTACATCAATCAGGACCTCAAATGCGAAGAGAAAAAGGGATGGATATTTACTGAGTACCTTCTATATCCCATATAATAGGCTATGGTGTTTACCTATTTTAATCATCACAATTACTCAGAGAGGCAAGTGTTTTATTAATGCAACTGTTTAGACTGATAAGCAACTCAGAAAGATAAGTACGTCAGTCAAGGCCACATGGCCATGAGGTCTTGCATTTCATAATAAGCCAATCTGATGTTAGTGTTCATTTTTGTTGCTATTTTTACTCCATTGTTTCTCCCAACAAAAAAGAATGAAACATTATTTTAATGTAAGGATTTAATCCTTAATCTGTGCTATGGCTAATATACCAGGCTGGTTCATTGATACCAATTCTTGGCCACATTTATCCAGTCCTGCTTCCCTATGGAAACTTCAAAGTCTAAAATTCAATTTCCTAGCTTCCCTTGCAGCTAGAGAGGGCATACTATATAATTCTGACCTCACTGGCCAGTAAGATATGCCTGGATTTCTGCTATTGCACTACCCCTGCCTGGAGGTATAGCAACTATACTATGACTCAGAGGCAATAATCAGGAGATAGAAAGCAATACACAGAGGATGTTGAATTAGAAAGACAGGAGTGTGGGTCCCAGAGGCATTAACAGCTGCATCATCCTCAATCGCATACTTCTGGACTTTTTGCAACATAAAACCATCAATATCTAACTGGTTAAGCCAATGTCAATTGTGTTCTCTGGTAGTTGCTATTGAACAGTTACCAATCACTAACGAAAATAATGCAACTTCAGTAAGGGGCATCTTCTCTAAGATAGTTTCTATTGAAGGTGTATATTTAAAAAGACTATTTTATAGACCTTCTGAGTTTAGTGATTGTTTAAGAAGAGAGAGATCAATATGAGCAGGAGAAGGGAAGATAAATTTTACAGAGGAGTAGAAATTGATCTGGATCTTTCACAAAGTATAGGGAAGGAGGTAGCTCTTTAAGTGGGGCATACAGTGTGAGGAAAGTTAACAAGAGAAAAACATGTCTGGCATGTTCCAGGGACAGTGAACTCAGCCACATGACTTAAAGAAAGTTGGAGAAATAGGACAGGGTAGGTTAGACAGGATTCTGAAGCCAGCATGAAGAGAGAACAGCAACAAGTCCCAAACAACTGTAAGACGGGTAGCAATGTAGCAACATGGTACTCAAGGTAGTAAATCTGACAATAGTGCCTAAGACTGGTTGATGTGGCATACAGCTAGAGACTGATAAACAGGTAAAAAGGTATAAAAATCTAGATGTAAAAGGATAAAGACTCTGAGAAGAAGTAGGAATGAAAAGAATAGATATATTGCAAAGACTTTCTAGGAAGGATTCCACAGGATTTCAGTGGGAAAGCGTGGACACAATAAAGAATGGTGGTAAAGTCTCAAGGGGTGGAGAGTGGAGAAATGAGAGAGAACAAAAGAGGGCAAGGAGAATTGGCCTCACAGCCAATTAGAGGCAGCTCTGAGCTTTCCATTTACAGCAGGGAACATCATGCCTCTCAGAATCCCCATGTCTCTATCTGTAATGCAGAGAGAACTAGGCCTGCCTCTGTGAACAGCTGTGTTAGAAATGGCATATTTAATAATCGCTTAATAATACTTTCTATTGCTGTCATTAGTATTTGCAGGTAGAGAAGGTAGGTGAGCCACCTCATCTATAGGAAAATAATTTTGCTGATGAATAGGAATTCCAGAATCTTTGAGAAACTGTCAATACAGATAGCAGGACTTCAAATATAAGGGCAGTTTCAGGAATAGCATGATACATAACAGTTTAGACCTAGTCCTAAAAGGGCATCATGACCACATCTGTCTTTACAGATCATTAGTGAGAATGACCAACACTCCTATGGCAAAATGACACACTAAATTTCTAGATGCTACAAAAGTCTCAGTTGCCCACAAAACATAACCCTTTCTATTTTCTTTTTTTAAGATTTCATTTATTTATTCATAAGATACACAGAGATAGAGGCAGAGATAGAGGCAGAGGGAGAAGCAGGTTCCCCACAAGAAGCCCCAGGTGGGACTCAATCCCAGGACCCCAGGATCAAGCCCTGAGCCAAAGGCAGATGCTCAACCACTGAACCACCCATACGTCCCTCCCATTCTATTTATGTCCCACTCCAATACCTAACTGTGATGGCGCTCCCTGCTCTGTGTGTGTGGATTATGGCATGGAATAAGTCATCCTGGTATTACATGATCACAGAGAGCATTCATTCTGTAATCTCTGGGGTTACATTTCATTTACTTGTGTCTCAGGAGACAGAGGAGAAGAGAAGAGGAAGGCAGGAAAGGAAAGAAAGGAAGGAAATTAGAGAGGAGAGAAGAGGAAAGGGAAGGAAACTCAAGGGGAAAGGAAGGGAAGTAAATGGAAGATGCTTCCCACTGACTTACCTAAAGTTATATGATGTGGTGTTTAGACAGTAGATGGTAGCAACCTTCTGTGGGTGAGAATTCATCTTAAGTCATTTCCTGGAGTTTCAAATGAAGAGGAAGAAGCTCACATTTTTTTGAATACCCATAATGTGCAGACATTGAGCTACAGACTCACCTACTCCAGCTTCTCTGATGCTATGATACATCCTTAATGATTCCTGGTAGGTGCTACAATAACTTAACATAACTGAATGCAGACCACCTGAAGTATGAATTTTGCACTATATGTCCTCTCTGCCTGGAAGACCTTTCTCACAACTACAGGTGTCCCTCATGTTACCTTACCTGTACTCAAATATCTCTCCCTCTTAGAAGTCCTCCCAGATCACCATCTGTCCCATTCCTTCTCTCTTCACTCCATTTCTTTTCCTTCAGAGCACTTTTTTTCTCATTATATGACATATGCATGTTTGTTTATTATCTGTCTCTCCCATTCAATGAGAGCTTCAGAAGTTCAGGGCTTGAGTCTGCTGGGTACGGCCCCCACCACCAATATTCTGAATATGATGGGCACACAGTAAGTTCTACTCATGTAAAGAAATATACCTAACTCCCAAAGATACTAAGAATCCGGCCTCAACTTTTATAAAACAACATTCCCCAAGAAGTTTCAACCTCTAGTGTCAGACAAGAGGCTGCCACTGAGTGTCCACCCTGATTATGTCAGAAACCTGCTACTCTCCATCAACTAGAGCGCTTAGCAGGAGAGGTGCTGGGAACTACACGCCAGCTTTAATTCCTTCCCTATGGATTCTTGGCAACTGGGGCCCCATAATTTTTCTTTTCCAAATGGACTCCATGCAGTTGACACTTGCCCAAAAGGCCTCTACCCTCTGCTTTATAACAAATAACCAATTACCTAATCCGAGGTAATGTGGACTCTGATCAAGCTAATGAAGACATGGTGGCTGAAATGCTGTTTGCAGCACACAGTACCATTAGGGAAGATTAATCACCTTTTAACCAGCACTTCTGTATCCTGGCTCCAAGCAGCCAGAGAGAAGAGAGAAGCATCCATCACTTCATCTGAGCAACACCAAACGCTGCTGTAGCCAATCCATCATGGGGGACACTGACCCACTGTAGCAGGAAAGGGCAGCAAACAAACTAAGCATTCAGATAAATATGGAGACAAACATCCCCATGGTGCTAAACCGTAGGATGGAGTGCTGAAGAAGTTATGGGGTGACCACTTTTGTAGTTAGATGTATGTTCCCAATGACATGGCAATAGAAATCCAACTTCTAGCCTTTCAAAGACCATACCCTGATTCTTCTATTTAGACTTAACTCTTAGAAGACAGAAGCAATGTTTGTTTTATCTTATATTTTATCTGACAGCACCTAACATATAAATGACCGTAAGTAGAGAATCAGTAAGCATTTATTAAATTCCTGTTTGTGCAAGGTGCATTGAACAATCTCATGTTCTTTAGGTTTGGTGCTTCTCTTCTAAGAGCCTACAGTCAACCTCAAAAGGAACTGTATGGCAATTTCCAGTGCCCTACTTTTAAATCCCCAAGAAAATGTATTAAAACATTGTTTACCCAGAATATGTACGATTTGACCTATTCTGGGTTCACAGTATTTCTGGAGTTTAGATTCCTTAACTACAAAAAGTACTCTAAAATAAAACATAAAAAACAACAATTTTACATAACATATAGCTTTGTACAATTGTAGTTCAATGTCAAGAAGAGCTGGGGCTCAACAAAATGCACAAAGAAGGGATCCCTGGGTGGCACAGCACTTTAGCGCCTGCCTTTGGCCCAGGGCGGGATCCTGGAGACCTGGGATCGAGTCCCACATCGGGCTCCCGGTGCATGGAGCCTGCTTCTCCCTCTGCCTGTGTCTCTGCCTCTCTCTCTCTCTCTGTGTGTGACTATCATAAATAAATAAAAAATTAAAAAAAATCACAAAGAAACAAGAATATCTGCAAGTCTTATACCACCCCTGGGACTATTGCATTCCTGCCACCTTGCCCCTGTCTTGAATCGCTTACCCCTACAACACAAAGTCAGCTGGGCTGACACAGCTGACCTTTGCAACCTCAAAGATGATGTCATTGTCATCTATGCATTCTTTACTTATCATATGGCATGGATTCAAACAAATGGATGATCATGTTTAACATAAAGAATCTTCAAAAAGAGTTCTTTTGTACGACGCTGCCCGTGTTTAGGTACTACAGGGCCACTTTTCTAATTATTCACACAACCTTGCATTTGTGCATTAGGAACCCATTGTTTGCACCACCTCTTATGGTGCTTATCACCGTCAATCTAGTATTTGAGCAAATTGCGCATTCCCATCCTCTCCACTAGATTGTAAGCTCTTGAACCATGGGCTGAATCACACTCATCCACAGATCCCCTGAAGTGTCTGGCACTTCCAAGTGAATAGAGGCACTTAATAAACATCAGTAGAATTGGATTTTTTGAAGAGACCATACATCAAAAGAAGTAAAATGAAATTAATTTAATTGAAGCTTATTAAAATGCACTTTTGCCTCTCTCTCCACTGCACAGGAAATTCAAGCCAGCATGAGCTGGAAAGCAACTTCAATATCAAAACTAAAGACTATTGTTCTTTAGTCTTTTGCTATAACTAGTGACACGGTAGTGGTTAAGGTCAGGGAGATCAGTACTTGCAACCCCCAAAATGTTCCCGAATAAGCTGGGTAACACTGAGCAAATACCTTATTATCATTATCTTGATTTCCTTATCTGTCAGATTACAGAGTGGCTATGAGGATTTTAAATGGTGTAAAATATATATTGAACATCCAGCATAATCTCTGAATCATAATGAACATATCTTTAAAAGCTACCAACCACATTTTGTGGCCAGAATTAAGCTCCATTGTGGTAAGACCTGAATCTAAACTCTACATTATGAAAGAGTACAATGTAAAGATCACACACCTAAATTGGAAACTCAATATTTAAAAAGAAAAAAAAAAAAAACACTAAGACTCTAGAATCAAGCCTACAATATAGCAGATACAGTCAGAGGTTATTTCCATGGTGATGTCCTTGTACACAAGAGGGATTAAATGGCTTCCTCCACTCAAAATCAAAAGAACAAATTTTGTTTTTAAATGTTGAGTTTCCTTTCCTGCTTGACCTGACTCAAATCTCTGCCCCTCTACTCAAGCTCACTATCAGTGCCTTCAGTGTATCACTAGGAAATGTGAGGCCATCTCTAGCCTAAGCCACACCCAAACCTTCTCTCTCTGTTTTGTACATGGCATTGCTCCTCTGACCAAACCCTACTTCTCCTTCTACTAGATCTTACCTCCTTCACGGCCATGCACTATTAGTCAGCATCTCCCTCCTAAATGTCAAACTCTTTCCTTTCTCTCTGCCTGGATACATAATCAGGTCTTTCAGATTAAACTATAATTGTCAGTTGCCTGGTGTCTTCTCTCACTACTTTCCTTCAGGACACCCCATTTACTCCTGATCCTAGTATTCTTACCATTTTACTGGCATGGCTCTTGACCTCTTACTAAGATGATCTCCCACTTGCCGAACCCAACAACTGCTCTCTTCCAGGAATGGAGGATTCTGACACTGAGGATTTCTCCTTTCTTTGTACAATTATACTCTGTTGGCTTCTGTGTCACTGGAATGCTCTTATTCTAGACCTTTCTGGCCTTCCTTTCCTCTATCTATCAAAGGCACTGCCTCCCTTCAAGCACAGGCATGGTGCTCTCCCGCACTCTGTTCCACTGCTATTCAAACATCACTTCCTCACAGAAGTCTTCCTCAACCACATTATCCCTGACCCTGCTCCTTCTCTCTTTACCCTCCTTTGTCTTCATAGAATTTATCACTGTCTTTATTATATATGTTTATTTATTTATCTGCCACTAAAAGAAAATTAGACATCAGGTTATTGAGAAAGATATATTATTCCTTAATGTGAAATGTGAGAGTGAAATGTGTGCAAATAATTAGAGCAGTTGACTTTATCTGAGGCCTCGATGTGTCCCAGGTTTTGGAACAGTCATTTATAACTTGTCCTCATCTCATCCTCGAGACCAGACATCCTACTGCAAAGGTGCATTTCCACCATGAGAGAACCCAGAGTTATGGGAGGTAACTGACCAGTGCTGCACAGCAAAGGCTGGCTTTGAACAGGACCACTGTCTTCAAAGTATTTTTCTCTCCATCACCTATGCTAAAGGAATGAGGGCAACAATTAGTTGGAGTAGAGATTAGAAAAGAGAAATATTTTTCCAGTTCTAGAGACAGAGAAAGTCTGTACTGAGTGAGGAGTTAAAAATTAAACTAGTCTTGAAAGATGAATAAGATTTTGATAATTAGAGAAAAGAGCCAAGGCAGGAAGGCTGAATATCCTGGAAGCACCTGGATATTTTAGTCACCCTTGATTTAGAAAAGGATGATTTTTATCCTTAAACAGACAATTTATTCTCTTGGAAACAAATATTGAGACACCAGTAATAGGTTTATTGGACTACTTTTAAAAACCTGTGTCAGGGAAGACAGAAAGTATCTGAGAAGTCAGGATGAATATACTTACTACATATTCATTTACTGATCGACTTATTCATTCTACCTATATTTATTAGGGGCCTACTCTTTGTAAAGGACAGTAAAAGATAAGAAGATAATAAAACATTATCTACAAAGAGTCCATAGTCCTACAGCAATAAAGCAAATTAATATAAAATTATCATAATGGTAAATTATTATCAGACAGATCCCAATAAAGTCATCTAGGACCTCAGATATTGGAGAAATCACTTGTTTTGATACACTGAGAGGGGGCAGTGCCAAGGTGGATTGGGGGGCAGTGGTGGTGTCAAAGAAAACTGTTTCTCCCATAAAAGCTTTCTTATGTTGTTTTTCATATTGTTTTTTTTTTTATATTGGTTTTGTTTTATTTTTTCCCTATTATCAAACCATTTTATTATAAGAAGTGTCTACTGTAAGGTCATCAAAGGCTTATCTTTATAGCAAAGACTATTTGGATTGTTGTTTTCAATTCCTTGTTATAAAATTTGATATGCTGTCTAGCTGCCAAACTAGCTTCATCTGATAATGAGAGAAAATGCCCACAGACCAGTTTTCAAATGATCCTATGAAGAGAAGTTTCTGTTCCTTCTATCCTTTTCCTGTGGCCCATCATTTAATCCCCACTCAGTCCATTTTTAACAGAGAGATTTCCATGTCTCCATCATGCATATGCTATAAAATGCCTAAGCTACTCAAAATTACTGTGGTAATTTGCTTCAGGTACCCCTAGAGTATAGTGGCCAACCTTAGTCATAGTTCTAGGTAGCCCTGTCACCTGTCACTTGTCAGAGCGACTTCCCCCATCTCCCCTCCAAGCTATCTGAATGACTGCAGGAAGGACTAGCACAGTCTGAGTCCCATGGTGAATTTAACATAAAGAGTAGATAATTTGAGAAGGAGGGGTAAGGGAACTGAATGATGTACAATGAAAGAGAAGTTTTTGAACAATTGTATCTTCATTCTCATTAGTTTCCATGAATCTTTTTAATTCTTCCTTAATTTCCTGGTTGACCCTTTCATCTTTTAGCAAGATGGTCCTTAACCTCCACGTGTTTGAAGTCCTTCCAAACTTCTTTTTGTGATTTAGTTATAATTTCAAGGCATTATGGTCTGAGGATACGCAGGGGACAATCCCAATTTTTGGTATCGGTTAAGACCCGATTTGTGACCCAGTATGTGGTCTATTCTGGAGAAAGTTCCATGTGCACTTGAGAAGAATGTGTTCAGTTGTGTTTGGATGTAAAGTTCTGCAGATATCTGTGAAATCCATCTGGTCTAGTGTATCATTTAAAGCTCTCGTTTCTCTGAAGATGTTGTGTTTAGAAGATCTATCGAGTGTAGAAAGCGCTAGATTGAAGTGTATGTGGTAGAAGGACTTGCATCTAAGGTGAGTCTACATGGATGGATCTAGCTCATATTTTGCTGTGGCCTCACAGCATTGTGAACAGGATCAGGTACTTGGGAGGGCTGGAGAACTAAAGAAGTTCTTGTATAAAGGGTGGGTGAGCACACACCTGGGGTGGCCATGGGTGACTCCCACCAGGTAGGAAGTAGTTCTCTGATCCTGTTTCTGTTCCTAAGAAAGCCCAAACCTAACCTTAAGAGTCAAGCACAGAGAGTGCTCAGCTCTCCGTTAATTCCAACATTTGAGGGTTACTCTACTAAGCACCAGGTTTACAAGTAATGAACAAAACAGATGGAATATCTATCATGGAGTTTATTATCTGCCTACAAGCCTTTCCTCCATTCTCAACTCCAAATAGGCTTGATGCAATGGAGTCCGTTCTCAGCCTCCTCTGTCATCTGCTCCAGTGTTTGCTCTCTGCAGCCCGGTTTACCACTGGAGGCAGCATCCTCCCTTGTTGCTATAGTTCATAGACTTGGAAGCCTCAGCTAGAGCAGGAACAGCTTCAGGGGGTAAGAAGAACTGCTCTTAATCACAGATTAGGGTTGCTTAGGGTCATTTAATCAGACAATGGCTGACTTAAGCACAATTCCCCAAAACCCCTAAATTAGACTCTTCTACTGCATGTATCTGTAGCACCTTGAATCTCTCCTTTTGTACCATTCATCATTCCTGTAGCTATTTTTTTTCCTGTAGCTATTTATTAAAAGCCTGTGTTTTCCACTTGATTTCAGGCTCTAGTAGAGCTGACACTGTGTCTATCATTTTCACTGCGCTAGCTCCTGCATCTAGAATATTCTTGGTGTAAAGTAGGTGGACGAAAATATTTGTTGAATTTATTTTAAATTTGCAGGCACTCTCACTAGCTGACTATTATAAGTGGTTTCCCAATTATAAAACTATTTCCCCTGCACAAGATTTTTAAGCCTGGAGATCATTCGTTGCTGCAAAAAGGGCCTGGAACCCAAGGCAGATTTTAGAGAGACAGTGATCCTTACATCAAAAGAAAACCAGACATAAGCCAGAGTGGGGATAAAGATGTGTGATATAGATGTGTAGTAGTGTGGACCCAGAGGTCCTGGATGTGTATGCATATATTTCCTCCCTATTGCACAAAGATACTTGTGTTCAGCCTCTGCCACTTTACAGCAAGATTGCTTGGCTTGTGGCTGCTGCATTAAACAGGCTTATATGCAGAAAGAGCAAAGAATGGACACAAGGGGACATGAGTGAGGTGAAAAGGGGAAAGACACTTGCTTTGGAAAATTACCAGCAGCCAAAGAAGAGTGGCCTTTCAGACCTGGTCCTAGACATTGAAGAACCACTTGAGAGTACTCTTTAAGAAGGAGTAAAAGGCCAATGAGATTTTGAGGACAGAGTAGCTATCTACACCAGAGAAAGCAGAAATCCTAAAGCTAAAGAGAATTTATGTCCTGTCCAAAGAACCCAGAAGAATCTAAGGAAATGGCTCTCTGCTATAGGACAGTGTTTACTGATGTTAAACTACTGTGTTCAAATGTGCATCTGGCACACATGGCAAGGCCACATCCCTTAAAACAAAGAGCCTCTCCCTTAGCTCATGATTCCAAGTGTCAGTCTTCTTGAGAATAGCCAGACCTTGAAAGAGGAAGCTAAGAGTGGATATTAGAATAGAAAGTGAGGTGAGCCTTGGAACAGAATCAGCAAAGTCCTTCTCCAGGCTTTGCTGTCTTTGCTTTGAGGTCAGAATTCTAGTCATGCTAAGGATCTTAAGACAAAGGTAGTTTCTGACTGGGAGAAAGCCCTGTAGGGACCCCATGAGGGAGGACCACGGTCTATGAGCTCGCTCTAAGGAGCCACAGCTAGAAGCCAATGTGCTACCTCCTCCATGATTGTGAATCTATCAGACAAGTCTTAAAGACAGCACCCTGTCTTAGCTGTGGCTTGCAGAATTGAGGAAAAATCACATCTGAGTTAAAGCAGGGAGGGGGAAACAGTGATTTTTAAACATGGTCCCGTAGTGGCAATGGAGAAGGGGCTTCCCAGGGAGAATGAGAAGTCCAGTAGCACCTTGCCATAAGGAGATTTTCACTTTTCAGCTCATTTTACAGAATGATAGTGCCAACCATCATTGATCCTGATCAAATGGATTTTCATACCAGGTCTTAGGAACTTGTGATTTAACAACCTATGAGTCCCATGAGGGCAGGGAAGATTTTTATCTTGTTTGTCATTTTATTCCTAATGCCAAATACAGTATCTGATACACAGGAATTTCATAACTAGTTGAACAGCTAATAAATGAATCTTATATTTTACTTTCATATCAGTAAAAAGAAACCCCAATATTTATGAGTGAATGAATGCATTAAAATGAACATTCACTTTAGAGACATATAAGTCATGTAAGGTGATTACTTATAGATTCTCCTAGGTTGAATGATCAACAAAATATTGATTTAGGAAAACAGGTAAATTCTGTGACTATTAAATTATTAAGGAAAAAGCAAAACCAGTTTAATGAAGACCCTGATTTAGCATTTCATACTCAGCAAGGTGGTTGGTAAAGTCTAATGTGAATAGAAATGCATTCAGCATTTCAAGAACAAAAGCTTCTTTGGAAGAAGTTAATAATCCCTTTGAGATTATTGCCTACCCACAGAAAGTGAAGTAGGCTATTACTGGGATCTTGTTTTTGTCTTAACATTTATTAAATACCAACATTGTACAAGTAGCTTTGGTACATATAGAATTAGACAAAAATTGGTCTGCTTTAAATCCTGCCACTCTAACAATACAAAAAAAAAAAAAACAGAACAGATATATGAAGAATAGAATAAACTCATGATGGTTATAATTCAAGAAGTTTTTGGTGAGAGCCATTATTATATTCACTACAATAGATATACTTCTTTTTTTTTTACTTCCCTTAAAATAACATTTTAATTTGGGAAGAAGCAGGGTGGGCTTTAAAACAATTTAGGAACCCTTTTTGGCTTGCTGGAAATTCAACTATACATATTCTTATTAGGTGAAATTCATACAGGCAGAGCTATAAAGTCCCTGAGCTAATCTTTACCACCAAAGCGCTACCACTATCACCACAAACACTTATACATCGTGCATTTCCCTATCACCTTCAAATACAGTAAGACAGGCAGAGAATTCAGAATCAGTGTCAAAAACATCACTATGAATTCCTGCTTCCAAATGCTGAAGGAAATTTGCTTACCAAAGGTTAAATGAGTATGATCACAGCTAAACCCTTCTGAAGCCTCTCCATCTACAGTTTGAGGAAAAATAAAATGTTGAAAATAGCAAGCAATCTTTAAATAATTAAGCCAACGAGCTCATCTGTTCTTGCATAATCAATTCCTCAGTAGCCTGAAAAGCTCAAGGAGAATCAAGATCTAAAATTCTCATGAGGGGAAGACTATGACGGACTTTGCACAGACTCTATATCTGGGCTGTCACCTAGAACAACTCAACTGCTCTCTGGTATCCTCTTGTGCCTTCTGTAAAATGGGGACAGATGACACTGTTTCCAGTAAGACTTCGTGGGGCCACATATTCTCCAAAGGCTCTCCTATAGCTTTCAGAAAAATAGCTCACACTCAATTTAGTATTCAAAATCTCCCCAATTCTGACCCCATTCATGTCTCCAGTGAATATCATCGTTATGCCCTCAGCTACCAAACTCTTTCAATTCCCCACTCACAGAGGGTCTCAAATTTTGTTGTTGTGATGTTGTTGTTGTTTTAAGTCCTCTTCCTGTGCCTACCTCTCTCCTTTATTCTCTTCCCCATTTGGTCATCCTTCCTGATTCAGCTGGCCTGCATGTTTTTAGCCATTTCATCCTGATTAGATGCCCCTTCAGTGGTCTCCCAGGCCCCCCATTTTGTACTGGTCATTTGTGCATACTGCCACCAGTCACTGAGCACACTGTCTTTCACCTTCTCTTTACCTCCCCCACTAGACTTTAGGCTTTTTGGGGAACTGAGCATATATTACATCTCAGTGCCCCCAGTGCCTTGGTACTTAGCAGACACTCATAAGCGAGTAGATAAATAAACATTATTTCAAGTCGTCATCTGGGAAACTTTTCTGTTTGTGATCACCCTCTGCTATCTGGTACGGGAGTCTTAGATCAAAAAAGTACTCCTTGATGGCAAGAGCGCTTCATTTGTTGACAAGTCAACAAATAAGTCCCTGTATAATAATGGAAATGAGTCAATGCAGTACATTTAGTTCACCTTGTTCAAATCACTGTCCCCTCCCCTTTTTGTCTCCACTGATTTTAAGATATAATGAAGAAAATTAGGGCTGGGCTATGCACATATCGCAGGGCAATCTTTGAAGCCAGCATGCTCTATACATGGACATCCAAAATGACAAACTTGGTTGAGCACAGTTTCCGGCACTTATCATGGCTTGCTCCACTCTGTATGAGGAAAGACTCATTACAAGTGCAGCCTGTCAACATAATATGCTGATGAGGTAAATGAACTAGTTCCAATTACTGATGTTTCTTTTTTTTTTTTTCCAAAATGAGTGAATATAACTTATTGAAAAAACTTGAAAAAAGAAGCATCCAAAATTTTCAAATGGGTTTAATTATCTTGGTTCTAAACAGTGATAATGATGGAGAAAACCCAAATTGAACAAACCTAACTGGCACAGTCCTGTTAATCAGCCTTGAATTGGGTTTTTTCCTGGACCTACATGGGGGGGGAGGGGAGGAAATCCAGGCTCATTAAATTTGACCTACAAGACCAAAGCACCACCTAGCGGGGAAAATGGAAAACAACTGCTTTTGCACAGAATCTCCTTTTTTTAAACCTCAGACAAATGTTTTCTTGGATCACCAGTCTCTCAGTGTCTACTGAATTTACAAATTCCTCTTTTAAATTTATGCTAAAAATTAATTGCAGACTTACAAAGAAAGAACAAACAACAACTTCTTTTATTATCTCTCAAACCCGTTAACACAAACACTCAGGGCCTCTACGTAAATAGAGATGTGTGGGTTGCACACCATCTGTGTGCAATGCTATTTGCCAAGTAGCCTCTTATAGCAACCAGCATTGCCACGACCAGAGCTCCTGGCCATCTACTGTCACTGGATTTTGTCTGATCCCAATCTGGGAAGGTGGTAAGGTCAAAATCTATTTTGTGCCACAGCATATGGAAAGACAATATGGCAGAGAGGTTAACAGAGCATGAACTCCTAATAGACAAACCTGGATTTGAGTCCCAGGTGCTTCCTAGTTTTGTGTCTCATGGATCAGACATCTCAATTCTTCTATTACAGTGTCCTTCACCAAGTGGGAGGAATAATAAGAATATCTACTTGTTGGGGTAATAATATCTACTTGAAAGATTGTCATAAAAATGAAACGAGAATATAAATAAACCAGCATTGTATCTAAAATTAGGAAACATGCCACAAGAATCTCTTAAAAGTTTTGTTATTTTATTAACTTATTCTAATTTCTATCAAATTGTTTCAATGAGGCAAAACAAAGTCCATGAAATGGAATATCACTAACATAGCTACACTCTCCCTTGTGGGATTCTGTAATTCTTCAAAATAATCACCTAATATATGTTGACAAACAACTTGTAGGATTTTCTTATCAATCTAGGGATATGTTACACTTCTATGGGTCCTAGATAAAATTCTACAGACTTCATGTGTAATGTGCTGATGTGACCCAAAGAGTAGTTGGTTGGTTTTATGACACGAAACTCACCCTTAAACCAAGACAGAAAGAAAGGATGAGAGTATTCCCAAGTCACTACACACAAATCCACAGCAAATATGCTTCCCAAATTTCATTTTCCCTAACTATATTTAGAGAATACTTTGAACCAGCAGTCGGGCTAAAAACAAAATATTTTAACAGATCTGGCTAAACGAAGTATAGAAGGATCTGACAGGATAAATTCCAAAGGTCTTCTTTTTTTTTTCCAAAATGACTAAAACTAAAAGTATTTTTTCCATAATGCATATGCATCAGAGCCTCTAAGCAATCTGTATATTTTGAACTGGAGAGAGAAACATTCTCCATATTCCTCAAGAGAAAAAGTGACAACACAGAAATGTCTTGCAATCTCATCTTCTTTGCTGGCTTTTTGCAAAAGAAGCCTTCATTTAACTTCAAGGCAGAAGGGAGTGGACCAACCACAGGCATTTATAACAAAGAGACAGATGGTTGAACGGTCACCTGTCTGGAGAAATTATTCACAGAGGGGAAAACGAACAACAGAGACTGAATAGTGTATATTCAGTGTGTATATGTGTATGTTTTAATAACCTCAAACTATCCTTTCAGCTTATAATCTGAACCTCAATCACAGCAGTAAAAAAAAAAAAAAAAGAATTGGAGAAAGGACAGAATTTTTAGTACTAACCTCACTAGAGATGGATGATATTAAATACTCCCATTTGATCATGATGGATGGCCCTTGCTCTGTACTCTGGAAAATGAGTAACCGCCCCCACAAAGCACCTCTCTATAGGCTTCTTGAGGAAAAGGAGGCCTCTCTCCTGTCCAAATCCGACAACTGGATTTAATTGTGCATGGAAGTAAGGAGTCCCTGGGGTTTAGCATCATGTTGACTCCAAACCACCAGCATCAGAGGTAAATGGATTCAGCTGGATCCCTGGATTTTCAGTAAAAACAACGAAGAAAGAGAATCTCTTATTTCAGAATATTCCTTTGGCTATATTTTCAATCCATATCTGTAAGTGATATTATTGTTTCTTTTTTTCTGGGATCTATTTTTCTATCCACATGGCTCTCGAAACCAATGTCGCTAAGAATGGTGCCCTTCAAGATATTGATGATTTTTTTCTTGAACCTTATGAAGAATATGAACCAATACATTATAAGCACTTAAAATATTCATACTTACTAAGTATTTTAACATGTATAGAGAAGATTACTTTCCCAGGAATAAGCTGGAAGAACTATTAAGGAAACACGAGAGACCAGAACAGGGTAGAACAGTGTAATGGTTAGGTCCTTAACTCTCTTTCTAAATATCATTATTCATATTACCTAATTTGAAGAGCAATAGAAAAATTTTGAGATTTAATGCAATCACCAGAATATACACGCCAGGGGTTTCCTTTTATACATAATTTTGGGGGGGCAGGGAGGCTTGAACTGGTAAGCTCACAGTAATTATGATTTTTTTAAGAGAAGGAAACTATAATTCCTAAGTTGGGCAATAAATAGGTGCATGAGTATCTGTTTTGTTAGTTTTATACTTTGCACATATTAACATATTACAAATATTATTTCCATGGTGTTCAACAGTTAATAAAAACAGGAAAGTCTAAAAATAAGTGAAAAGTAAATTACAGTCTTTGGCAATTGTGACAAAAAGCTAACACTTATTAATAAAGATGATGGGTACAGTGTGTTGAACATACTCTGTATTTTCTGTATGTATAAAACTTTGCATACTTTTAACATTCAGTTGGGCTTAAAAAAAATCACATGTTGCTGCTTTACATTCCAAATTGGTTTAGGTGACAAAGTTTAATGGTATTGATTCTTAAGAATGATTTTCTAATTTCTCAAAGAAGGACAGTTTCTGTCTTGGGCCCTCAAAACACTGAATAACTTCCATGGGTATCTAAACAATTTATAAAACAGTGGTAGGGTTTATCTCCCAAATGGTACAATAAAATCACAGAGAATCTGTGTAACCTTGGGTTGTCCTGCTTCAGCCACTTGACAGAGCCTAAACTTTTTAAGCCAGAGAACCAGAAAATCATAGGATTAAGACAGAAGCAAATAGTAGCAACCTTGCACCCATCTTCTCGGGGGTGGTATATGACCACGATTTATCAGTTTTTCCCACATAATCCTATCATCAACACATTTGTTTTGTTTTCTGTTGTCCTTAAAGAAAAAAAATTTCAAGACTTCTTTTGGAAAAACAATCCCAGACAGTTGAATTTTACCCAATGCCACATTTGAGGATTCTTTTCAGTACTAACAGCTGACAGAAAAGACAATCAACTAATAATAACAAATGAAGCAACTGTGTAAAATATGGAGTCCCGTGTTTCAATGTGCACAGCCTGAAAAAGATTGCTGGAATGCAGTTCATGTGTATGCATTACAGACGCCTTGATAATATTCACACCACATTGTGCAAAAAAAGGGAAGGGGGACCTGAAACATTTGATATGCCTCATACCTTTGCTACATGAACTTTTTTGACAAGAATTCTGTCAAAATATATATCAAAAGATTCTGCTGTTGCAGGGGAGGTTATCTACACACTTTAAACGTTCAGAATTCATCCTTTTCAAAAGGGATAAATTACACACATTTCAAACTGAGGCAGGAAATAACAGTTTTGAATACTTCATGCATTTTGGCTTAGCAGCAGGGAGCTTGGGAAGGATTCTGAGGAGGAGTCAGAGCCCTCTGGTATTTCTATCTGCTAGAAGCCTGGATGGAGCCTGGACACAGTAGCAGAATTTAGCTGACCGCAGTTTTGCCTACATCAGGGAAAACAGTGAACTTGGACTGAACTTGTCTCCAGTCATATACATCCAAGGGCATTAAAATTATAATTTAATCAGAGAGGCCGTAATAGTACTTTGCACTGGAAATCATACAATAAATATGATCTAACAGTTTTTTAAACCAATGTAGGTTGAAATACCAAGTACTGTTAGAGGAATAGAGAAAAGGCTTTTTCATATGAGTAAATTTTTCTTGACTTTTTAAAAAAATCTTTAATTGTAAAAACCAAAAACAAAGTTAAGGCTAAAAGGAGTAATAACAAAGTTTATAAATTTCAAATGGGGTAGATTTCTTAAATGTTTGCCACTTCATAAATTCTTTGAATATTATAATTGATTGTGTCCACTTACATGCAGCTTATAGTCAGGTTGAGGCTAATCTTAAAATTCTCATGGCCAACTCCTCAGGTACATATCTGTCTATCATCAACCCTGGCTTTCACAAGCACCTCCAAATGGTTTCCTTGCTTTCACTTTGCTTCCAAAAATATATTCATTGAATTCTCACTGTGTATAGACACCACATAAAGGTCTAGTTATTTATTTAGTGGTGACCAAATGAATGTGGTATCTGCTTTCATGGGGTTTACTGTCTTTTTCAAATCACCACTCACACTCTGTTAGAGGGCTCCTTCTGAGACACAGCTTTGCCCATATCACACACTTGCTCAAAAACTCCCACTCATCCTATTGCTCCAGAATCTTCCACCTCTAGACCCCCTGGATCAAGACCTTACCTGAGCTACCTCTGACCACCCTTCACACCACAGCTATGCCAGTCACTCTCCATCCCCAAAATAATCCCTGCCTTTTCTTATTCTCCTGCTCTCAATCACCTTCTACATAACATTGAGCTTTAGCAGAACCAAGCCTATATTCTTTTTTTTTTTTCCAAGCCTATATTCTAATCAAAGATAAATGACTATGCTGGGCTCTGTAGAAAAGTACTAGTTATGCAGGTACCTGAAAATGGATTTAGTTTTTAGTGAAGCTTAAAAAAAAATAGAGAAAATAATTAAATAAAAGTCATCCATAAGAATAAAACTATTTCCTTGCAAGAGACAGGGAGTAACTTAGATCACATATTACGGACCCTCTTTAGGACACAGTACAGTAGGGTCATGTATTTCCCTCTCCAAGAACACAGAGAGGTAAGAGGTTTCCAATGGCATAAAGAAGGTGCATGCCCAAAGGAAGTCTGCCTGTCCATGCAGAAGACCAGATGGCTCATGGGAACAAGCAAAACCTTTGAGGCTATGGAGAGTAGAAGGCTGGATAAGGAGGCACGAGAGAGGAGAGAAACAGACATTTAGGGAGCAGTTACTAGCAACAGGAAATTATCTTGGTTAGATGGCCAGGCATTTGAAAGAGTCAGGTTATTAGAAAACCCATAACATGAAAATTGAAGTCACCAAGGATAATGCAAAGGATGGAGTAAGATAAAAAGGCTATGAGCAAGGAACTCAGTGTAGAATGTTCTTCACATCCCAAAGGCCAGTAGATGTTGATGGTGAGGATAGGGGAACACAGTATAGGACACTGTGAGATGTCACAAAACAATGAGTGTGAATTGTGCTCTGATTCCAGGAAGAAGGGGACTGGGAAGAAAGTGTCCTTCACTGAAATGGACTTTAACAGATGTTATGTCACTGTGGCATATCCAGATTATAGTTAAGGCATAGATGTTGAACCAATAAAGGAGTTTGTTCTCATTAGAAAAATACACAACAGTGTGCCCATGTGATGACAATTACTTAATCATTTATGGTCTACTACTAACTTGGCATCAACTATCTGTCATCAAAAATAAATAATATTTGTATAAACACATTTCTACTATACAAAGGCTCAGAAGTAAATAAATCACACTTCCCTCTAATTAATAACTGAATATAAAGAGAAAAATCATTCCCATGTGAGTTTACTTTCAAATGAATTTAAATCTCAATCATCTCAAATTCTTAAAGCTTTGTTCTCAGTAGCAAATAGAGCACAGAAGTGCAAATTCCCTACATAATTATTCTTAGAAGTGCTGTTCTTAAGATGGTTGGAATTTCTCTTTTGGATACCCTCTCCACCAATCCTCTTCCCACACATTAAGCAATCACACTCATCACATTTTCTTTCCTCGAATACTATCAGCTTCATAGGTTCCAAAAAGGTAATAGCATTCTGCTCATTGAAACCGATTATCAAAATCACCATGATTGAGATTTTGGTCTTGTCTCCTAGTGCTCAGCAGCTGAGCCCATTCTGGAGGACTCCTGGGTAATGGGTATATAATGTTACTGAGACTTGGCTTCTTTCTCAGTTAAACTCCACTGGAGTCATCTTCCCATGGCAGGCAATAATTACCACATTAGGCTGCTCAGATAATAAACCAGAGATTCCACAGTTCCCTGGGGATTTTTTGTTTGTTTTTGTTTTCTGTCAAGAGTAAATAGGGAACAAGAGGCTAACCATGAGTTTTCCACTATTTGACCCCATGTCCAAAGTTAAAGCTGTATCATATCAAGTATCAAACTTGGCCTGGTCTTTCCTTAGAGCCCCAGACTGAAAGAGTACTGAAACATACCGAGGAGAGATGGCTGAAATCATCTATTAACAATCCATTGTGAAAGCTAAATTAGGTTCTGTGTTACTGCTGCAAATGAACTGATTTGAAAATGAATTACTATCTACAAAGTTCATATTATATATTAAGATTTCTGGTAATAATGGAGGCTGCAAAGATTGCAGTTTTGTTTCCTTTTTCTAATAAGTGACAAGAACCAAAGATTCCTGGACAGTGATTCTCCTCTATTTGAGGAAAGAACCAAAAATAAGACATGAGATTATGGAAGGTACCAGAATCCCTTGGTGTGCTTGAGAGTCTGAGCAAGTACTACTTTAAAAAATCAAGATATTTACAGGAAAGGTAGTAGAATCCTCCGAAACTGACTTAGGTTTTGGTTGAATCATACAGACCCATATTCAGGAATATGTTTACATTTAAAGTTAGAACATATAAAAAAATCAGTGCCACTTGAATAATCTAATATTAGCAATACTACCACTCACATCCACCCAGCACAGCTCAAGTCTATAATTTCTGGAAGATACCATAGTCAACATAATATATACAAGCTGGTTGTCTAGGAAAGATGGTAAATACACAAAAGCAGTAATGAATTTAGTAAAAATTCTACTTGTTTTATTTTTTGGTAACATTGTTCTTCAATGAGAGGGTTACATTTTCTTTAATTTTTTAAAAAGATTTTATTTATTTATTAATGAGAGACACAGAGAGAGAGGCAGAGACATAGGCAGAGGGAGAAGCAGGCTCCATACAGGAAGCCGGATATGGGATTTGACCCCAGGACTCCAGGATCACGTCCTGAGCAAAAGGCGGATGCTCAACTGCTAAGCTATCCAGTCATCCTGAGAGGGTTACATTTTTTATTTAAACTGCTACCAGGAAGAAAAACTCTTCATAAATCAATACTCTGCTTTACACCTATTATTTCTAATCCTGTTAACAAAATTGAAACTTTTGCGAGGTACATATTGGGGAGTTGTGCTGCATTAATTGCCAAAGGCCACCGAGTTAGGAGGACAGGAGCCAGGATTTGAACCCACTTTTTACTCTTAAGTCTACATTAATCCCCCTTTTGATGCTGATTCATGCTGTCTCTCAGTTCTAAATATAAATACAATGGGATTTGAAGAAGAGATCAATATGGACTAAAGTGGCCAGAGAAAACTCCCCAGAATAGGTGAAACTCGGTTGGATCCTAAAGCCAGGTCAAGGAGAAGGAAACCTTCCAGGGGGGAGGAACTAGAGAAGCAAGGGCATAGGGGTATAATGATCATGGAAAATGCTGAGACAGTGACATGTGACAATGAGAACATTGGCCTTATTAGATGGCACACAGCCATGAATATTAAAGGAAAGGTGGTCAATATAGACAATTTTTTTAAAAAAACCAAGAGTAGGATTTGGGCTACAAGAGCAACCCCTGGAGGTTCAGGGTGGAGGAGTGATAAGACAAAAAAAAAAAAAAATGCTCTGGGAAAACTAAACTACAACTGGTACACAGGATAGATTTCAGAAATAAAAGCAGGGAGGCCAACAACAGGGAATTCAAAGACTGCCAAGGAAAGCAGCAGGGAGCAGCATTTTTAACACACCCTATGTTGCCCAGTTGATTTTCACTGTCATGGCTTCAGTAGAACTGCATGTGATGCTCCTTCCTGATTTTCTCTCTCTGAAGAATCTGTCACCAAAACATTCCATGTGACAAGAGATGCAGCTTTAGGAGATATAGCCACAATCAAATATTACCTAGGAAACCAAATATAACTAAATGCAGAATGTTACCCCACACTGGGAAATAGCTGTGAGATTTGGTTATAGCTGTGTTTATTGTTCATTAAACTTTATGTAATAGGAAAATATGCTAAATTAATCCAAATGCAAATTAAATAAGTTAGATGTTGGAAATCCATGTGGTGTGTTGAGGGGATTGGAATAAAGCCTCTACCATCACTGAGAGTTTGTTTGGCAAACTCACTTATTTTAATACCTTCTTTTCCATTTTCCCCATTCTCAGTATTTTCATGAGTCAGGGACAACAGGCATGTGTGATGATATGTGTGCTGAGCTGCAGGCCCTTTTACAAAGGCCCCGCAGTGCCAGGGCACTGATGTGAGTTTTAACTATATGATGCACTTGAGTGCCACATGTGGAAGCCATATGGGAATTTCAGGTAGCAAGAGAAAAAAGATTATTCTTAAGGATAAATAAATCCCAGGTCCCTGCCTAAATCCTTTTTCAGAGATAAAATTGTATCCTGAATATTGGGTATTCACATGGAATAGAGGGGCTTTCTTCCAAAAATTCTCAAGGGGAGACAGATATCTCATCTGTGGCCTAGGAAAACATATCACCTATACAATTACAGATAATACACAACTTATCAGTTGATGGAATGCAGCCGAGAGTTCATACGTGACACTATTAAGACACAGAAAAAAAGACATTTGGATAGAAAAATTATTTAAGAACAATTAGAAAAAATCCTAAAGGAAATTTGCATTTATTTATAATATGTACATATGCACATATTATTCTTTTTTATTTATATGAATGTGTATTTAGTTTTACTCATATAAGGATATCTGGGTAAAACTGCAATTTTTTATTTAGTTAGAAGCCAGTTACAAAAAATACACAGTGAATTCACTAGGAAATAGTGCTGAGAGTCAGACACTACCATTTCCTATCAATTATCCTGAGCGTTTTTACAGTTTACTAGGTTTGACTGAATTCTACTGGAAAGAGATTTAAAATTTTTGCAATCCACAGTGTACAAAAATCAAGAAATATTTGTGTTTTACATTTTTCAGTCTGCAGGGCATCTAAGTGCTTCAGTCATATGTTACTAGTTTGGGCCAACATGAACTCAGTAGAAATTAACAGATGATGTCAAAGTAGAAGAGTTCTACTGCCTACACAAGAACTCTAGAGTAGACCATTACAAGAAATCTTATCATATGGAATAAATGCAATGTCTCTTTGGAAGTGTATGCCATGGAAGGAAAAACAAAATAAAACGAAAACAAAAACCTGGGACCCAAGGCTCCTTCCCCATAATACATTATAAGGGTCTTTGCCCTTCAATTAAAATCTACTACAAATCCATTTTACTTATATACATATATGTATAACTGCTCAGAAATGGCAAGGTTTTCTGCAGAAGGGATAAGGACAAGAGAGAAAAGAAATGAAAACATCTTGACATTTCTATTTTTTATCTGAACGAAAAAATTTCATAGTGAGATGCTCATTATAATTTCTGTATGCCCAAAGCATTCTGTCTGGCAAGAAAACATCTAGTCCTGGTAGAAATACTATTCATTTTATGAAAAGAACACTAGGACCATTGCACAACTTAGACTCTACAAATATGCAAGACTCAATCATTCATCCAACAAATATATTTTAAACATCTATTCTGTGCTTGACATCATGCATATTCTGAAACAAGATCATATAAATAACTGGTAAAAATCGTACATGTTTTTCTATTACCGTATATTTTACAGATTTTCAAGTGAGCTTGTATAACCTTAATTTTTTATAATAATAAATTTATTTTTTATTGGTGTTCAATTTGCCAACATACAGAATAACACCTAGTGCTTATCCTGTCAAGTGCCCCCTTCAGTGCCCGTCACCCATTCACCCCCACCCCCCACCCTCCTCCCCTTCCACCACCCCTAGTTCATTTCCCAGAGTTAGGAGTCTTTATGTTCTGTCTCCCTTTCTGATATTTCCTACCCATTTCTTCTCCCTTCCCTTCTATTCCCTTTCACTATTATTTATATTCCCCAAATGAATGAGAACATATAATGTTTGTCCTTCTCCGATTGACTCATTTCGCTCAGCATAATACCCTCCAGTTCCATCCATGTTGAAGCAAATGGTAGGTATTTGTCATTTCTAATGGCTGAGTAATATTCCATTGTATGCAAAACCACATCTTCTTGAATAACCTTAATTATTAAAAAAACTATTTAAAACTAAAAGGCATCAGTAATGCAAGTTACCCTCATTTTTTGTATACATGCATCAAAATAATAAGTGCACATCAGCATCTAAAAATCAAAATAAGAACAGTCAAGAGTCAAAACACTCCCTGGCATAGAAACACATCCACTTTTCTAAAGTCTTCCTTTTTTTTGTTTGAAAACACCTCTTAATTTCATTTGGCAAAGAGACATGGATCAGGCAGCAAAGATCCACAGGATAAAGGTAGGTGAGAAAACAAACTATAATTCTAGGTAAAGAAAATAAGAACAGCTAACTGCAAGAGCCAAATCAATCCCTGCACCCACTGAGCTTAATCAAGTGTTATCAGAGGGACTGGAGGGAAAAAGCAATGGGGACCTCATAAAAGAAACTCGGATGAGGAAATATTTGACGGAGACACATTTGCAGGTATGTAACTAGTTTGTGCAGCTTCTTTGGCTGCAGAAGGCTCCTTGACTGAAGAACACCTATAACTACAGTTGAAGGGTCTTTTCCTTTCCCCTTTCCCTCCAAAAAAAAAAAAAAAAAAAAAAAAAGAAAGAAAGGAAAGAAAGAAAGAAAAAGAAAAAGAAAACAAAAAACAAAAAACAAAATACAGTTCCTGAAATATTCTACAATGCCAGAGCTATTCTGGGACTAATGCAAAGCCTCACTTCATTCCCAGAAGTTGTGGCTTAAAGCATGGCACAAGTTGTCATCCCTCCACCACCCCCTACTCTCAATCTCAAGGTGCAAGGTAAAAAGAAACAGGTGATGTCCACTTCCAACCTAGATAGAGTAACAAAGATTGGATCCACAATCAACTTGAAACAATAGATGTGAAAGATTCACAAGACACTGAACATCAGGCAAAGAAGGACAGGGATTCCTGAGAGGAAGAAAATAGACAAAGTGAGGGCTCAGATTTCCTTCTTTTACTGGAGAGAACTGCAAGGGAGCAGCAGGGAGGAGTCCCCAGGTGGAGACCCACAGATTCCTCCAGATGAGAGGAGCTAAGGGTCAGGAAAGGACAAGGCAGCTAAAATGCACAGTGACATGGGTGAGTCTTACATAGGTTCTCTGGAACTAGAGAAAACAGAAACAAAAAATCACATACCATGTGATTCTATTTATATATAGTCAAGAACAGACAAAACTCATTTATGCTGAAACAAATTCAACTAGCAGTGGCCTCTGAGAAGAGAAGGACTACATGAGCACAAGGGAATTCCCTGGGAAGATGGAACTGTCTTTTATCTCAACAAGTATGATGGTTACATGGCTATAAATGTTTGTCATAATGCACTTAAGATATACATATTTTGCTGAGCGTAAATTTTACCTCAATCAAAAAAAATGCATACAACCCACAGGAAAAAAAAAAAGTTAAGAGAAAAAAGTAAGGAAAGGAAACCAAATTATACTTATTAGCTCTATTTTACAAGAGAAAATAAAGTAGTTGATATATTTTCCCCTTTGCGTATAAATAAAAATAAACATAGATGGAAATAAATGTAGGGAATTATAAGTCTATATTGAAAAATATATTAAAATTGTACCTGTATGTAACTAACAAGGTAATATGAAATTATCTTCTGTGAACCAATAGGCTCTCAGTAGATTATTGCCATCGCCATCAATAAGTAGCTAACCAAGCACACCAGAAATAAATGGGCTGTAATTAAACATAGGCAATAAAATCAGTCTACAAATGCAGCATGTTAAAGATGGCTGAAGTGAAATTAGGGAGGCCTCAGATTCCAACAATTCACAATAATCCCTGGTAAACTACAGGACTCTGCATGGTGGAGACTATTTCTCCTTGAACTGTAGGTCCAAGTGTCAACTGGGATTTGCAGAAATTAGCATTTTATCTAGGAGTCTCAGCTCATTTCCATGGAGGGTTATACAAAACAAAAGCTGCAAGTAGTCCTGACTCTTGCTGAATCTTTTTGAATTCTGCACTTGTATTAAAATCAAGTGACCTGTGATACAAAACTGTGTCTTCCTGGTATCAGAGTAAATTGTAAGCAAGAGTGATTCCCAAGGGAATAAGCTAAAACCCACATCTATGAATCTGCCCCCCTAAGAATACCAGCACCATCAGCCTTGCTCCTAGAAGACCCTGAGATTAACTGCCATCTCCTGACATCCTGTTAGATACACCAAATATCTATGGTCCAGGAATAAAAAGCAAATGAAAAGAAATAACTTTGGCCATTACCTTAGGTCCTGCTAATGCCTGCTGGTTCATGAATGCTTCTCTTTCAGTGTTTTACCTTCTGGATCTTGCATCCTATGGTACCAGGCTGCTCCTCCAGCCTTTCTGACTTCTCTGGACTCAGCCCTTACCTGCCCAGACCTACCAAACTTGCAAAATGGAACTTTGATGGAACTCCTAATCTTATTACATGAGCAGATCAATCCTAATGATGCTCTTATTTAAAACAAAGTAAAAAGTGTAAGATATATCCCTCCTACCAAATAACAATGTAGATACTAAAAATCACAGTGTAATTGATACAACAGAAGTAGTCAAGTTCCATGGCAAATGTAAATCTAAACTCTCATGCATCCAGATGAGTCCTCATTAAGAAGCTTTCCTTGAGGCATTCAGAAGACACCAGCAGTCCAGAGTTCAGACTTTGCAGCCAGAGATATAAAACTGAATCCTTGTCCCCCCACCTAATGGTTTTGTGACCATGAGCAGATCACTTGATTTTTCCATGTCTCAGTTCCCTCATTTGTAAAACTGAGATCATAATAGTATCTACTTCCTAGGGTTGTTAAGATGACAGGATAATGCAACAAATTCAATACAGTGTTTGCTACACAGTTAAATGGTTGAAAAAATAAAAGGTAATTGTGTATGATAGAAGTATTCAAGATGACAAAACGGATCTGAAATTGAATAGATCATACTACTATTAATAAAAATTACCCAAAATTTAGGGAAAAAAGGCCAGGAGAGAGCTGTGTGCCCTTTCAATGTCATAGAAATTCTGACACTGTTTTAACAATACTACCCAAGAAATACTTACTTATATGGGAAAATGTATCTATGACTGATATTTACTATTCACTGGGGCCCACATTCTGCAAGATGATTAACCTGTTGATTTTTGTTCAGTAGGCATATAATGGTTGATACAAAAGAAAATATCTAAAGCTAAGGGCTTTTTCCCTGTGAGACATTCACCAGTTTTATATTTAACCTAAATATTTAATATTCGTTTTAATGCCTATAAATATCCAGTTCCTCAAATATTCTTTTGTCATCTTGTTTATATTTTTACCATCTTATTGTTTTCCTCACTAAGGAGTTAAATAAATTTGGCAGGCATTCATCTTGTATTTATGTGAGTTATATTTTTAACTTTATGAAAATTGTATGAGTCTAGTTTTTAACTTTTGAAAATCACATTGAAAAATAGCCAATAGTTCCACATCGGCTACTATGTGCCATGACCTTCACAGAATTATGCATCCAATTCATCTTACTTGTGAGATAGGACCTATACATATCCACATTTGGGGGACCTATACATATCCATGTTAACTAGTTAATTAATTAATTACATAGTAATATAGCTATTAAGTGACAGAGTCACAATTTCAACATAGGCCATCCACTCCAAATCAGAGGTCTCATTCACTATGTTATATGACATATATAAAGATTGCAATAAAGTAAAGGAAAAAATGAAAATCAAAAGATATACACCAACAGAGAATAAATATATAAATATTTGGGGATATGGGGAGTTATCCTAATTCCATAATATCTCAAGATATTCTAACTAAAAAGTCTTATCTTAATTAAGGCAGAGATATCTAAAGGGTTCACAATTCCATAATATCATAAAATTAACAACCTAGAACACAGAGCTTCTCTTTTCCAACCCTATATTCTTATGCAATTGGGTTGTCTGTAAAGACTTGACAACCTGGCATTTTAAGCAATCTAGTCTAGTAATTAGTGATGTTAAACTCTTCTTCTTTCTAGTAACTATTAAGTAGTAGCCAATCTAATAAGAATGTGAGCTTTCACATCAGACAAACCTGGATTCAAGTCCTCACTCAGCACTTTCCTGTGTGACCTCAGTGTCCCCATTGTTAAAATCAGGACAATGGTATTTTGTAGGGACTTTGGGATGATTAAAGGGATGACATATTTATAAAGGTCCTAGTAGAGTGTTAGGAACATAATAAGGACTTGACAAATGTCAAATATTATTAGTTACAACAAAAACTATCACTACTTCTATTTATTAAGTACCCATCATACTCCTTGTTCTGTACAAAGCTTCAAGAGGCTGTGTCTAACTCAATTTCAGTGTTAAGAGTTAACATTGACATTTAAATTAGTTTGATTCTAAAGCTAATTAACTTAATGGCTCTGTTATATTTTATAATTTAATAAGTCATATACATTACAAGTCAACTTTTTAAAATTTTGGTTCATTTTAAGTACATTTTGAAGATAAATGTCCAACAATGTTTCAATGAAGGAAGATTTGGAAAAAAGAGAAGGAAGAAGAAGAAGAAGAAGAAGAAGAAGAAGAAGAAGAAGAAGAAGAAGAAGAAGAAGAAGAAGAAGAAGAAGAAGAAGGAGAAAGAGGAGGAGGAGAAGGAGAAGAGAAGGAGAAGGAGAAGAGAAGGAGAAGGAGAAGGAGAAGGAGAAGGAGAAGGAGAAGGAGAAGGAGAAGAGAAGGAGAAGGAGAAGGAGAAGGAGAAGGAGAAGGAGAAGGAGAAGGAGAAGGAGAAGGAGAAGGAGATGATGATGATTTGGGGCCTATTAGTCCTCATCCAGGACTCAGCATGGAGGGTTCTATCCCAAAGAAAGGAGCACCATAATGTATATTCTACTAATGAGATGAAGAAATCTAGTATTTTTTACAATTTGAAAAATGCATATCATGTAATGTGAAAAAAAAACAGGGCAGAGCACAAACTTTACACAGAGCGTGATTTTAACCATGCAAGTGCTTAGAAAAAAGAATAGAAGGAAACAGCCAGAATATTAGCAGTGGTTGCAGCCTACTTCTCTCTCTCTTTCTTACTGGAATACTATCTTTCCTTTCTGACCTTCTTTCTTACCATATATACTTATAAAGTACTTAACATTTTTTTCAAGATTCATCTGTCAATGAAAAACTTCTTAATAACAGCAGCTCTTCTTGATGAAGCCTCTACCCTAGGGACAGCCTCTCTATTCTATGAGTCCTCACTACATATGGTTTATATTTCTATTGAAGCACTTCCACCTGTGTCTTCCCTTGTTACACTGTAATGTCTGAGAACAGGGGTGTATCTTATTCATGATCATATCTGCAAATAAGAAATCTCTGGTGAGTGAAGAAATGAATAACTGATTAAGCGTCCTAAGCAGCAAACAACCATCTTAATACTAAATTTCTCAGATACCTGTTTGCTGGACAGGCAGAGCCTGAAAACAGAGGTAGGAATTAAACACATAATAGAAAATACGGACACATTGTAGTCTGGTATCTTTGGAAATTATTATTGGACAAATAACAACCTAGCTTCATAACATAATGCCAGTGTGTCTATATGGACCCAACAGATACAATGGACATACGCATGCCTATTGCCTTGTTTGTACACTAAGTAATGCATATATTGCTCATTTTTTTCCTTGAAGCCTGAATGGGAAATGCTTTTTTAACAGATTTAATCAATACACCAACCTACATTAAAAAAATAAATAAACCCACACAATAAATAAAAAGCAAAAGGCCAATCAATAGCCAACAGTGCAGCTTAACAGCCACTCCACCAGAAAACTGTCTGAAAAGGTGCTTCACACTCCACTGTCTGCACGATCCACAGCTGCTTGCTATTGATTTGTTGCAAGCAAAGAACATCTATTATTACATGCCAGTGTGAACCTAGCAATTTCTCCAACAAGTAGCCCGCAATGTATGACTAGCAATGTAGCGCAGGTAGCCAGCTGCTGAGGGTGGGCTGAGGACCCACATTTATTTCCTTCTGTTCTTCCCACAAAGCCATTATAAACACCCGATTTCTAAGTCCAGTAATTTGCTGTGTTTTAAGCACTCACATGCCACAGACTGTTCCACATTCACTTCTCCAGGGCACAGAAGCAATAATGAGACCCCAAAATTGTATACAACTCAAAACAGTTGTCATAAACATGCTCAGAGGTAACTATGGTGGTAAGGATTGATGTGAGGTATTTAAAATCACTATTTTTCACAAAGTCCCTGAAATGACAATGCTTTTGTATATCTGTAGGTACATGCAAGTGACTTGGATTTTGTGGAACCTTTTGTGGTGCTGTGGAGAGAGGAACCCAACAACAGTCTGCCCTGCCCACATCACAGGAAAGGGATTCTAGATTTGCCTGATGGTGTGATGTCTACAACATACTGAAATCTTCCAGTCTCTCAGTCCTGATGCTAAATATCAGTAAGAACCCAATATCCAAAAAGAATATCCCTGTGAGAACCTTTGTAAGGTTCCATTTTTTGTTGTTGTTGTTCTTAAAATGTAGCCCCAATATTGTGTCCTTAAGTTGACATTCAGGCGGTATGCACCCGCTGAGAAGTCAGCCCTCTCTGTTTCAAATTTTTCAGAAGAACTGAAGATTTTCTTTGGAGGATGTTACTGGTGTTTCCTTCCATAGATCTTACCGGATCCCACGTGAACTCAAAATTACTTCTGGGATTATTTTCTTCATTATAGTTTCAAAACAGTCCTAAAAGTCACTTAAAGGAAACTCCCTGTGATTTTGCTATTATATGAAATGGTAGAAGATCGTATCTTAAAAGTACCATAAAACAATTAACAAGTCAATTATACCTGAATTTCCAATCAGATGATCTTTGTCTTCTATCCAGTACAGAGAGTCATTCTTACACAAGGTAACCAGCCATAGAGGGTACATGCCACATCTTCACAATCACTGTATCAGTTTTGCATAGCTATCTTTATAAGACTAAACCTGAAATTCACCCTACTGTCTCCATCAACCCACCATGCTGTCATAGAAAATGATGGAATAAAGTTAAGCCCATCCATGCTTAGTCTACTCATACTAAATGAGATATAGTTTTTCAACATAAACTCTACTCATGGAGGTGATATCTATGTGACAGCACCTCGAAATCATCAAGCAAACACCCAATTTGGCAAACAGGTAAGAAAAATCAAAGGTCATGAATGAAGGAACCACTGCTAGGAAAAATGTGGAGAACCTAAAATGCAAACATTTTTTTAGAAACTTGCAAATCATGCCTGGATATAAGTAACTTTTCTATACACGATGAGCTGAACTGAATCTTTTATTTTGAAAAATATCAAAACCTAGCAGTTTCCTATTGAACGAGTTTCTATTCTTGGATGTGCAGTAAGAAATTGTGATGTTTTCATTTCCATTAGCTGAGATCAATCTGTTGTCTTGAGAAATAGCTCATGGAAAATCAGAGAGCCAAACCTTCTCCCCCAACCCCACCCTCCCCCAAAAAAGTCTATTGTCATTAGATAGAATCCTTAACCAACCATAGGATCCTGCAGCAGCATTATAAGAAATACAATGTATTTTAGATATATGCAACATTCTATAGAATACACTATTCCTAAAAGTCAGGTAAAGGCCAGATTTCTGTGATGATACTCCAGTTATAATGTCATGCGCTATTACTGTTGTTTAGGTCAAAGGCAGGCCACCTGTGGCATGCATGCTACCAAAATAATTACTAACGGCCTTTGTATTCTTCCATATAAGACTCAGCTCTGCTTTTCTCTACATTCCTTCTTCTTTCATCCTTCCTCTTTCATTCACTTATTGTATCTTTTTCCCTTTCTTTCCATTTTCTCCATAATCTTTGCCAAAAATAAGCATGAGCTTTGTTCAAACCTGCTGGTGACACTGAAGTGAAGGCTCACCTCTTGATGCAGGCTAAGCTACCCCAAATTTGCTAACATAGGCCCAGAGAAAATCAAATAGGTAACTTAATTTTGAAGATATTTGTGAGATAAAGTAGTAAATTACAACTCTAGAAGTCAAGGTTGATACAAAGTAATGATCTGTGATGTAAAGAGGTAAGGTTGATTTGCTAGGTGAGCAAACTGGTTCTGATGCTCATTCCCAAATAGAAGTTCCCCTGATATTTTAGATGTCGATCATTAGATATAGAGGCATCTATAGCACGATTTTAAGCAACCTAACATTCTGATACACACGGTTGGTTTCATTAAAAGTTTATATCTGCACTTTACAGTTAGATCCAGTATATCTGATCTCTATATATTCTTTACATTCTGCAATTAAAACATACTTGCTCACATTTCCATATAGCCATCTAATCACAGAAGACCTAGTCTGCTCTCTACGAGGAGATGAGGCAAGCAGATTCTTTTAATGACTTGGGCTCAGAGGTCTTCTACAATAAAAAATTCATGTGTATTGTCTACATAATAAAATCCAGAATACATTACCCTAGGCCTGTATATCTCAGAAACATTTTTGAAGCATGATATGGCATTGTCACAAAAGAAAGCTTACATTTCCCAAACCATTCTAGTACTTCATTATATGTTGACAAATTGTTCGAGTCAGATAATGCAACAGTTTTCATTCTGAACTGAGACACAATCTGCTCTTGACAAAGTCAGAAAAAAAATCATAGAAAGCCAGAAAGAATCCTGGTTGATTTTTAGCACAAAACAATGCCTGGAACTGGGTGGCTGAAAGGAACTTGTCAATGAGAGAAAAATATATACGTACCTTCTGAAGACCATGCTATTCACCACAGTTAGAATAACTTACCTTTCTATCTTTTCTGTGTGTGATCTCGTCCTGACCATTTTCTACCAGAAATGGTACGTATTTATGATATGGAATAAACTTGGGAGGATAAAGAAGCATTATGCCATAATTTAGGATAAAAAACTTTCCTAATGAGTACTGTGTGGACAAAGGGGATGGAAAATAAAGAGCATATAGGACAATTCCCTAGATATTCTGGAGAGATCCATACCTGCCTATTTCAGAGGAAAACAGCATTTCCAACTTATACATGTGGAAACGGGACTTTCAATAATACCAAGTACGTGGAATGAACAATCTGATTCCAAAACTTTCTGCAGATACTGTCCTTTGAGCTACAGATCTAGAGGCACATGCTTACATTTAGATCAATGAGAATCAAATATGTTTCTCTCTACATTGACAGAGTCCCCACTAACTTCTCCGGGTATATCTTAAGAGACTGGCAGAGCACATAAAGACAAAAAGCTATGAGAAAAATGAGAAATAGAACAAGGGGTATCTATGCACACGAAAAAAAAAGTTGAGAAATAGGGATTCAAGAAAAACTAAACATGATAGAGATACCATTGTTATCAGCGCCTGCTCCCACTTATGCAACCATAATATGACTTTAGGATTTTCTCAGATAACACCATGAATCTTTTTATAAAACCAAAAGGCCAACTGACTATAAGTTCAGTTTGTAAAATATAAACTCCTACCATAAAGGCTGCATTTAGAAAACCAGAAGATCAACAGGACCCACTATGTCAGGAATTTCAACAAATCTCTTTGTAATTGGTATTCAGAAAATTCAGGTGTTTGCTCATCTTTAAAAATAGCCATGTTAAAAATGAAATGAGAAGGAAGTGAAGACACAGGTTATAGATTGCCACAGAACTGATATATCTCCACCATCAATTCTCGAATCACCTTCGTAAAATCAGTCTTCTAGAATTAAATCAGCTGATGTGCCTTTAGTATTGCTAGTGGACAAAAATAAGAACCAATTTCAATATGGCTCTCTTCCAATATGAACCAAATACACAGGTATATACATATAAATATATTCACAAAATAGAAATGCATATATAAACAGAATGACTAGGTACCTATAAACGAAATAGATATCAATCAATCTAGCCAGAGGGAATTTCTGACATTTGAAAAACCCCTGAGAATGCTTTAAACTCTTCTAATTAGAAGAAAAAATAAACTCTGAACGTCTTCACCATTTGGAAGACCTAAGAAGTTCTCTAAATTCAGAATTTTGAGAAAATAGCTACAAACCTTAAATATACTCTAAATTCTAGACAATGCAAATGGGAGAGTTTCAAAATTGTTATCCAGATGACTTAATTAATGGAAAACTGAACTCCTCAGAGCAAAAAATATTGCTTGAATTGTTTTTTGCTTCTCAGCTACAAGCAATCTAATCTAAAGAAAAACACAGGGAGTAAGCAAATGGGAAAACATCTAGTAATGTTGAACAAGAAATGTATCTTGTTCTTCCATTAAGAGCACCAGTCCTTTATTTTCCAAGTTTCTGGAGGAGGAAATTGCTTACAAATCTTTCAGAAGAGCCATCCTTTTACATAATATCCCTTAAGATTTCTTCAAACCTCTAAACAATGAAAAAAACTCCCAAGTATGAAAAGGTTGTACTCACGATCATTGCACTGGTTTCCAGAATACGAGGTCATGGAACAGTCACAAGTGAAGCCTTCCCACTGCTGCATGCAGACTCCCTGGTTGGCACATGAATCTTCCTGGCAGGTGGTACTTGGTCCTAGTAATTCAAAAGAAGAAAAGGAGAGAAGAATAAAGGGGAGAGAAAAGTGTTAATAGTTAATCAAGTTCAAAGTGAGCACTTGAATTTGCTACTCTCATGCCCCAAAACATTCAAAAACACAACCGCCAAAAATGTCAATTCTATATCATGCAACGAGAATAAGTACATACAAAAGACTACAGAAATATACACTTAGCCACAAACTACCAACAGTTACACACAGAAGGGAGAGGGCTGAACACATTGTTCTCTCTTAGGCAGACTTTGCAAAAAGAGCTTCATCTTTACCATCCAACTCGAAAGATACTTCATTTGGAACATGGTCTTTCAAAATGTATAATGGAAAGCAGAAAAATTTTTCCCATGATTCTTATGAATTAAGGCATAAAAGTCCCTGAAGCTCGCTTTATGACATTAAAAACACATTTGATGATATGAAGAGGAGAAGGAAGAGGAGAAGCACATAGCAGCCAACATGTACTGGTATTTTGTGGGTGTTAAGTACTGGGTCCTAAGCACTTTGTCTACATTATCTCATTATGCTCTCCAGTGACACTAAAAGTGAAGTAAGTATGACCATCCATTTTACAGATTAAAAGAAAAAGAAAAAAAATTAGCTCATACAAGTAGAATAATTTACCCAAAGTTATACATTTGGTAATGAAAGGACCCTGACGTCCAACTTAGGTAAACTACCACTTGACACCCAAGCTTTTAACTATATCAATCCTTCTTGGAGTGTTAGCTCTCAGACCACCATCACCTGGGAAGTTATCAGAAATGCAAAATATTGGACTCCAGCCCTGTTGAATTGGAAACATTGGAAAGAGGTATAAATTTGTGTTTTTACAAGCTTACAGGAAATTGTGATGCTGTCTAAAGTTTGAGAACTTGTATATTGCATCATGTTGCAGCCAAAGTTTCACAAAAGGGTATATTCAGAAACACGGTACATATGCCAGAGGATGCAAAAGATAATTATTTGAGGGATAGGAAGAAAATAATAAAATTACATTCATTTAAATTTTTCCTTTATTATTTCTATTTTTGTGAATCTTTCATAAGCAAATAATATTTAAGTACAGTGATACTTGTATCTGGTATATAAATTTATTTATACATTTATTTTGGGGGCATTCTCAAAATCTTTTCTAAACATGAGTAAGCAACTAAAAAAGTTTGGTGATCTTTACCTTATGGATTGTCGTTAAAATCTCTCTTTAGGTCAGCCTGGGGCCTTTCTTTAAGTATTCACTCTTTTTCATTTCTATCTTCTGCCTTAACCTTGAGATTAAAGATAAACCTGCACCTTTGGAATTATCTGAGCTACTAGGAAATATCTTAATATTCAGGCTAACTCTCAAAGCACCTCAGCAAAGGAGGTGAGCCCTTTGACTCATCCAATGTATTACTCAGATTCTGATGCAAAAAAGCACTTGACAGAGTAAAAATATATCCATTGCAATAAGTACATATTTCACAGTTTCCTAGCAAAGCCTCACACAGGCACGGAATATTGAAATGTATGCATGCAGAGTCCTAAGGATGCATGTTCAAAAGAGATACAAGACTATAAAGGATTTGTCTTCTGGGTGGCAAGACATTTTGTATTTATTCATCAAGGGTAGGAGCAGTACAGGCTGTCATTCCTAATACAAAGCTATTAGGATATGACATAAGAAAGTTCAAGACAATTACTAACACTGGGGGAGCAGCATTACTGCTGGGTCTCTCAACTCCTATATGCCATGTGGTTCCCCCATGTGGAGATGAAAGGAGGTTCATGGTCATGTTCTCAGTGGGTCTTAAACTTGAGCATTGTGTAGTACAAGTTTCATTAACAATGGCAAATCAGGACAGCTTCTTTCAAAGGATAAAAGTTTCTGAGAAGTCCATGGGGCTCCCTGACCAAACAGCTCTTACTAGACAATGGATTAGTAATTCAATTGTACTCAAGAATCAGAAACACATGGAAGGCTTTCCCTTGAAAGGCAGCAGAATAGCAAAAACGTTGGGAAAACACAATAATTCTGTAAATGTTGATTGAATCTGAAGTCAAAGGCTTTTCCATGCTTTTCCCTTCCCATCTAACTAGCCAAGTTTTCACCATTTTTCAAGGACCGGCCCGAATGCTTCCCCTGTATAAAACATTTCCCAATAACTTTGAACAATTCTCCCACTTCTTGGTGGCCATGGCACTTATTATTTGCATCATTAACAATGACATATGATAATATTCAATTTAACACTTTTTTACACATTGTGCTGTCCTCTGCTTATATAATCCTCTAATTGTTTCATTTTTTTTTTAGTATTTTCCCCCAAAAGATTGAATGCTGCCTGTTGTTAGAAATCATAATACACTTCGATTATATCCTCGCTGTGTTAAGTGTACTGTGCCAGATACAGAGAAAGTGTTCCAGCAAAGGTTGAGCTGATCTGAACTACAGCCCCCTGATATGCCTGTGTCTCCTCCTGTCAGAACCTGAGCATGGGTTACTATCTGTGCTCCTCAAAGGGAGCAATCTGTCCTTTTCATCAGAGGTTGGTCAGGACTCTAAAACAGAGGGAATTATAGGTTATTTTCAAATTCCACAGGATTTGTTTTGTGTGCATTAGGTAGTGAATGCCATGCAGAACCAAATAACCCTCTAAGACTGACTATACTGTGGTCACCTCAGAACAAGAGTGGTTTCAATGAGGGAGGGCTAGAAGAACCTGCAATGACTCCTAGTTGATCTTAGACTAAACTTGCATTTGCTATTGAGGCTGAGATTCTAGGCTCCTGCCAACCCCCTCCAGCCTCATTTCCCGCTACTGGCCTCCAGTTCACAGTGCTCCAGTCATTCCTTCATCCTTTCACTCCCTATCACATTGTGTGCCCCTGAGTCAGCAGCACCTGTACCACCTGTGGGCCCATGACAAATGTGCCTTGTCAGGCTCCATCCAGATCTACTGGCTGGGGGCAAGTCTCAGGAATCTGAGTTGTGGCAAGCCCTCTGGGTGATTCTGAGGCCTGCTTACATTCTAGGACCTCTGCTCTTACACTTCAAGACCATACCTACCGGGGCACCTGGGTGGCTCAGTCAGTTGAGCCTTTGGCTCAGGTCATGATGCCGGGGTCCTGGGATAGAGCCCCGCATCAGGCTCCTTGTTCAGTGGGAAGTCTGTTTCTCCCTTTTTTCCTGCTCATTGTCTCTCTCTCTCTTTATCTCTCGCAAATAAATAAAAATTTTAAAAAAGAAAAAAAAGGCCATCTTTAACTTAGAGATCCTCTGCTCTTGTTCTACCTACAGCCTGAAATGTCCTTCCTGCAAATTTTCAAATGACTGGTGCACTATGATATTCTAATGCTCAGGTTGAAAATGGGCATTCTGAAGGGCAAACTATATGATTTCACTCATATAAGGAATATAAGAAATAGTGAAATGGAGTATAGGGGAAAGGAGAGAAAATGAGTGGGAAATATCAGTGAAGGTGACAGAGCATGAGAGACTCCTAACTCTGGGAAATGAACAAGGGGTGGTGGAAAGGGAGGTGGGCGGGGGCTTGGGGTGCCTGGGTGACAGGCACTGAGGGGGGCACTTGATGGGATGAGCACTAGGTGTTATGCTATATGTTGACAAATAGAACTCCAATAAAAAAAATATACAAAAAAAGAAAATGGGCATTCTTCAGAATCTCCTATTTCAGGAGGTCCCCATCAGCATTTCCTGTGTTCTCTGTCACATCTTCTTCTTTATTTAACTCAACAATTGCACTGCCTATAGCTAAGTTATTTTTTTAAATTTTTTATTGTTTGTCTCATCCTACCCAAATTTAAGCACTGTGAGGGCAGAAGTCTTGTTTGTTTTGCTCACCTTTATATCTCTAATTTCTGATAAAGTATTTGGTATAAAGCAAGAGCTCAGAAAATATTGTTAAATGAAAAAAGAAAAAGAGAGACAAAACCAAAAAAAAAAAAGTCACTCTTTTATGATTTAAAGTCAAGTGGTTTTCCAAACTAACAATTTATTCATAAAATTTACCAATATCACCTCATACAAGCAATTTTCTACTTAGAATCAGTTTTGGGGGGGAGGTGGTGGTGGTGGTGGTATTTAATTGACCGCATTTCCTCCTCTAATTTAACTATTAGACTCATTGAATCACACCAAACATTGAGACAAGGATTCTTTTGTGTACCCAGTGTCCAGAGATAGTACAAACTGTTGAATGAGAAAGAGCTTGGACTACACTCTAAAACACTTTCTAGATGATAATATAAGCTCTTGGTCTTACTTCAAACTACTTAAGTACATCCTTTCTTGAACAGATTATCTTTTATATCTGTATCTGATTCTCATAGATAGCAGTTTCTCCAGCATTAAAGAGAGAGAAAGAAATTAGAGAAACCGAGACGCATGCCAAACTTCCCTGAAAAAAAGAAAAATAAAATCTTCAACAATGCTTCTAAATGTGCATCACTGATATAAAATGATCTCGTACAAAGAGGATATAATAATAATAAAACAAGGGATTTACATAGCACTTATGTGCCAGACACTGTACTAAGTGCATTTCAGATATTAATGCAATTAATCTTCATAAACACATGATGAAACAACTATAATTAAATGTATTAAAGAATCAGAAAACAGGAATGTTTTTCTCAGGAAGATATCCAGAACTTTACAAATAAAGGAATTTTATGACTGATGATCAAGTTGGAAGGCAAGAATTTCAGAGAAGTAAACTAAGTCATAGAGTTAGTGATTTTTTTGTGAGGCCCCCCAAAACAAGTAGTAGAGTCAAATCTCAAACCCAAGCTTGCTAATTCCACAGCTAAGCCACCTAATCTTTACTGCTAGGAGTAAACCAGAGAGTGAGTATGTGTGAGAATGAGTGTGTGTGTGTGTGTGTGTGTGTGTGTTACCATTGGATTAACAAAAGAAATTTAAATATAGTATGTCTAGTCTATAACCAGAAAAAGATGATATTTTAATGTTAAACTATGTGGGGTTTTCTTCAAGGAAAATTTCCAAAGTCCATTTCAATTCAAAATTCAATAAAAAATTAACAGGAAGAACTAGTTTTATCCAATTATATATAATACCAGAACAAAAATCTGTATCAAATACATATACTTATAAGACACTCCTAAGAACCTAATAATACTTTTGTCTAAAACATTCTTCCAAATCAAACTAAAATTGCAAATATTCTAAGATAACATAAATCTTCAGAATTATATATTTAGAATGTTTTTAAAATGACTATTAATAGCTTAAAACTACATTAAAACTTTAAGAAACCCTTGTATAGAGAGAGTGTATACTACTTTTGTATTTGATATGTAACCAATCCTCACTAAAATAGCCACATAGTCTTTTGAGAAAAGATGATGACTTTTTTTTTCTTTTTTTTGGTCTAGTGGTGAAGTGACAAGGCAACAGAAGTATGCATGAAAAGACTAAACAATCCTCAGTGATGTTAGTACTTCAATTTCTAACTCCCTGCTCTGCTTTTCATTCACAGAAAAGCATCACGTTGTGTCTTTTCTTTTTCAGATGATATCTCTGATGGCTGCCACAAATTTCCCATCAGTCTGCTTGAATTTGGTATTGTTTTTTTTTTTTTTCTCTTTAAGAACTGTTCCAGACAGTCATTTCATGCCTGTTACTGCTAAAATCTACCTTTGCAGTACATGCAAACTGATTCAGTCAACTCCTCTTCATGGTCTAGAAAATCAAAAGTTGACAGACTGTCTTTTATGACTTGCAGGTCCTTGAGATAGAAGTCCTGCTGGAAGCACAGGACACTTCTATCAGAGTGCATTTTCCTTCTGTTATTGCCCAAGTAGGACTTAACCAAACCTAGGCCTCAGACATCCCAATTTAAAATAAATATTATTAAACCAGCACTAGTTGGTCTTGGCCATAGTGGAGTGGTGGGCTTGGTGCCCGGGGGACTCTGGGGGTGGCACATAAGCTCTCATTCCCTACATCCACTTATCCTAAAGGGTCAAGGCTAATAGCCCAGTGGTAGGTACATGGCAAGGCTGGCTTAATAATATTCATCATCTTTAATCACAAAGCATGAAGTGTTTGTCAAAGGATTCAGAATCCATGAGTGAAACCTGAATGTGTAAGCATCATCACAACAGACCTCTGTGCCAGTCAAAGGGTTTGTCCACCCCTTACAAAGCATAGCTACCATGGGAGAAGTCTTATGAGAGCTGTGATGGACTGTCCAGAGAGATCTTATCTGCCACCTGCAACTTTATTTTCTACTCCTGATAAGTGCATAAATCTTTCCACTTTCACATTTTAAAATTTACATTGTTTCATAGAGGAAGAGCAGTAATGGAGTGGTAAGGAAGAAAAAAATAGAAAAAGGAGAATGAATACATATAGATATATGTATTTGTGTGTGTACATATGTATGCAAGACTCTTATCAACTTCCTGAGCTATCTATAGTCTCCACTGCTATAATATAAGGATTTAAATGTTGAGGCTTCACAGACAGTGCCTGTGACATTAGGGATAGCCTGCTTAGTTAGCTGCACATATGTCTTGGTCTCTGCAGCAAAGATCTCTGTAGCTCTCAGAATAATTCTACATTTATAGTGTTGGGGTCCTTTTGGCTTTTCTGAAGACAGCCATTTACAGACAACATAAGATATGTCCCTTTTAATTGCCAGAAACCCAATTCACTTCTATTTAATTTTAAAATAAGAAAGCAATGACCTTTAAATGTGTCAAGTGTCCTTCATATAGAGCCAACTGAGAAGTGAATCTTCTAGTTCCCATTTTACAGAAGATTAAACAAAGCCAGAGAACAGGGTCCTAAATATTATTATAAAATTTCATTGGCAGGGGTGCCTGGGTGGCAGTTGGTTAAGTGTCCCACTCTTGGTTTTAGCTCAAATCATGGTCTCAGAGTCCTGAAATCGAGCCTCATGTACTGCTCAGCTCCCTGCTCAGCAAGGAGTCAGTTGGAGATTCTCTCGTCCTCAGTCCCTCCCCCCACCCACACATACACTCTCTCCCTCTCTCAAATAAGATAAATAAATAAAATCTTTTAAAGCAATTTCATTGGCAGAAAGACCTAAGAGCAGCTGAATTCCCAATGTTTTACTTTTTTTTTGTCTTGAAAGCAAGACCTATGCCTTCTAAATGCTCAGAAAGACATCAAAATTGCTCCTAGCAAGTATGCTTAGGTGTTTATGGTTTCCTCCTCTCAGATGAAGGTTCAAAAAAAGTCCCTCCCTTAGGATAATGAGTGAAAAAGACTAGTAACAAAATCCAATATTCTGGAGACACTCGGACAGTTTCAATAACACCGCTATTCTCCTCAATCGCTCCACCCCTCTCATCAAATACTGAGTATAAAATAAGTCAAGATGGGCATGGGAATTGCTTGAAACCAAGATCCTCTTATGAGGTCTTTATCTCCAATGAACTTTGATCAATTCTGTGCAGGTAAATATTTAACAACCAGAACAACAAAAAAGCCCTGATTTGTAGCATTTCTCTAACCTGACTTCCATAGTGTAAAATACTCCCACCGTGGCCAATTTCAAGCTAAAATATGTTATATGATGTTAACGGGCTTGCAAAATTCCTGAAAATTCCTGGGCTAATACAAGCTCTAGTACAGCACTCCCCGTGATGCTCAATGAAAGATGAAGTACTCACACTTTATGAGTAAAGCAATTTACTCAACATAACACTTCCATGACAATGGAGGGATGGTAGCAAATGCCTGCCTTTGTTAGGGTATTTGCGGATATGAGAGAATGGCTAGCATCATAACATCTTGCTTAACCCTGGTGCCTGAATCATAAAGATCAAATGATTAGATCATCTTTTCTTTTAAAAATCATGAATAAATCATCACAAAGTCAGTGCTGCCTCAGAAAATGTAAACTGAGGCCTCATGTTCTGATTTTCCTTCTTTTTCAGCACTGATGTACTAGTCTGTTGGGATAAGTAGAGGGCATTTTTAAAAAAGAGAGAAGAGGTTTCAAAGAGCAAGCTCAATGAAAGGATAGCTAATCTAAAAATATTTTGTTTTAAAGAACATTACTGCAACTATCATCTAGAACTTATTGAAATAGTATTGACATAAACACCATCTACCATAAAGTCAGCTAGAGGATATTCTCAAATACCGTCTGGTCATCTGTGTAGTGCCTCTGCTTTGGAAAGAGATAAATTCACCCTCACACCATATGGGACAGTAGGGAAGAGGTCATAGGCTTTAAAACTCAGCTTTTTCACTCACTAGCAATTTGATCCTGGGTTAGCCACTTAAATTCTCTAAACCTGAGTTTTCCCATCTGTATAATGGGGATAGAAATTGTTGCTACCTCACATGATGTTAGGATTAAATGAGATAACATACATAAAGCCTATAAAGTCATCTTGAAGTCGCAAGGTCATGGTCATGATGAAGACACAATATACCAATTCCTCAGCGTGGGCCTACACTAAGTAAAGCCTCAATGAAGGGTATTATCAAATCTGCTGGGGAAGAAAATCAAGTTCTCTCCATTTTAGTTGGGAGTATAGTTGGTCAGGAGTCCAGAAACAAGACACATTAAGGTAGTAAGTCACAACAGTACAGCTCTCTTGTAAGAAGCCTTTGTCATACAATGCTAAGGGGCAAAAGGCAAGAACCTTTGGAAAGTTCTATTTAATACTTATCTCTTCTTATTTCCCATACTGCAAATCATCTCTGAGAGACTGATTTCACTAGGTCAAATACTACATTCTATTACATAAAATACAATGAAAAATGTGATAAAGCCCTTAGCTTTGGAGAAAATTAAGTGAGAAACTATATTCTTCATGGTTAAAAAAAAAAAAAAGTTGCAGAATGAAATCCCCCTTAGAAGAGTTTGATGGCAACTCTCATCTAAAATTACTTGAAAGGATCTTCAGGTTTTTAAGGTATCCAAACCCAATATATTCATTGACTTCCTCAAAATACAAAGCACTTAGAATCAGATTCAATTGATCCCTGGTTTCCCTACCCATCCTCTACTCCATCTGCCCACTATCTGGGCAGAAGAACAAATCATATTTCTAGAAAATAACCTATTCAACTCCAAAAATAGAACTTGTTAAGGGGAATTATAGTGGAAAGTGGGGAGAACATATCCTTACTAATTATCTAACCCCATAAAAAGCTATTATTTTATTTCTTATAGTTCATAACTCATTTGCTTCACTCTCAACATGTCAAACAATGTTTGTCTGATAGTTGTATAGCTCCTTTCTTATTGGACAGCTTTAGGGGATCTCTCTAAGAATACCTCTCTTACACTAAAAAGGAATTAAAAATCACTTCCAAAAGGTCCCTAGATACTGTCACTCTATTCAAGGGACCCTGAGATTCAAGGGACTGTATTCCTCAGGAATGCAACACATCCCGCCTGTCTCAAGGGAGCATCTACTCTCACTCCTAACCTGCAGGGATACAGAATCTGGCCTGACCTAGGACCATCAATGAAGTTTTTCCTTGACACTTTCCATCATCATGTGTAAAAGTATCTGCTACATGAAACAGAGTAACAAAGTTGGGATGGAAGGGAATCAATCAGGAGAAAAAGCTCATTTTCTTCTTCATTCTTCAAAGGTCTCATCTGGGAAGGAGACATGTTTACCTTCTTAGCCACCTAAAGAAACAGGTATCAGGCTTAAGCTTCTTCCCTCAACCTTGGAATATGCTACTTCCCTCCTAACTCTGTTCTCTGTTTCTAGTTCCTTTCCTTCTTATCCATTCTCCACCTGGCATCAGAGTGATCGTCATAAAATGAGAAGCTGTCCACCTCACAGTGCCCTTAGGTTTAATATCCAACTCCTCACATGAGTAGTCAGTCATGGCTGGCCTCCATCCTACTGCTACAGCTTCATCTTTGACCAAGTCCCCCTCATATGCATATGATTCTAACCAAACTGAGCTTTGTGTTGGTCCTGAAACTAGCCAAGCTCTCACATATGCTTTCACTTCTCATGCACCTCAAATATGTTATCCTTCTGACTCAGCTCAAAATCTGCCTGAGAAATATCTGCTGAGTACCTACCATGACCACTCCACACAGTCCAACAGCCATCCTCCCTGCTCACACAGCATGCTCCTTCTCCATTCTAGAAAAGCAAGGTTGATGCTGCATTGTCCATACTGGCTGATCCCCTGCCAACTTGTGATGTCAGACTGTATCACACCTGCAATCCCAGTGGCTCACTGAGTGCCTGATACACAGGAGTAACTGAGTTCCCATTAAAACTGAACAACACAATCACTGGAGAAGCATCAATCAATTAATGGGATTACTCAATCAATCCCCACTACCCAAACACAATGATAAGAGGATTCAAGCTGTTGACTTGTCCAGACTCATCAGGCCACTTCCCAGACCCCAATATTATACCTCCTTCTGAATACCATTTACCTTTACATTTCAAACTGTCTCATTTCTCTGTCATATGTTTTTACTGTCCCTCACACTTATTGGTAATTAGTACATCTGTGCCCACAGGTTGTAGCTGAAAAAGGTAGCATGAGTAATGGTCCGAATCCCAATGTCAGGAGAAAAAAAAGTAAAGGAATTTGAATCGTAAAGGTTTTTTTGCCACAAAATGGGGAAAGAGTAAGATGACCCAAAATAATTACAAATAAAAGCTCCTATCACAAAGAGACTGTCTAGTCATTATAAGAGTGGAAGAGAGTTTGGGTCAAGGAGGTAATAACGTAAAAATCATACTGATGATTCGTTGGTTCTATAAATGGCAAAGTTAAGATATTCCAAACTATTATGTTCTTAAATCTATACTATACTCTGGATAATAATTTACAATAGGCATAGAGATTAACAAGTTCTTTGTATTATTCCCACAAACCATTTTTCCTTTGGATAATAACTTTAAGATCATTTTAGTGCATGGGGAGCCCCTATGTAAAAAGGACTGGGCTAGGTTCTAGGGATTCAAAATCCACATAATTCTTACCATGCAGAATAAAGTCTAGGAGGAGATGTAGTTCTCTAGTTTTATCTAATAAATCTGATCATAGCAAGCTTTGATATCCTTGTATTGTCTCTTCTTATAAGTCAAATCCTGCCCCCCAACCCCCACCAGTTACAGAATATTATGAAGTAGACCTATTTTGTAAATTGAGCAGAGTGTCTGAAAAACAACAGCCTTCAGTATTACTGAAAATCTCCTTACATTCTTTGAAATAGAAAGAAAAAAAGAAAGAAAGAAAGAAAGAAAGAAAGAAAGAAAGAAAGAAAGAAAGAAAGAAAGAAGAAAGAAAGAAAGAAAGAAAGAAAGAAAGAAAGAAAGAAAGAAAGAAAGAAAGAAAGAAAGAAAGAAATTGAAAGCTGTTATACAACTACCTCGGACTTAAAAATACTAATCCAGTGTCTGTTCTTTTCATTAATTTTATTATGAAATTTTCATTTCATTAATTAAACTTTCATTAATTTTATTATTACATCAGCATATATGTGACTCTGCTAAGAAGGAATGGAGAAAAAACTTTCAGGAAAATAGCTAGGGAGAGACCTCATTTGATTGATGTCTACCCAAGGCATGGACCCACATGACATATAGTAAGTTGCAGCAAAGTAAATTATCTTTTAGCTGAAAAGCAGTGTTTTTAAAACTACCTTGGTCTTAGCCACTTTGCTGCTTGCAAACTCGCAGAAGCCATCCAAAACTCAACCCTCTGCTGGCCTATTAGCCAAAAGATGCCTAAAATGCCTTCTTCATTTGCTATTCTAAGTAGCCTGACACAATAGGACCAGTGGCCCATTACAGACTTTGGATGGTTCTTCTTTGAATGGTAGAAGTAGTGTCTGTGGTACATATTCACTGACATCTAACATGCAGGCATTTTAAAGGGTATTCAGGATAAAACAGACAGATTCTCTTCTTCCCCAAGAGTACTTTTTCCTTTAGATCACAAAACAGGAAATTAAAGTGCTCAACCAAAATCCTTGATAGGAAACATAAATCTCTAGAACATTTTAATGACATTAATATCTCCCAAATGCCTAAAAATATTTCTTTAAAATGAGTTAAGAGAAAATGGCATTCTCTTTCACAAGGCCCAAGCACTCAAAAGTCCTGAGAAATGACCTCCCTGATCCAGAAAATAATAAATTAAGAACTCAAGTGGCTTTTTATTTTTTCTTTTTCTCTTTCCAAGTGTTGCCTTCATCTATGGTGAATAAATTAAAAAGAGCTAACCCATCCAAAGCAACCACTTGGAGAGGTATTAACCATTTGCAGAAGTGGATTGATATGCTTGTGAAGATGAGTCACCTTATAGGATGCTGTCAAGCCTCTTTAGTCCCCCTAAGATGGAATCATGTTCCCATCCCTAAAACGTCTTGCATTTGTTATTTTGCATTCAGTGATATGGGTTTTCTGCCTCTGTTTCTGAAGAACACAGGGTTCAGCCCCCTCCCCAAAACCGATGCTGTCCAAGAGGTGTGACAGCTTGAAGGCCCTTAAAGAAAAGATACCAAGGGTTACACAGGCCATCTTTCAGTCCAAAGTGGTAATGGGAACAAGAACCTTCTCTACCTTGCAGGTCAGCTTTGGTCAACGCAACTTTGTTAGCAAAAGAATAGGAAAGGCGAAAACAATAACCAGAGGTTAGTAAGAGGTAGAGTAAACCAGGGTAACATTACAGAAATGAAAATAACAGTTGGCATAAACAACATCACTCAGACAGACAATTAAAATGCTCTATAGGTTCTCCAGAGACAGCACAAATGGGGGATGCACAGACCAGGACAGAGCAGGTCTCATTAGAGCCACATCAGCAGAGCAGGGGCAGAAAAACACCGGACTTGACAAAGCACAAGCAGTGGTAACAAGAGCCTTCCCACATCCACACAGCCAACCCCAAGGCATATGGTCCAGAAAAATGATTCTCCATGAGTCAGGATAGAAATCAAGAAATAAGGGTAATGTGTGGCCAGACTGAAAGACACATGTGCACAACCAGACCAAGCCCACAAAAATAGTTCTGAACACCTAGGAGTTAAGTATGGAAGAGGTGCTTGGGAACACTCCATGTAACCCCCTGCAAATGCCACCAGGGAATGTGGCACTGGACCTGGGCATGCGCATCAAGGTGATTTGAGAACTCCAAAGAGCTCAAATTTGTTTGATTTGTAAGAATATAGCCAAACCCAAATGGCTACGAGCTAAAAGGCACCAAGTCAATGTCCTTTTTATTGATTCATGCCAGTCTCAAAATGAAGCACGTGTGTTTCTCTCAGATGTTTACCATTTGCAATTGTGGAATCACATTTCCAGCCAATGCATGCCTTGGTCTCTACAGCAAAGCTGGTCTCAAGATAGAGGTATTTACCAGCTGAGAATAGAACCAGGCATTATTTCAAAATTCCTAGCCCAAACTGAGAGGCTGCAAGTCACAGCTAGATGTTGGCTAGATTGCCCAGAAATTGTTCTTAATTTCTGAACTATTATACTCTGCATAAAAATCAAAACATAGTTTGAGATATTTTTCTTTCTTAGTATAAACAATTAGGAGACAGAGTAGTGGATTAATGTGTTTTTAAAATAATTATTTGCCCTTGGCTATAATAGGGAAAGTAGTACATTTACTACTTAGGGATCTTGAAATATCATCATCAATGACTTTGACAAGAACATTGACTACAACCTGGCCTGAGTATCCCAGGTAGCGAGAACAGAACATATTTACCATCTCAAAGAGATGCAGCTCCTAGTTTTTAGTAACAAATCCTCATCCCCTACCTGTTTAATTTTCTATATATAGAAATGTTAAATCAGGAAGTATATTCTATTTCCTAGGATTTCCATGCTGCACAATACTCAAAGGCCTTTTTGAGGGTTCATGCTTTGTACAGAGATTCAGAATGAGAAGGACACCTGTTTGTAGTCTATGTTCATTTCCCTCCCCACCATCTACTTTAGCTTCATTTCCACAGTGCCCTAAAAGGCTCCCGGGATCTCTTATAAGGGCTTATTCACATGGTGTAAACTTCCAATGACAGTAATTTATGCCTTAACCCACTTTTTGGCCATTTTTCCTGGCCACTTAGGCTAATTATCCAAGTCATCTGTGTACAATAAACAAGGACCTTCTTCTCTCCTCACTCATCCTCCACTTCATCCCACCCAATGGGGCGGTCATAATGCTCCGTGGGTAATCATCGCAATTATCTCCATGGCAATAGAGTGCAGGGTTATTAGGCTCATGGGACTTGCCATAGATTCAGATGGTAGAAGCATCAAGTCACAATATCCGGTGCTGAACAATCACCCATAGTCAGAGGAAGGTCGGGCCCCACTGTAATGCATGTGATGAGTCACACCAAACTGCCCACAGAGATGGAGGTAGGGATGGGAACATTTTCCCCAATTTGATGGGTAATTTCCTTGTGCTAATGCTCTCACTGCTTCTCTTCAAGTTCTCTTAAGTGGACTCCATCATCCCCCCCTTATACTCGAGACCCTTTAATCTACTCTTCTAAAAGTTAGTTTAGACTTCCTTTTAATCCAATACAGCAGTTTTTTCTCCTTACACCTCAATTTTTTGTACTCTCTAGAATTCTGCTTCAGGAACAGTAGGCCACAGACACATGTAGCTACTGAGCACTTGAAAGATATATAGTCTGACTTGAGATGTGATACAAATATAAAATACAAACTCAGTTTTGAAGGCTCAATGTGAAAAAAGATTGTAAGATGTTTTATTAATAATTTGATATCATTGCATGTTGAAATGATAATATTTAGGATATACTGGATTAAGTTCAATAAAAACATAAAATAAAAACTTCACCTGTTACTTTATATCTTTTTTACATGTAGCTAGTTTACTAGGAAATTGAAAATTACGTATGTGACTCATATTATATTTCTATCAAGCAACATTGCTATAGAGTTAAATGGATGATTCCTATTAACTTGTAAATCTGAAGAACCGATGGCATGATAAGAATATTTAACATCTGAAGAGTACCTTATGCTTTTTAATGTGTGCTTTTATGTTTTAACTCAATATGATTAATTATTGAAAGATAACTGGAACTTCTGTCATTCCACAATCTTTGAAACTAAGGTATTCAACTTAATTCCCAAATGTTACATTTATCTCAGCATTGTCCTTAATGCCTGAAAGAAGTAAGAGCAAGCCAAGGAGACAAAAATTCTTGATTTGAATGACACCGCATTTTCAGGAGAAGAAAGCCACATGACTACTTTAAGTGCATGGCCCTGTCCTCTCATGTACCAAGACCATAACTTGCCCACTGGATATAAGAGATATTCCTGGCTACAGGAAAACTGGAATGGGTTATGGGAACAACCAGTCTTATTAACTAGTCCACATGGGAAGCTGACTCTTGGGCAAAGGGAAATGACTTCCATACTGCAAATCAGCTTGTGAAGCTGACAGGAAGACTTTATAAAAATGTGGCAACTGGGGCAGCCTGGGTGGCTCAGCAGTTTAGTGCCGCCTTCAGCCCAGGGCATGATCCTGGAGTCCCACGTCGGGCTCCCTGCATGGGGCCTACTTCTCTCTCTGCCTGTGTGTGTGTATGTGTGTGTATATGTGTGTGTGATGAATAAATAAATAAAACCTTTAAAAAAAATGTGGCAACTGAACCCAGGTTAAAGCTGGTTAAGAAGAAGAGCAATACACAAAGTTAAATACTTAGGAGATGAGTGAACAGGTTTGATGCAGTAAATAAATCACTGAGATAGAAAAAAATGTAACACATATATTGCACATAGGACCATGAAGCTCAACCAGACAAAAGAATACATAGACCCTGCTGACTAGTCAGACATTTTTGACTTTCGAATTAGGTAAGGGGCACCTTTTTGACTATTTTGACTTTCGAATTAGGTAAGGTCTACCCAAGGCCTTTGGGGAAGTCTGAAAAATGTTCAATGCTGCCTTCTGCTGGTTAAACTAGAATGTTTTTGTTGTAAAAAAGTGGACTCTGGAAGACCTGTAAAATTCCATTAATATCTTAAGAGATAGTAGATGATCTGCAGAAACAGGCTGAGCATGGTTTGTTGTGCTGCACTGATGGGCATGCGATGTTATTAGATGTCTCACATGAGATACTATTTGTAAATGATAATCTTACTGTTTATTGAGTACCTACTATGCATGTACCAGGCATTTTACATATAGCTCTGATTCAGATATCTTACCTTCCAAGGCAAGTTTTATTGCCCCACTTTGCATTTGAGGATGATAGAGCTCAGAGAGGTTAAATAACCTGCCAAATGTCACACGTGAACAAGAGTTACTACCTGGATCTAAATCCAAGTCTTTCTAGCAGCAACACTCATGCTGTTCTATGACATCACACTAACGAACTGCCTAAGAATGCCTGACATCTAGCAAGTACTCAATAAATGTTAGTTCCCTTCCTTCATCATGGCATTCTGACATCATTTTCCTACCTTCTGCTCAGTTTGCATTAAATGATACAGTAGTTATTAGAAACATTTTGTTAATGGTGACACCCATATAAAAGTCTCTGGTATACCTCCCTAATGTATAAAAATATAAATAAAAACACTTATTGCCCTTTCAGTCATGCTGGAAGCAAAGGTACAAGTCAGGAAGAGTCTGATGTCAATGCCATGGAAGGTTCTCTCCTGTCAAGTATGTGACACAGGGAAGACATCTGCCAGCATACATTCCCAGAGTCTGTGGCCCATGTCTTGACCTACTGAGCCAGGGACAGGAGGACACCAATGATGATGCAATATCAGATGGCAAATAGGAGAGAGGACTGGTAAACCAAGTAAGGAGACATGGGCAGAGGCAGCAAAGAGGTTTGGTGCTGGCGACGAGGCTGTAGCTTAAAAAGAGAAAAGGTTGTACCTTCACAGCCACGCTCGATCTGTCCACTCCGATGGAGGGCATCGTTGATGAGGTCTGGCAGGCGCCCATTCAAATCTACTGAGGCCAGACAGCCCTGAAAGCCATCCCGGGAAGCCACCAACTTTGGAAGGTTGCTGTACATGCCTTGGGCCAGACCTGCCATGTAGAGATCACCTGGAAAGAAAAGCAAGTAGCAAAAGCAAATGTGAGTAAAGAGTACTGAAACCATGTCAATGAGAGCCAATGCGCATTAGACTACTTCTTAGGTAATGGTGGTAGAGCTGGGGGGGAGGGGAATAGCGTAAACAACTAACTGCCAGAGTTTCTACAGTGTAGAAAGAAGTAACTCACATTGCTTATGTCATTCATTTTCTATATGCCATCTCACAAATTTCAATCACCATATTCAGTCCATAAGGTAGGTATTGTTCCCATTTTATGATGAAGTAAAGATTAACAAGATTTTCAGCAAAACAACCATTTACTGACTGCTTTTTATGTGCTTGTTACCAATAATAGGCTGAAGATTTTATAGACATTATACCATCAAAACTCATAACGGCTCATAAAGGTAGTAACAATTATTGTCCTCATTTTGCAAAAAAGTATACAGAAGCTGAACAAGGCTAAGAGATTTTACCAAAGTCACCCAGGCAGTAAGTGATTCAGCTGAGATTCCAAAACCTATACCATTTCCTCTGTTAAAAGACACCTCCCCATTTTGATATTTATCACCTCATGCTCAGCCCCCACATGCCTGAGGTTTACAGAGAAAATGAACCATCCTTTGAGGAGTGGTTTAAGTAAAAACCACATTTTGGTATAATTTAATGTTGTTAAAATAGAATATGCATAATGTATCAAAAATGCATGGCACTTCTAACCTGTAGTTTGCCTCTGCAAATAGCCTTTTGATTATAAGAAATTCTCTAAAGGCGCCTGGGTGGCTCAGTCGGTTAAAAGTCCGACTCTTGGTTTCAGTTCGTGATCAGGGTCATGATCTCAGAGTCACAATCTCAAGGTCATGAGATTGAGCATGGTGCCAGACTCCATGTTCATCAGGGAGTCTGCTTGACGGTCTCTCTCTCTGCTCTCCCCTCACTTACACATTTCTCTCTAAGATAAATAAATAAATCTTTCAAAAAAAAGAAATGCTCTAAAAAGGTTAAACGTCTTTACAAGGTTTACCTTTCAAATCCAGATTTTTGGCACCATTGATAACTTGGGTGACGACTTTAGTGTCCACTTTCAAGCTATGGGTGTTACTGTTGTCTCGGGTGATGACGACGTTGTGCCACTGGTTGTCATTCAGGGGGCGATCACTGTTGCCTTTGATCACGTTGGGACCATTCCCAAGGTCAAATACGTAGTGTATATACCTGTGAGAAATATAAACCACCTCATAAGTTGAGAGTCCCTAAAATGGTTTAATGGCAACATGTATATAATAGGCACTGAGGGCTTCACATCCCCCATGCAAACCTGGCATCATGGAGGAATATTTAAAGCTTCACTTAATATCATAAGAAGAATCACAGCCTATTCTATCAGACCTCACTTTTATTCCACACTGACAAGGTTTACTTCTTTAACATCATCTAAAAATCCAAAGCCACAAAGTAGTATAGGCAGTACACCTCAGAACACTAGGGGGCGGTATTTAAATTCAGTCAATCGTGAATCTGTGTTTTGAGTTTTCTTTTGTTTTTGTTTTGACTATTTTCCAACACATGGTAGTGAAATACCTTGCAAAAAGAACAGCTTTCCATATATGGGCTAATGGCAATATGCTGAAAATATCTATATTTCATTTCCTCCTATAGATGCGGTGGTTGCAGAGCACTGCCCAAGAGCACTGCATATAGGATATATACCCTATATCCTCCTTTTGCAAAAATAAGTTTTTTTCCTAGAGGTTTAAAGGACCGTATTTCATGGTAAAAAGTCTGATAGTATTGAGTTAGTGGAAGATCTTTAAATTAATGAATTTCTCTTCCTACTGGCCCTAACCATTCCATAGCTTTTTTTTTTTTTTAAGATTTTATTTATTTATTCATGAGAGACACACAGAGAGAGGCAGAGACACAGACAGAGAGAGAAGCAGGCTCCCTGCAGGAAGTCTGATGCGGGTCTCGATCCTGGGACTCCAGGATCATGCCCTGGATAGAAGGCAGGTACTCAACTGCTGAGCCACCTAAGCATCCCACCATAGCTTATTTTTAATCAGTGATGATCAGAGTATATATTGGGTCTAGAGAGTGGGAGCAGAAATGGATATTTTTATTTCATGTCCATATTTTATGTAGGGCTTGAGCTTAGATACCTGACATAAACCATGTGATCTCTTCCACTTACCCCTTGACCAGTTCGACTGCAATGAAGTCATTGCCATCACCACTATTGAAGAGAATGAAGCCATCTGCTGAGGTGGTCTTGAACTGGAAGAAGAGGTGCATGGACGTGTAGGCCTGAAGAGTGGCCAGGCTCAGGTAACTGCTCTTGGTCTTGAAGGTGACAGGGTCAGCAATAATGTTCCTCAGTCCAAAACGAGCCTTCAACTCACAGTAATCAATGTCGCCATTTTTGCACAGGTCTATGTAGAGCAGGCCGTTGAACATGAGGCTCTGCAAGTGGCCAATGAAACTGGATGGGACAACGGAGATGTAACGTTTCTCAGTCATGATTCCAGTTTCGATATTGTGGAATTCCAAGCGGGTATGGTCCCCCACCATCGTACCTATGAACATCACAGATGAGATACAAACAAGTCATCATGTTTTTTCACAGCATCTTTACTATATCTTTTAGGTTGCCACACAAAATATTCTGTTCCAGAAAACAAGATATTCAATATAGTATACAGCCAGGTGACCTCAGTGAGAGAGCTGATTCCTGGCCCAGGCTGAATTATATGCCTTGTAGCTCATGCTCTCATGCAGCTGCTCAGAATGTTCCATCATATACAGGAAAATGTGAGAGCACAGATAGCTCAAGTTAAAAGATAAAATGATTTGTTTTCTCCATTCAGGAAATAATTGGATACAAACGCATAAAGAAAAGTCTTTATTGCCTAAAACCTGGTAAAGATACAACAAACAAGCATTAGGCATTCACTACCAAATATTTCTTGATGTAATAATTCACCACGTAGTACTTGTGGAAAGATTGTATTGTAGAACACGTGTTAATTTTTTCTGATCAGCAACTACTGCTTTTTCTGATTACACCTCTAATTTCCCCCTTTGGGAAGCTACCCTCCACACCTCACCTTAAAACCATCTGGGCTGGATGAAGCTGACCCTAACCCAGCTCTTAAAGTAATCAGCCTACTCAAGCTGGACCACTCAATATATTTTATCCTCCTAGCCATACAGCACGGTCTATGGACTAACAAGGTGGTCTGCAAACTCTAGCATACCTCTGAATCATATGGAGGGCTTCTTAATATACAGTTCCCTGGGCTCCAGCCTCAGAGTTTATCATTCAAAAGTCTAGAGTGTGGCCTAAGAATATACATTTCTAAGAAATTCCAAGGTGATGCTTATGCAGCTAGTCTAGAGACCACCCTTAGAGCCAAGGGATTAGCAGCAACATAAACTGGAGTATTCAGTAGTTATTGGGTAATTAAGTCTAGTAATATTCAGCTCCAGGGCTTTTGCTAGAACACCTAAGAGGAATTCTTTGTAAACAAGGCTTTTTGAAGAGATAAGAAGAAAGCCCAGAGCTGCTGGAGGTCATGTGATAGCCAGAGAGCTTGGGGTTGCCTGACCAGACAGCCAACCCAGAAAGCCAACCACAAAATGAAGAGAAACAGTTTCTCTAGGATGATGCCTTTTGAAAGTCTAGATTTGACAGCCAAAGCCAGACTTTTAAAAACTATATGACATAGGTTCCCTTTTCTGCTTCAAGCATTTAAGTTGGGTGTCTGACATTTGCAACTAAAAGATCTCCAGCTGATACAAATAAACTAGTAGACCTTTCATTACCTGGCTTACATAGAAGAAGTGAGTGACTGGGGCAGGGGTAATGAAGGGGGCTTGAAAGAAATACAAAAGTGGGAAATGGGAATGGGAAAAAAAAAAGCGAATGGAAATTTTAATTACAAAGTCAAGGAACACAGCATTAGGTGGCTCCTCCAACATTTATATAGACAAATCACCAAAATTTAACATTGCTTCCAATGGTGAAGGAAGAGGGGAAAAAGTCCCTCCTCCTGCCTTCTCTTGCCCTTACCCTCCACATTGAAGAAACTCCACTAGCAAGACACTCCTAGCATTTCTTTACTCCCTCTGTTACAGCCTTTCAGAGGAAAAGGAGCAACATAATCCAGAAGACTAAAGGAAATCTACAGGGAAACTGTATTTCCATAGCTCAGCCCCTGCACTTCCAATTTCCCCCAGGGAAGCAAGGTGCCTTCAAGAAACACCCAGTGTACCCCACACGCCCACAGTATGGGTGTTAGAGGAACGAACAAGCCTTGCTTCAGTGGAGATGCCTACCAAAGTCCTGAATTGGTTAGCATTCAAGTGGGCAATTCCAATTCTGAAATTCGGTAGATGTTAAGCACATTTTTCAGTATCAGTGTTACCACGAACAAAAATGATGCTTGACTTTTACCAGCCTTGCATTTGTTTTTCCTCTATTGGTGGAGAAATCATGTAGCAGGAAAAAAGAGAGAGAGAGTGAGAGAGGAAGGAATTACATTTTCTCAGATCCCTTAAACTTCAGTATCTGGGAGATTCAATCAGATCTCACCTTCAGATGCTCAGTATTAATGCCCTCTCATTGGGAGCACACTCAGACCTGATGTGGAGAACTGTTTATAAGCACAAAAGTCAGATTTACATTTTATGAGCTTCTATGTGGTGTTTTGACAACTAGTGACAAATCATTCTCTTAATATAAGCAGAAACAAAATAATGGTGTTGGTTAACTTAAATATAAAATTGTAATAGAACAAAAATCTGCTAACAACTGAATAACTAGGAGAACTGTATAAAAGTATTGAAACTGAGTATTGAAAATCGGACTGATCATGAAAACAAAAACTAGCATAACCTAAATTCACATGCTCAAGAACAATGAAGTGACTGAAATAAATATCCGTAGTCCATTTGGTTATAGCTGTTCATACTGGGCTGAGGCTGGAGCTGGAGAATGATTGGTTGGGGGTGGGGAGCAGAAATCAGAGCCAATCATCATGGGGACACAGGAACTAAATCATGATGATGCTGGAAGCCATGCTAATTCTTATTTTAAAAAAGAAGGAGGAGGAGGAGAAAGAAAAGTAAAAGGGGGAAAGGATGGGGGATGAGGAGATCAGCAAGGAGAACTAAGAAGTGATAAGGGGGTGATCCCTGGTGAAGATTAGATTTCCAAAGGAAACCTGAAGAGACTATTTTAAAGTCAACAAGGAGCTTTCAGAAAAATTATAAATAAATTGGCCTCCAGAGTTGAGGGGTTAGGAAATTCTGCTCACTAGAAAATGAATTTCATGAAGCAAGAAAACCATGTACAGTGCTGTGCATTGAGGAGAGATTGAAGAAAGAGAAGAGAAAATAAATTAACAATGGAATTTGAGAGCATAGCCCGTGGACACAGACTGATTTAAGGTTTTAGAATGAGTCACAGAGCCTCAACTAGAAGTTGGGGCGGGGCTGGGGCAGCAACATGGGGCCAAATTAGAAAAGGAACTACTTCACCAGGTACAAAAGGAACTCACTGGCTGTGGATGGAGGTTCCCAAAAGAGCATGCTATTGCCTGGAGAGAGCATTAAAGAGGTTACTTAAAGTTTGAACCTTGTGCCAAACTAAGCAAATATATGTGTGTGTGTATAATTATATTAAAAATATATAATTAATATAATATTAATATATATTAATCTGTGCATCATCTAATCAATATTAGTAACTGGGGATCTTGCCACCCATCTCCCCTAAATGCTGTCTGTAGACTAAAACTCCTTTCCATTCAAGGGGCAAATATATACCTACTTCATAGAAATCGCTTTTGATTTTCAGAGGGAAGAGGAATAATTTGGGAGAGAGATGATAAAAAAAAAAAAAAAAAGCTGAAATGACTACTGAATGTTCTTTATGTTCCAGGCCCTGTGCTAGGCACTTCAGAGCCACCACCAAACATCATTATCAAAATAAATAGGTATCATTATCTTGCTTTAGCGAGAAGGACACTTAGCTTAGAGAGGTTAAGTAATCTGATCAGAGTTCATACAGGTGCTGAGTGGTAAGCACTCTAATTGAACCCAGCTGTACTCAGTTCCAAAGCCCACATCTTCTCTTGAACACTACAGAATGGAGAAAAAGCTTGATTTACTCCTTACATTATTGTGGGGGGAATTTAAATGGCGAAATTTCCACATACTAAATTGCTGTGAAGGGTTCACACTCCTTCGCAGTGGCCAAGCACCGGCACGTCATTCCACCTAATTCACCCATAATATATCCAACACCCTCCCTAGAACAGCCGTGTTGCCTGGACTCCTATTCACACATTCACTTCCATATTTCACTGATGGTCAGCAGTTTACACACCAGAGTGATAAAGTCTGTGGAGAACAGAAATCTATAGAAAATCTGTCCAAGTTCAAACTGTAACTTCCTACCAGGCATATACTGGACAAGCATACAGGCTCTGAGGTTGCACTGGCTGGGAAGGTAACTGGTATGTGCCTCAGTTTCCCATCTGTGAAATAGGTATGAAGTTTTCAGGATTAGATGTTATCAGCTCCTAAAAACTACTTAGAACAGTGACTAGTGCTTAAATTGTTAGCTGTTAATTATGTATCATTCTTTGTTTCCTTTCTCTGAAATGTGTTAACAATTTCCTGTACTTTGGTTGTCACTCTTTTACTAGAACACAATCTTTTTCTTAAGTAGAAACCACTTCTCACCTCTTCTGTATGTCCTGTGATGTTTAGCAGAGGGGCCTGAGCACAGCAAGCGTCCCTCACATCTGAGGAAGGATTTGCTTTAGAGTCAGAATTTGGATCATCGCCATTTCTACATATAAAGTTCCTAGTCAACACGAAACGCTCAGCAAAGAAATGAGAAAGACTTAGAGGAGGCAGCTTGACCTTCCTGGGCTCCCAGACATGGGGAGAGAAGAAAATGAAGGCTTATCAAGTCTCAGTAAAGGATACACATTTTGCTCACCATCTTCAGCTCCACCACTTGCATATCCTTTTCTCCACAATGCCAAACATTTTTAAAAGTATATGCTATAAACTGTTCTAGTAACAGTAATAATAATAAATGTTCTGGAGCCAAATTAACTAGGTAAACACTTCACATGTAATTACTGATGATTAGCAATGTGTATTAGCGTGGTAAAGGCTCCTAGTAAGTCTTGCAATAAAGAAATCCACTTCATTTTGTTTAACCTAACATTTCCCCATTCTATTTCATCATGTTTTTGTTGTTGTTGTTGTTGTTGTTGTTAATGTGAGGAATAGATTTTCCTTGGAAAATGACTTTTTACAGCTTGGTGCTATGTTTGCTGTATAGGGTAAGTCATAGAGAAAGAAGTCAACACGAACCAGAGGAGTCAAAAGAGGGATGAATCTCTGTACTAGCAAGAAGCTCTGGGTGGAGTGGGTGGTTCATGCAGCATTAGATCCTAATCCTGAGTAGCATAACCCAAGTGAAGTATTCTTTTAATTTATTCTTGATAATAGAAATCCAGCTCAGTCAATCAATCCATCAATCGTTACTGTCAACTGAACTTAATACTTTTCCAGGAATACATTGTGTTACAATAAATGAAAACCACCAGGCTAAGCAATATTTCTTCCCTTGCTTTTGATTTCTTATGAGTGTGACCTATTCTTTGCATCATTTCTACAAACTAGCTGAAAACTTGACACCCTAGGGGACCTTAAACAGCATGAAAGGGATTACTAAATAAGCCAATAAGACACTACTTAATAACCTGAGGACTGTGTGGTATTTTAGTTTCATTGCCTGATTTTATGACTTCTGTGAGCTAAAATTAAAATTCCCAAACCCATTATCACTGTAAGAAGCAATCCAAGGTTGTAGCTCATAAGCAAAATAGCTCTTTTCTTCTCCCAGATTTCTTTATCCTTATGGCTGCTCTTTTCCATCAGCAGTAAAGTAGGGGATAAGGTTGAAAATGAAAGAGCTTCATTAATTTCAAATATCAAATTACTGAATGACTGGGGCCGTCCTCGGTATAGTCCTGCTTTTTTAATTATTAGTGGTTAAGAGAAAGCGCACTTTCTAATTACCTTTAGTCTAAAGTTTCTATAAAAGAATAATGGCCAAGGGAGGCAATGCACATTACTGTATCCTCAGTTCTGCAGTTCTTTATGACTACAGCTTTCAGGGCATGCCATTTCCTGAGAAAAATAAAAAGGGTTTCGTGGTCCAGAGAGATTGGGGTGAGGGCACCATCTAGTGGCTACCGCTCAAATCACCGGAATAGCATCACTGGGCTGCAGGGCTCTGCCCAGAGGAGCTAGCAAAGCGATTTGCGACTTGTCACTGCGGCCGTGCAGGCTCCAGCGTGCATTAACAGCCTACGGGGATTTATTGAATAATTAATTCAGGATAGCTGTGGGTTCTAAACCATGTAACTATCTTTACAGCTCTTTGCTTACATCTGTTACCTAAAGCTATGTTACCCTTCAGGCATGTAGAACAGTAACCTTACCTCCCGCCGATGAAGGTGTCTATATACATACAACTGGAGGGTTTGGGGTACTTATACTTAAGGCTCTGTTTGACTTCATTTTTAAGGAGAGAGGGGTGAGTGTTGTAGTCTACACTAAAGAGGATTCCTCACGTCACTCTAATGCATTCCATTGTATTTTTCCCATATCGTAATACAAATCATTTTCTTAGGATGGATTGTGAAGTCCAGCAAGTAGCCTGATTTGGTGATGTCACACCAACATGAATTTGGGGCTTAATTACATAGCTCCTTCTAAGTGTCATGTCCTCTTAGGTAAAATGACAATAACACTTTTCTTGCAAGGCAATGGGGAATTGCAGATTTAAGGAGCTGATACATGTAAGGTGACTATCTCAGTATCTAATGCCTACTAGGCACTGGATAGGTGCCTCCTGCTCTTCCTCTCTCCATAGACTCTCCTTATCTCCCTTCTCTCTCTCTCTCTCTCTAACACACACACACACACTCCTACCTGCACACATATATACATGGCTTGCTATAATTCCAGACTCCAGAATTATAGAGGTTCAGACTCATTTATAGAAAATTAAATTACAGAACCCTAAACTGCAGAAACCTTAAGCTAGACAGGGCTTTAGCAGTAATAGAATTTAAGTTTAAGAATGAGGAAATGATGAAAAAGGTTTATCATTATCTGTCCCAATGATAAAAAGTATTTAAGTTCCAATGACTGTATGAAATCCCAGGGATCCTAACTCTAACTTGACTGTCTTATTCATAGAAGAATCTAGAGATAGTTTATGTCACGGACTTCAAATGACAAGGACCTGAAATGGTAAGTGACTATTCCAACATCTGGCAGAGAATTAACATCAGGACCCAGGTTTCCCGACACCAACCATGTTCTACATCATACTCCATGCTGCCTCCATGTTTTTCTCTCCCATATGGACAAGAGTTCTACATAACAGATGTGCACTGCTCTGGAAAGTTAGAGAGTACAGACTTATTTGGCAACAACATGGAAGATGCCCTCTCTCTTCCACCCTAGACCTCATTAAATTAACCCTCCAATTCTGGCTAAAGGCCTTCATAAGCCACTCCTGCTTTCTCCAACCCAAAATGATCATTTTCTCTTCTGACAATGACAATGTTACCCACCCAGTTAGAATCTCATTACATACTTTTTCTCTTATGTCAAATGCCTGGGTCCTATCTAACTGACTAAATTGGTTCATTATTTGAGGAAACAGATAATCTCTTATGCTTCCTTCTTATCTTCCTCATCCTTAGGACACTGCTGATATGTAACAGGGTCTCACTGAAATAGTTATTGCTTGTGTGAAGTTTTGAACATTCTTTTATGTACATATAGATACATTAATTTACACATTGTCCTCCTAGAATGTGAACTCCACCAAGCCAAGGACTGCTTATTTGTTCACCTCCATATTTTCAGCCTTCTAAAGCAGTGCTCAGTACAGGGTAGGTACTCAATAACAATTAAATAAATGATTAAATAAATGAATAATTATTCAGCCCTTCTAAGTAGCCTTTAGTGATGTAAGTACTTACTTTTACCTGTAATGTTCTGAATTTCTGGTTTATCCATCTCCTTCCCCTAGAGAGTGAGTCATTTATTGAGGGAAGAAATTGGCAGTTGGGAAGATGATTGATAAGTGATTTTTGAATAAATTAATAATAAAAGAGCTACAGAGCTCTACATCTACTCTCCAGACACATATTCTATGCCTAAGGAGAGAGACTCATCAACATACAGTGACAGTAATGGGTAAGTTCTATAATACAGATCAATTAAAAGGATTATGAAAATACAGAGGAAGACCTTCTTAGCCTTACCTGAGCTTGTCAAGAGAGAACATGTCACATGACTTCTGTTAAACAAAATAGAATGTGTTAAAAAAAAAAAAAAAAAAAAAAAAACTTTGTTCACTGAATGGCCAAGAGGGCTATGAGAGCAAAAAGAGACAAATTTCCCCATGTAGAGCTGTACTCACCCTCAGCCACATCATCATCCACAGTTAACTTAAGGCTTTTTCCTCTGCGCACCACCCGGACAGTGTGCCATTCATTGTCATTGAGCTTCTGCCCCGCATACAGGGTCTCAGGTCCTTTGCCTAAGGACGATGATAAGTGCCGAAGTTAGAATCAATTCTGAAAGTAGTGATTATGGTATCAGAACTGTCAAAGCCACACTGGTGCATATAACCCAGCAGCATTCAATGAATCATACGTGCACCCCTCCACCAAAGCCCATCCCAGTTTTACTGATGCAACAGGATATTCCACAAGTGTCCTCAAATGCAAAAGTCTCAACTCAAATGGACATTGGCAAAACAGTGAAAGAAATAAGTACCCTCCTTTGTCTACAGATATAAAATTCTAATATGCCAAGGGCAGTAAGTGAACATTTATAAGAAATAGTAGTCAGTTGTCATTTTGTTTCCCAAAGTCATAGATTTTAGATGAATTTCTTCAAGATATAAGAAATTCATCATATATTTTTAGAATCATTTGGTCATTTAGGCATAATACACCAGTCTGACTTTCATAGAGTATCCATCAATTGGATGAGAAAAGAGTTCTGTAATATATAGACTTAACTTGATATTGCCATTAACCCACAGTTCTACCAGAATTCAGCAACCACAGAAATCACAACAGTAACCACCACAATAATAATGTTGAGGTCTAAACCCCACGATACGTAATGCTCCTGAAGGGAATGTGAGAGGACCCAGACTTCTCTCATTGTTCATCATTCTCCAAAAAGATCTAAAGATCTAAAAAATGAAATAATGTAAAATTCCAAAATTGAACTCTTAATTTTAAGTCAAAAGAATGTTCAGGAGAAAGTACCACCAGATAAAGGAATAAAACAAGCTGTCTCAAAAGATCTATGATCAAGATGCTCAAGAGGATGTCCAAGTGCACCATGCACCAAGAAAAAATCAGGTTCAACAAGGAATTCTAGTATTTAGGGGCAAAAGCTAGCAAGATAAACACTGAGGCATTGAAAGAATTTGGTTAGTAATGGGGGGAAAATGTCATGTTTTGCTCACCATTGAACTGAGATGTAACTTTATAAGACAAAGAAGATTGTATTGAACAAGAAAATTAGACCAAGTTCACTCTCTCTATGGGAACAGCTAAGTGTGTGCAGAAAGACTCCATTAAGTCTTCCTGGATTAGTCAATCGCTATGTAGAAAGCCCTATCTCTGGAAATGACTTGGGAAAAAAAAGATGAAATGTGTATCTGACCAATACATCCCTATGATATTATGCATCTGAAATATTCCGCAATACACTTGGATCTAACATATGGAAGCACAGGGCCAAGTACACAGTAGGTGCTTTAATGAGCACTAGCCAAACAACTGATGTCTACACAGGTATTTATTTCTTTAGAAACAATCAACTAAGATCAAAACATTTTTATTTAGGTAATTTTGAAAGCTTTATTATATAGCTTTCATTGGCCATTCCACCCCCTCCTCTATCTCTAAGACTCCAAAACAATATTTTATATTGTTTAGGGAAGAAAATTAAAAAAATGGCATCACAGGTAAATATCTTTTGAACTAGGTAATTTTAAACTGTACACTTTAATTTTGAGTTATTAGTATTGCAATTAAATGCTGGTTATAACAGTAACGATGGGGCACCTGGGTGGCTTAGTTAGTTAAAAATCCAACTCTCAATTTTGGCTCAGGTCACAATCTCAGGGTCCTGGATCAAGCCTCATTATGCTCTGCACTCAGGGCACTCAGCAAGGAGTCTGCTTCAGAACTTTCTCTCTCCCTCACCACCCCGCCAAATAATTAAATAAATATTTAAGAAAAATAATGATAGCTTTAAAAAAATGACAGCAGTTGAAGTTTGGGGGAATTTCCTTCTTAAAAAATAAAGACTTCCAAAGTAAAATGATTTCTTTTAATTAAAATGTATACAATTGGTAATTGGCTTTTGGTTTTTGGTTTTTTTCAGAATGTACCTATATCCCTAGTGCAATGCAACTTCATAAGGTTCTAAGAATTCCATGAAAAAACTTAAAATGGACCAACTGTACCCAAAAATTGGGTATGAGGCCATGAGATCAATGAATCTTAGGAGAAAAAATTCTATGATAAACCATTTTATATTCAATTTTAACTGTTCTTTGGGAGTATGCATCTTAATATTATTTAAAGCATATACATTATAATAGGATTTTTCCTACATTTCACCTAATTAGATACCATTGTTCATTATCTCATTAAATTCAGGTCTAAGATTGATATAACAGTCGCCTTTACAACAGCAAACTGTGCAGGCATTGAGAGAAAATGGGCCACATCATGTGGGTGCTTTGAAGCAAGAACAGATGTTCTCAGAAGAAACAAATCTGCCTTTGTTTTTTTTGTGTGTGTTCTTATCCTCTTTATTCTACATGCAAATGCTTCAATAAGAAAGAGGAAAGTAAAGATAGACGTAGAAAATATTGGCTATGGAGGCATAACTGTTACAAAGATAGGCTATTTAAACATCTATAGGTGGCATCTGTTCTTTAGGCAGTGTTTGCACATCACTTAATTTTTACGACTGGGGACAAAATAAGAGGGAAAAATACACAAACACAGTCACAGTTTAGCAAGACAGCCACATTACTGTCATATTAGTCATTATGATATAAAACAAGCTTTGCAATCAGCACAGTGTTTTAAATGCTGCTGATATTTTACAGGTACTTAGAATTTTTTGTGTCCTTGTAATGTCCACTTTGGTCAAATTCAAACAAAAACAGTTACATGTCCTTTTGACTCTAAAACTTTAGGATGCGATGGTCTGTGACCAAACCTGTGAAAAAAGATCTGAAAGCCCTGGTGCCCTTCTGCTCGGCTACAGTTGCTGTCTCCAACCCCAATCATTCTCATTACTTTGACAGTAGAAAAAAAAAAAATCCATACCCATCTCATTAAAATGGTAGAGAAATGAGTATTATTCAATATTCATTTTTAGGCAATAAATAAAGAAATCCCAGTGAGCTTCTGAAAAACTCTCAGCCTCCAAAAGTGGAGAGTCAATGGCATTTATCTTTAATCAAGCCAAAAGGTCAATGCATCCTACCAGAGAGAAAGTGATGTTTAAACTCAGCTAGAAATGTGGCAAACAGAGTAAGGACAAATCTAATTTGTAGCCTAAGCGTACAACGGGATTGATAAGTGATACAAGATGTAGACACAAGCCGAAAGTTAAAACATACAAATTGTTAGATTTTCAAAGAAGGAGGATTCAGTCTAGTGAAGACTTCCCTGGCAGATTCCAGCACAAAACCAGTGAAGTAGCATCAGTGAAACAAAGAATGTAAAGATAAGGATCAGATAAGGAGGAGACACTTCTTTTTTAAATTGGAATTTAAAATGGAACTAATGGGAATTTAATTTTAAAAAAATAAAAAAAAAACATCAAAGCCATTAATTTCCTACATTGTCCTTTTCTTTTTGTAGCTAGGAGAAATGTGATCTATGATTAGGTACATACTGGATGTATGTAATAGATACATGTTTCCTTTTATAGTTTAAGTAGTAAATATTGATCATAAAAAAAAGAAATCAACATTTGATTCCTTTTAGGCTGCTTAGATCATCATTGTTTGATCTAAATACAGGAAACTAATAACTTATCTGACACCCTATAGCTGATTTTCCCAAGTAATGACCTCTGTAACTCTGAGTAAAGAAGCAAAATCACAGTTGAAGATTTCCAGGATATAGTAGTCTGTAGAAGTGTAGTGTTCAAGTGTTTATTATCATAGGAAAAAGAGCCTTTAATGAATCCTTTGGGCAATACCACCCAAATTCCTACTCCTGACCTAGTCTCACTGCAAACTCATTTAGCAGCACCTGACCAAAGATGACCTTATTTTCTGATTAATGTGGATAGAGAATGAGGCATCACAAATGAAAAATACAAGATTATTTTCTTGACCTATCCTACAGTAACCCTGTGGAAGGCCTATTTCCTTAAGAAGCTAGAACTAATAGTAAATCAAAGTGAAAAGTTAGGAGAAAATTATTCTTTGAGAGAGAAATCATTACTGTATTGCTTGGAGAAAGATGACATTCAGATATTAACAGACTGTTCCCTTTGGGGAGGACAGGGATTCGGAGAGCGTGTGAGGGAAAAAAAAAAAATCTGCATTTCGGTATTTACTAAAGGTGCACACCTTCATAAGGTGGACTTTGGATCCTGATTATTTTGAACCTCTTTAGTTTTTTCTCTTTATTTTTTGTCCTTGCTTTTTGATAGCTGTTCATAGTACATGAATTTGGTATTCCCCCCAGGAGCAAAATAAAGAGCACAACTACAAGACACCCCTGATACATATTAGTGTGTCAATAAATTTCTAAAACCTTCCCAAACCAACTAAACCAAACGGTTTTGCTCATACACAGGGAGTAGAAATTCCTTCCATCTGCCACAAAGTATTGTCTCCAAAAGTGGGTGGGTAAAAGCCTGGAAACTTACTTTGCTTGGGGTCAAGGGTCAGGAATTAAGGGCACAACACCTATACCATAATCACTTTGCTCTACCCAAACATCTTTCTATTTGTGCAAGAAAGAGAAAGAAACAATAACTTGATTTCTCTTGGAACTATGTTTCACATGAATCCAAATTTCTATAATGCTTCAAAAATATGAAATTCACTCCCTTAGCAAATGGCATGTGATTATACATCTAAATGGTATGATAAATACTCAAAATGACTGGCTGTGTTAGGCTTAAAGAACACCAAAATACTTAAAAAGAGAAAACTTACCTTCATTTCCACCGCACCCTAGGTTAGGCCAGCTGGGCTATGAGAAATATTTTACTAAGACGATAGTACCATGTATTATTTATCAATCTTCCTCCCCCAAGAGAGCAGGTTAGGTAAGTAAAGGCAGGGGTGAGTAGGGGAGAGAGACACACAGGAAAGAAGCATCTAATTTTCTGTCTAAAACAATTTCAGGTTCTGGTTGTCTTCTTCAGGTTGATATTCAACAGAGAATAAGAGGTATTTTGTTTTTATAAACTCATTTTTTTTCTGAAAGCATTCATTTTCTTTGAAAAAAAATTTAAATCATTTACTTACAGAGGCAGTTTGGTGAAACACCTCAAATAGGTGCTTCCATTCTCACTAGAGTCCTCAAGTCTTAGAAAGGGCTGTCACTTCCAACAATAGACATGAACGTAGGAAGTTTTCTGGAAGTCTTCCGTTAAGAAGTCCCCCAGTGAGGTGTGTGAGAAAGACGAGTGACCCACTTATCCAATCTGAGCACTTGCATCTTCCTAGAGACCCTGCTTGTAGCTAAAACCCACCAAAAACACCACCAATAATTACTGGGCTTGAGTAAATAAATGGACCATTGAGCCTCCCCCATACAACATACTTAACTATGGGTTGCCATCCTTTGGCTCATCCTCCACTCTGCTGCTAACCTCTGTTAGTGTATCACAGAGACTATCTATTCATACACTGAACAAATATTAACTGAGCACCAACATGGGATCAGACAACATTCCAGGGTGGAGGATGAAGTAAGGAGGAATTAAGACAGACAAGGTCTCCCTGTCTGGTTCTAGCCTGGTTAGGAGAGGTGGTGGGGAGGAGGAAGGATAATACTCAAACCAAAGACCTTGAGATAATTTCTGATGGGTTTGAATCCTATGAAGAAAATGAAACAGGGTAATATGATGAAAAGTAATTTGGGTGGAGAGTGGGGATAAAGGGTGGGCTACTCTATAGCAAGTCTCGGAAAGGCCTGTGTGAGGTGACCTCTTTCTCCACTCTTGCTCTGATTACCTGGTTGAATAGAGAGCTCTTAAGTGAGGAGGTCAGAGCAGGCTTTTCTGTGGACGTGCATTGAGAAGGAGCCAAACATGTAAACATCTGAAGCAATGGGAACAGCAAGAGCAGAAGCTGAGAATACAGTTGGCATGTTAGAGGAACAATGATATAATAATAATAAGAAGAAAAAACACCCTATTATGGCCAGAGCTTGTGCCCAAGGAAGAGAGTGTGGTGGGAAAGAAGGTGGAAGAGTAAGCAGAGGCCAGATCACAAGAAGACCTAAAGGACGTGGTACAGAACCTGAAGGCTGTTCTAAATACATCTGGTTGCCACTGGGAGGTTTCAGGCAAGAGGATCCTATGATTTAACTTAAGTTTTAAAAATCATTCTGGCTTTTATGTGTGCACTGGACCCAAAAAGGCCAGTAATGGGAATAAGGAGATCTTGGGGAAGCTGCTAAAGGAAGGAAATGAAGGTGACTTGGTCTAGGGAGGTAGCAGGAGAAATGGAGGTGGTGAGATGTGGTGCATGTTAGAGGTACATGCATCTCTGGACTTGAAGGTGGATTGGGAGCAGGAAAAGAATCCATGGTGAGAACCCAGGTGCTAGGAGTACCCTCAACTGAAAAGGCAGAGATTCTAGAAAATGTAAGACATGGCTGATCCTACTAGCCAAGTGAGCTTGCTTTTGCTCCTTGCGTCTTTCCTACTCAGCAGCAATCACACTGGGGCAAAACTCCTGGAAGCTTCCGAGTGCTCAGAAGTGTAGCTCAAAGTTCACTGCTTGCATGATTTTCTTAGCAAAGTGTTAATCAGTACCTTGGGCCGCCGTTGTCTACTGATGACACAGGGTTACTAGGTTCCTGCTGTCTCTCTTTCCCTCCCCTCCTCCCCTCCTTCCTTCTTTCTTTCCTCCTTTGCCTCTCTCTCCTTCTTCCTCTATCCTTGCAAGGTTTCAGTTAAGTGCTCTGGCCCTTAACTTGGACTGGAACAAGGAGTGTGCCTAACATTACAAAGCAAACCTCGGCAGCCCATTCAATTGGATCTCTAAATTGTGATCACAGTGTAAAATGAACCCACTCATCTTGGCTAGGAGAATGGCAACTCAATTTTGAAACCGAATGAATCCAGGGCAGATATCTCTCCAAAGGAACAAATGACTCCGCAAAAGATGAGAAAGAATCCTGCCCCCAATTTACTGCCAAATCTCTACCTTAAGTCATAAATTTACAGCATTGCTTAGGAGTGGTGAGCTGAGGACAGTCTCAAGATTTCTTGTGATAATCTCTCTCCATGAAGCCACTTTTCAAGAGATGAGGGCAATTTGTTCAGGGATAGGCAGAAAGATGTTTTTGTAGATATTGATTCTACTCTTGATTTAAAAAACAAAAAAACTTTCTGAAGTGTACTAATACTTCCCCTACCATTATCATAATATAATTAACACAAATCAGGCTTTCTTTGACGATTTCAAACATTACTGTGCCTTAGGATTTTTCTGACTATGTGACTTATTGTCAGCACTAAAGACACAGATTTTGAAGATGATGAGGCTTGAGCTAAAGAGATCTGAACCAAGATATGCACTAGAACCTGCTCCTCTATTATCCTCTTAATCAATGCCTATTTAAGCCTGTTTCCTTGAGAGTTGAATCTTTTATAATAAGAAGTAGAATAAAAAATGTCTAATTACAAAATGAAGGGTATAGTGAATCGTAAGAAGTAATATTTTGCTATAAATAGGCATAATACATCTTCCATCACTCCTCTTCCATAGGTTTTCACAACTTTTCTACCTCCACCCATCCCTTCCCAGCCCCCAATCCTCCCAGATGGGACTCTGTGCCTCTCCAGCAACTCTACTGCATTTATACTCTATAAATCATCACTCTGTCCCTGCTATTACAGATATACATATATATTTTTATATCTACTGCCTCTACTTCTGTGCCCTTTGAGGGAGAACACGCTGCCTTTATAATCCCCAGCAACTAAGCAGAGTACCTTATACCAAGAAGATTCTGAATATATTAGGGAAAAAATAGTAGATGAATAAAGAGAATTAAATAGATTAAACACCAAACAAGCAAGCAGATTGAAGGAGGGAGAAGAAATGCAAGAGGAGAAGGAGAGAGTTGTAGACTATATTTTGCAATAAAAAAAAAACTGGACCAATTTGGGATGATATTCAGTAGAGTAATAAATACTTATAACTGGATTAATAAAATTGGATGAAAAAATAAATGACAGAGTGAATTCATTGAGGGTAGAGGAAGAAAAAGAAGGGACAGTAGAAGAGGTTTGCACATTGCATTTCTGGTAGCTGAGTGAATTAAGCCCTAATTCCTAATTCAACTTAGAGCTAAAAGACACCATGCAGCAGATATAAATAAATAAAGATACTACTTTTCATTTTAAATGTGTTTTTTTCCCAGGCAGAAAAAAATACAGCCTTTTGAGAAACTAATATAAGGATGAAAGTAACATTATTTAAAAAAAAAAAATGTATCAGTTACTCTCCATACATGATCTTATTTAGTTTCCCAATACAAAACTGATATGGTTTCCCTCAGCTTTGTAAATATAGAAGTGGCATAAAGTGCCACAACCTGCCAAGGTCACGCAGTTACACTGCCCACAGCCCCCAGTCTGTCTGCAAAATCCCTATGCTGAACTGTGTTCTCATAGCTACATCATGGTTATGCCCCTGGGCTGACCCAGTCTAGAGATGTGAGGAGGAGGAACAAGGTAAGGCCAGTTAAAGGACATAAGAGAAGTGGGAGTGAAATAAAAACAGAAAATCTAATTTCGGAGATGAATGAAAAGTGGGACCTAAATTCACTTTTTTAAAAAAAATTTATTTGTAGGACAAGGGTCAAGCCCTAACCTACTAATAAAGCCAAAAGAAGTTAAAAGTTTGTGTTAGAGATAAAAGTGGAGAATAAGTAGATCACGTTTGTGTGCCCCTGTAGCAGACACTCTTGGTCCTGCATCATGTCCCCTGGGCCAAGCTCAGATTTCAGCCATAGCAGCAGTAGACAGTTATAAGCTCACACACAGCCCAACAGTCTCCATCACAAGCAGGGCCAATGCTTGGGCCTTCTCTCTAAAGTCGGGGATGCCTTCAATGTCTGTATGCAAGAGCAAACAAGTAGGGAAGGAAGGTGATGGGGACTGTCAAACAAAGGGAGGACAAAGCTAATAGATTAATCCCCCCAAATTTGTCATTGGAGTGGACAATTCTTAGAGGCATTCATTACAACACCCTCCATCTCCCCCATATCCATTTGACCCACAGCAGAAAACTTAACAATGGATCCTCCCATTGATGAGCACTGCTCATTCTCTCTGCTCCTTCACTCCCACTTTGGAGACCTCTTCCAAATAAACCACTTGACCTGAGTCTTTGCCTCAGGCTCTACTCTCAAGGGAACTCAGACTAAGATGGCACACAGCGCTTGATCATCTCCTCTCTAGTAACTCAAACATTACAACAACCCTGTGAAGTAGGGAATATCAATGCTTATGATAAAACCCAGAAAGTTTAAGTGACTTTCCCAAGGTCATAGGCTATTAAATCATGAAGCCACGAAATTGAATAAAGAATTCAGGCTTCACAGATGGAACTCCACAGATAGTGCTCTCTCCCATTAACCTCCAGCTGCCTAAAGCCTATGAAGTCCAAAAAGAACAGAGGACAGTGGTCTGCTATAATTATTAAATGTAGACGTATGGGCTATGGTTACAAATTACCAAATAGTGACTAAACCTATGAGGGTTTTGAGAAGTATATAGGTATCTGAGGGCAATTAACAGGCTTTCTACCATGAGGATCTGGAGGACTCATAAGGACTATAGAGGGTTTTTGAGAAAGTGAGATTACCATCACTCTTAATTAGCCTAGGCTTATTCAAGACAAAAAGTTAGAGATATGGTCTCCATACCCAGGGTCCCTTCAGGATCTATGTTTCTAAATAATTACCATCTCTCAGATGGGGAACTTTATTTTAGATATAAAGATACAGTTACTAGGTTTTAAAAGTATCCTGAGACAAAGAGCTCTGTGAAATAGCATTTCTGTATCAACTCCCATGTGTGCAGCACCTCCTTTCCACAATAGAAAGTACTAAATCTGAGATAAGAAAGGAAAAGGAGGGATCCCTGGGTGGCGCAGCGGTTTGGCGCCTGCCTTTGGCCCAGGGCGTGATCCTGGGGACCCGGGATCGAATCCCACATCGGGCTCCCGGTGCATGGAGCCTGCTTCTCCCTCTGCCTGTGTCTCTGTCTCTCTCTCTCTCTCTCTCTCTCTCTGTGACTATCATAAATAAATAAAAATTAAAAAAAAAAAAAAAAGAAAGGAAAAGGAGTGATATTTCTAGCCTATCTCCTTGGGATGATAATTACAAGGTCTATCGGCTTACAAGATTGATGGCATTAGCTAATCACCCGCTGTGAACAGAGGCAGTTGCCACACAGAATGGTCCTGTCACCTGGGTGCACCTTCTTATCCTCTTATCATCTGCTTTGTGCAATTGGGGGATCCAGGAAGCTAGATTAGCAGAACAATCACCCTATTCTGGTCCTAGTTCACTAAGATGATGATCCTTCTCCCTCTTAATATGTATATAGGTTTGAAAATATGAGAAATTATAGCTTTCCATCTCACTAGAAATATCATCTCTTTATGATACCCACTAAAATAAAACTTGCAAGACAAGCACATAGAGGAAAAAATTAAAACCAGAGCATTAATAAAAATAGATTGAGGATATTTTAATTCAAATGTATTTGCCTCTCTTTAAGTATGACTTAAATGCAACTGGTTTCTCAGCAAGTGTGGCCTTGGGCAAGGCATGTGAAGTGGCTACCTTGGCAAATATCATTAATTTCCATGTTATGGAAAACCCATACACAATTCTGTACAATGGTTTGGATACAGCTTAAGAGTGAACTTCAGACTGCTGATTGCTTTATCCGTGCACCCTGAATTCCCAATAAACCTGAGGGCATCAAATAGAAGAAAACAGTTCCAGTTGAAGAGGGTGAAATCACCACCCCTCTTCCAGGCTATATAAAGGAAGATGAATTTAATTGAAAGTTCAGCACCTACCATAAAGGCATTGTGGAAATTTCTGAGGGTGCAAAGATGAAAAAGACACAAGAAGCTCACAGTCTGCTGGAAGTGTCACACAAATAAAAACTGTGTGAGAGAAAGGGGTACAAAAGCGTGTACTGGATACCCTGATAATGGGGTACGTAATCTATCTGGAAGCCTGAGTCATTAAATATCTTTTGCTTCACATTTTCACGCAGGACTACACAGCTCCTATAGGACAGAGAGACCAATACCTCCATTTCTGTATCCTTCACAACTCCAAATAGCACTGTCCTTGGTATGCAAAGTGAATTCTCAAAGTTGAAGAGTAAATGAATACGTTTCTTTTTATTTTCATTCTTGCATTTGACATTGCGAATAACAGCAAATACACATATTTTACTTACCAGAGAGCAGTCACTGAAAACCATTTAAGTGCTTTACCTATATTAATTAATTTTATATTCACATCAATCCCATAATGTTGTCATAATTATATTATACATTGACAAAATATGCTGTCCCTTCCTATCAGCCTTTTCCTAATAGGTCCATCCTTTCTGAAGAATTATATTTCCTATCCCATTATGCCAGGCACTTTGTGTAACTTGCTTCATTGCCAAAGAAAATATGAGCAGAAGTGGCCTGGGCACTTAGATGGCTTAAGAGCCATTACATAGCTCTGCTAACCTCTTTTTTCCCTTTGCTATAAATCCAAGAGGTGGCAGGTTAAGGCTGTTTCTTCAGCCAGGGTCAGAAAAGACAAGAATATGAAGCAGAGCTGCTTGATGAACCATGATGAATATTAATATGGGTGAAAGGTAAACCTCTGTTCTTTATTTAAAGTCACTAAGATTTCAGGGAGGCATTTGTTACTGTAGCATAACGAGCAGGGCTGACTGATACATAAGTCCTATTTATATCCACACTTTACCCTTGAGAAAACTGAGGCAGAAAAAAAGTTCAATTTTTCAAGGTCAGATATGTAGTAATTCCTGGGATTTGATTCTGGGCAGTCTGATTCCATCTTGGTCTTAACTACTTCACTACACAGCCTCTATTGGCTAAGGGATGAACCAAAGATGACTAAGAGATACAAAGATAAATCCTCACAGTGAAATATTCTACACATGCCCTATATACAAAAATATATAGAAATCTATTAAACCAATTAATTAGTTAAATGCAATGAACATGTTTTTAATTTCCAGGTGGAGAGAAGACAAAGGCTAAGAAGAAAAGGAAGGTAAAATGAAACGAGAGAAGAAAGAAACACAGAGAGAAAAATGACAGGGGAACAAAACAGATTAAGTAAAATCTCAATATTTGTCAAATTGCTCAGAGGCAAATCTCTCTCCCAGCAAAAATAAAACTCAAGATTTTCAACTTTAAAATGCTGTCAGAACACGGAACAAATAAAAGTGTTTAGAAGCATGTATTTTGAACATTATCTGAGTTTTTCCACTTTAATAAAATGAACTCCTCTGTTTGTGAACTATATAGGATGACAAGTGGCACATCTTACCCAGGGGGATGCCACTTATATGCATGCAAGAATCCTGTCATTTTAACTCCCAAATTTTTCAGAACTGCTAAGGAGTAATCTAGGCCCATGGTTCCCACATTTTAAACTTGAAAAAAAAAAAAAAAAAAAAACCCTGTGGATAAGGCTAAGAATTCAGATTCCAGTCCTCCAGACTTTTTTCTTTTGCCAACCTTTCCTTCTTTCCTCAAATGTCTCATATTTTAATTTTTTCCAGGTTATGTCCTATGCTTCTCTTATCTTCCCAACTCACTATCCCCCAGTATCTCTCTTACGGTCATTCCCATCCAGTTCCTCAAGCCGTGAGACTGGCAGTCATCCTGAATCTCCCTTCTTTTTTACTTCCAGCATCCAAACCACAGCTGGGGTGGGTAGTTCTGTCCCCTACGTGAGGCCTGGATCTGTAGACAGCAAGCTTTGGATTCCTCGTATCCTATTTTACAGAGAAAAACCCCTGAGACTCAGAGGGTTTAGACAATTCAAATGAGGGCACTTAAGGTGAAAGTAGCAGAGATCAGATTCAAACCCTTATCTCTGTAACTCTAAAGCAGTGTTTTATCCATACACCTCAATCTTTCACGAGCCAAATATTTTTTTTCTCAAGTACATCAGCACTTGAGATCAATACCAGTATCTAATAAAATAATATTGTTTGCAGATCATTTAGAGCTTTAAATAGTATGCCCTTATCAACAACTGTTTTTGCAAAGAAGTGGTTTTAAAGATATTCTCTCAAGATATTCATTTTGTTTCCTTTTTTAGTTACTTTACAGGGATTTTGTCCCCATTCTGTTATATTTGGCAGATTTTTAGGTACCAACCCCACTTGGAAAAATCATAATTCATAATTCATGCATAATTCAGTAAGCTCATTATTTCTTTTTTCCAAATCTTTCATATCTGGTATATGGTCAGGTCTGAATCACTCGTAATGGCTCCCATGGATGGCAACAGAGGCTTAGTGTGAAGACAGGAAGAGTTCAGAGTCAAAGACAGGGCTGCTGAAAATCACAAGGAAGACTGGGAGAATCAGTGACAAGACTTGTGGAGGCTGGTGATAAGCTAGCTGGGGAAGGAGGAAGAATGGTTCTCTGAATTAGGAGGAACTTGAGAGAACTTATGTGGTGGTCTATGCTTGAAGAATGGTGCTTTTTGTCCCTTACCAATACGGGGTGACTCAAGAGGACAAACCCACACACTGCCTCCAGAACTGTGTACACTATATTGGCTCCTCACTATAATGACTACTCAGATAACCTTTCACTTCCAACCCAATCATTTCACTGTGTCTAGAAGACAACCTCATAGTCCTCTCCCTTCTCTGACCCAGAAGCAAGCTCTTTCAGATAGGCTAAGGCTCTAAATGATGTTTCCTTTCCATACCCTGTTTTCTAATGATGGATCTTTTAGAATGCAAAGCACTAAAATAGGGTCCTTGTCCATTTCAGAGGGTAATTAGACAGTTCCAGAGCTGGCACAGGGGTGTTAGAGTAAAGGGTTGCAGGAGACTAGTAGGAATGATGGGACATGAAATAACTGCTTTGCTTCATCTTGGGGCTTAACATTTAATTCTCACAATCCCATAAAGTTAGCATTTTAATCCCATTTTATGGATAATAAAACAAAGAAATAAGGATGTTAAATTATCTTGACCAAAACCAAATAGCTAGTTAGAAACAAAGCCAGAACTATTTGAGGGTCAACTGTTCCTTCTTATACTTACACTAACTTCTGAAAGATGGGGAATGTAAGTTGTGGATAAAACCATACCAGTGCTGCTTCTGCAGGAGTAGGCGTAGAAATTTGGGGACAGCAATGAGAGGAACCAGAGATGCTTTTTTGAAATGATATTCAGGCCAGGTAAGAATAGAGATGGGTATGTAAGGCAGCAAGAAAATCATAAGGAGTGTCACTGATAAGAATGAAAAAAGGCAAATCCCTATGGGCCGTGGGTCATGCTACTGGGGAAGGGGACCCCTATATATCAGGGTGTTTGATTGTGTAGTGAGCTTACATTGACTTAGATCTGCCTATAAAATCTGTGGGAACTCAAGATCCCCTCACTGGATTCCAGGTGGGTCATTTTCATCTCAACAAACTTTCTGCTTCCCATTGATTTTGAGATGTGTACCTATATTTTTTCAGGTTCTAGTCCTGACTAGAGACTGTGCCTATATTTTTTCAGGTTGTAGTCCAAGACCCAGACATGGTAGTTACTCAACATGCATATATATATATATATATATATATATATATATATATATATATATATATATAAAAATGCAGCTGATAGACATTGAAATGAATTAAATTGAATGAAATGGTGAATCAACCAACATGCTCTACCATGGGAATGAGGAGAAAATGGGTAATGTGCTTATTCTATCTAATTATCCTATTTGAAGCTACATATGCTTCTACTGATTTCATAATCCTAGTTACCATTCATAGAGTTTGTGATTTGATCTAACTCCCTTGGGATCAGTGGAAACACAAGTTCTAACATACAGCTTTGCACATGGTAGGTGTCCAACAGACTACTGCTACTTGCTATAATACTCATTTACAAAAACATATTTAAGTAATTTTTTAAGTAATAGGAATAAATGGTACTTTTATAAAAAAAAAAAAAAGCTCAAAGGAAGAAATGAGGGGAAAGAAATTCCCACAGGGACTAAATTTTAAAGTGACAAGTATAAAAATCCTCCTTACTCTAAGAACAAATATCCACCCAATGGTTGCACAATAACATTTGTTTGTTATTAAATATTCATTACCTCAATAACCTATCAAATACTGTTCATTTGTAACATGAACAGGCTTTGGCTAGTGGCTAGGGATAAAAGGAGAACTATATTAAGGTCCCTGGACCAAAGTTAGAGTCTACTGGAGGAGACAGTCTGGTAGAAAATGAAATATAATGTTTTAAGTGTTTTAACACTTGGGTGACCCTTTATACTATACCTTAGGGACACAGTGAGAGGGAGAAAGTGTGTGTGTGTGTGTGTGTGTGTGTGTGTGTGTGTGTTGGTTTGGTCTAGGGGTCAGAAATAATAGTGGCATTCAAGTAAGACTTCCTAGAAAAAACGAAGCTTGTTCTTCCGAAAGTATAAGCAGGAACTAGTGCTCCAGATAGATCAGAAATGAAAGAACACTCTGTACCATGTGCAGAGTTAAGAGAGGATAGCAAGATCAAGGAATGGTGAGCAGTTCGATAACATAGGCAAGTGTAGAGCATTTTTATAAGAGGTAGGAGATGAGTCCAAAGAAGAAACCAGGAGCAGATATTAAGGACCTTTGTTGCAATAACATGCAAAATAAAATAAGACTCGGTGATCTATCTTCTAGACCAAAAAAAAAAGCTCTTGAAATACCTTAAATTGGCTGTGATATGCATTTGCTGCATTATTTAGATGATTCAGTTTTGTTACAGATAACAATAAAAATGAATGGGACGAATAAAACTCACAGGAAGCGTAAAATATAGAGAGTAAATGGGTTACTTCTGAGACCTTTAAACAGAAAATAATCACAGCATAGGTATTTTTTAATTTTTATTTATTTATTTGAGAGAGTGAGAGAGAGAATGTAGGGGGAGGGGCAGAGAGAGAAGGAGAAGAGGCTCCCCACTGAGCAGGGAGCCCAATTTGGGGCTTGATCCCAGGACCCTGGGATCATGACCCAAGCAGAAGGCAGATGACTAACTGACCCATCCAGGTGCTCCTGGAGTGTAAGCATTGTAAACAAAGTAAAAAGGATAGAACAGAGAAGCTACTTGCCCAGAAAATGATTCATTGTACCTAGTAAATCTTAAATATTTATGAATCTCAGACTATGTCTGATTGACAGCTGTCAAGCCTAACTTTGTTAACTCATTAGTGACACTCATTATGGATCCATTCTGGCCTCATCTTTTCTCTACTTGAAACTTACAGATGAAGCATATATCTGGTCATCAAGCTAACTGGTGAGCTATGGGAGCTATAGCTGTGGCCAAATCTACTTGCCCTTGTGTTTCTCTAATAAGGCAAGTGTGTGATGGCCCCAGAAGCCTCCCAGATGCTTAAGATCTCTCAACTCTAGTCTATAGTCCTTGTAGCCACCCTATCAGCAGGGAAAGCTGATATAGCAGAGAGAAAACAAGATATATGAGCATCAAGTAACAAGGATTCAGGTAGAGTAGTTTTTCCACCCCACTTGCACACTATCAGTCATCTGTCTGATTTCTTCCTCCTTGCTTCTTGTTGTATGCATTAATTTAATGACCCACATAATTATACATCTTAATATTGTCTATGACCCTTTCTGTTCCACGACCTCTAGAGCAACCTGCCTGAGTGTCCTTGGAACGCTAAGGTGATTTCCCACATGCCACAGGAGTAATATGATCAGATTACTGTTTTAGAAAATCATGCTGGCCCTTTAAGTGTAAAGCCTGGAGGGCTAGGGAGTGAGGCTGGAGGCAAAGAGACCAACTCCTGACAGTCTTTCCCAAACAAACAAATGCAACTCATATTTCACAGAGGGTCAGATAGGAACTAGAAATTTCAGGAACACACAGAAAAAAAAAAAGTGTCCTGAAGACCTGAATTCTTTACTGTTAAGCCAAAATAAATTCAACCCCTGAAACTCCATAACATCCATGCAAAAATCACATAGAGGGAAAAAAAAAATCCTGATGCCACATAAAGGCTGAGATTTCTCCACCTCTACCAAGGATTATCCATCCTTCCTGGTGTACCAATGGTATAATGAGAGCTTGTGGAGATAAGAACCCATCACAATTGCAACACAGCTCCATAATCTCTCATGTGGGCCAGCAGGATGCCCTGAAGAAACTAAAATCAGCACAATAAAACACCAGGTGAAGGAAACAGCTGGATGATAATTCAAATGCCTCACAATAAGTAGTGAGTCAGTGGGGCATGAGGGGGAACAATGGCTTTTGAGCTAACCAGACTTGGCTTGCTTGCTTTATTTATTTATTTATTTATTTTATTTTTTTTTTTTTTTTTCAGGACTGAAGGAAGTTTATTCACGCCAACAAGTGACATGAGGGAGTGGACCCTGCACCTCCAGAAAGCAGACACCTCAACCAAGGGCCTTCCCTGAGATAGGTCTTCTGCTTTTCCAAACTCCACAGGGCGCATGATTAACCAAGCCTCCCGTGGACGCGCTGCTCAGGGCTTTGAGGGCTGCTCAGACTTGGCTTTAAATTCCTGTTCCAGTACATACTAGCTGTATGACCTTGGACAAACACCCAAATATCTCTTATCTTCAGTTTCTTGTAACTATAAACTAATCAGAACATTCATCAAGAGGCTATGGTAAGAGATACACAATACAACATGGGGAATTGTCCAGCACAGGCCCTCTTTCCATGTTTAATTCCATGTAGACAGACAAATGAACAATAATTCATAAAACGGCTATTCTAATAGCCTACCCTGATGTCAACAATAATTGCTTAACTAAATATAACTACAGTATTCTTATTTCCCTAGTTTCCAATTTATACCAATATTAAAAACATATTCTTTTAAGCATTCTAACACGCTGGTACATTGCTAAGGAAAATTCCCTAGAGATAAGCAAGCACAGCATTAGGTCATTTGGGTTTTAAGCACTTAGACTTTGGAGAAATTCCAGCAAACTCCTCTCAAGGGAGCACTGTACAACCATGGGCTTGGAGATATGTTAAGAAGACTACAGATTCCTGTAACAGTGAACTCAGCTTTAAGACCACTGTGTGAAGCCAGTCTCATTTACAAGGCCCTAAGAGATGGAGAATTTCTCAGTGATATCTTCTAAAGTCTGCTATATTATCATAAAACACCCTTCTATCTATAATGTTTTCTTGCATTTTTTTTACAGTTTTTCAACCTAACTAAAAAGATCCTATTATTGGAGCATCTGGATGGCTCAGTTGGTTAAACATCCAACTCTTGGTTTCAGCTGGTTGTGATCCCAGGTCGTGATCTCATGTCATGATCTCAGGGTCTTGATCTCAGGATCATGAGACTGAGCCCCACACTGGGCTCATGCTCAGCACAGCTTTTCTTCAGACTCTCTACCCCTGCTCACATGCTCTCTCACTCTCTCTCATTCTCTAAAATAAATAAATCTTTTTAAAAATCCTATTATTGTTAAAGTTTGAAAAGGGGAAGATGAATTTTGGAAGCTGAATTATATGATGTGCAATTCAGAAGGGTAATTTACCCAAACAAAGAAACTAAGCAGTGCTATTATAAAGGAATATTTTATCAGAGAAGACCCTGCAGTTTCAAAGGGGGATGCAATACTTAGGAAAGAAGCATGTCTTACAGCTGAGGTGTCACCTACAGCAAGGAAAGGGTAGACGAGTACCATTAACATACTACCTGAGTATAGGTACCTCAAAACTATTTGTGGGATGAATTTGTAAAATAGAGATGAGAGCTCCAGAAATTTAGAAGGTGACTCCTAATCAAGTCCAATCTGCCTTTGTCTTTGATGAGGTTCCAAAGCACAAAAAGGTTAAGTGATGTAGCCAAATTCTTAAAACTAGTAATAGTAGGAGACTAAGACTCTGGGAAAGCACTTCAATGGCCTATCAAGATGCAGTAACTCTTCAGGCTAAGTGAGGTTGAAACTATGGAAAACCTGATGCTGAATGTCACTCACAATATTTTCTTTTGAATTGAGGCATAATGATATATAATAAACTGCACATATTTTAGGTGAATGATTTGATAAGTTCTGACATACAAAAAGGTCCATAAGATTATCAACACAATCAGAATAAGGACCATATTCATCACCTTGTAAAGCTTCCCCATTTTGCCATCCCTTCCTCATGTCCCTCCTAAGCAATCAATAATCTGCATTGTCACTACAGATTAGTTTGAATTTTTTAGATTTATATAAATGGAACCATATGACATATACTCTTTTTTTGCCTGGCATCTTCATTCCTGCATTCCAGTTAAAGTTTATTTATGAAAAGAGATGGTGGGGAATATTTGGCATGCAGGTTATAGTTTACTGACTGCTGGTCTAGTTCTAGAGCCCATGTGCTTAATTTCTAAGCTGTAATGCATCCAGAAAAATCCAGCTGCTCCAGACAAAATATGATGAACTGCTGGAAGGTGATAATAATAATAATAATGTGGGAAGAGGGTTTGTGTTTTGGGGAACAGACAGAATGTGAGTTGTGAAATAAGATATAAGTTAGGAAAGATAATGGACTGCATATACTATGAAGGAACTGCACAATATTCTGTAAATGATGGAGAACGTCTGGAGAGTTAAATTTAATAAAAAAAAAAAAAGAATAGTTTGGGGTGGATTCCATGAAGAGTACAACAGACTACATAATTTAGAAAAGAGCTAAATAATCCTGCATTTAAAATACTCTATAGCAGATAGAAGCAAATGAAAGGTATGTATAGAAGAGCCAGCTAAGTGACCAGCTGGATGACCTGAAGGGTGGAGGGGGGAAAAACTAGGAATTAATTTCAGATTTCCAGCCTATTTAACTCACACTTGACACTTATTTTAAATGAAAAAAAAAAAAAAAAAAGGAGAGCTGGGTTTGGAAGAAAAACTGACAAGTTCTATCGTGAACATTGCAAGTTTTAAGATATTCGTGGGATATACATGTGAGATGTCTAGTAAGTGATCAGAAATGAGGGTTGAGTATTCCAGAGCCAGATGGGGCAGATTAGGATTCTGTATATTCATATATGCATACCCACAGCCCTCTGAGTCAAAAAAACAAAAAAAACAAAAAACAAAAAACTGGGTTTTCACTAATTTGTTCTCACCTACAAAGTTCCACAACCTCCCAGAGACATCTTGAGTTGTGCCTAACAATGTCATGGAAATCATGCTTAGTAATCTTCAAATTCTAACTACATCTCAGTGCCAGAAATTGATAAAGCACTGAAACTGATAAAGCATTGTCTCAAAACAATGACTGAACCCTTCCCATGTTCCTGGGAGCCATCTGCCTAGGCACAGAGAAATGCATGGAAGTGGGTCAATATTAAAATCTATTGGCTCTCTCTTCTTAAGCGGCACCCCTGGATCTCCACCATCAGAAAGATCTGCTGTGAGTTGAGGGGCCCTGGAGTAAAGGCATCCAAAGAAAAGTTGGAGGTCCTTTGGCTTATGAATCAGTCAGTGGTCTTTGTCTCTAGAAATAGTACCCTGGGGATCCCTGGGTGGCGCAGCGGTTTAGCGCCTGCCTTTGGCCCAGGGCGCGATCCTGGAGGCCCCGGGATCGAATCCCACGTCGGGCTCCCGGTGCATGGAGCCTGCTTCTCCCTCTGCCTGTGTCTCTGCCTCTCTCTCTCTCTCTCTGTGACTATCATGAATAAATAAATAAAATCTTTAAAAAAAAAAAATAAATAAATAAATAGTACCCTGGATGGACCAGGGGGAGACTTTATTTTTTATTTTTTTAGGGGGAGACTTTAAATGCTTTAGAGCATCATGTGGGCAAGGCCATTCTTTGAGTTCTCTTTACACGTGTTTTCTTACTCCAGCATCCGCTGAAGCTAGAAACAGACTGCAGAGTAATCATATATTTAGCAAGGCCTCAATTCCAGAACCAGCACGTCAGGGTTTGGTTTGGTTTGGTTTCTTGTTCTTTGGTGCCCTCCTGTGTTCTCTTCTTGGATAACACTTGATTTATAAGACCCAACTGAAGTAAGCTCAAGTAACAGTGCCACTACATTTGAGACAATAAAACGACCAATTGCCTTATACCACAGGCTTCTGTATGTTTCAACAAATACGTTTCCATATCAACGGTGTTTTAAAGCAGGTGAAGACAATCCCTAATGCTTAGCACACTGCCTGCCATAAAGCAAATGCTCAAAAAATGTCGAAGACTAAAGGTCCATTAGCCAGAGTGAAACAAAGAAGCCTGTTGAGTCTTTTAGGCATATTCTATTACAGCAAATTTATAGGGAATTGCCAAAGTGCTTCATTAGCATGGTTTATATTTATTTATACCTGCTTCATAAAATATAATAATATTATAAAGGAAAAGAGTCTACTCTTTATTCTTTGGGGCATTCCTTCATTCAAATATTTATTGACTTTAAACTATAAGCCACATCCTGTTTTAAGTACCAAGAAATCAAAAAGGAAGACATCATTGGTAGAGACAGAAAAGTAACTCCACCTCTTCAGAACAAAGGTAAACCTGCTATAATGGACATATGCGCTGAGCATCATTGGATCACAGAGAGAAACCAATAATTGAAATCATGAATAATTTACATCACATATTGCACACACTGACACTGCTTGCAGGCTACCTTTTCTGCCCCACGCCTAGATTTTGGGTTGGTATCTCATATTATACAATTCAGCAAACTTCAAGGATTTTGACTTTCACATATAAGTGCAAGACTTTTAACTGCACTGAGCTCCTCCTCATATTGGCTTCCACCTCATTTAACAATAAGAAAATATAAGACTGGAAGTAATATGTCAAAAAAATACCCTTCTATTCTCCTAATTACTAAAAAGATACGGCTCAAGGTTAAGAATTAATAGTATTTGCTCTATGCTTGACTTTTTTGGTCACACCTACGTTGCCAAGTCCAACGTTGAGATTGCTTTACAATCTCAACCACTTCCCACTTCCAAACATTCTTCACAAGCATGTTGACTCCTTTTTCCTAATTCAAGACCCCTGTCCACCTCCCAGCTGCCTTACATCTATATTACCATAGCATTTGTTTTACAGAAGTTGTATTATCTGGATCTCAGAATCTTTTATCCCTTGGAATCAGACTCTGATTCTGTATCTACTGCTTCAATAATGCCATTTTTCCTACCTCATCCTTTGAGACTCTTACAGATCAAACACAAAAATCAGACCACTTTTCAGAAAGGCCTAAAGCTAAAATGTAAAGCACTCAATTGCTATCTTCTATAGGCTGGAAGGTTGCCTTTACTTACTTTAGTTCTCTAGCACCTGACTCAAATAGTTCCAAAGCATCACTGAATTCAATCTGAACCATAGGCTCACCATGAACTCCTCCAACTAGCCAGCACCACAGAGCCTGATTACTTCCTCCTATTTCTCCCTCATTCCCAAGCTCATACTCTTCCTTCTACCCAATGGTTTCCTTGCCTTCCTAGATCCCAATATTCTTCCGCTTCCAAGAATTTGTGAACTTCAGTGTTCTTGAGACAATATCCTATTACTTAATTGCCACATTACATTCTGCTCCTCTATGGAACTGTGACCAGCTCCTTTGGGATGTTTCCATCCAACAAGATGGTCTGCAGTGGAGAGAACAGTTTTCTCAGCATTGAGTCCTAAACATGAGGTGTGGTTCTGCTTTTGTCCCTTGAGCTAAGGTACTTAATTTAACCCTACATATCTGCTTCTCAAGGTCCTCATCTGTGAAATGGGAGTATTTATATCTATAGCACAAAAGCCTTCAGCATGTGTCCAGTAAGTGGTGGCTTCTTGTCCTCACTTCATCTCTGATTAATCCATTCATTTTCTTTACTAATGTCACAAAGTTCCATGATTATTGTATATAAATTTGTTTTTTTTTCTGATTTTCTTATCTCTTATTTGATCTTTTAAGGGCAGAGGCCATTACTTATTTCAGCTAGGATGCTAACTAATATTGTAAACATCAGATGCTATTGTATTGATTTTTTACATTGCTTCTTCCACCAACAGCCTGCTCCCAAATCCTGCTTTACAATCTCAATCTCTTGACTTTTTAAAATAAAACCTCATTATTTCTATACTCAAACAATCTGATCAATCACAAGGGTTGATTAATTTTGCCTTACTGTGGAGGTCAACTAAAGGGAAAAAAAAGAGACAATTTCAAGTTGTGAATCAATGAGAGAGCAAAAGATATAAATAACTCTGTGTACATTACTCCTGATCACAATTCCTCCACCTAATGCTCTTGATCTTGCTTAGGAAAACCAAATGTTCTACTTATTATTATTTTAAATAGCAGGTCGTCCAGATACCACATCTCTTTTTCTCTTTCTACTTAAATTATAGATGTAAGAATCACCCCAACTTCATATTGTTTCCTGTTCAATAAACAAAATGTTAAGTGCCACACACCCAGAAACTTTAAGACCATGTACTAAGAAAACCATTAGGTTTTCTTGTGATCAAGGGTGGCATACTCATAGAGTACAGCTCACAGTGATTTTCCACCCCTCACCAATACAGCCTGGCGTGATGGAAGATACCCTGAAGAAGGAAAACTTGTTCAAATGCTGGTTCCCTGCTTAGTAGCTGTATGCTTCAGTTAACCTACACGTGTTGTTGTGAGCTTCAGTCTCCTCATTTTCAAAGCACCCCCAGCGCAGACTAAAGCATATGAAAGTTCCCTTCCTTCTTCCCTGACTTATCCCAAAGGAACTCTCCTCTCTTCCTGGGACAGCCACAGTACTTTGTACTGTAATTTATCTGTCTATATGTCTGTCTCCCCTACCACACTTGAAGCCAGGGACCAAGTTTTATGTCTTAATTACTGAGTATCAAACAGAGAGCTTGGGACACAAGAAGCATCCAACAAATGCTTGTTAGAATATTCCTTCTTGATATACTGTTACACTGAAGTAGAGGGCACAGAAGACTGAATTTTTCAAACTTTTAGCAGAGAAGACAATTTGTTTATCATCTTAATGTGTCAGGAACATGAACTTCAATGTTAATCCACTTGTCTCTCACAATGTCCTCGCTCGGTGCCCACATCAGACTACTCACTAAAGCATGGGGAGTCTGGTTTTTTACCCCACTAGCTTAGCCCTTTCTCAAAATCTACATGTGTCCTCCATTTACTCATGTCTATAACTTTTAGGTCATTAGAAACTTTGAGTTTTAAGCTCCAAGAGTGTATGCAGGTGCAAGAAAGCTATCAGAATGTTTAAAGCCTGTAGCTGTTCATGGCTGTTCATGCCATCTATTTGGAGATGGATCTGAAGTAAACCAACATTAATACTAACAATAATGAAAGTTAATTCTGTTGCAAAGTTACAAGGTGGTGGACATTGTGCTAAATGCTTGATACATATTATTTCAGTTAAGCGTCACAAAACATCCTACAACTATTACCATTATACCTTTTCTCCAGATGAAGAGATTGAAGTTACAAAATGTCTAATCATTTCTGTAAGTGAAAAACCATTAGTAATAGAGCTAAAATCTGCCACAAGGCAATCCTGCTCTAGAATCTGTGCCTGTCATTGCCTAGAGTCCCTCCTAAAAGCAGCCTCTGAGATGAGGATTTGGGTACATCTAGTTTATTTGGGAGGGGATTCCCAGGAAACAAGGTGAAGAAGAGGGGTGGGCAGTGAGACAGGGAAGGGAAGAAACCCAGTAAATGGCCAGGTTATTAGGGCAAATGACTAGGATTTGGTCTTACCAGGGAACTTCTGAGACAGAGTATGTGGAATACATCTCAGAATCAGCTCGGGGATGGGGAAGCCTGGGTGGCTCAGTCAGTTGAGCGTCCAACTCTTAGTTTTGGCACAAGTCCTGATCTCAGCGTCTTGAGATGGAGCCCCGCAGGTGGGCTCCTCCTTCAGCGGGAGTCTGCTTGGGGATTCTCTCCCTCTGCCCCCCCGCCATGCACATTTGAGCTCTCTCTGTAAAATAAATAAATAAAAATCTTAAAAAAAAAAAAAGAAGAAGAAAAAAGATTCAGCTCTGAGGGACAAGGAAAGTCAGGGTATTTATCTACAAAACTCAGCCGCATTTACTAACCAATTTGGGCCACCTTCCTGACACTTTTGTCCTGCCTTGAGCATGGCTTATCAGTCTCCCATAGACAAAGAACAGTCTCAGATACAGGAAGATATCAGTCTGCAAACTGTCCACAAGTGACCTCAAGAAAGGCTGAGGGAACACAGGTGAGCAAAGTACTGACAGCATCAACTATAGCTAAGGTACCCTTCACCACCATGTTATCTCATGGAGGCAAAAACACACAAAGATGAGGGAGGTAAACTTTACCCAAGTGTAAGTCACCACACACCAAAGAAATAACTCATTTTTTCTCTATAGAATAGCAAGGAGTGGGCAGCCCGAGTGGCTCAGTGGTTTAGCACCACCTTCAGCCCAGGGCCTGATCCTGGAGACCCGGGATCGAGTCCCATGTCAGGCTCCCTGCATGGAGCCTGCTGGTGTCTCGGCCTCTCTCTCTCTGTGTGCGTCTTTCATGAATAAATAAATAAAATCTTAAAAAAAAAAAAAAAAAAAAAAAAGAATAGCCAGGAGAGAACCAGAAGATTGGCTTAGAGAATTCTGGCTGCCTCAAGCTCTGCCACCATGGACCTCCATGAAGATAGCAAAAGGGCTTCTGTTTGCAGAATGATGTGGTCACTCAGTGCCAGACACATTCATACCATATTCAATATTTGTATTCATATTAACTCTCCTGAACTTTATAGAACACCCATTGTCAATACATTATTTCATTTTGCCACAAATATTGAGTTATAAATACAAAAATGCAGCCAAAGCCAAATAGAAATGCATATGGATTCATCCAGTCTTTTGCTTAAATGGTGTTAATAATGAAACATTGCATGAGGTGCAATAAATACCCCCATGCTTAAGGCCTCTGCTGGGATCTCAAATCAATCCCACTGCTAGAATAAATGAGTCCACAGCAGAATCTGGGGTGTTGCTAAATAAATCACCTCTCCGGAGCAAATGCATTTGGAGAAAATCTTTCCAGTGCCTTCATGCTGTGCCATGTGTAGCTAATACCAGGGAATCACACAGAAGATAAGAAGATAAGTTTATTTTTCATTATGTACAGAAAAGATGCAAAAGGTGAAAAGTTACACCAAACAAATGTTGAGGCAATATTCTCCCTCCAATATGTATTCCTGTCCACAGATGCTGACCTTTTAGCAAATGGCAAAGAAATGCTTCAGAGTACACAGAAAGCTGTCCTCTTAGAGTCCAAAGAAATGGGGTTTTAAATATACAACCATTTGTGCAAAATCTAGTTTCTTTTTTTTAAAGATTGTATTCATTTATTCATGAGAGACACAGAGAGGCAGAGACATAGGCCCAGAAGGAAAAGCAGGCTCCTGCGGGGAGCCTGATGCGGGCCCAATCCCAGGACCCCAGGATCACGACCTGAGCCGAAGGCAGACGCTCAACCATGGAGCCACCCAGGTGCCTTCGAAATCTAGTTTCTAAGTTCCTAGCATCAGGAACAATGATTTCCATTTTGGAAAACAAATTATACCTTTAAGAACCTCTATGTGTAGAAATACAGTTAGGTGTGTTAATTGGAAAATACTGCCAGATACTTCACTTGACCATCGAAAGAGAAGTCGGAGGCACCTACATCAGTCAGCTCCCCTGTTAACTACCCCTCCACAAAAGAGCCAAATTCACAAAGAGCAGCCTAGTCACTGAAAGGAACCTGTCTCCCCTCCCAGTGTGCCCACCACCCTGAACTCCCTCTCTCCATCCATTTCTGCATCTCTCTTTTAAATTTTGCCACTTGTTTATTTGAATTTATTTTCAAAATATTTGCCATCCTGTATCTTGTGTCATTTCTCCAAACAACATGCTTTCCTCAGAAAAATTCTTAAAGATGTGATGTTGCACAAGAAGGCTTTAGAAGAGAATTTTCAAACTTATGAGTCATAAAGTTACGCTGTATCAGAGGTCCTTTCCTCCCAGCAGTAGACCACTGATATGACCATATTACTCTATTAATTGCTTTTTTTCCTTTATATTATCAGGGTCACTGCTTTAATTTAACCTTCACCACACCATTCCAAAAGATCTTTTTATTCTCAGCTCTCTCTCTCCCTCTTCCTACTAATGTCCTTGCCCCCAAATCAATATGCTCTGGATGCAGAAGATATCTTACTCTCCCTTAAGCCTAGTGTATGTCTTATTTTCACACCCAAACATTGTCAGTGGGTTCTCTATAGGTTCCCTGTAGGTTTCCTATAGGTAATAACTGTTCTAGAAGAACATTCTCTTTATGATAAGCAGCTTCCTTTCCAACCTCACCTCATGCTTCTTCTCTAAACACAAACCGTGTAATCCATGTAACTTAATTGGGAATAAGTTTGTGCAATTTTCAATTTTCTACACACTCCTATGATTTCCACTTTTGCACGTCTGCTCCTGATGTTTCCACCATCTAGAGTGCTTTTACCCATCAAATGAAGGCTCATTTCCTTCTGTCATTTATGGGACAGCTGGTAGAAACTGACACTGGCATTGTACATGACGCTGTACTTATCAAATGTCTCTTGATGCTTAATTTTGACAGATGTCTGGCATTACAATCTCTCTCTCTCTCTCTCTCTCTCTCTCACTCTCTCACTCGCTTTTGCCCTCACTCTTTTTTTTCCTTCCTTGGGGTTTAGGATGTTAGGATCCTGAGGCACAAAGAGGTTAAGCAATATCATCTATCAATCATGACTGAGATCACACAGATAGTAAAGCCTAGGATGTGAGCTGATCTAGAATTTATCCTGCATTTATCTAAGTCTTAAAACCGTGAACTTCCTACCATCTACCCTACATTTCATATGCCAGTTTCTTTAATCCTGTTCCACAATGTCTCTCACTGATCCCCACCCACCCATGCCCCAGGGAACTTGATTTTCTGCATCTCTCTTAAAACCCTGAACAAAATCTCTTGGAACTAGAAATCATCTTAATTCATATTTTTGTCTTCTAAACACTGTGCCCAGACTTTCAAGCTACTTGGAAGGCAGTTTATTTTTATTGTTTTTAAATTTTTATTTACTTATTCATGAGAGGCACACAGAGAGAGGCAGAGACATTGGCAGAGGGAGAAGCAGGCCCCTCATGGGGAGCCTGATGTAGGACTTGATCCCAGGACCCTGAGATCACGACCTGAACCAAAGACAGACACTCAACCACTGAGCCATCCAGGCATCCTTGGAAGGCAGTTTAACATGGGCCTGGAGCACAAGCTGGAGACTCAAGACTGCTAACAACTCATTTTTGACACATATTAGTCATATAAACTTGGTTCTCAAGTGTTCAGTGCAAATATTAATAATGTCTATTTCTCAGGCACGGTATGAGGATTAAGTGAGATAATACAGCACTAGACATGCATTAATGTTAAGTAACATTAATTGAATGTTTCTTGTGTGCTAAGCAGTCCTGGCCATGAGGTCCCTATGAAATCAGTACTTACTGGTAGCCTGATCTTGTAGATGAGCAAACTGAGGCAGAGTTTAAGTAACCCACACAAAATCATATAATTTATCAGCTGCAAAGTAAGGTACAAACCCAGAGATTCTGCATGAGAGCCCAACTCTTAACACCATGCTAAGTAATGGCAGGGGACAGTGGAAAAGAGTAGCTGCTGACGCTCCAATGCTATTTGAGCTGAGGTCACTGTGCCCTCCCTTGTGCTCTGCTGGCTGTTGCAGTTGCCACTTGTCACTGTTCTTTCAAACCGCAAGAGATATCTGGTCATTTCTGCTCTTAAGAAGCTCTCTTCCTCACAATGTTGGCCCAAGGCAGCCTTGCCCTTTCTGTATTACAGAATGGTCTGGAGCATGGTGAAGACTCAGTAATTCTGGTCTTGAATATTGGGGACAGTAAGGCATGGAGGGGAACAGTGCTAGAGGCAGCTGGAATGTGGGCATCATGAGGAAAAACAAGATTTCTTGTTGGTCAGTACCCAACAGAGTACTTGTACAACAGCCAGAACTCAGAAAACATGTTGTCAATGAATACAAATGATTATGTATCCAAAAGAGCACTCGATCTGGAGTCGGAAAAGGCTGGGTTCCAATTCGCACTTTTCCACTTCCTAATTGTGATCTCATGAAAGCCACTGACCTTTCTGTTCTGAGTTCCTTCAGTGTTAAAGGAAAACTGAAACAACTGTAATAAGTATAATGTTAACATTTATTGAGCGCTCCTGCATAAAGAAAACACTTCAAAGAGTTTTTACATGATATAATTTTTCCATGAACCCTCCCAACAACCTGTGGCTATTATTATGCCCTTTTCAGAGATGAGGAGACTGACACGTACGGAGTATAAATCACTTCTTCAAGGCCACACAGCTAGTAAATGAAGGGGGTCTGTGCTACAAATGGTGATATGATATTGCCCTCCATGGAGGCTTTTTCTGGCAGCCAGCCTTGTACTTACACATATATAGAGAAGGTTCAACATGGAAGTTGTGAACCATCTAACTGGTCCAGACCCTTTCAATGAGAGTATATGAATATTGAATGTCATTTAAGATCACCTTTCAGGGGATACCTAGGTAGCTCAGTCAGTTGGGCATCCAACTCTTAATTTCAGCTCAGATCTCAGAGTCATTGAGATTAAATTCTGTGTAGGGCTCAGTGCTCAGCATAGAGTCTGCTTGTCCTTCTTCCTCAGCTCCTACCCCCTACTTGTACTCACAAGCGCTCTCTCTCTCTCTCTCTCTCAATAAAATCTTAAAAAAAAAAATTACCTCTCAGGATTGCACCAAGCTCCTTTCTCAATTATAACCAACATGCCCCTTTCACAAGGGGCAACCTGTGTGCACACAAGAAAGCTTGACAAAAGCAATGGTCCACAAGTAAAGTAAAAGAGCTGAACCATCACATTTAACTACTATGTTTTCACATTCTTTTGTTTTTTCCAGTTTCACATATGTGCAAACCATTTTCCTGTGATTGTGTGGGTTTTGAACTGCTCTCTAGCAAATAGTTTCCCATAGAGCTAAAGCTGTTCTGTTTCCTTCATATCATAGTGTGCATATAAGAAGTGCGTAATACATGTCCTCAAGAGCTCGATGGCCCTCACTCACTAGAAACCACTATAGAAACCAACCTCATTTTATAGATTTCCTGCTTTTAAACTCTATCAGCAGCTTATCTTTTAAAACTATTTATTTATTTTGGAGAGAAAGAAAGAACATGAGCAGAGGAAAAGGCAAAGTCCCCTGCTGAGCAGAGAGCCCAATGTGGGGCTCGTTCCCAGGACCCTGGGATCATGACCCAAGCTGAAGGCAGATGCTTAACTGACTGAGCCACACAGGCATCCATCCCTTTATCAGTAGCTTAACAATTGATTTCTAGATAGACTTTTACAGTTTATAAGGATGTTCTCTGTTGAAATCTTCCCTCATTTAAAAGACAATCTAAGATAACGCTGTAGAAGCAGCCCAAGTGTCTTCTTAATGGATAAGAAGATGTGGCATACATATAACAATGAAATATTATTCAGCCATACAAAGAATGACATCTTGCTATTTGCAACAACATGGATGGACCTAGAGAGTATTATGCTAAGCGAAATAAGTCAGTCACAAAAAGACAAATGCCATATGATTTCATACACGTGGAATTTAAGAAACAAAACAAACAACCAAAGGGGGAAAAAAGAGAGGCAAACCAAGGAACAGACTCTAAACTATAGAGATCAAACTAATGGTTACCAGAGGAGATGGGGAGATGAGTGAAACAGGTGATGGGGATTAAGAAGGCCACTTGTTGTGATGAACACCAGGTATTGTGTGGAAGTATAGAATCACTATATTGTATTCCTGAAACTAATATAACACTGTATGTTAACTGGAATTTAAATTAAAAACTTCAAAAATTTTTCAAAAATTAAAAAAAAGAAATAAAAATAAAGAACAATCTAAGAGATCTTGAAATGGTCCAGAGCTTACCAATACACACAAATAAGTCAGCTGATTGTAACCACATTTAACCTATCTACCAAAATCCAAACTTAAAAATTCTCAGTCTTATTCTTTTCTGATGGTTGCTATTTGAATTAAAAAGATGAAGCTTTGTTGAGGGTTCATCTTTGCGAATACCCAGGCTCAGCTCTTCAGCTTTTTAAGCAGAGTACTCATGCTTTTCTGCAATAAGTTGACAAAAGAAATCAGACATGTGTGCCTCAATCCTCAAGTTGCCAAGTCAGCAGGATTGCTACATTCACCTGATAAGAAAGAGGCTGCCTCTCCATAGTGAATGAAATCTACCTTGAAAACTGGGCACCAGAAGCATTACAGAACCCACAAAGTACTGTGAGTTGAAAAACCTATAAAGGATGTAGTTTCAGTTTGCCAGGGATTGAGAGAAAATATTAGAATTTTCCAGAAGTCACCATGGACATAAATAAAAAGTTACACACACACACACACACACACACACACACACTTCAGCCTTGACTATTAGGCTGTGAATAATTTCCTATTTAATTTATTACAGTTATTACAGATTCATTTAATTACAAAAAATACATCCCTATGAATACAGAGCGAACTGGAAAACTAACTTTTTGCAAGAGGTTTTACTCACTAGCATCTGCTTTAAAATTAGAGATACTTTAAAATATCTAATGGCCTTCATTAAAAGATGTGGTGACAGAACTTGAGGGAGCAAACTAGTTAATACTATGTTCTATGCCATGTACTGTCAGTGCTAGTCTGGTACCTCAGACAGGGCAACATCTTCCTGCTGACAGTCTCTTTTCTGGAAAATTTTAATCATCTCCCAGCTCATAAGAAACCTTCTTACTTGCGAGCCTCCCTTCAGTTTAAGTTTCTAGGACCTAGGCAATCACTTGTGATTGCATATCACCAGCATATGATTTGAATAAGTGTTATTATACAGGCATTACATTAAGCTCTGTTCTCCAGTCTGTAAGGTTTCTAAGTTCAAATCTTTAGATTCCACAAAATGGCATAATTCACTACTTAACTCTTTTTTGGAAATTTAACAAAATTAATAGGTTAAAAATTTTAGAACAGATTGCTAAGGAAATGGGTTGTTATCACCAAGAAAAGGAAGCAATAGGTGCCTGAGCATAGCTTGGGTTCAATGGAAATATTCTTTCTCTTCTGACAATGGATCACAATAGCAGCTGGTAAAGTAGAGTTTCAATCCTTGGGCTGTGTAGCCAGATGGGTCTGGCTACAACCCTGATGTCTGCATCCTCTCTCTGAGTGAACTTGGAAATGCCCTTCATCTACTCTTCTGCATTGTTCTGAAATGGGACAGATAACTTTCAACTTATACAATTGTTTGGGGGTTATATAAGAGTCACATATAACTTATCTTAAAAACTGGCACCCGTTAAGCCCATAATAATGGTTAGTTTCACAACAACAACCATTAAAGATTTTAATAAAGCACCTTAAAATATAGTTTAGAATAACCGTGCAGAAATATGAGGCAGTTAGATAGATGCCATTGAGTTAAAGAAGAAAAACCAAAAGGAGTTGATTAGCAAATCACCATCAACCTGGCAGGAAAAAAGAAAAACCAAAAGGAGTTGATTAGCAAATCACCATCAACCTGGCAGGAAGGATACTGGTATTTCTACTCTAACAGTATCTCCTACATGAGGCTGACATGAGCATAAAGCAGACAATGCTTATGAAACCCTTAGCACAGTATCTGGTGTAGAATAAATGCTCAGTAAACATGAGCCCCCAGCTGCATTCACAAATCAAATAAGTTGGCACTGGGAAACATGGCAAAGCAAGAACCCCACCAAAGATCCTAGATGTTCTCCAACTTCTTGGCATTTCTCTAATTCTTCAATTCCCTTCTCTCTTTGGGAGGGCAGGAATACTGAGTAGAGAATATCATCTTTGTTCACTATAAAGGAGCAGCACATCAAAACCTTCCTCCCTAGGTGAAATGTTAGTCTTCATGGGATGCCACTGTAAGGTGAAGCAACTGGCATCATTTGCAGGTCTTGAAAGTTCAGAATGCAATTTGTCAGGATCTCTTTTCATGTCTATGCTGATAGTTTCACTGTATCTAATGTACTCAAACCTCAAAAACAGCTCTTCAGAAAGTAGACTGCCATATTCAACATCAAGGACAGGAAATATAAAAATGTATTACCTCTCTTGTATTCTCTCTGTAGCTCGTTGAGGAACAGTGAGAGACATGCAATTAAAAAAAAAGCATTCAGCAGAATAAGTGAGGACTTTCCTAATATCTGAGAATTGTGCATATCTCAGATATTAGGAAACCCACATACAGCCACCAATAAACTGTCATAAATTGAGAGACAGATACCTCCCACAGCCAGGGCTGACCAGGAGGTGATAGAATTTACCCACCATCTGCCAGCTCAGGGACAGGTGGAAGGGAACAGTTTTTATGTATTTTTTATTAGAAATTCAGATTTGATGGAGATATTTTTCTTCTTCCTTTCACCAATTAATACCAGGCTTCAGTAAGAAGCAGGGGTAATCTTAGCTTACAATCACTTATGGAGGAGCATCTTCATCCCACGCCCTAACTATAAATGTTTGCTAGGCTAGTAAACCTCCAGGCCCACCCCACTGATGTTCCCAAAGCAGTTGTCATAAGAGATTTCTTAAAAGAGTCTGACATTTGTCCCTGAAATATGGAGGGATATGTAAACATAATGACTAGTGCTTATTTCTGTTCTAGAAATTTTGAAAGTTTCAGGCCAACCATCACTGTTGTGCTAGTAGAGCTAAGAGAGATCATGCCTGAGGACGGAAGCATGAGATGACCATTTCTCAATTCCTCACAGATTCTGGAGTCCCAGACAGACCCTCAGTAGTTCCTATGGTTCTATCACAAGTGCACAGGGGATGGGAAGAGGAATACGCCACTGGCAATCATTAAGTAAGGCAAGCAGGTGTACCCAACCATGAGAAGGTACTGAGGGGCTGGCAGCAGAACTTAGGGTCAACTAAGCTGTACTCCTTGAGGGGTCTTCAGAGGAAGGGGCCAAGTCAAATGGGATCCCTGTGCTCTGGAAAAGCATATACCCTGTGAACAAAAAACAACACATCTGCAGTGAATGGAACAGACTCAAGCAGAGTAAGACTTAGTTAGGTGCCTTCCACTAGCAGTATGAAACCTAAAAAGGTCCTATGTGTGCCCTCACCCCATCTCCACTGAGACCTCTTCCCTGCTTCCAAGCATGCCAGACACCAAGAAGCTTGGCCCCAAAGTCAAGTAGCCTGTAAGTAAAAAATCTAGTCTGTAAGGATGAGAGGGGAGAGCTTTAAATCAGAGAAGAGATGAAAGCTTTAAACTGCACTGGACTAAGTTTTGATTAAAAAAATAAATGAGAAACTACAGAATTTGTTCAAGATTAGCTAAGGCAGTAGAAACGGACATCTTGACATAGTGTGGTTAAAAGAGATAACTGGAGAAAAGAAAACCATGACACATTTATTCTTCAAAGAACCTAGAATTGTTAACAATTCATTACAAGACAATAATCTTTTACTTTTTTTGCATAATTTTCACTGTATTTAGCACTCTATAAAGTGGCTAGATGTAAACTCTTATTCTAATAGTAGTTACAAGCCTACATATTCAGATTATGAAACTTTTAAAAATTACACAACTCCAAGAGAGAATTCAACCTGTCTTGTCTCAAATTCAACAATGACTTTGCTATTCTGTAACCATGAGCAACTCATAAAGCTTCTCCCCTTTCACAGTCCACCAGACAAGAGTGCCACTTAGAGCCACAGGAAAAAGGGCTGCTGACAATGTCTGCAAAGCTCTCATTTAGGTAAAAACTGTAAATAATATTATTATTTACATTTCATACACCAGCTGAATATTAATATAAATATTAATACAGCCTATTCAAATCCCCACATACCAATTGTGTCTAACTTGGGTGAAAAGTAAACCTCCATATTCTTACATGCAGTGGTCACATAGAAAAAAAATATTTGCTAGTAGGTCAATTCAGTAAAACCATTAGGATTATAACTGTAGCAGAACTAAATAACTTCCTATTTAGACATGAGGGAAAGTCAAGGAGATGAGAGGAACCAGAACAAACGCAAGAAGAGATGAGCATTGCTGACAAATATGTCTGTTGAGAGATTATCATTTCTTAAAGAAAGTTTTAAGATTTCTTAAGAATTCTTACTGCAAATCTCCTGAATTCACAATTCAAAGAAAGAAAGCCATAAAATACATTTCTATGTATAACTAGTTTACACTTAATAATTCATTAATTTATATATTCATTTAGGAACTTATCAATGCATGCACTCAGTAATCCTTGTATGAAATTGTGTATATTATCCTCCATGAACTGTATCATCTAGATTGCACCCTGGGATAAGAGAGAAAAGCATCTTCTCCATTTGGCTAAACTCTCCTGACCCCTACATCCAGCACCCCGAAAAATATGCCATGTCAAAGACATAAGATTAAAGTGATCCAGGTGATCAGAAATGCAGTGCCAGCTTCTCTGATTTCCATCTCCATTCTATACGCAGCACCTCCTTTCTGCTCCCAGTTTACTCCTTGATATTCTTCATGTAGGGAGATAAATGCTTATGAGGATAGAGGTTCTGTTTTATTTATGTTTCATCTTTCACTAACTTCTCTAGGCTGATCTCCCCTTCAGTGAGTTTTCCTAACTAGAAGTTCCACAGGGACAGGGATTGTCTACCACACTCATCACTGTGTCCTCGGTACCTCGAGGTCTATAAAGGTATATCACTCTATAAAGAAAAAGCATTTCATGAAAGAGTTAGAACTTTCACTCCCATACCCAACCTCTGGGTTGGAGCGGGGGGGAAGGGCTAGATATTGAGTTCAATCACCAACGGCCAATAATTTAATCAATCATGTAACATAATGAAGCCCTGATAATACCCTTGAATTTTAGATAGAGTTTGAGGAGATGTCCCAGGTAGGTGAACATATCATTGTGCTGGGAAAATTATATGCCAGAGGGCATGGAAGCTCTGTGCCCTTCCTCTCCCTATGCCTCGCCATCTACCTCTCTTCCATTTGACTGTTTCTGAGTTGAATCCTGTAAAATAAGCCAGAAATTTTAAGTATTCAGTGCTTGCTTGAGTTCTGTGAGTTATTTTTGTGAATTATTAAACCCTGGGGTGGGGGAGTCATAGGAATCTCCAATTTGAAGATGACCAGAAATAAGTACAGGCAGCCTTGGTACCCCATCTGTAGCTGGTATCTGAGTGAAGAGGCTGTCTTGTGGAGCCGAGTTTGTACTAACTCCAGGTAATATCAGAACTGAATAGAATTAAACACCAGTTGGTGGCAGAGAGTTGGAGAACTGGTTGTAGAAAGAAAGAAAGAAAAAGGAAAGAAAAGGAAAGGGAAAGGAAAGGAAAGGAAAGGAAAGGAAAGGAAGGAAAGGAATGAAAGGACAATGAACTGTCCCGGCACTCAACCCGGAAGTCCCTGTCCCCTTCCTTCCCATTCCCTTTCCCTCCCTTCCCTTGCCTTTCCCTTTCCCTTTCCTTCCCTTCCCGTCCTGTTCCATCAAGGCAAAGGCAGGCAAGCCGAAAGGCAGGAAAGGCAAGAAAGCCAGGAAGGTCAAGGAAGGCAAGGACAGGCAAAAAGACAACCAGCCAACTGAATCTCCAGACTCCATCCATCATCCCCGCATCCCCTCCTCCTCCTCCGCCTCACCCCCCCGCCTCCCCCTCCCCCCTCCTACCCGCTCCCCCCGCCTCTCCCTCCCCCCCCCCTCCCCCTCCCTCCCTCCCTCCAAGAAAGAAGAAGAAAGAGAAAGAAAGAAAGAAGAAAGAAAGAAAGAAAGAAAGAAAGAAAAGAAGGAAGAAAGAAAGAAAGAGGAAGAAAGAAAGAAAAAGAAAGAAGAAAGAAAGAAAGAAAACCACAGCATTCAATATTTATTTGTTGAACAAATGGCTGATTGAACAAGTAAAATCAAATCTGTGCCCTTTGAGAATCAAGATTGAAATTTCAGGTTCAGAACAATTGAGCAAGATCCTATTTATTTTTTATTGTTGTTGTTGTTGTATAGTGGGCACTCAATGCAGAGTTGCTGAATGAACAAAGAAATCCTAAAGAGGGGAAAGGTAGATGCCTGTTTCTTACAAAGAGGTTAGTTCTAGAAATGACAAGTGCTATCTGTCTAATTTTCATGCTGCTCTACTGTGACAGGCATTTGTGCCTGCAACCAAATATTTCTGGTACTTATAGGCATGGGTTAGACTGCACTCCCCACTTTCTTGATGCTTAGTGTGGATGAACATACCATTGTGCTTTGGCCAAAGCAGCTAACTAGCATCACTTCTATACAGAAGCATTAGAGACCAATGCATGATCCACCACCCTCTCATTCCCTCTACCCTAGTGGCCAGCCATGTACTAGATTGTAACTACCCTATGAGCCTAGACCCCTCAGAAAGGACAATGTGGAACAGAGCTCCCAGCATACCAGAGATAGACATAAGTAGTATGAGTGAGAAATAAATTTGCCATTTTAAGTCTTAAGACTTGTTGGGTATTTATTATCACAGAAAACTCTAGCCTATCTGATACAGATAATATCTACTTCCATATTTCATCATTTCAGTGCAGAAAGACATGCTGCAAATAATTATAACTGTACACTGCTATTTTCAGAGAAAGACATTCATTCCAATTGAGTAAATTAGATGATAAATATGGAATGCTTAGTATATTGTGACTAATATATAAGTACTTAACAAAATTAACTGTTATTATCCTTATTATTAATAGAGTTAATTTGAAAAGCTCTACGTTGAACTTATGCTGTATAGATCAGTTGATAACAAAGGCAGATTGTTAAGGAGCCTCTAATAAGCAGTATACTAATAAGGTCAAAGAAGTTATATTTTCTTTTCCACATAAATGTTCAACATGTGTCCACATATGTGACCTTGAACAAGTCACTTCTCTAACATTTGTTTGCCCATCTATAAAACATTGATTAGAAAAACCCCATGTAAAAATCAAATGAGATGTAGAAGCAGTAAACTCTACAGCACTAGTTTATTGAGATGTAAACAGAAGAAAAAGGTTTTTGGCATTTATGATTATCATTTAGAAAAATCCACAGGGATTGTTTTCTTCTAACTCAGTTTAAATGCCCATTTGATATTCTAAAACAATTTTTTATTACTTAGAATCCCATTTTTCTCCATTTGTCTAATCTGATAATTAGATTATCTCCTTTGGGAAATAATCATCTCATCTCCTTTGGGAAATAAATATTGAAAATAATTTCCAAGATTAAGTTAAATTGATACATTATCTATAAGATAACAGTATGTTGATGTCATATTTCAACAATGATATTCCAAGATGTCTGTGTTGTTATAAATTAAAAATGTAACTCTGCTTCCAGGAAGTTGGTTAACTATCAGAAATGCACAGAATCATGGATATTAACACTGAATGGAAATTTAGAGGCCATATAGTTAAATCCCTATAGACCAAAATTTTAAAGGGGAAAATGTTCCAATAGTGGAAAACTAGTAGTTGATCTGTTCTATTTGATGTAAAACAAGCATCTCTCAAATATAACAGATGCTGAGAAAGATTATATTCTTTTTTTTTTAATTTGTAAAAGTCTGTCAAACTATATTTGGAATGAAATGTTTTCCCTTGATGGAAATTATGGGTATTCATGTTCCCAATGTTTACACTCATCTTTTCTTCCTGTAAAACTAAAATTGCCCACAATCTCTGCTGATCACTACCTGCAAGACAGCCCTGGATACTATGAAGCAGTGGGTGCTGGTGATTGCCAGAGCCTGGAAGACTCAGTTCAATCACTGGACTAGGGCTGGGCCATTAATCACTTAGCCTCTGCAAGTGGTCTATTAACCGGATGTGTCCTCAAGATCAGAAATAGGAACAAAGGTGAAGGTGTCATTAAGAGCTGCCTCTTGAACCAAGTGAGAATATTAGTTGAGAATTACTTTAAAGACAAAAAGAGGGGATACTCCCAACCTAGCTTCCACATTGATTCTCATGATCCTTGCACATACATGTAATTCTTTCTCAAAAATCATCTCTTCATTTTGCCTCCATGGCATTAACTCACACTACTCCCTGACTACCTCTATTCTCACTCCCACCATCACACAGGTTTTATCCCTAAGCCTCTTACTCCAAGAAATCTTGTTTGCAACTTTGCTCTAGATTTTATTTATTTATTTATTTATTTATTTATTTATTTATTTATTTATTCATTCATTTATTTATTTAAGAGAGAGAGAGAGCTCACATGCACATGAGTTGAGGGAGGAGCAGAAGGACAAGCAGACTCCCTGGTGAGTGCAGAGCCCAACACGGGGCAAGATCCCAGGACTCTGAGATCATGGCATGAGCCAAAGTCAGAAGCTTTTAACAGACTGAGTTACTCAGGAGCCTCTTATTTGCAACTTCTTGATATTTGTTGGTAAGACCATTCTTTTTTTTTTTAAACTGGAGAGCTTACAATAAAATTATAATTGGATAAATCACCCTTCTCTTACATCATTTACTAACATCATGCCATATTTTCCAAACTATTTAACCTTCATTTTTCCTTTTTGCTCAAAATCTATGTTTAAATGGCCTTTTATTCCCTTTGGAATTTTCCCAAAACTCTACTCAATTCAAGTTTTAGCTTTTCTGATCTGATCAGTCATGTGCTTTTCTTTTGTTCTTGTCTATTAATCATACATCCGCCCTTCCTTACTCCTCTGAGTCCTTTTGCATCATGAGTTTTCCAGTCACATCACCTTTCTCAGTGAGGTTACCCATCACCATGCTATTGGAAGTCAGATTCTAGAATGGTTCCTTCTGCTTTACCTAGATTCTAGTTGCAGGAAAGGAAGGACTATGTGACCTTCTAACTCTATGTGACCTAAAACTCCAGGACACAAAGACCACACATAGAATGGTCTTGGAATGTCATGGAAGGCAGGGTCCTGAGCAAAGAAAAACTGAAGATGTTTGGTGAATGATTCTTGGGTACCAAAGGGGGACCCAAAACACTGAGTTCCAAAGGGTACCTAGAAATGAAGTAAAACAGGTTGAGCTCCCGAGTAAAACTAGAACCAAGGGGCACTTGGATGGCATAGTCGGTTGAGCATCCAACTCTTGGCTTCAGCTCAGGTTGTGATCTCAAGGTCCTGGGATTGAACGTCATGCCCAGCTCCAAGATTAATGTAGAGTCCACTTAACACACTCTCTCTTTGCCCCTCCTCCCACACGTAAACCCTCCCTCTCTCTCTCTAGCAAATAAGTAAATAAACAAATAAATAATTTTTTAAAAAAGAAGCTAGAATCAAGAGAAAAAATATGAATCACCTCAACTCTGAGGGGATGAACTATTTTATAGTACTTGTATGTTCAGTGGTTCGTTTTGTAGTCTTTAGTCATAATACTCTTTCTTTCCCCTAAACTCACCTCAAGCACTCTGAAGTTCAAGGCACATATGTTGGTTTCCTTTACTAAACCCCAAGATGTAAGGGGTTACTCTTATCAAAGACCTCTGTTCTGCTCTTCCATCGGTATACCAACCTATACTCACATTTACCAGATCTTTTTTTTTTTCCCAGAGTAGCCATTTGTTTGCCTTATCACTCAATTTATCATGGGATGACTAGAAACTAGCTTTCAAGATTCTTTTGAGAGATTAAAGCTAGCAAAATATTCATACATCCAGATAATATTCAGATACTTTAGGAAGTCATTACTTTTAAACCTTGACCCTGGACCAACTCTGTAATGAACAAAAGGAAAATACATACTGTAGATCATCCCACCAGGTGGAGTTGATGCTCTCAACTCTGTGCTTTGACACTCTAGGCACCTGGACTTTGGACAAGCAAATAACCTTATTTATGCCCCTTTGTGTATGACTCCTCATCTTCTTTTTTTTGTTTGTTTGTTTGTTTTTAATTGAAGTATAGTTGCCATAATTCCTTCTATTTTATCTATCTCTCATGAACAAAGGACAGTTATCTTCGGTCATTCCTAGATCCTATCACTACACATATTAGTGTTCCCAGAAGCTCTTATAAATAACTTTTTTTTTGCAATAATTCAAGATTGCTTGTTTGTTATGCACAGATTGTTTTGATTTCTAGATATTTGAGATCTGAATCATGGCTTCCCTTAAGAACTATTACTATAACCCTCTATATAAGGCTTTTTATAGTCCTCCATATATAGCTTCTTTATATTTTATACCATGATCTCCACACTAACTGAATACAACTTTTTCTATCCCACTTCCCTTTAAAATTGAGCTTAAATACCTTATTCAGTTAATCAAATATTCCCACAGTTCTTTCAAAACTTACTGAGGTGTTAACAGATGAATGATGTCCCTCCAAAAATTTATTTCTTGAAGTACTACCCCTAAATACCTCAGAATGTGTTCATATTTGGAGACAGGGTCCTCAAAGAGGTAAGTTAAAATTAAGTCATTAGAAGGGCCCTAATCCAGTATGACAGAAGTCCTTATACAAAGAGGAAATTTGTACACAGATACATAGAGGGGAAAGACACTGAGAAAAAAGGTAGAGAAGATGATCATGGGGGAGCTGAGAAGAGAGGCCTGTAACAGATTCTTCCCTCCTAGCCCTCAGAAGAAACAATCCTGCTAACACCTTGATCCCAGACATCCAGCCTCCAGAACCATGAGAAAATATGTTTCTATTGCATAAGCCACCAGTCCATGGTGCCTTGTTATGGCAGCTCTAGCAAACTAATATATGAGACCCAGAGTAAAACTCATTCTTTACCATTATCTATGAGGCTGGACATGAGACTTTTGATGCTTCCCCCTCTCTGGAGCTGTCCTACATGGACCTTCCCTTGGCAGACGCCTTCACGTTCCAGTCTCAGCTCAGAAGTCTTAATTTCAGAAAAACTTTCCTTGATCTTCCATCTTAAAGCAGCTTATCCCTCCTATTAAAGCCCTGCTTATTGGCTTATTTTCTTTAAATATATATTTTTATCAAGGAATTCAGTTTGCACCACCAATAAGTATATTTATGACAACTTTGTATAAGAAAACAGCTATCATTATGATAACCAAATACTGAGGTTTGCCTGCACAGTCCTAAATTATACCTGTTCCAAGTGTAATTAATACAGCACCCTTTTTTACTATCAAACTATCCTGGCTTGGACAATAAATAATATAAAATACATCCTGAAGGTCATTAAAAACTTTGAGTTGTTTTCTACGCTAGATGATATACAATATACCTTGGCTCCTGAGACAAGACACTCTCTGAGCTCTGTGCATCTCTGCTTTCAAACAGTAAATAGGACATGTGATGTCACCCCCTCAGAATCCTGACACATGAAGTTTCTCCTGCCTGCAACCCTCTCTCTCCCTCCCCACCCCAACTGTTGGCTCCTCTACTCATCCTTTAAGACACCACACATAGGGAAATGCTCTGATTCAATTAATCCTTTATTGACAGTTAGGTAACACCTAATGTGTACCACACTACAGTCTAGTTTCTTTATTTCTATATTTTCCATTCAACTATAGGCTTCATGAAGGAAAATAACTTGATTCATTCATATTTACATCTCCAGAATATACCTAGAATATTTCTCATAAATGATAAGCATTCCATAAATGGTATTAAACAGAAAAATGAATATTATCCAATTCTTTTAAACTCATATTCTTTTTCTATTATACCTTTAGCAAGGTTCTAGGAAAGAGGGGGAAAGAAGGGGTTTAGTCATTAGCACAGTTGTAAACATATTAAATAAATATTTTATAAACCATGCAGAACTCTATATATCTGAAACTCTCAAACTGAAAACTCTGTGCTTGATTTTTCCCCTTATTTTTATTCTGACATTTTTTAGTTTACACTTTCATATCCACTGACAACAGAAAGAGATTTGTTGAGCCATAGGGTCATCTTTCACACCCTGCTCTCAGACAAACATCTCTCCACTGTTTCCCTTTCCATCAATTAAATCATCACCCATTTACTATCGCAGATAATTTTGAGTTTTTACTTCTTCTCTATAAGCACCCTATCCACTAAGTTCAATCATCCTTTTATCAAATGGGAAAAATGAAGAAATCTCCTTGAGCAAATTATTCTCCTTTCATACTCTCTATTTTCCCCCATTTTGTGGACACCACTTCCAAGTGGTGTCCCTGCACCTGCCCTTATCTGCTTCATTCCGTTTTCCATGCAGCAACCCAACTGATCCTTTTATCATCCGTGTTAGATTATATCACTTCTACACATCCTCCTTCAGAGTAGAAAGAAGTCCCAACAACAGCTAACAAGGTGGTCCATGATCTGGTTTTTGCTATTTTTATGAGCTCGTCTCTTACTCACTTTGCTTTAGCCACACTTGTTCCTTTGTGTGTGGCTAACAAGTGTCCTTTTAGCCACACTTGTTCCCAAATATGTGAGGCCTCTGACTAAGCACTGCCCACACCTGCCACTCCTGTTTAGAATGTTCTTCTCCCAAACAGCTGTATCACTTCATCCTTCCTGACATTCCTCAGATGTCATTTTCTCAGTGAAGTGTCCTTTGATCTCATTCCTTAAAATAGTAAACCTTTGCCCACCTCACCCAGACACGCCCTATGCTTTTTCTTTGATTATTTCTCTCAAAGAAATTATCACCATCTGTAACACAATGGTTTCTCATGCATTTGTTTATTGTCTGCCCTCCACTAGGATGTAAGCTCCAAGAGTGCAGGGATGAGGGGTATTTTGGGTCATTGTTGTTGTTTGTGGTTGTATCTCTAAGTTCCTTGGACAATGCTGAGCATATACTTGGAGCTTGGAGTTGGAGCTCAAAACTTATTTGTTGAATTAATGGATACAATACTTCCTTTCTAATCTTCATTAATTCATGCACAGATAGCATCTGAGCTAACAAATGGGGTGGTGGTAAGAAGCCTAAGTAGGAAGTGGACTGAGAACAGGAATCATTGGTAGAAAATCACAGCAACTAAAGAAAGTCCAGTTTGGGTTTCACGAATCCAAAGAAAATTCCTGTTTGTTCCTTAGGTTGGGTCAGTGCAAGAAGTGTTCAGAGAGTCTAGCACAGAAATGGGTACCAATTGGACAGTGCAAGCACTATCTGTGGGGCCAGTGGAGGGCCATTAAATAAGCAAGGGTAGACAGCGCTGAGACCTCCAGAATACTGGTTTTCAAATTAGTGCCACAGGGGTCACAAAGAGGTGATTCTGGGAGGGCCAAATGCAGGGAAAGTCCAAGGAACCAGAGTTCTCACTGTAACCCAACCCTAAACAGGAACAGCTCAGATTTTATTTTCTGTTTTCTATTTATGGACTCCCGCTAAGTTTCATTTTTTAAACAAAAGATTCCTGCTGCTAAAACAAACATTCACACACAAAAACAAAACAAAACAAAAACTTTAAAAATCATCACAGTAACACCATGCTACTGAACGTGACAGTTTGCTAAGATTAGGCAAGGCCATCTGTAAATAGTCAATTAACATCTCCGAGGCAACTGCTTCCATAGTGTAGGGATGCAGCATTCAAACCAGAAAGGTTATACAGTATGCCAATCTCTCACTTACATGCTTACTTTCCACTCTGTTTTCAGAAGAGCATATCAAAATTGCAACTAAATAACTATTATCTTCTTTAACATTTGCCTTCCTCACTAGAATTATACTCTATTACATTCTATTGTTCACTGCCACAACCCAAAGTCTACGGCATAAGAGGTATCAATAAATACTTGAAGAAGAATGAAGGAAGGAAAAAGATACAGTAAAAATTAATTTCTTTCTTATATGTAGCTGTAGAAAGAGCCCTTTAATTAAAAAAAAAAGAAAAAGAAACTTAAGTCCTTAATTTTCAGAAAAAGCTATTATTCTCTACTCTTCTCATCCACTTCCTAAAATACGTGGTTCCAACAGTAAACCACTTAGAACACTTCAAATACACCCCAGCAAATTTTACTTTGAGTTGTCTGCTGCCCAAATTTATTAAAAATCTCAGCTAAGGTAGGTATAAATAGAAGATTGTTAAAAGAATTAATAGTCCTCTAAGCACTATCTTTCCTGTGGCCATATGATCTGGGTTTTCTATCCCCTCCAGATTTATCATTCCAATCATGCTTTAGCGGCATGCTCTCAGCTTTACCAAGGGATGATATAAGAAGCAGTCATGTAAAACCACAGAGTTCATGGTAGGTGTGCTGTGGAAGACACTGCCATCCTACTACTGAACGCATCTTACAAAAACATCCATGTAGAAATATATTATCAAGCTATGCAATAGGGAAATTGTGTTTTCCTTGAATAATCGGTATGAATTTCCCTCCCTGACAATAAGAACCAATCATGTCCCCATTTTAAAAATTACCACAACGCTTTGAAATTACATATAAATTTGAAGTTCAACCAAGGTAACTGTGTGTGGTTCCATAAGGTCTTAATATTTATATCCCTCTCAGACCACCCTCTACCCTAGAGATATTTTTTTTACTCTTGTTTATTTTCTATAGACCTGACTTTTTATTCTTACACCAGGACATTATTTTAGTATATGTTACTATGTGGCAAGTTGCTTTAAATCCTTTGGGAAATAAGATGAAATGTGAACATACAGAAAAGAATGTGCTTTTCCAAACATAGCAAGAAAGGCTTGGTAAAACTATATTTCTTCTAGAAAAACTAGTTAGTATTTCATAGAAGTGCCATGTAATATGTCCTAAATTTTATTAAGCATTTACAACTTTCCCACAGCAACTTTATCAGGTGTTTATCCTTATGGATTCTGAGCTGGTTGACAACATGACCAAAATGTACTGATTGTTCACTCAGTATTAAGCAGGAAAAAAGGTTCCAGACTGTCACAAAAGCTTGGTTTGGGCATCTTACCATAACTTGAATATAGATGTAAATAAAATACATATCAAATGTGCAAATGATACAAAGCTCAGAAGAAGATTGTTTACAACACTGGTGAATTATGTAAGCTATGAGATCGGACTGCCTGAGTTCAAATTTCAACTCTATGATTTACTAGCTGTGTGACTTTAACTAGTTACCAACTATCATTGTGTCTCAGCTTTCTCATTTTTAAAATGGGAATAAAGTGATGTTTACATCATATGACTGTTATCATTATTAAATGAGATAATATATAAATATTCATGAGCGCCTCATAGATAATAATCACTTCGTATGTGCATGATGCTATCATTACCATAAAATGATCATAATTACTATAAAGTCCAGCATCAAACTCAAAACAATGTGGGAATCCTAGAAACTCTGGATGAAAAATGAGAAGTCAAATTTATTAAAGATGAAGACAGCTTTGGGATTTAGGTTTTAAATACCCATCATATTGATATGAAATAGAGGAGATCTATCTTAGTTTTTTTTTTTTAAATCATTTGAAAAGTATCTGGAAGTTTTCATGGACCCAAATCTTTCATTCAGCAAAGTCTTTTATGTGTTTACTATGTGGTAGGCACAATTCTAGGTGGTATTAACATCAGTAAATGAGACAAAGAAGATTCCTTGCCTCATGTCTCTTGCATTACTGGGGAGAGAAAGAGACCTAATAATCAAGATTAATGGAGAAGCCAATGTCACATAGTGACAGAATCAGTGAAGAAGATGAAGGAGAGTACAGGGTGAAGTGACCAGGGCAGAACTAGACTATTGAAACAGCAGTCAGAGGGGCTTTCTCTGAGGAATGATATTTAGCTGCTAGAAGATGAGATGGAGCCAGCCCTATTACTATCCTGGGAAAGAATTCTCTAGGCTGAGAAAGCTGCAGGTTTAAAAACTCAGAAGTAACAACAAAGAGTCATGATTTGGTTGTTACAATAGTGCAATCATAGCAGTAATAATAGCGGAAATAGTCACAATTAAGGATTCACTGTTGGTCAAGGAGATGATCCTCTCCCCAGCCCTACATGTGGCTACCACTGATACCAGCACTCAACCAATGAGAAAACTGATGTGCAGAGAATATGTAACTTGCCCAAAGCTGCACTACCAGACAGGGGTAGAGCCATAGTAGGAGTCCAAGCAATTGGACTCTGGTCACTGGGTTTTCTGCCATATTCATAATGCAAGTGAAAGTCTACATCATGGCAAGGAAAGCTCCAGCTGACTCTCTCTTTTCACAGGAATAGTTACTTGAGATAGTATTTAGATGATATTATAAAAAATCCTAAACATACAGAAAATGAAAAAGGAATGGCCAGTAGTAAGAATATTATCACACCAGGAATGACTAAAGATGTGGGTGGGGTTAGCAACATGAAGAGAGAAGGGGAAGGGGAAGATATAATAGTTCTCCTCAGGTGTTTGAAGAAATATTTTTACAGATAAACAAATGATAAGCACATAGGTGAACAGACTAAAAATGTGCAACGACTTTTATATAATTCTAAAAAAAAAAAGTGTAAGAACAGTGGGTGACAGTAGATTCTGGCAAAGTTTGGTGGAGGAAGGAGTCCCAGCAACCCAGAAATCAGAACTACCTAACTGTGGAAGAAGCTAACTGGCAAGGCAGCAAGTTCCCCATAATAACCATATTTAAACTAAGGGAATAATTTTGTAAAAGGGACTTCAGCAAAGGTGAAATATTGGGCTGGATTCACGTGTCTCTTACAAGACCACACTCTTTGGTTCTATAATGGAAGTGATAGAAGAACCCTGGATTTAGCCAGAAATGTTACTAGTGAGGGTGTTAAGTCCTGGAGAGTGCTAACAAAGAAATACTCACAGATGTTTATATTAGGTTATTTCTTATCAAAATATGTTCTTTCTATTAAGTAGATATGGCTGAAGTTCTTAAGACCTACAATTGACGTTTTTCATCCTTAATATACTAACTGGAATGCATTCCATAATTAGTGATATTTTCAAGTCTGTATAATAGAGGAAATGTGCACACAAGTTGGAAAGCATATGTACACAATCTACTAGAGAAAATATAGGTTAAGAACACACAATTCAAAGTTCACACACTAGTTTTTCCTTAAATTTCTATATGATCAGCTCAAGAATTATAGTGTAATAGAAGCAAAAAAGGTGGTCGTAGTGACCTAAAGTCAAATGTGTTCCTAGGTGACATCTCTGGCATGTTGAGGAAATGCTCTCCCAAAGCACCCCATGTGTCTTTGAAGAGCTTACAAGACTAGGGAACAGTGTTGATTTTACAGTGATAATAAAACAAGATCCAGAATCATATACATAGTCCAGATTCAACAACAAATAGGAAAAAGACTTAAAGAAAATGCCAAACTGTTATCACTGCCTGTCTTTATGTGTTGAGACTATGTATGGGTTCTTCTTTCTACTTTTAGGGAATACTGGCTTTGTCTTCTCAGCACTACTTTCCCTACTTCTAACAGACATGACTCTCTAACTGTGAAGAGGGCTTGTGACCCAGGCCAGGCCAATCATAACATATCATGTTGGCCAAAGTTATCATTCCAGGAATGAACACTTGCCCCAAGCCATGGTTTCAAAACCCTTACTTATTTTTTTTAAAGATTTTATTAATTCATTCATGAGAGAGACTGAGAGAGAGAGAGGCAGAGAGGCAGAGACACAGGCAGAGGGAGAAGCAGGCTCCATGCAGGGATACTGACATGGGACTCAATCCCGGGTCTCCAGGATCATGCCCTGGGCTGAAGCGCTAAACCACTGAGCCACCCAGGCTGCCCCTTCCTTATTTTTCTAAGTGTACTTGCAAGAGAAATTTTCCTTGACTGTCTGATCATATGGCTATAAGTATGTAAGCCTGTATCTGCCAAGGCCATGGCTCCAGTCTTGCAGGGCAAAAGATATGAAAGAAAAAATCCAAAATGTGAAGAGAAGGGGGAGAGGGCGAAGGAATATGAATGAATGGGTTCTGAAGCTAGATTCAGGTTTCTGAGTCTAGTCATTGAGGCAAGTTCAACTCAGGCCTTTTCTGTGGTTAATGTAATGGGTTTACATGGGATGAGGGGAATAAAGATGTACTAGAAAAAATGCTTTCCCTCAAGGAATATTGTTTGGTAGAAAAGTTATATCATGCTTATTCACACTGATTGGACATAACAGAAAAAGAAGCACCACAACCACAATAATAATAATAATAATAATAATAAATGAGCAAGGGATTTCAAAGAAGTTTTAGTTATTTCTAGTGCTCAAGGAAAGTTAGTTGCTGGTGTAGGTGATATTTGAGTAGGAAGAAGTCAGGAAGAAGTGTAGACTTAGGGAAGTCTACTGGGAAGGGCATTCTGGGTAGAAGAAATCAGAGAGACAGTGCAGATGGGAAAACAGGGAGAATTACCTGGCATCCAGTCTGGTTGGCATACAGGACACAGTATGAGGGGAAATGTTGGGTAATAAAAGTGGAAGTGGTGACTGGGCCCAGAATTCAGATAGCCTTCATGACTTTGAACTTGATAAGTTATAATTATAGAGTGTAACAGACAGACCCTTGCCCCCCTGTTACTGTCAGAGACATTTTATCTTCCAATAGCAACTAGAACTGTGCCATCATCAAGTCTAACAAATCAGTCAAATTATTGACCAATGTACTGGTTTATGGCTTAATTCTCGATCAATGATGTTAAGAAATACAACTGTTCTAAATTTTTTTCTAACCATTCCCCTTACAAAACATAAATTATCCCATTTTTCTCATTCCCTTAAAACTTACAATTTTCCACTTTCAATCTTGCTGTTTTTTGGTTTATTTATGTTGCCTTAAATAACAGTATGGAAATCCCCTAACATATTGATTTTGAATATAATACTCACATAAACTCTATCCACTTCAGTTTCATTATTTTAATGTAATTTCTCTAAACTTTATTTATAGATTATGGATTATCTTTCAAATTAGAGACTACTAATATGCTTTGTAGAAGAGTGACATTTTATATCATTTTTCTCATTTTATAAATGGTTAACTTTCAAAATTATTGCATTTTATCCAAATTACACAGTTAGACTTTTATTCAATAAGTTATGTCAGTTGCTGGGAAAGAAAATGGAAAATTTGTAGACTCTCCTTTGGAAAAAAAAAACTGTCCAATTGGAGTCAGAGCCAACATAAATGGTATAGAAAAGAGGAAGAATAAAAGAGAAAGTCAATGATCATGATCAGGGTCTTCAAGAATATGAAACCTAGGACACCTGGGTGGCTCAGCGGTTGAGCGTCTGCCTTTGGCTATTCCCAGGATCAAGTGCCACATTGGGCTCCTTGCATGGAGCCTGCTTCTCCTCCCTTTGACTGTGTCTCTGCCTCTCTTTCTGTGTCTCTCATGAATAAATAAATAAAATCTTTAAAAAAATAAGAATATGAAACCTGTGTATAGGTGGAGAGGAAGTAGGATGATCCATCTGGAGACTAGAGACTGAGCTAAGGCAAGGAGGCAGGAATGAGCATGGCATATTTGAGGGAAGGTGAGGAGTTACTTGAGACAAAGGTGACAGGGCTGGAAAGACAGGTGTGGGTCAGATCCTGAGGGATCTTGAGTGCCAGATACAATCTGTTCTATACCAATGGCAGAAGAGCACTACAAAGGGACATGCATTAGTTCAGGGAAATTTACTGGCTGGATGCGCAAGATAACATAGAAAGTGGAAAATAATAGAGTCAAAGAGATCAACTGAAAGACTATTACGGTAATGCTGAGAGACATGAAGGAGGCCTAGGTCAGGGTTATGGCAGGGGAAACAAGAAGTAAATTGTGAAAAACAGCTTAGGAGAAGGTCATCGGTATTCAGTTACCTACTGGAAAGGATGCAGTGGTGAGGAAGTGGAAAGAACAGGCAAAAGAGAAGTGGAAACGAATCCAAGCTGCAAGCCTGACTAAGGAGAAGAAAACAGTACCTGTGATTTAAAAGATGAAGCCCCAAAGGGAGAAATAAGAAATGACCGATACTTTGAAATTTATAGATTCGAGGTTGGAACTGTGAGAAAAATCACTCAAATAAAAATGGCCTTCTGAGAGTTGAAAATAAGAAGCTAGAATTCGCGGGAGAGGTCAGAATTCTATGTAGAAGTCATCTAAATTTGATTTTTGGAAATAATCTCTGTAGAAGTAGTAGCCAAAGTTATGAGAATACAAGACCCTTGAAGAAAGGCAACAGGACAAAAATAGCAAAGGTCAAGGCTGGTTAGCCTATAAATTCAATTGCCATGAATTTCTACCTGGTTTATTCCCATAAAACGGGCACTGCTGATATGTTAGGCTAGATAATTCTTTGTTCTGGTGACTACCCTGTGTATTCCTGAGAAGTTCAGCAGCATCCCCGGCCTCTACCACTAGGTGCCAGTAACACCCCCTCCCTCAGCTATGCAACCAAAAATATCTCCAGACATCATCTAAGATCTCCTGGGAGGCAAAACCACTCCCAGAGGAGAACCACTGCCCTCAGGGGTGGCCAGTTTCTGTACCCAGAGTGCTGACTTTGAATCTCACTCAACCTTCTTCTGTTTGAACAAACCTGACATGTCACTTAATCTGAGCCACAGTTTCATCTGCAAATAGACAGATATAATAATTGTCCCCACATTATATTGCTGGTGGTAAAGCTAGATGATAATGCATATAAAGTGCCTGGCAAGCGAGCGTGCAAGAAGTGGGAGCTGTTACTGTGCTGTATAAATATGAGACATCACCTACGCTGTGTCTGAGCTCATTCCCTGTACGTTGAGGCACAGAGAGAGGCCAGATGACTAGCAACAAAGCAACAAATGCAGGGTTTTCTTTAGATAGCACTTCATTCAAGGCATAATATAAAATTGAGCCACTAGACAAATCTTATTATTATATGTCATTTTATATATTAGTCAGGTGTTTCTAGGATCCAAAAGGTCACATGGGCCTCACATATACTTTCCTCTGTGATGTTAATAGTGATATCTTTCTTTCTCCTTTTTTTTTTTTAAGAGAGAAAGAGAGGAAACTGGGGTGAGTGGCAGAGGGGGTAAGAAGAGAGAGAATCTTAAGCAGGCTCCATGCCCAGCGTGGAGTCCAACATGGGGCTCAGACTCACAACCCTGAAATCATGACCTGAACCAAAATCAAGAATGAGATGCTTAACCGACTGAGCCTCCCAGGCACACCACTAGTGATTTTTGTTTTTAAGAACAAAGACTAAAATATGATATGTGATTTAAAAAGCAAAAGACATAAAAAGGTTACTTCTTAGTTGAGTTAAAAATTTAAGAATCATCTGGAAAAGATTTTAATTTGTGTTCGCTTTACATTAGCTCAGCATTTCAGTAAGTGGGAACAATGCCACTCCACATATAATATGTTAGGCCCCTGTGCCACGTATTGTGCTAGGTTGGACTAGAAAGAGGAAGCTTCATGGCTTCTGCTCTCAAAACACAGGTCTAGGGAGGAGAAAGAATGCCTAATGCCACATAAGACCTTAATACAAAGTGTATAGGAACTGAGTGAAGTTCTGGTCTCCCCATGAAATCCAGACTTATCTTCACAGGGGGAGTGACATGACCTGAGATGAAGAATGAACATGCGTTGATAGGAGGATAAGTGTTAGGACACATGTTCCAGACAGAGGGAACACACAGTATAGACAGTCACAGTCATAAGAGACATTGCAACGTGCAGAGAATTGCAATTATTTGTGTTTCTGGAGTGTAAAATTCAAGGTGGGCAGTTGTAGGATTGACTCTGAACTCAGGTGGATGAGGGTTAGATCGTGAAGGGCCTTGCACATCAGGCAAAAATATCAAACTTCATCCTGTAATCCATGAGGAACCATTTGGAGATTACTGTCCATAGAGTTTGACTACAAACTAGTGAAAGAAAGTTTTGGAATCAGGTGCTAATTTTAATTTGGTTTAGCATTAGAACTTCTCCTCTTCCTCCTCTTCCTCCCCCTCTCCCTTTTCTTCCTTCTCCTCCTTTACTCCTACTGCTTTAAATCTGTCCAAGAAAACACTAAATGGCATTTTAAAATATTGTATTTTTACATAACTTCATAAAATGCATGCCATAAATATCACTGTATCACAGATAATTCAAAATTAAACAAGCACAGGGCGCCTGGGTAGCTCAGTGAGTTAAGCGTCTGTCTTTGGGTTCAGGTCATGATCCCAGAGTCCTGGGACTAAGTCCTCAATATGACTCCTTGATCAGCAGGGAATTGCCTTCTCCCTTTGCCCGCCCCTCCACCCCTCTCATGGGTGCAGGCAGGCTTCTCTCTCTCTCTCTCAAAAATAAATAAATACATATTTTTTTTAAAAAATAAAGAAGCACAGAAAACAAATGAATACATAAGATGTGAACTAACACTTTACAGGTTAAAACATAAATTGGAAATAAAATCTTAACATCAAATAAGAAACTACTCCTTTCACGGGATAACATAAAGCTAGGTGTTTCTGCAAGGAGCCACCAGAGGGAACTCAAGTGTGGGATTCTGCTGCAGGCGGCCTCCTAGCGAGCATGCCTGCCCGCCAGGAAACAGAATTCTTTTGCAAATCCGTTTGCCTGGCTTGTCTATTTTGATCAAAATACTTCAGTCTTGCAGAAATAATTTAGCTGATGCCAGAGTCTATTTAACACACTACAAGGTGGATCATTACTGACGCCTGGCCTTGATCCTGGAATCAGACTCTCCATCCCTATTTCTAGCTCCTGCATACAGGAGACAACATTCAAATAAGCTTCAAGTAAGATGGATTGCAGGCTCAGCCTCCAGGTTTACCTCCACCTGCTTGTGTGAGGGGAATATGGGGAGAGGAAAGGAAAACAATGGAACTACAAACTAGGGAAAGGAAACTCTCATCCCAGACTTACCACAGTTGCTGAGGAACCAGAGATTAACTGGAGGAAGCTAAAAGCAACTGGAACTTAGGGAAGAGAAAGTGGCACCTGTCCCCTACCATCTAGTCCACCTTAGACCCAGGGCTGGAACAAAGAGGGGAGGGTGACCTGGAGCTCCTAAGACCCCACAGTCATCTCTAGTTTGGAATATGAGGCTGAAGGCGGTATAGGACTATGAATTGCTTAGCGTTAAATACAAAACAGCAGAGTGAACTACCCTCAATAATAACTTTCGTGGAAAGCATTTCATTAATTCTCAAAATGACTACATTTTACTCAGATCCCACAGTTAAGACTTTCGTTTCATGAACTATAGCATCAGGCCCTGGGGGAAAAATGGAAAATTTATAGGCTCTCCCTTAATAACTATCCAGTTGATACGATAAAATACAGATACATAAACAGAAATACAAAGGGATAGCCGGTGAGTTAGGGCTAGCATACATAGCATAGAGAGAAAAAGAATAAGAAAGGATTGAAATGGTCAAAGAAACCCCCAGGTTGGGTCCACAGAGACAGACACCTGTAGAGAAAGGTGACTCAGGAAATATAGAAAAAAAATAGATACAAATCCTCCTTTGGAAAGATTACCAGGACTTGACATGGGGCATAAATTGAGGGAGAAATTGTTTTAAAAGGGTCTATTAGCAGATGGAAAAGGGTATTTTTAAGTTGTTCTTTTGAGGGTTAATCTGAGAAGTAGACAAGAAACCAGAAGGAATATTAATTGACTGGAAGTTCCTACCAAGCCCATAGTACGTCAGTGGTCTTGAGCATGTCACCTGATCCCCTTGGACCTGTGCATCTGTAATGTGGGGCTTCTCAAATCTATTGTGCAGAGTTGTTTTAAGGAATAGTGAGATAATGTGTGAAGGGTACCCAGCAAGAGCAGGCACTGAATAAATAAATAAATATAAATAAATAAATAAATAAATAAATAAATAAATAAATAAAAATAAATAAAAATAAATAAATAAATAAATAAATAACTATAACAAACTCATCGTAATGATGGCAATAGTAGGTATGCTCATCCTTGCGTTTCTCAGCCTTACTCCCTTTCCCTGGAGCCTATCCAAACCTAAGGACATGCCACTTATTCTCTGAGGCCTCAGTATCTGAAAGAATAAAAACAAGATAATATTATTTTACTTTTTACAGATACACGAAGTTCTTAGCGATATTAATGTTTTCACCTGTGTCCCACACCTTGTAGATACCCTGCAGAATAAGGAGAGGACTTGAGATGGAGGAAAGGATTTCTAGGCAAAGCAGCATTTTAGGTTCATGTGTATGTCCCCAACACTGTATGAAACTTATAACAATGACAGCTATTAAGCAGGAAAAAAAAGGAAAAAAAATGAAAGTACCCATTGCCTTCAAGGAAGAGAAACATCTTCATAAATGAAAAAGAAGACAGAAATGTCAAGTAGAAGCCAAGGCTAAAGCCAGGAAGCATGCAGAGGCCCTAGGAGGCCACGTTCCCACAGGCTACACGCCCAGGGTCCTGGCTCTCAGGGTCTCAGCCACAAGCTGAGGACCTGCCCCATGCGTCACTTCCCTCATCTTCAAAATGGGAACAATAAGAGGACTCACTGGGGCGGGCAGTGGGGAAGGGGTTGTGATGATGACAAAGAAATGTGAGAACTTAAAAGCTGGTCAAGACAAAGGGTTCAGAAACGTTCATGTCAGTTATTGTCATTGTTTTCGGATGTAGAGTTTTCACCAACTAAGTTGAAGGGAATCAAAGTGCAAACAGGTAATGAAAATTGCTGAAGAAACCATGTTTCCAGGTTGGTTTCCCACAGCTCCTTGAAGACCAAGAAGAAGAAAAAAGAGGTCTGAACACAAGAGAATTCTAGAGAGAAGTTCCACCTTGTCCCATTCAAAGGACTGATATCACTTCTTTAAAAATGAATAACAAAATTAAAGGTCTGTAATTCTAAATAAAAAATAGAACTTGAGGTATTTTCTTTTCAAAATACAATGAAACTTAGAGAATCGGTGATTTTATAGGAACGTTTCAGAGTATTTTACTTTAGGTTCACAAAATGATTATCCTGAGCAGTATGCATTTATATGACATGCAAAATTGTACTGCATCAGCTAAAATTTCCTTTTTGTCTCATAAATGTGAGCATGCTGCATCAATTCTGCAAAGACTGTATATTATCTTAAAATGATGAGTATCTCTAACATTTATAACCTTTCACTCCCCCAACTCCAGCCCATCAAAAGCTAAAAAGACTGCAAAATCCAGTAACCACAATGACTTGGGCTTATAAGCTTATAAGCTTGTGTGGGCGCTGTCCCTAGCGCCCACACAAGCAAACCAACACAGTCTAGTGACCTTCTATCATATGCCAAGGTGGCAGATGCCATATTTTCCATCTGATAAATGTGACTCAGAGGTGAATAAAATTTTCCCAGGGTGAAACACTCTAAAGCCTAAGGAGGAATCAATTCTAATACTTGGGCTTGAGCACTACCAGGGGACCAGGCTCCCCTCAGGTGACAGGTTCTGTTCTGTTTCCTGATTTCACAGGGGGTACAAACCCTAGTGATATTTTCCTGTCTTGCTCCTCAGCTAGGTTTCTTACTCTCCTCTCTTTGTCTCTCTTCTCTGGTTTCTCAAAGCAAAGGGCCAAAGAAGTTGCTAAATTGTTTCCCTAACCCTGCATTTCCAAATAGGCCTCATCCTAACTTCTTTTTTGGAGCTGTGCTTCCCAGAGAAAAAGGTCTCACTGCCTTTCTTTGGTTTGCAATAGAGAGATGATGCTCACTCTGACAGAATGGATTTTCTCAAAGTCAGAGTTCTGGCTGGCCAGCTGGCCTTTTCCCTCGGTCCCCCACTGCGGGAAGCATGCTGGCATACTAAAGCATGAGAGTGAGAGTTTTGTGAAGCTATCCTAATTAAAACAGAACATAACAAACAAAAAAACTTTATTTCCAAACATTGCTGTAATACCCCACAACTCTTATCAATATCATGGTTGTACACACCTAACTACACTAGAGCAAGGTGTTCCTCAGAAATTCTATGGCAAATGAATAGTCAAAAGCACTAAAGTCTGTACATAATTATCAGTTATTCCAATTGTCTGCAATTAGGACAAAATGCCTATAAAAGTAGTGGGCAAAGTGAGTCACTTATTAGAAAGATACTAACTAAAAAATTGCTAATAATTCATTTGTTAGAAAAACATGGAAAGAACTAAAGAGGAAGAAATTATATCCATGGAATATAACCTACAGAATGATCTATCAGCCTCATCTTCACACACCCACACACACACGCGCGCATGTGCGCACACATACAAGAAACACGGCATTGCTAGAAGATGTTTATACATCTCTGCTTAATGAGAACAGTTCCTATTGTCTCTCCTTTCTCATGCTTGCTCCTCAAAGATAAAATGTAATAAAAAATCCAACACCATTCATATCCGCATTGCCCTGGGGAATTCTCCTTGCTGTAGATACAGGTTCCCTGGGGAAGTTTAGCCATGTTTAAATCATTTTTCAAGGACCTTGTTTAAAATAGAGGCCAGATTTTTAAATATACTTATAGAGATACCAAAACATCTACTAAATTCTCTCCACTGACAGCTTCCATTTCTGAACAAGGAGTACCAGTTAGCTTGAGAGTTCTCCAGAAGTTTAACTTCTAAGTACTCAACAAATATGTTATGTCCTTTTTATTATGCTATGCTGGCCCCATTAAGAAATGCCATACTTATCCCAGCTATAAACACTGTATTTATTTAAAAGAAGAAGGGAGAGAGGGAGGGCAGACAGGTGCTCATTTTCAGCCTTTGCACACATTATGAAGGAATAAGCTTTACATGGGACCTCCAGGTCTCACCGCTGCATAAAAGAAAGAATATATTCGAGGTGCCTGGGTGGCTTAGTCAGTTAAGTATCTGCCTTTGGCTCAGGTCCTGGATCAAGCCCCTCATCGGGCTCCCTGCTCAGCAAGGAGTCTGCTTCTCCTTCTCTCATTCCCCTTGCCTGTACGTGCTTTCTCTCTCTCTCTTTCTCTCTCTCATTCTCTTCCTCAAATTAATAAATAAAATATTTAAAACAAAATTTAAGGGATCCCTGGGTGGCACAGCGGTTTAGCGCCTGCCTTTGGCCCAGGGCGCAATCCTGGAGACCTGGGATCGAATCCCACGTCGGGCTCCCAGTGCATGGAGCCTGCTTCTCCCTCTGCCTATGTCTCTGCCTCTCTCTCTCTCTGTGTGACTATCATAAATAAAAATAAAAAAATAATAAATAATAAAAATAAAACAAAATTTTAAAAAAGAAAATATATTCTCTGTCACTGGAAATTGGCAAAGCTGTGGCAAAGCAAAGATGTGATCTAAATGCCAAAGATGCAGAAATTATTGATACAGGATCACTAAGTATAAATTAATAAACTCTATGTCATACACTGAGAGCCAAGGAATTGGTCGATGATGAAACAAAACCAAATAAGGAATTTGTATATGTGAAATAAGCTAGGATTGATTACGTTCTCCTTCATTCGCCTCCATCTGCAATGGCAAAATAATTGACAGGTGCAGGGAAGGAAGTCCTGGCTGCATTATCTGTGAGAAATGTGTAATGTCTGAGAATTGGGACAAAGAAAAGGTGGAAAGTTAATGCAGATAGAGGTAGGACTGCCTTGAATGTTTGAGAAGTATCATGGTGAAGGCCTATCAAGATTCCCTCATTTCCAGGGTCACCCTATGCTGTAGCTCATCCCACTGGGCATTTTCTCCAATATTTCTCCAGAGTGGCCTTCTCATAAACTGTAGCTTCATGCTCTGTGTCTTTAGTTTTGTAGCCAGAGGGTTTCTGTCACAACTATTCAACTCTGCCACTGTAGCATGAAAGCAACCATAGACAATATACATGTAAGTGAATGAGAGTGGCCATGTTCAAATAAAACTTTATTTACAAAAAGAAAAAACCCACCAGGTTAGACTTGGTCTGTAGATAGCAGCCAACTGGCCAACTTCTGCTCAAAACCATTAATAGCTCTTTAGCACTTACCAAACTAAATCCGATGTCACCATTCCTTCCCCAGTCTATCTTTCCAAACTACACTTTACCACCTCTCAGTATCTTCCTTTGAACTAACACAATATTTCTTTGTGTTATATTCTTCCATTTCTATGCCTCTTACTTTGCCTACAATGTCCTTTCCCCTCCTCTCTACATATCAATATTCTCACAATTCCTCATATTTCCTCTAGACAGGTTCTATAGATTTCATATGTATGTGTATGTGTGTGTACATGTGTGTGTATTCATAGCATCCACCATAGAACCTTGGGCACAAACACTGAGCTGAATTATTAGAGAGCATGCAAAGAAATGGCTTTCCTTAAATTATTAGAATTATAAAATGTTGGAATAATCATTCTATTTAGCTGATTCTATTATTATTATTATTATTATTATTATTATTTTACCAGATGGAAGAGAGAAGCTCATCATGCTGAAACAAACATATGTAGTACATCTCTAGTGTACACCAAATGTCCTCTCAAGATCTTATATTAATTAACAATGAGATTACCAGGCAGTGTCATGCAATCAGCTATATCCTAAAAAGTTCTTCAAAGGATAGAAAATAAATCTAGTATCTTCAGTCACTTAAAACTGGACTGAATAAAGGGTTTTTCAGATCTTGGACTAATTAAATTTATACCCCAAAAAGTCCAAAATTAAGGAAAGCAAATGTGTGGAGCAAAGATCCTGAAGTGTTCCAGGAGATATGTACAAGAAGACTTAACAACTTTGCCTTTAAATCCCTCAATCCTGTTACACATGTGTGGAAGAGAGATGGAATCCTCCCATGAGGGTCTAAAAAGGGCCTCCAGCCCATGATGTACATGAGAATCAGTACTGCCGGCCTTCATGACTCAATCCCTCCCCCACTGAAACATTATGAATCACCACTATTTTACCAGCAGGCTTTCACCTTCCTCACTCAACAGCAGACCCAGCACGGACACCCCACCACCAGCATGATAGACTCACAAAGAGATTAGTCAATAGGGGGAGAACAAGCTGGCAGAACCAAAGACTGACTAAAGATTGGTGGCATAAAAGAGAGAAGAGGAAAGATTTTTTAAAAGCAATAAACCAATTCATCCACCTGCTCTCGCAAAGCAGAGGATCAATTATGCCAACAAAAGAAGGCACAATGGGGACTGGAAGGAGAAAGCCAGTGAACGAATGAGCTCATCCAGGGTGTGGATGGACTGAAATATACAGGCTGACCCAGGGAAGGAGAAAGATGACGCAAGTGAATAATGAAGAAAAGGAAGGTGGGTGGCCAAGCAGGTGCCCACAATATTGGACAAATAGAAGTAATCAGGGATGGGCCAGAATTATTTCCCTTCCAGAGAACTCTCTTATGATGCTGAACTAGTTGAGACGCTGGAATTAGTATCGGAAGAGGCCACCTGCACCACTTCAGAGCACAGTCATCCTTCTGATTGCCAAATGACAAAGAAAGCACAAGCAGGCGGCAACATTTTTCTTTGTCTTTATGCGGCTTCCTAAAGCCCAGCTGAATTCCAAAGCAGCTGTGTGACTCCCTATAAGCAAACAGTGCACGTGTAAGTGCGAGTGCATGCACACGCATGTACCCAGGAGACTTGGGCATTGCTGAGTTACTGAAATGAAGTTGCATGTGTCAGTGTAGTCAGGAAAGAATAGAAATTATCACAGCTCTAGCCACAATGAATAAACAACTCTTAATGTTTAAGTCTTCTTAATGGGAACAAAAAGACTGATTTAAAACCATCAAGTTCTATCAGCTTAGTACATCTGCTGAATTACATTTATGGACTATAAATTAAAAATGCTTTGATCATACTTCTGGCCCCTCTCAGAAACCTTCAATGAATCCCTACTGCTTTCAGAATAGTATCTAAACTCAGATGCATGTCAGTCAGGACCTTCCACTGATGGACCTCAATCTAGGTTTTCTGCCCTAAGTAGCTTGCACTCTGACCCAAATAAGCAGTCATTTTGACTCATGCTCTTCTCTTTTATTTTATCCCCTCCTTACCCATTTCTATCAGCCAAAATCAAATTGCTCCCCAAGATTCTGCTCAAATTCCGCTTTAAGTCTTCTTGAATGTCCCCAGCTGAAAGTAATTTCTAGCTACTATTAGTACATTAAAACTTTCCTGAAGTCCAGTAGTTCTAACACTTTCTTTTATGTGCATCAGACTCCCCAGAGGACTTTTAGAAATAGAAATTAACTGGACCCCCATCCACTGAGTATCTGATTCAGGAGGTCCATGGTGGCGTGAAAAAAATGTGCATTTCCAACAAATCCTCAACCAACACCACTGGACCAGACACCACACTTTGAGAACTAATGCCAGAATAATGATGGGCATGTCTCATCTACCTCTGAAAAGCTCATTGGGAACAGAAAAGATTTCTGTGTATTTCCATCACTCTTCAGTACAAGTTTATATTCAGTAGGTGTGCAACAAATATTTGTCAAATTAAATGTATATTTTCATGTTGCTTCATATATGTTTGTGTATATACATTCATATTCACTCAACAAATATTTATTGCAGACACATACATTTGAAATATGCATATATATGGTACGAATATTTAAAGTACAAGCAGGTTTCTTAATCATCTCACATTTGGCAAGCTAAAGGAAAGTATGAATATGCTGTGATCCATTTTGCAAATGTGTTCTGTAGAAGAGCACCATTAAAATTCAATATGAATCTCTGTTTGAAGAGTGTCCATCTGTGTTCATTTGTGGTAAATGTAATGACTCTCTCATTCTGCCTGAATATTCAGTTAACCCATGCTATATACAGCCTCCGCTTCGTGACAAGGAAGCATGGGATTTTCATTTCTCATTCCGTGGATTTACAGTCAGCTTCTTGATGTTACTCATATCGCAGATACTCAAAAATTCCTCAACAGACCACCAGTATCCATCAGCACTGCGTAAGACTATAGATGCTAGAGTCATCTTGCCAGGGTTCAAATCCTGCTCTGTCCATTTCTAGAGTATGACCTTGGACAAAGTGCTTAACCACTCTATTTCATTACCTCATCACTGAAATAAACAAGAACAATAATCATATACCTGCTTCCTGATTGTTATAAAAACACATATTATTATAAAGGTATAAATGCAGTTGACCCTTGAACAACATGAGTTTGAACTGCATAGATCCACTAATACATGGATTTTTTTCAACAAATACATTGGAAACTTTGAGGGAGATGGGCAAAAATTTGAAAAAAATTTCATAAACTGCATAGCCTAGAAATACCAAAAAAATAAGAAAATGTACTATAAGGAATATATAATTCATATAAGATATGTGTTAATCAACTGTTTATGCTATCAGCAAGAATTTCAGTCAACATAGATGTTTGAGGGAAGTCAAAAGTTGTGTGTGGATTTTCAGCTACAGAGGGTAGGTGAGGTCAGTGTTCCTAACCCCCGTGTTGTTCAGGGATCAACTGTATTGACTCAAAACATATTTGAGTCAATATGTTTGAGGGGAGTCAAAAGTTGTGTGTGGATTTTCAGCTGCAGAGGGTAGGTGAGGTCAGTGATCCTAACCCCCGTGTTGTTCAGGGATCAACTGTACATGGAAGATGTTTACCTGGCACAACCCAGAAGTCATCATTAGTGCTACTGCATTAATATTAATACAGAAAGGACAACCTCCCAGGAAGCTCCCACATTTCTATATCTTTTAGGGCCAAAGCCTCACTTCACCCAGTATCCATCTGGAGTCATCATCAACTAAGCCAGACAAACCTAATCAATGTAAATGTTAATACATTTTTTTTTTTAGTTTATTTTATTCATGAGCAACATAGAGAGAGAGGCAGAGGGAGAAGCAGACTTTTCCCAGGGAGCCTGATGCAGGACTCGATCCCAAGACCCTGGGATCATGACCTGAGCCAAAGGCAAGACATTCAACCATTGAGCCACCCGGTGCCCCAAATGTTAATATTTTAAATTTCTATGGTACTTAAAAATTACCTATAGTACTCATTAATGTTAGCGCCTTACTTTAGCTATTTTAAGAACTAAAGGGAATGGGGACAGCATTTGATTAGGGAATATAGTGCTGCCAGAATGGCTTCAATTATTGCTTAACTGATATCACCAATCAAATCCCATAGCCAGCACTAACCAACAACATTCATTTTGCTCTAAAACTCCTTAATCCCTGAAACTAAAATTATGGGGGCCTAGAGATAATTTTGGCTTTTCGGCTTGTGAGATTAGATACCACTTCATCCACATTTCCTGACCTGTTCTATTATCATCTATAAGGTTTCAATAGTGTTTGGCCTGTGTCCACATGAACTGAGTCAAGTCTACACGTATATATTGTCTATGGAACTCAGAAGAGCCTATGAAAATGCAAAGCTTGTTTGTGATTTAAGCCATGCCACAGCTTGATGTGGATAGAGCTACACTTCTCCTGTTTGAAGAACATCTCTCCATGAGAAACTGGCATTTGTTTGACAAAATGGCAATTTAAAATCAAACCCTAACATAGAATGTGATAATAAAGCTAAAATTGTAGGAAATAATTTGTGCTTAGCTGGTTATTTGCAATTAATTATTGTAAATATAATTGACATGTACCAGATGATTTTTTCATAGTTCAATGTTTCTGGACTAGCTGTAAAGACCACTTCCAATAAGAAGTAAATTTTTAATAAAGTTTTCTTATTTATTTTAGTAATCTCTACACCCAATGTGGGGCTCAAACTCAAAATCTCAATTTTAAGAGTCTCATGCTCTTCTGACTGAACCAGCCGGGCACTCCTAAGCAGTGAATTTTTATACTAAACTTCCACCGAACTTTGTTCCTCTTGTGTGATTTTATGCATTGTGGAGATTATCTTGTTCCTCATTGATCTGCTTTCTAGTAAAGCCCCAAAGTCTGAAATCAAGATATCCACAGATCCACCTTCCCTCTGATGGCTCTAGGAGACACTACAACCCTTGCCTCTTTCAGCTTCTGATGCCCATATTCATTGTGGATTAATGTCCACATTCAATCTCTGCCTCCATGTGTCTCTCTGTCTTCTCTTTCTGTCTTACATGAGGACACATTTCACTGGCTTTAGGGCCTTCCTAGATAATTCGGGATGATCTCAGTTCAAAACCCTTCATTTAATTACACCTGCAAAAAAAATGTTATTCCAAATAAAGTCACATTCATGCATTCTAGAGAGCATGTCTTTTGGGAAGGGCACCAAACAATCCTCTATACTTGGTGTATAGGTGTGTGTGTGTATGTGTGTTTCATCTCTCTACTCTAATGTATACTCCTGTAGGTCAGGGATTTGTTTTCTGTATCAGTGATTCCATGCTCAGTATTCAGAGTACCAGCTCATATCAAAGCTCATCAAATATGTGTTCACTGAATGAACGAGCATGTAATTATAGAACATCATCACAACTCCTACATTGTAACAGTAAAATACTGGGCATATATTCAGAAGTGCAGGCATAGGCATTCCAAAAACTATCAAAAGAGCCAGCCGCAGAGTGTGTCAGAAGCCAGGATGCATTGGTAAAGTAAAGCAATAGAGGAGAAAGGAAATAAGATCCTGATCCTGGATTCAAATCACATGCTAAGCACAATGCTTCCCCAAAAGCAAATGTCAGCAGCTCAACGGACATTTACAGAAAGAGGGCTCACAGAGGGAAGGAAGCACGTCCTGGCATTCCCAATGAAGAGATGAACAATGAAACTTTGAAAGGATTTACAGAAAGTTAATCTTATTTATCCTTCCCCTTTGAACAAAATCTTTTGCTTGTCAGATTAAATATCATAAAAAATGAAATTGGTTATGCAAAAATCAGATTTTAGAAGTGAAAAAAAATGAACAAGTCTTCCTTCATCTCTATATGTGAGTCAGATAATGAAAACTAACATTTCCATCATACTTCACAGGTTTTAAGGTGTTTTTATAAGCATGATTCCACCTGACATAACAAATAGCCTTCTGAAATCAGACATCTTCCCTTACAGATGAAAAGATATGTCTTGAGAAATTGACTTGTTCAGAGTCACACAAGTAAAAACAGGTACTCATTGGAAGGTTGTTTTTTCTGCCTCCAAATCTGGTGTGCATGTGTGTGCGTGCATGTGTGTGCAAGTGTGTGTGTACGTGTGTGTGTGTGATTCCTCTCTCCACAAAATTACAGGCTTCCACGGGATCTGTCTTATATATCAGTGAATCTATTATGTATTTTCTTAGACCTGGTTGTATAAGTTACATTATAAAATAAAGATTTACTTTTCTTCACAAAAGTATGTCTGAGAATAACCTTGAAAAAAACTTTGTGGGTTCCAATAAACAGCAATATGAAGAAAATGAGATATGGGTTGGGGAGGAAGAGAGAAAAAGTAATACATCACTAGTAACCTCTCATGCCTTCAAAGAAAAAAAGTTACTTTTCTTGGAAATAGGAAAAATATTGTTCTAAAAACTTAGTTTGAATTGTACTAAGTAATCAAAACACTATTTAGCATTTGTTAACAAACTGTCTTATATTGTTCCCAGATTGGTACCAACTATAATAACCAACTATAAATTTCTAAAGGGTAGGAATGATTTCTGATTTTAGGGATGATGTCCACATTTCACTCATTTACCCTCAAAATTAATGCTGGACACTGAAAATTCAATAAATCGTTATCAACTTAGAAACAGGTCAGATTCTCTTGATTGTTAAAGATCCCCAGAAAAAAAAATCCCCAGAAAATCTCCTCTTGGAGACATGAGTTCCCAAGTATTTGCCATTTTGTGGTGGGCCATGATCCCTTTCCTCCCTAAATTAATCAAAGCCCAAAGTCCTGAGATAGAAAACTGAATGATGACTATAACGGAGGCAGTTGGAACCTAGGTATAATCAGTGTTTCTGAAATGTTAGTGCCTAAATGGCTTAAAAGCATCTTTTTTAAAGGGCTATAGGTGATTTGGCCCTGGTCAGTCACTCCTGAGTGACAAGATATGAGAGCCTGAACCATAGCCAGCTGATCTCATGAATAAGAAGGACCCAGGAAGCCAAAAGCAACCAGAGGTGCACCCAATCCCAGGTATATAACTCCCAGCTGAGACCCCAGGCAGAGCTCTCAGCCACCCCAGTCAGAAATTGTCCCCAGTTCCCTGAGGACAAGTATGTATAAAACAATCCTGCTATGGTCACACACTCCACTTCCTTCTTCAATCAGCTTGAATCTGCAAGAAGCTGTAAATCCTTCTCTCCTCTTTGTTGGAGGCCATCCCTTTCTTCTTTCCAGGCTCCATAGAAGCCAGGAGTTGGTGATAAACTTTGCTTTATTTTTCATAATCTATGAATCTGTAGAATTACTACCCTACCCTTTAGAAATGCTAAATGCTAAATAGTGTTTTGATTTCCTGTGAAGATCATTTATGGGGGCAGGAGTAGGGATAAAATCTATTCTTTAAAAAAATGAGTGGGAAATATCAGAAAGGGAGACAGAACATGAGAGACTCCTAACTCTGGGAAACGAACTAGGGGTGGTGGAAGGAGAGGTGGGTGGGGCATGGGGGTGACTGGGTGACGGGCACTGAGGGGGGCACTTGATGGGATGAGCACTGGGTGTTATTCTATATGTTGGCAAATTGAACACCAATAAAATAAATTTAAATGTTAAAAAAATAAAATAATCTATTCTTTATTATATCTTTGGAATTAGAAAATTAGCCTTTAATCAAACAAGCACATCTTTGCACGTTCAGGAAGAGAGAGCATATAACAGAATGCGGTGGTACTTAACCTTCTTGAGGTCACAGGTCTTGAAAATCTGATAAAACATATGGATATAATAATAATGATAATAATAATAATAATAATAACAACAACAACTACCCAAAACTTAGGAGATCCTTGGAATTCCTATAACATATTCAGAAACTCCCTGAGGTTCTTGAACCTTGGCAGGCACCCATATACCATATTTTACTTAATCTTCACCCTATATTTTTGAAAAACTGTAATTCTCTGTAATTCCCTTTAGAAAAAAAAAAAATACAAGAGTCTTTCACCCTTAATAGCCTAAGCAAATGATCATCAGCTGGAGTGGCTGAGTACATAGGCTTTAGGTCAGGCAAATCTGTACTTGAATTCTGACTTTATCCCTTTCTAAGATGTAGGGCTTTAGACAATTTACTGAATCTACTTGAACATAATTTCCCAGGTCTCTAAATATATGAGACTTATCTAATAAGCCTGATGTGAGGGAAAAAGAAAAAATATCTATAATGTGATTGGTGTGGTGTCAAGCACATAGTCACCAGTGCTGATTAAATGGCCAGTGCCATCATTATCATTGCTATCAAAAAGAACACATTTGGGATGCAAGTAGGGCTACATAAATTCCATAAAGGCAACAAGAACCTTATAGGAGGGGTGCCTTGGTGGTTTACTTGGTTCAGAGTTGACTCTTGATTTCAGTTCAGGTCATGATCTCAGGGCCCTGAGATTGAGACTGGCATAGGGCTCTCTGCTGGGCATGGTACCTGCTTAAGATTCTCTTTCTCCCTCTCCCTCTATTCTTTCCACCTCCTCTCCTTGCTCTCTTTATCTCTGTATCACTCTCTCACACAAATAAGTAAATAAATAAGAATTAAGAATTAAAGAAGAGAGAAAAAAGGGAATAACTGTTATAACTCTGCTGTAATAAGCATGTGGCAGGGATCATGCACTGTCCACCAAATATCTGTGCTCCTCTTTCATGGGACTGCGTTGTTCAACTAAGCAATAGTTGTATTATAGTTGTTACTATATATCAGGCCAAGACTACATTTCCTAGATTCCTTTGCAAGAAGGTAGAACCTTGTGACTGATTTCTGGCTAATGAAATGTAACCAAAAATGATATTTGCCACTTCCAAATATGTCTGCCAGCTGATTTTGGACACTTACAACTACCTTTGGAAGCCCTGTGCTGAAGATGGCAGAGCCTATGTCAGCTTGGGTTCTATATAACTGTGTGGTTCACAATCTCATCTACCTCCCATTGATCCTAACTGCTTGGACAACATGTGAATCAGCAAAACTAATACTAAAACAAAACTCTTCTTTTGGGTTAGTTTGCTGAGGCTTGGGGGGTCTGTTCATACAGTTAATGTTAGCTAATACAAGTTAGAAATCTAATTTGGTTTTCAGATAGCTTGAGATATATCATATATGCATTCCTAATAAGATCAAACTGTGTTAGTTGTCAAGACTCTGCTTTTGAATTAGAATTATGCCAAGTCAGCACAGTAATGCTCTGTAGCACATGCCAGCGTGATGCTCTATTAAACTGTCAATGATATCAGAGAAATGTGGAGACATGAGTGGTGGACTTACTGCAACCAGTGCAGGGTGGTCTACATAGGTGAGTAATTTCACAATAATTATTTTAATGGGAGAGTAAAACCATCATTATGCATTAAATGCAGTTTGCTTGGGTAAAGTCATTTCAAAACACCTTGAATTTAGTTTCATCTGCATATTTTAATCTAAGACTTTATAATGATCACTACTTTTGCAGAACATGGAACTCGTTTCCTTACCATTATTTTCTTTTTCTTGTCTTATTACTTCTTATACTATCAATAATTTCTTCCAAAGATAATAGCCACATTTAATGAATGCTTTCTATAAGTTCTGGCTATGTACTTTCCAGATATTTTATATGATTTATATGCCAAACTTCCTATTAGGCCACATGTTGACCTTCTAAGATATACATAATGCCATCTTTTTTATGAATATGAAAATTGTAATTAATAAATTTGTTAATATTTTGACCAAATTTACATTTGCCCAGTAAGTAAAGGAGCTAAAATTTGAACTGCATCTATCTGACATTAAAGCCCAAGGCAATTTCCCTGTGTCAGATAAATCTTTACTGAACTCTTAACTGAAAATAAATCCTTGCTGAAAATAATATTAAGCTTACACCATCATGTTTGATCAGGGGTAAGTAACAGCAGCCAACATTTACTGAATTTTTGCTATGTTTCAGGTACTCTCCTATTGTTTACTAATTTATAAATCCTCACACCAACTCTAGAAATAGATATTACCATTGTCCCTTTTATATAGATAAGAAAACTGAGGCCCCAAGAGTTTAAGTGATTTGTCCAAGGTCACACAGCTAGTTAGTGGTTGAGCTAGAATTCAGATACAGACAGTTTGTCTTAAGAGTCTGTTCCCTTAATCACTACACTAAAGAGCATTCTAATGTGTCTTTGAGTAAAAAGAAAAAGAGAATATATAAATGGGTTTTTGTTTTAGAATGATGCAGGATGTGAACAGAGTCATTTCTGTCTCCATGTAACCAAATAAAAAAAGAAAATCCTGAATCTAGAATTAAAAGGGAAATACAGTGCCACAAATTTAAGATGAATAGGTAGGCTTAACAAGAAATCTAAACAGAATATACAACAACCCTACCAAAATCAGAAAGGAGAGCAGGAGTAGAAATGTCTTTGATTTGGGCCTCAGGCAGGAAGTTAGGAGGGTTGCTAGGAGCTGTTGGGGTCAGGAGTGTGAAAAAAGTTAGCAGACCATGTACCCACAAGATACTCTGCTCTCGGTAGTGCCTACCTACCAACATTGATGCTTTCCTTAATCTCTCTTTCTTATCTCAGGAACAAAATTCAGTTTATTCTTTATATATATAGAAATCTCTGATTAACAAATGCTTTCTGATTATGAAAGGCAGGGAATGAGAGGAAGTGGAGGTGGGTTGCTGGTGACATGCAACACAAAGATTGGAACTAGGATTCAAACAGGGCTGTAAGAGCCACTAGAAATCATTAGAATAACATTCTTAAAATAACAATGTCATGGCTGAATGGACTGGAAAAATCATAAGACTAGTTCTTATTCTAAAGGAGTCATTGACATTATACAAAAAATAAATAAGTAAAGCAAACAAGATTTAATCATGGAACTATTCATCTGAGTGACTCAATAACACTTGACCATTACTCATCTAGCCTCTTTACAGCAAGGAGTATAAAAGACTCCTCTCTCTAACTATTAATGGGTGTACCATATACTTACCAGGTGTGAAAAGAAATCCTTCCCCCAAAAACTGTATCACTCAACAAATCCAGCGAAGGTAAATTCAGCCAAAGCTGAAAAGAGACTATTGGATCTGGAATCAACAAATTCGAGCTGAAGTAACAACTCTGCATTTCCTGATGTGTGATCTTAGGCAAGACCTCTTCAATTCTCAGTTTAAATAAAAGGGAAGTGACTGTCACCCTAAGAAATGCAGAAGCCATGTGGCTCAGTCTCTGAGCTGTGTCTCATTCAGAAGTGCAGTCCAATAACCAGTAGAAACAGGAGAAATACGAAAAGTAATTACATTCCTCATTCAAGTTTCTTAAAGGGTCAAAAGCTTATATTGTTCATTCAAGGGACCTCCCACATACTCTTAAATTGCTGTGGTGCCTTAATTCTTAAAACTGCTGCCCAGGTTGCTCAGCAGTTTAGCGCCGCCTTCAGCCCAGGGTGTGATGATCCTGGAGACCCGGGATTGAGTCCCACATCGGGCTCCCTGCATGGAGCCTGCTTCTCCCTCTGCCTATGTCTCTCCCTCTCTCTCTGTGTCTCTCATGAATAAATAAATAAAATCTTTTAAAAAATAAATAAATAAAACCGCTGAGAAATTCTCATTTCTAGCCTGTGTGCTTTTTGTTCCTTCACACTTTACTTAACTGTTCCTCACTCAATCATTGTTTAGATGAACTTAGTCTCTCTTCTACCCAGAAAGAATCCCTCCTCTTTATTTAAAAAAAAAAAAAAATGAGAGAAAGGGGAATCAGCAAGCTGGAATAAGGGAGGCATCTATGAATATATCTACCTTAGTATCTTTTTGTTCTATCACATGAGAATAATGCTTTTCTCAAAAGAGTTTTATGAATATTAAGTGATATCAAATAATTGAATAACGTCTGCAAACTTTCTTGAAAAAAGAGCTTTCTGCTTGTGACTACATGCACCATACACATAATGCATATATGCTCCTATTACAGAAAAAGTACATCTGATATCCAGCCTGGCCCTTTGAATTCATTCTGCGCCCTACTCTGTTCTTTGAGAAGCTCGTCTTCTGGATTGCATCAAACTTGAGGCATTGATAGAAAGCTGAGGAGTAGGAAAAGTGAGATTGAAGTATCAATACCCATTTTCCTCCCAGCCAACATCCAGGTTGATGGCACCTGCATTTCTCTTATGAAGTCTGCAGATCCTTTTGGGATCTCCTAGTTACAAGCCACAGCTCTCACTCTCTTGGTTCTAGTAACTGCCCTCCCCCCCACCCCCACTACACAACCTCCCTTCAGATCTATCAGAGGTAACAGCTAAAAGGGTGCTTTGTCTTCCTTTTTAACCGCCCAGCCCACAGACCTGTCCTGCCCACAGCATTGTAACTAGGTCAACTCTCATCATATTACCTGAGTGAGTGTGTCACCAGTTTCCACACCAGGACTCTGACTGATACAAAAGGGAAATAAGTTTGGGTGTTTTCCATCCATAAATTCCTTGACCCAATGTGAAAAGAAAAAGGCACACAGACCCTCTAAGCCTCATTTGCTTTGACTTCAAGCCCCCACAGCCATAGGAAAACAGAAGTCTGGAGGTGGTGTAGGTAAGTGTGTGGGGTAGGAGCGACTAATCAGTGTGGAAAATTAAGCTACCTTGAGAAGATCCATCCCTCATCTTTAAAATGTGACATTACAGTGGCTTCTGCTGCTTTGGAGGCAACAATATTAAACTAGTCTTAATTTGTACGACTGAAGAAAGTTTTTCTTTCAACTCAAATTACCTACCAGACAATGCAGTAATGGAATTTCCTTTTGTATCATAATGGTTGGCTCCATGTCAGTGTGGAATTGCTTATAATTCTTCAATCAAAACATACACTCAGGATTTTATTAAATCATTTTGTCCTGTTATGTGGAAATATTCTCTGAAGGTTACTTGTGCCCTCTGGACTTTTTAATAAGTGAAGAAAAGTAAGTTTAAGTAATATAGCTCTGGTTTTCAAAACCCATTATCAGGGAAAGTAGATCAATGTACTTCTGTATGTTTATTTTTAACTGAATAGGACATGCCCAATTACTTGTGATTATGAAAAATAATTCAAAGCAAATTCCACCCAGCATCTATAAAAGTGTTTTTCTGTTTTTATTTTTAACCAGAAAAAAATTATTTACCTGACCTGTTCTCAGTAGCCAAATTTAATCTTACTGATGAACAATAACCAAATTGCTGGAATTAATCATGGATAGGAAAAGCAGTTAAGAATTCTTTACTGACCTTTCTTAACAGAGAAAGGTCTAAGTGTTTAATCTGACAAAGTAAGTTTTGGTATTATTTCTTCACTATTACTTATGATTTATAAGCTGCAAGCTCTGAGAAATAGAACTATTTTGTTGTTGGACTGAATTCCTAGTGCCTGCCACAGAACCTGGCACCTGAGACATGTTCAACATATGTTTATTTACTGAATAACAGAAGGGATGAATGAAGAATGAGTTAATTTCTAATTAATTTCAAATCCTTTAGGATTTGAAGAGAGAAAATTGTAATTGTCTTTATTTGCTTCTACTACTTCTCCATAATACACAGAATTTAGTATTAGATATGGGTTCATAAAAGCTTGTTTATCTGTTAATCAAATATTTGTTGAGCACTTACTAACAGCAAGATCCTATGTTATGTATTATAGGGGACAATGAGGCCAATTAGATATGGATGCTTTCTTCTGAAGGTGCAGTTGCAGAAATAAAATATAAATTGCTGCTCTACGAGAAAGCATTTTGAGTACTGAAGAAAACCAGCTGAAATGTAATAGAAGTGCCCAAAAAGAACAGCTGACATTTGTCTAGAGATTGGGGAGCTCAGGAAAGGCTTCCAACAAGACTTGGCTTTTACCCTGGACCTTGAGGGAGTAATTCAATTTGAACCTTTAAAGAATATCAATAACCAATACTCATTCAACACCACGGAGTTTGCAAATGAGCACTTTCACTATTGACCTTCATCTGATCCTCAACACATCCCAGAGGAATAGGTATGATTGCCTCGATTTGAGAGACCATAAAATGACTTAAGAAAATTTGAGAGATATAAATTTGCTCAATCCAGAAAGTGATCAAATGAATGAACATCACCTTCTAGGGAGTTCTAGAATAGACAGTACAAACTGTACTTGCAAACTTTGGATTTGAAGCAAATGTTCTGAATTCCAAGTGAAGAGAGATCTTTCAGCTATACTGCATTGCCCTCTTGGGGAGGAAATATCCACAAATTGTAGAGTAGACCAGTGAGAGAACAATGATTTACTGAGGTTCAGTGAAGCAGCAATGAAAGTTTGGTTTCTTACAATATAGCTCCCCTGGAGTGGCTGACAACAGTAATGATAGCTAACATTTATTGAGTGCTTTTAATATGGAAAGCACTATGCAAAACCTTATGTGCATAGTCTCTTTCAATACAACAACCCCATGTGGTAGGTGCCATTATAAACCTATCTGTACAAATGAGAAACACTAGGCTCAGAATAATTAATAACTTAGGCAGAGCCATATATTTGATAAGTGACTACACTGTTATTATTATTAACAACCTTTTAGTAATGCAACCAAACCTTTAATTAAGAAGACAAACAATTCAGAGCCACTTCTTAATAAATTCTACAAGTAAAGAAATGTTACCTGGCATCGGAGCCATTAGTGGTATTGCTGTGTCTAAATATTCATCTACTTATTTCCATCTTCCACAAATTTGTTCTGCCATATGTAATTGTTATGCAATATCTAAATATGCTGTCAATCTAATTAGGGGATTTCAGTTACCAATGCAAGAGATAAATAAATCTTTAGATACATTAACTTCACTAGAAAAGGAAATCTGCTTTTTCCTTTTATGTAGTTAAAGTTCCTCAGGGCTAGCTTACCTCCTTTATATCCAGTCTGACATTCACACTTTCAAATTAAGTCCATGGCACTGAGGTTTTAATTTTCTCCCCCTCTGCCTTTGAAAATTTCACTCCTTAATAAAACCAAACACACCAATTACTTTGGCTTTGTTTTTGATTTAAAAGTTGCTTTACTTTTATTATTTGGCATCTGAGACTTTAACAAAGCCAGGTTTTGCTTATTTAACGTGATTTGGGTCAGAATCAATCCTGCAGAAGTAATTCATCCTTCTCTTAAGCAGAAGGAATATTAACTTAGAATGGATAGAGTGCTGGATTGATTAAGAAATGAAGTCCAAGCCTGGTGCTGCCACAAAGCAGTGTAAGACCCCGGAGTAATATCTCTACTTCCCCTTTCAACCTCAGATCCTTCATCCATAAAATAATGGAAGGGGGACACCTGGGTGGCTCCGTCAGTTAAGTGTCTGCCTTCAGCTCAGGTCATGATTTCAGGGTCCTGGGATCAAGCCCTGCATCAAGTTCCACATTGAGCTCTGCAGGGAGTACGTATATCTCTCTTCCTCTCCCTCTGTGCTCTCTCTCTCTCAAGTAAATAAATAAAATCTTTTTAAAAAAATAATGGAAGAGGACTAGTTGTTCTCAATTGTTCTCTGAAATAATGAAATTCTATCATTCTAATGTACACAAAGCTTTATGCACCTGTTCATTTAGTACGTATATCTCTCTTCCTCTCCCTCTGTGCTCTCTCTCTCTCTCAAGTAAATAAATAAAATATTTTAAAAAAACAATGGAAGAGGACTAGTTGTTCTCAATTGTTCTCTGAAATAATGAAATTCTATCATTCTAATGTACACAAAGCTTTATGCACCTGTTCATTTATTCATTCTTTCTTTCTACAGATACTGAATGCCCTCAATGTTGCAAAAAGTAGAGGTAAATTATTTAAGCCCATTCTCTTTTCACAAATATAACTAGGTTGAAAGACAGTGTTTTATGAAAAAGCTCACCATATTTAGAATAAAGCACATTTAAAATTATTTTGTTCTTTTATTGGGAAGTGTTTTAAAATGGGCTGAGAAATGGTATTCAAGTGGAGAACTGGTATCTTTAAAATAAAATCCTTAGCACAACTGCCCAAACTAGAGTCATATATATTCTATAATTTCTCATCTTATAGTCTAAGAAAAAATGAATAACTGACTTCCAAAGTGTATCTTTATTAATAGTAGTGTATGTTTTAAGAACTACAGAGTACATTTAAAGTTGATGTAGCCTATATCCTAAAGGCCATTTTATACTATATTCAAGAAACTATCATGCTGTTATTTTTGTCTTTAGAGCAAGCTGCTACTTTAGCAATTAGCAGTCCATAAAAATGTGGGCAATTGGCTTCCTCCAGACTAATTAGCAAGTTTGCTATGTTCCTGTCCCAGCTGGTCACGCTCTGTCTTTTAACTTAGCTCAGGCCTACTTGTTTTGCCAGTCCTAGAACCTTTTAAAGTTTGTCAGTAATGACAGATATCTCAATTAGCTTCTGACTTAAACTCTTCAGCAAAACAACTTAGCCAAGCTGGTTTGGCATTTTCAACTCTTACAGCCCGCTCTCAATAGATGCCCAGGGAACTCCCTACTCTCTTTAAAACTCCTCAACTATGTTCAACCAGCTCAGGAATTTCCTACATGACCAGTTTCCCTACCCTAATGCTCAAGTCTCTGCTCTCTTAAGTGTATCTTGTAGCATCATTTGTGGATTCTCACTCTTGATCCTGGTACTCTAGTGGGACAGATTATCAGGCATCTAGTTTTTCCACAAGGTGACTTTTCTTGTATCATCTCTTTGCACTGGGCCAGTCATCAATGCCTTCTGGTATTTCTCTCCCATGAAGCCCAGGCTCCTGATTTAGAGCCCCATAGTTGACCCACACCAAAATCAGTATTGGAACATGCCCCCTGACAGCAAGTAGATAGCTGGAGATTTAAGCATAGAGGTGAGCATGGAACAAAAGGAAAAATGGAAATGAGGATGTTGCCCAGATTCGAAGTAGGTATTCTACCAATAGAACAGAGCAGGCTCAAAAGTGGAATGTGGTTCTAGGCCAAGACAGGATAGGGAAAATGGGACCAGATATGTTATATCTATAGTGAAGGTTGGTGAGGGGATTGCATGGGGTGGGGGTACAGGGTAAGTGTGTGGTAACAAATGGAAGGTATTTGGTCCCTGAGGGACATGCTGATAAAGAAAAATAACGTAAAAACTTGAAAGTCATGGCTGCAGGAGAAGAAGCCAGTAGTAAACAAGGTTATTTTTGCTGTAGAATCCTTAAAAAGATGTAGAATTGAAGGCACCAGATATTTCTGAAAGCAGGGGTGAGGGGTAGGACTGAAAACAGGAGAACCATTGATCCTCTATACAAGAATCAAATGGTCCAAAGATTCTCTATCATGGCAAGGAAATACACACACTCAGAGAATGTGACTGAGGAGACCTTTGGATTTGAGGACTCTGGCTCAGGCCTTGTCAGGGGTGTTAAGTCATAATAAAAACAGGAGGGTTACATGTAAACTTATACACTGACCCCTCAGACCAATCCACCTACCCCACACACCTTTCCTCCTCAATTCTCAAGCACTGCCCACCCACCTACATTCATAAAACACCCAAACACAGAGAAACTGAGTTAGACCCAAGAAACTGAATTATTGGACAAACCAAATGACTTGAGAGAAAAGATCTATAAATAATGATATTTTAGAGGAGTAATCCCTTGATAAAGTGGCTAGTTTTCACCTATTTATGCTTTAGTAAATTTCACCAACTGATTAAAAAAGAACCACCCATAATTAAACCACTCATAATTCTAAACGACATGTTAGACTTTTTACCGTCAAGTGGAAACAAATGGCCACAATTCATGAGACATTATAAGAGAGCCTCCAATCTCATTATAAGCTTTGCAGGAATATTTTTATATATTTATGCGATAATTTGTTAAAAGAAACATAAAAACTTAACCTAAGAAAAGACAGTAGAGATTTTGTGGAACCTAGTAATTTATACCTGGGGTAGATAGTCAATAGATTATAAATAAGTAAATGGACATAGCTTTTGTAGAGGCAAATTTCAGTTTGATACAGAAAACAGACCCATGATACTATAATAAGAAATACATATTTGATTTTTGAACCACAGTTCTGGCTTAGAGCTTCTAATGTTTTTAATTCCCTGAGTGATGTGGTGTGAAAGCACCTTTTGTTGTTCCTAACAAACCTCTTTCAACCTGATTTTATGCTAATGAGTTGATTATGAGAAGATGGAGCCAACCCTGTGATTATAGGTTGGAACTTTCAGCATCTCCTCCTCCCCAGACCTTTGGATCAAGACTGAATTAATCACCAAAGGCCATGATTTAACCAATAGTACCTAAGTAACAGAACCTCCCTAAAAGCCCTAAGTATTAGAGTCTGGCTGATGAACACACCAACATGCTGGCAGAGTGGTATATCTGGAGAAGGTATGGAATGTCTATACCCCTTCCCTATTACCTTGCCTTATATACCTCTTCATCTGGCTGTTCATCTGTATCCTTTATTATATCCTTTATAACAAATCAGTAAGTGTGTTTCCCTGAGTTCTGTAAGTCACTATAGACGAGAAGAGGCTTGTGGAAACCCCTGATTTATAGCCAGTTGGTCAGAAGTGTAGATGGCAAATGGACTTGCAACAAGCATCTGAAATGAGGGCAGTCTTGCAGGACTGAGCCTATAACCTGTCTCCATTAACTCTAGGCAGTGTCAGAATTGAGTGAAATTTTAGGACACCCAGTTGGGGCTCATCAAGAATTGGAGAATGTGCTTTGTGTGGAAAACCCCACCCATGTGGTATCAGAAGTATTGTAGAGACAAGGATATAGTTTTTCCTTTTAAGATCCAACTTAACAATGAAAAAGTCTGACAAGATAAGTAGAGGAGCGTATCATCGGATTAGAGAGAGACTGGATATCCATAAATCCAAGCCAAGATTTCTAATTGAGAAGAAGATTGGACTTCCAATCTCCAAAGTTCCTCAATTCTATGTGGGTGAGTCTTATTGACAGATATACTGCCATAATACTAAGTATTCAAAGTGCATAAATCAATCCACATAATTTTTATTGTATGAAATAATATCATAAATTTTAAAACCAACAAAGTAGCACCTCAGGCTGAAATTCTAATCTCTAAACAAAAGGTCTGTATTAACCAAAAAAGATTTTCATTAGACCTAAGGAAAACAAATATTGTAAAGACAAAAGATATGAATAGGAAGGCTCTGAATTTCATATCACATCATTATTTAAGAAAAGATGGTCATCTGGTCTAATATATTAGATTTTTTCCCCTATCTCAGGATAGAGACATAAGATAAAGGAGATATTAACTTATAGAAGCATTAGTTTATAGATCACAAAGATTGTCCAGAATGTACTTACAGGATATAGAGGGAAGAACAAAAGTACTTTTGCCTGCTTGTGTTCCACTGTATACTGTGTTCTCCTTATTTAATTGTGTTGCACACACAAATAGCCTAGATTTAAAACAGTCTGAGTAGTCCGTTAGTGGGCCCAAATCAGAATTCCAAACTGAAAGTTGGGTCACTGTCCTTCTCAACTGCTGCCAACCTCATAGGTTCAGCTAACTTTAAAGAACATCATTCTATATAATTTACCAGCTGTTTACAAATAAAACATTTCTCCCTGAAGGCATTATGCCAAATCACTGCAAACTGGTACATACATGGCAGAAATCTACTGGTAAGCTATTCTAGATCCTTTTGGGAACAAGGCAAGGCAAGTGAGAGAGACGGCAAAAATGAGAACAAAAGAGATTCACTGTCTACAACAGTCATTATAGTTACCACCTCAGTTTTTTCAGGAACACTCAAAACCAGTGCCATTTTGGCCTACTCCAAATTACTTCCTAGTTAGAAACTCTAAATACCCTTCACCCTCTGCTGAACCAATCAGCAATCAAGTTCTGTCAATTCTTAGCCCTCTCCACTTTCCATCTACCACTTCTCCTAACTTATCGTCCATGTTTCCAGTTTCTTTCTCCTCCAATTCTCCAAGTCTTTCTTATTTTAATACTGAAAGGGTTATGCTGTAAACTAATCTTTTTTTTTCAAGATTTTATGTATTTATTCATGAAAGACACAGAGAGAGAGAGGTAGAGACATAGGCAGAGGGAGAAGCAGGCTCCTTGCTTGGAGCCTGATGCAGGACTTGATCCAAGGACCCTCGGATCACGACCTGAGTGGAAGGCAGATGCTCAACCGCTGAGCCACCCAGGTGCCCCTAGACTAATCTTTCTTAGCCCGTTATGACTCCCTACATGAAATAGACCTACTTCTTAGAAAACTACAGGAGGTACTTACTCATATAGTCTTTACCTTCTCTTCTAGGCTCATGCTCCTCCAGTTGCCCACATAAATCTATTTTTCAATCCATTCTAAACTGTTCATGTGATGAACAGAATACTGAGATTGGGTCTAAGATCCTGCCCCTGGTATACATGCCCTGAAATAATCCTCACACCTTGAGTGCAGCCAGAAGAGGACTTGCTTTTAGACAGTAGACTATGGCAAAGGTGACAGAAAAGTATTCCTATTATTATGTTATGGTACATAGTAAAGATGAAAGGATTGTACAGATGCAATTAAAGTCCCTAATTAAAGAATCTGAGTTAATTAAAAAAAAAAATATCCTGGATGGGGCTGACCTAACCAAGCCAGCCCTTTTAAGAGGACTTAAGCCTTCCTTGAAGGCAGAGATTTGATGCAGTAGAGAATGCCCTCTCCACACTGGCCTTGAAGAAGCAAGCCGCCATGAATATTACAGCCACAGCCACTAGGAATAAATTCTGCCAACAGCCTGAGGAAGCTTAAAAGCTTTATTACCTTATTAACCTCCTCATGAAAATCCAGTCCAATGAACACCTTGATTTCAGCCTTAAAAGGTGAGACCATGAGCAGAAAACCAAGGCAAGCTTACTTTGATTTGTGACCTACTGAAACTGAGATATTAAATGTTGTTTTAAGCCGCTATAAGTGTGATAATTTGTTGCTCAGCAACAGAAAACTAATACACTATGCCATTTGATTTTATACCTCTTTGTCATTTCTACACTTGTTGCCCTAGCAACTACCTATTTATTCATGTTACTCCTATGTTCAGATCAACCAACATTTGTTGAGCAACTATTATGGGCCAGCCAGCCATCGTGCTTAGTGGGAAACACAAGGATAAATGAGATATGGTATGCAAAGGTGCTCTAAAAACAGAAAAGTGCACCTGATCCAGTGGAGATCTGAGATGGGGAAAAAACTTCAACATCACAGTAGATGAGGGACATCCAATGATGTACAGAATCTATCCTCTCAGAGATGGATACAGAGAGAAGAAAATGCATGAAGGCACGAATTGGAGTGTAATGTTCTTGAAGTGACAATTCCACAGCATAAACACCATCAGGAGAGGAGGCTGTAGAGGTAGGGAGTGGCCACACCACAGAGAATCATGGCTTAGATGTTATCCAGTGGACAGAAGCCCTTGAAGCATGGGGGACATGTGCTAAAATTTAAGGTTTTAAATAGTCTGGTTGATGGTTTTGAGGGTGATATGCATAGAAATGTGAACACCAACAAGGCAGCCTATTTTAAACAGAGATGATGAAAATCCCATGTAGGTCAGTGATGAGTGAAGGGAAGGACACGAAGCATAGAAATGATGAGAAGTAAACTGGCGATCATCTGGTAATTGACTGGGTATTTGTGGGTAAGAGAGAAGTGCCAGGTTTCTGGCTTTATTTAGTTTGGTGTTCAAATGTTCCTTTCAGAGAGTTTTCTCTGCCTCCCACTTAGTTACAGGATAGTTTCTCCTCTATCCCAGGCACTACCATTGCACCTTATCAATCTTTTTACCTTGTATTTCACTGCATTACAATGATTCATTTCTCCATTCATCTTCCCCAAAGAACCTGATCTGTTACATGCCAAGGCAGGACCTGTGGGACTCCTGTAACTTTAAATCTTTGGCTCTGATTGCCCTAAATCAAGCTATTCAACAAAATGCCATTGTGATGCTAATGAAGAATGTGAATGCCCTTCCTTGCAAAGCTGTGTTTCTAGTGCTGGAGCTGGGATGGAAACAAATGCTAACTCCCTCTAGCCATGCATTTTTTAAAATATTTTTTTAAAGATTTTATTTATTTATTTGATAGACAGCACAAGCAGGGGGAGCTGCAGACAGAGGGAGAGGGAGAAGCAGGTTCCCACCGAGCAGGGAGACTGAAGCGGGCTCAATCTCAGGTGCCCCGAGCCATGCATTTTTTGACTGTACTTTCACTAATTTTTATGCTCTGTTAAGTAGTTGCCTTTGTACAGAGTTTTAATGATAAGATCGTGTAGTCCACCCATATAGTTTTTAGGTCAACCAAGAATCTGAAAATTTTCTTCCTTAGACCACAGAGAGTCACAGCATTGGGCTGAAGATTAGAAGAAAAGACAATTTGTCAAGCTACTACTGAGCATCAGATGCTATGCTGGAATCAGAACTTGGCCATAATTGTCAGGGGATTTTAGAAACAGTTTGCCTAGCACTAAAAATTAAATCAGGACTGTGGCACCTTTGATCAGAAGAATCTCTAATATTGTCTATGACTACAGAATAAATTATTTTTTAAAAAGAGAATTCAAGATAATGATAAACAATTTGTCTACAACTATAAAATAAATTCATTTTCTACAGAGGTCAAACATATACTTGGAGCAAAGGACATTTCGGTTCCCATTTTGGATATTCTGACAATCTTTGGGACTTAGGCAACTACCTAAACCATACTGTGCTTTAGTTTTATTACTCATAAAACAAGTGGTGAAAAGTCTGACTCACCCTAACAGGTACTCTGATAATAAACACATGTAAAAGCATTTGAAAACATAAAGGCATATGAAGTGGTAGTATTGTATTATTTGTTTTTATACTCCTGCATCCAGGAACATGTGATCTCTAGAACACGGCTTACTATCTTTAATCATATAAAGATAACCAGGCCTGTGGTTCTGGGAGATAGGATAGGTTCATCAATCAGCAAGAACGCTATTTCATTAAGCAGCATTCCTTATGAGCTTCTCTGTACTACTTTGCAGTCTAATCAAGAAAATGAATGCAGACTTCTTATGTTCCCCACCAAGTGCTAAAAATGCTAAACTGTGTTCATTCATCATAAAATTACAATATGGCCCTGTCATTAGTGGGTTAAAGATAGCTTGTGTCACTGCTTCCAGATTTAATCAGACTTACTAATAATCATTCCTAAGCTCAAGGGTAATGATACATATTCCACACAAAATAATGCTGAATTTTCATTAATGCCTCAGGGATCAAATGATTATAGCTATCACTATTCTAATTTAGTATAATCAACACAAAATTATTTAGGGTTTGTTGGCACTTTTTCAGAGTAATGACTTTTTCAGTGCGATGATGAAAAATGATTTTTCCCCCTTTTCTTTCCCAGCACACCTTCTCCTTGGAGTCATGCTACCCTGGGCACACAAGAACAATTTGATCTCAACATTAAAGTCAGCACAGACTTAGAATTCTTAGGACATCCACAATCTAAACACCTATATAACCAGAGAGGCTCTGAATGACATTACTCATTTTGAAAAACAGGCCTGATTAGTTCCAATCTTTTGGTAATTTGACTATGAATCTGGTGATAAATTAGTTGTCATTTGGCTTTTTCTTCCCTCTGATTCTGACATTACACACTCTCATTAAAGAGCAAGGGTCATTATGGAAGCAACAACTGTAACATATCTGATAATATAATACTAATGTTCTAGTTTAGGGGCTCTGAAATTTCCCCATTGCCGAAGCAGTGCTGCTCTAATTGACATCTTTCGCTGAATGAATAAATGTTAGATCTGGCCATAAAACAAAACCCCTGTATATTGACTGTTTTATTATAAAGTGACATCTATAACAGTCCCTGGAAAAACCTAGTCCCTTTTGTTTAATTTCAACCTGATTTTAGAAGCATCCACTTTAATATACTTTAAACTGGAACTATTTTCCTAGAGCTGATCCTAGGAAAGAACGATTTTGAGTAAGTCATAAAGTATATATCTAGTTTTCTTCCGGTAGACACTTTGATAGATATTTAAATTTAAACAGGTACTTTTATTAGCCATATTTACATTTCTATAGGCTGTACTCTTTTAAAAGGACTTACCAAAGTGATTCATTTCTATATGCATAGCCTGTGTCAGGTTGTCACATTTTATTCATCAGTATTCCTTATCTCTTACACTTTTCAAAGTTCTGTGACTTTCAAACACATAGAACCTTCTTACTTTTACAGCTTCACTATCAATCATTATTTTACTCAGTATGTCAATATCACATTATCTGCCTACTGAATTTTAACCATCATATTAAGAGAAATGGTAATATAATATATTTCAAATGTCACTATGATAATACGGACAACAGATCAATTGTAATCAACTGCCTGATCATGAGTTAAAAATGGTTTCTCATGAATGGGTAACCACTACCTTCCCTATCTTTCCCCATAGCTCACAACATTTTAACTTGTGACATTATCAGTGCCATGTATGGAACTGCTAATGACTTGCTCTCATTCACCAAATGTCAAATACTCAAAGGAAACAGGGTACTTTAAATTTTCTATACAGTTTAAGATCAAGTAAAGCACAGAAAAGGTTAAGTCAATGGGTGACGATGATGATAATTCATTTTATTGAATGCCTATAGATGTCAGTTTCTTACTAAACTTAAAGAACACACCATCTCGGGATCCCTGGGTGGCGCAGCGGTTTGGCGCCTGCCTTTGGCCCAGGGCGTGATCCTGGAGATCCAGGATTGAATCCCACATCGGGCTTCCGGTGCATGGAGCCTGCTTCTCCCTCTGCCTATGTCTCTGCCTCTCTCTCTCTCTGTGACTATCATTAAAAAAAAAAAAAAAAAAAAAAAACACCATCTCATATAATCCTGATAGCAATCTTCAGTTTGAGTCTGTTTTATCATTTGTAGTTTATAGGTGAAAAAAATGCATAGAATTATAAACTGAAGATTTATCCAAGATCACATGGCTAGGAATCGTTAGACCTAAGATAGTAATCTAGACCGATGCAAAAGTTCAGATCCTTAACCAGTCCAGTTATGTCATTCTAAATTACAACAGGTGAAATTACAGTGATGTATATATATAGATGGGATATTGGGTAAAAAACCCTGTCCTCCTCATCAACTGACAACATCACCCCAACTGTCTAACTAAATGTATGATGAACCTTCTTATTAGCATTGAAGAGCTCTTCCTAAAAGAAGATAGAAAAAAAAAACCAGTAGTAGTACAAGGAGAGGGATATGGAGAAAAGAGGAAGAGGAGAAAGATCATGCTTATGTTTTCCATTTTTATGGATGATTAAATGAATTAATGATTTAAAGGCAAATGTTTAAACCTTCTGTATTTTTACAGATTAATTTTTTTAATTACATTGAAGGTAAAATCAATGATCACATTGTTTCAGCAGACTTGTAAGTCAAGATGCTTTTGCAGGAGGCTCTGCATATGAAGTTTGATACTGGTTAAACACGACTTGAAGAATTTACTAAGTTAGAAAGTAGAACAGGCAGGAGTCAGGATAATAATCTGCCACATATGGTTGCTAATATCACATAAAGATTAATTAGGGCAAGGAGTATGGGTAAGCAACAGTATTAGATATTATAGGTCAAGCACAGAAGACTAAGGACTCTGAACCACCAGAAGATGTTCAGTCCCCTGGATAGCTCTTTGGGGGCTGAGCTGATAACATTCTGAGTACAGACTTCTAATCTCAGAGTCTCAAACTAATCCAGACTTTCTTTTTGAAATCTTCTTTGGCTCTTATGAGTACATAACCTGTTTTAAACCAGAATTAGTTCATATAAATCCAGGAAATCAGTTGACTTCCTTGTCAGAATGGAAGACATTATCTTCATGGAGTCCCATGAGAATGCCCATGGTTTTAATAGGTCTGATAATCTTTAATAGGCTTCATTATCTTGCATCTTAAGCAAGAGTTTGGCTTATGTTCTGGGCCCTATATACAAATCATCCAGAAAGATGCATTAACAATGATGTTCACTAATTTAAATTTAGAAGCTTCTCTACCATAGTGGAGATCATATATGCCTTAATCCAGTTTTACATGTAGATGTCAAAGGTGTTTTAGACCTGCAAAATTATATTTTAACTACCTGCATATCAGCAGTGGCCACCTATCTTGATCAATCCCACTCTCTTTTCAAGTTCCTTGTCCTATTATTCATATTTCTAGATTGAGAAAATGTATTTCCCAGTAAATATACTCAGAATCCTATGTCACCTCCATTTTTGTATATGCTTTCGTAACAGGAGTGTCTTATTCATCTCTGTATACCCAGAACCTAAGACTTTACTTGGCATATAGTGGGACATTGGTAAATGGCTGATGAATAAATGAAGTACTGAACAGGTAACCATTCTGTAAAACCAGCAAGATTATATAAATACAGATTAAAGATCAAATCAAACAAAACATACAAAAGTTAATTGGCATGCTTGATAATCCATCTAACATTTATCTAAGTTTTACAATTCTAAAGAATCTCTTAGAGATGTACTGCTGCTACAAAATGTATTATTTCCCTTAAGCTAAATGATTCCCTAAAGCTATATGGATATTTACAGACCTTCTGCCACTAATAAACCTTCATCTGCAAATATTCATTCGCTAAACTTCTCTGGTTAACCTATTCTTCACATATGCCAAACTTGTTCACACCTCACTACTTGTGCTTTTGTTGTGCGTGCCCTCAGCTTTGAACAATCCTGTTATAGATACTCTCATGTCTGGCTACTTCTAATTCAGATCTAAATTAAACAGTACCAACTAGAGATTCCTCCCTAAGTAATATAAGATACTATGTACTTCCCATCCCAGTCCACATTGCTTTACTTTATTTTCCTCATGGTATTCATCACTATCTTAAAATATCCATTTAGTGGCTTTAAGTTGTTTACTGTTTCAGCTAGAATGCAAAATTGAGTTTGCCTAGAAACAAGGATTTAACCATCTTGCTCATTCCTGTATCTTCAATGCCTAAAAGAGTGTCTATCAAAAAAATATTTGTTAAATAAACCTACCCTATACTGACTTTATGGACTGAAAAGCAAGTCTAGTGCCTAGAAGAAATGAGAAGATGGAAAGCTGGTTGAATTAATAAGAGATCTGAGTGAGACATTGGTTATTTGTGGGAATAACTTGATAGTAGGTTTTACTGATGACAGGTTTTGTGTGCATATTTGAAAGAGAATTAAATTCAAAGAGAGGTTATTAAAGGCTACACACACACGCAGAGGATTTCTTTAGGCAATTAACACTAAGACTGTTTCCCAGTGACAACATAGGATCATGCACTTCTCCTTACAATATAAGCATGAAATAAGAAAGGGTTCTGAGAAATGATAAGTCACTGTGTCTGTTTTCTAAGTTTGTATTATTTTGATGTTTATGTTAATGTTATCAAAACAACTCACAGCAAACTTTAAGAAGGCATGAAATCTGTGTGTTTTTCAAGAAGATTTAGCATGATTCCAAGGGAAAAAAAAAACAAAAAACAAAATCTTTGAAAGCTTCATTCAGTTAAGACCAAAAATTCTAATGCTTAAATATTCATCAGTATTCAGTGATAAATACAGACAATACATATAAAGAATATAAAGGTTTCAAAATTCCTGGCATAAGTCTGCTTGGTTTATGAAAATTAATAGTCACAATAATGAAGCACGTACTTCTGTGATTCCATATAACCTAAAAAGTAACTTGTAAAAGTTATATTCTATATAATATAACTCATATTTTCTATTGTGATTACCTTCTATAATTATAGTTAATATAACTCTCAATCCTGCTTTAAGCTTTGTGGGGACTTATGCAAATAAGTAGGAACTACTGACAAGAAAATACCTGAAAATATACTTAACACACATATATCATGACTACCTAGAACAAGGTCATTCACACCACCAATGCAGAAAATGCCAATATAGAGGCAATGTTATGACCCAATTCCACTTCTTTCATGAAAAGACGCATGTCATAACCTCAAGTGACAACTCTAGGAGATTAGTGTTTAGCTGGTGAACAGAAGCTCCAAACTCTGAAATTTATCTCAACACTAGAAGAATATGATTAGAAAAATATCTATTTACCTAAACTAGCAAATACATGGTAGTTAGTACCTGAGAGATTAATTTTTCCTAGAGTTAAGGGGTATGGAAGATAGAGGCAGTATAGGGTATCAGTTAAGCATAAATTTGCATCTTGAGTCCATAATTTAAGAGCTACAGGACTTGATCTTTTTAAGCTTCATTCCTCATGTATATAATGGGGATAACAGCAATACCCACAAAATAGCTAATGAATAGCTTTAATGAGAATTAAACGTGACAATGCAGGTAAAACACTCAATGTAATATTTTGCACATAAAACATTTACACATGATATACTCTACACATAAAGCAGTTAATAAATGTTAAATGCTTTACTAATCACATCATTTGGCCCTGAGATTTTAATCTCAGAAGCTAGTAATGGCATATTACTCCTGAGCATTCAACTGGTTCATACTTTCAAAGAGAAAGAAATTAACCACACACATTCTTCCCTATCAGAAAGTTCTGCATTTTAGGATCTTAATATTAGTGTACAATTTTCAGTAGTACCTGGTCTCAGAGATGCCTCTTTTCCTAAGAGGAAAGGGTACATATAGGTCACTTAACTGATGATGGGAGGCCAGAGTGAGGAAAGGAAACATTTCCAAAGTGACCCTGTATCTTCTTCACTCTATCCACAGTTTATTGACCAAAGTATGAAGAAAAGGAAAGAATTCTATACTCTTTTTCAAGAAAATCCAGATATTAAACAGATATTTATTGAACAATGATTGAGTATTGAAGCCTAGGTAGGATAAGATCACAGTGCCCAAATAAGCTTATGATTTTGTTATGGCATAAGTACTAATATCAACAACTAAAAGTAGTAGACTGAGAAGTGCTATAAAGTGTGGTGTGGGTGTGTGTGCACGCGTGCGTGTGTTTGTGTGTGTGTGTGTGTGTGTGTGTGAGGGTTGGGGGGAGATCTAGTGAGAAGTATTCTGCTGTCTTCTTTCTGTCATCAGCCTCAACCTGGCTATAGGAGCTCAACCACATGGGGCTTCTATCAGGTAGATGTAGAGTAAACCATGAACCTCCCATGCTTCAGCAAAATGGAAAATCTTCAGAGCCATTTCATGAGTGGGAAAAAAGAAGTGGCTTAACATTATTATCAGCTTTTTTGTTTCATGTACTTTTTATTCCAGAATTATAAACCAGATTTGATCTTCTGGATCATCTACGCCTGGGAAAAATGTAGGAAAATATATAGATATCTAAAATAGTACTAAAGGCATGAAACACTAAATAGGTAGAACTGCAAACTCTGAAGACCTTGCTTAATAGAGAGAAAATAAGCTCACATATTTGAGTATAACTTTCTTCTGGGAACAAACACTTAAAATGCAGTGGCTAAAAAGTCATGTGGAGGAGAATAAAGGCTCAATCAGAAGCTAACCAAAAAGTCCTCCAGAGACCTGAGTCAATCAAGAATTTAAATGTGGATAAAACCAGATATGAAATACAAAGATCAGAATGAGGGAGAGTAGAATTCCCAAGTAGGTAAAGAATTTATAAGCCCCAAATTAAAGATGACCCTGTCTTCTATTAGTTTCACTCAAGTCCTATTGGCCTCAAGTTTGTAAATGTTCTAAAAAAGGGAAACATTGAGATTCCTACTTTCCAAACAACCTTCATCTCTGCCTTTCTCTTCAGAAGGGAAGGGCCTCAATTGCTCTGGTGAAGGTAGAGCATGATTCGAACATCTAGCCAACTAGGCTGAAAACCCATCCCCATATACATTCCCTACCATCTACTGCCCCTGCCCCCTCTACTCTCCATCTCCACTCCCAACCCGGAGAAATACTTCATTGTCAGAGTTCCAGGTCCAGATGGCAGGTTGAAGATAGTCACTTAGCTTAAATCCTCTAGACAGTTGTCAGGGTCACAGTCAGAGGCTGCCCTATCACTAACATCTGCTCTACTACTGCCTCAGCTCAGACTTTGCCAGCACCACTGGACTGTCACAAGCCTTCTTCAGATGAATGTTCCATCTACCTGAAGCAGAGGGAAGTGAACCCAGGGAATATATACTCTTTACCACCAGAGAAAGTCTACCTACAAGCTAGTTTTCTGGTTTAGTTTCAGGAACCTTCCTTCACAAGCTTATTTTCTTTTTATAGTGTTCTGCCTCCCATCCTCAGAAGCCCAAATCATCCAAAAAAAATTTTTTTTAAAAGCTGAGCAGGAAAAACTAACCTAGAATCTTAGGTAAGCATACTGCCTGAGTTTTATTCTGTTTGGCCTCAAGAACCTCTACTAACTCTCCCCTTTCCACCCTCCATCTACCCTTCCCCACAGACTTCCAAGCCAGAAAACTTTTAGTTTAATTCTTGGTTCTACTGCTTACTAGTTATAAGCGTTGAACAGAATATCTAATTTTTATGAGTCTCAATGACTTCATCGGAAAAAAGCAAGAGGACTGCATATCTCACAGGGTTGTTGAGAGGATTAAATGAGCTAATGTATATAATCAAGAAAGCAAAGGATTGTAATATTGTAGGTGCTCAAAAAATGTTAATTTGATTTATTCATTGTTGGCATCCCAAACATAACTGTTAGATTGAATTGGACTAAATCCACCTCCTGTTGAAATGTGGCCCATTCTGGGAAGGAAGCTAGCAGATGTTTTTGTTGATTAATTGACATGTTGCAGAGAATGTTGTGAATAGAAGAAAAGGAAAGCTAGGAGAGGGAGTTAAAGTCACTTGCAGAGACTACCTCCAGTAGAATAAGGTCCATGAAACGATGACTAACTCAGTGGAAGCAAAGCATGTTTGACAAGGCTGAAGCATGTGTTAGGGAAACTCAGGACAGGATGAGTGCCACTAAAAATTAGAAGGACCAAATTTGGCTGATGACAGCTGCCAACGATATATGACAACGAGGAAATAGCAACAGAACATGTAATCAGAGGATGCTTGACCTTGGCTAAGTGGATTATTCCAACAGGTATAATTAAAGGCTGCCATATGGACTGCAGTGTAGATAGTTAGAAATCCGACCATGATTGCAGAGGCGTCAAAAGGAATCTATTGCCAAACAAATACCTCTCTCAGCCCCAGCCTAAATGCTGAAATTATACTCTTAGACTATCTCCCTGCTGCAACACTTTACGAATACTAATAATGTATTGTTTATTATGAAACAGTTTATTAGATCAGACTTTTACATGGGGAACAATGGGGAATAAATGAGGAACTCGGGTGCTAGGAGACAAGAGAGAAGAGTAAAAGTCAGGGGAGTGACAAAGCCAAGGAACAGATGTGAGCCTGAGAAGTTGTAGGCTGGAATGATAAATCACTTGTTTCATTATTAGGAGTTTCCTTGGGAAATATATATTGCCAAAATTCTAGAGAGTGAGTCAATCCTTAAACATGGACCAAGAGTAGTTGTGTGTTTAAATGTAAAGGCACACATGTTTTATAATATAACACTGAAAAAAATAATGACTGTTATAATCGCCAACAAATGCCCATCAATTATTATACACTTGGCCCTTCACAAAATCTCTGTTATATAAACTATGTCATTTATTCTTCACTAGTGCTCTATGAGGGAGATGTGCTTTCATTCCCATTTGATATCTGAGAAAGCTCAGGTCTGAATGGATTAGATAACTTTCTGTAAAATGGCAAAGCCAGGACTAAACTCCATTTGATTTCGGAGTCGGGGATTTTAATCACCACAACCAGACAGATGTTATGACAAAGGAAAACAAGCACAGACATATGAACCTGAGATTCAGGCCTCTACAGTGTTACAATGAGGAGGTAGTTCCTTATACACTGCAGATTTCTCTTCCAGCATGATGAAAACATGAAAAGTGCTTTAAGACACTTGACTTATCACCAGAATTTTTACACTCGAAGATAAACTATCAACATGGGTGTTTAGGCCCACACTGATATAATAGCGAGGTAATTTATAATCATTGTTAATTATAAAACCGTCATATGTTAAATAACAATACAACAGCAACAAGGATAATAAACTGTCTTCCACCAGGAAGAAACTGACTCATGCAGTCAATTCCAGGTTTACTGGTTCAGAGTATTGGCATATTAACAATGATGAATGTGTAAGCAAAGAGGTATAAATCTGGTGCAGGGACTCTTGAACATCAACTAGAAGGAGGTAAGATGATCAAATACTCTGCTTTTGCCAGATACCATTTCATGTATTCACTATAATAGTCCATCATCTGCTCTGAGCCAATGAAGTTGTTTAAGTTCCTGTGCCTGTGCTCTGCTGGAAAAATAATTTAATTTAAACGTATTAAATAGGAATCTATTCTTCAGTATCTTCCTACAAAACAAGGAAAGGAATTATGGTTTATCACTCTACCTATATTTAAATACTAAAACTCCCATCCCCTCCACCTATAACCAAAATTCTTGCCACTTTCCAGTCTCAAAGACGATTTTTACAAGGAATATCTATACACCAAAATGACAGGAGATTTAAAATAAAATTCTGCCTCCAACCTTCTTGTTCATACCAATCCTGTAAGGTTTTCTAAGAAACATTCCAAATTCTAATTCTGCTAAGGGCTAACATTTGTTCCTCATTTTTCTTGTTTCCTTCCATTTGGAGAGATCTTCCATACAAATAACATTCTCTCTCCCCAACTTGATTCAGATCATTGACTTACAAGATTGGTAGAATCGGGGAGAAGACAGACACTTGATGCCAACACACCTACAGCAAGCACACTTTCTGCTTTGACCCTTCCTGAAAGTTTCATAATGGCAGGCTCCCGAAGAAGGAACCATGGTTTAAGTTTGCCTAATTCCTAAGTATAGTATTAACAGGACTGCTTAGCTATAAAATCTAAGCCTCATTCTATACCACAGCCTTTATAAGTGATGGACTCAAGCACTACTGACCAAAGACTGTACTGCCTTGCAAGAGCCAAATGTGTGGATCTCTACCCAACTCCAAATTCAATGGTGTCACATTGGCAGCTTGAATTTGACCAAGGTGGAAGTATTGACACCACAGAAATCCATAAACACTAAAATTCAGCTCCTTCCTTCCCAAAATGTTAAATATTTACCAGTACAATATCAAATGAAAGACATATCCTGATCTCCATCCATTTAACTGTTGTTTATCTCAACTGATAACCATTTATTACACTGTCCCAATCCCCAATAATTTATAGAGTTTCCTACTTCTCCCAATCATCAGAGAAACAAAAGGTTTTTAAGAAGGGTAGCTATCTACTTTGTATGTCTCAGCTGAAAAAGAATACAAAACCCTGAAGAATGGTCACATTGTAAAGCAAAATAAAATCTACATCCACCTAATAACTCTTCTCAAAATTGTTCATAAAACTCATTTCCTTGGGCACTTGGGTGGCTCAGTTAAGTGTCTGCCTTCAGCTCAGGTCATAATCCCAGAGACCTGGGATCAAGGCAGTGTGGGGCTCCCTGCTCAGCAGGGAGTCCACTTCTTTCTTCCTCTCTCCCTCTGACTCTCCCCTTGCGAGTGCTTGCATGCCCTCTCTCTCTCAATCTCTTGCTCTCTCTCAAATAAATAAAATGTTAAAAATTAAAATAAAATTTAAAATAAAAATAAATAAAACTCATTTCCTTGAAATAAGTAAAAGAGGAGAATGTTAGTTTTCTTTACTTCTTCTCATTCTTTCCTATAATATTGCATGACTGTTTAACCTTAATGTGGTAGCTTGCTTTTTCATAAAAGGTTTGTTCATCTCTGAAAAATTCTGAAGCTGCAATTGTAGCAGATTCTACATAGCAGTGATAGCATTAGTCACGTGATCTAAATTATAGAGTACCTCCTCCACCTGCAATTCTGATGGTTTCCCTGTTCAGTCTCCCACAGGGCTATAATCAGAAATTTTCATCACTTTATTTATAAAAAAAAAAAAAAGCATGTAACACTTCAATTAAAACAGCTACATGGAAACAGCCACTGGTGTTAATAATAGTATTCTAAAGCAACTTTAAAAGAAAAGCTTGATTGAACTGGATACAGGTAGATGCCTAATTTTTATCTTTCCTGTTTAATTTTTTATTTAAAAAAATACACCAAATCTTAATCTGTCCGCAAATGTGCTATGGAAGGTGGACCCTCTGGGGCTAACTTGAAATCCCTATAGACACCATCACACACAATGTCTTGGAGAGAATACTAAACTGGTCACAACCAAGGTACTAATGTAGCTTTGTCACTGAGAAACTATATAGCCTTGGCTGAGTTCTATAACTGTTCTAGGCTTGTTCTTTCACCTTTAAAATTAGTCTCTGAGGTTTCTAGGCCCTTTCTGTCCTGGAAAAAACAGGAGTTCCTGTCTCTCTAAGGTCTCAGGGGTGGTCTACTACCTCTGTCTTAGCTACAGGCACATTAAAGTAACCTGCCACACATTGTTGGAGTTAATTAAAGGGAAGTCATTACATTTTGCCTTTTAAACCTTTCTGAGCTCCAAGTTCTACCTCTCTTCTCTGCATGTGGCACATTAAAAATATAGTGCTATGCTACAGGACATTATTGTGCCTGTTCTCTCCTAAACCTTTGCTGTCAACATTTCTTCCCCACCCTTTACTTCGTGAATAATTAGAATGGGGCAAAATGCACTTAAAGTCTGTGTTCCCTGAAGCCTCCAACCCCTTTCATACTCAGGACAGATCTTTGTTCAGTTTTCTTAGAGCAAGTTTGATGAGCTGATATATTTATTGGCTCTAGACCCTCTGCCTCTCTCCATCCCCTACCCCCCATTCTACTCTTTCCCTTGACGAGCTGGAGAGGAACAGCTTGAGATAGTCGTTTCAATTATAGGCTGCATTAATTAAAGTGATGGTATTTTTTTACATAGAACAGAACATTTTGAACCAAATTTAAACATGTTTTTTTTTTTTTTAAACATAAAATGTAAACTAGTGTCATTACAATCCTCACATCTCAGTTAGGTTTCTGAGGGTCATCATGGCTTTTTTTGGAGTGATGAAATCTCTAGGTTGGAGGGCCCCTGGGTAATGCCTCATCCAGTTACCCATCTAATTTATAAATTTCTGTAATTTCTCTGCCAACAGATCCTTCAGCTGATTATGCATGCCAAGCAGCTGGAGACTCACCACCAGAGTGAGAGGCAGCTTTGGGACAACTCGGACTTTCCTTGTACTCAACTTCTATATCTTGGATCTAGACAATGTTTGCGTATCTCTGAGTCTAAAGATACATTCTATTCTTATCCTGGTTTAACAGATGGGGGAAAATGGGAAAATGGGCACAGAGAGACTATGTAGCATGCCTAAGGACTCATATAAGTGTCAGACCTGAATTTGAACCTAGACTCACCCCTCAAGTCCAGAGGCTATGCTGTCTCTAGCTTCATGATGAATTCTGGAAATGCCCCATTGATTCAATTTATATTAAATCACCTTAGATATTTATGTAATTCATTTCTTACTCATTTGCCAAATTTTCTCAATGTATCATTACCATTAACTCTCTACTCTTGCTTGCTACCCACTCTAATCCTACCCACTCTTCAAGGCCTGGCTTAAGGTCACCACCTCCAGAGACTCCTCCTAGTTATTCATGTCAGCAAGGAGGGGGTCTCCCTTCTCCAACATCCTTTTGCTAACAGAAATAAATACCTTACTCACCTTTGCAAAATACTTATTTTTAATATCTGGATTCTCAATTTGACTATATTCTCACCTACAAAGTAATTGATAGCTTAGGGGTTTTTTTGTTTTGTTTTTTGGGTTTTTTTTTAGGCCTCTCGCAAGATTTTAATAGTTGAGTAACTTCATAAGATGACCCTAATACTTTATAGAATTTTCCCTTTTCTTCACTTTTAAAATGTTTTGGGGTAACAGATTCATCCATAACCTCACTTGTAATGTAGAAAAAATAAGTTATTCTGAAATTCACCCAACTAACCTTGACATTTCCATCTCTACTTCTTAAGAGGGCCTGTAACATTATCTACCTAGTTTAGTGGATGCACTTCTGCATTCAGGCCACCAGAGGGCTGGCTTTCCTCTCTTTGCAAAATAATCGAGCACCTGAACCAGAGCCTTCAGAAATTTGGAAAATCTACTTTGCCAAAAACTTTGGTGCCATTCCATCCACCCATCCTTCCATCCATCCATGCCAGAATATGAGGCACCCAACATTATCCTAGCCTTAGGATAGGAGAAGACACCCGGATACCCTCCTTTCTTAAGTCTGTTCACTAAATTAATAGGAGTCCAGGGGCAAGAAGGCACAGGAGCATGGAGGATAGTAAACCAGTAATGCAAACCAAAGCCCACATTTTCCATCTCCACATTCAGGATGACACTTTCATATTGCAGTAGGACTAAACATTGGTAATGTTTCAAATTCACTTAGCCAGAGTGGCTGGGGACATAATTCTATTAATATCCTTTATTCACTGCAATGCCCCAAATATCTTGAGAACCAGATTTCTTTTCCCATGTAAAAAGAAAGCCTACCATAGTTCTTTCCTAAATCCCCTGACAGCCTTACAAGGAGGGTGGTGAGTGACCTTTCTTTCTTTGAAAAAGCATATATAAATGTTCCTATTCATAGAAATCTGACAGAGCTGACACCTGGTTCTCCAAAAATGTTGCTTTATTCTAACCATATTCCACTGACATTTATAGAATATGATTATTTTTGATAGTGAAGAACAAAGGAAAGAGTAATCAGAATTGTAAAGCATACCTTTTATCCAAAATTTCCCCACTATGAAGTGAATCCCTATTTTCTGGATGAACATTCTACCCAAATGCAGAGTATCGTTCTTTTCTCTCTTCCTGGGGAGAGATGTCTTTGCCTTTCCCTAGGGAACCTCATACTTATTCCTCCATACTCTTTACTTCACTAGACATTCCTTTCTCTTCTCCCAGACCCACTGATGCTTGGTCCAGACAGCCACACAAAGCTAATGGTTCTCTGAGAAATGACAAAGTGCTTTCTGAACAGTATATGGGCCTACTCTTTTAAGTGCTGGGGAAAGGCTATCAAATTCTAGGCAAGATACAATTCAAGTAATATTTGACATGTTGAAAGTTAATGACTTTATTATGCTTTGTGGTTTACAATTCAGTCATAAGCCATGGCAGGTTGGGTACATTTCTTTCAGACAGTTAAGAATTAGGAGGACTAAAGGTTGTCAGCCTTACTAGATGGTCATTAACTGGCAATGCATTGTTAAAACAAGATACACTCAAGGGGGAAAAGGCTCTTATACAGTTTCATTTGCCATGAACTTCTTCACACCTACCTTTCGAGCAGAGGTGAGAGATGCAGAGAAGGAATGTGTGCTGAAAGAAAGTAATCTCCTTACCTATTTTTCAGCTGCCCTCAGCATCGATGATATGGCAACCTGTGCACTGTAGGGATTCAACTTACAACATCAGAAATGAAGCAACTGTGTATCAATAGGACATAAATTCATTTCCACATGCAGGAGTCTTCACAACATGCTATGAACTTAAGGCCAAAAAGGTGAGAAGAGACTAGGCACAGTAGTTCATGGAGGCAAACCTGGAAAAGTAGGGATTAAGCAAGGACAGAAAACAGTGCAGGGAAGGTGAAGGAGCAGGTGGGGAGGCGGACCACAAAAGTCTGAGAATAGCAAGGGAGTCTTTGAGAATTAACTACATTCATGTTATCTACTTCCCATGACCATAAGTGGTTTTGTCTTCACTTTAACATGTTCAGAGGACCCTATCCAGGACCAGAGATCCCCTCAGAGTTGTTGGGAATCTCAACACTTGTGTTTAATGACACATCAGAGAACCCAGGTTAGGAGATAGGTAAGATAAATGAATTCATGGAAGGATTGCAGCTTATAACCACCTGTTTATGAGCAAAACCCAGTCATAAAAGCAGCTGTAAGCAGAAAACATAGCAACATTATTTTGTCCTTTTGACATACATTACGGTATTTAAATCCCATAACAGCAGCAGAGATTGTAAAGAACTGATTGTAATTGTCATAATTAACCGTATGCACTTCTCCACTACATTGTACAGCTTTGCTACTGGCAGACCTGATCAGGTATAAAAGAAAACAGAGCTTTTGAAATCCCAGGAGATGGAGGAAATGACCCTTATCCGATTTTTCTCATTCTAAATTATTGTGGGTAGAGGCAAGATAATTCCCCAGCCATTTCAAATATGGAAAACATTCATAGAGAAAACACAACTGGCATCTAAAATCATATTAGCTTTGGTTTTTTTGTGTGGGTTTTTTTTTTTAACCATTTTGGATGAGATTTGAAAGGGAGTTGTAAAAGAATGGAAACGATGAGCAGATAAGATGTTTACGAATACTAAAGCAGATGTTCTTGTAGTTATTTCTTGGAAGACATGAAATGGATGTATGAAAGAAAGCAGTCATGTCTTAAAGAAATAAACTTACCTGGAAACTCTGAAGACCTCTAAAGGGTTGGTTGAGTGAAAACACATTATCTCAGTTACTTGTATGTGTGTGTGCACACACGAGTGTATGCACACATACACAACATGCTCATATACCCCTGGAGAATCTAGCCTTAATATTTTTATCATTTTCCTTTTAACAACCCAAAGTAATCCAGACAATAAAGATATAAAATAATTATTTTAGATTGAAGATGGGAGATAGACATGGTAGTGATAGAATTGAGCTATAGAGTGTGAGCTTTTAAATTGAGGAGTTAATATTCAGAAGGATGTAAGCCCACAGAATGTTAGAGCTGGAAGACATCTAGGCAGCAACACATCCCATTACTCTGCCTCCTGCCTGCTCTAATTGTCACATACACATCAACTTTATAGTTCACTGAATGGAATATACTGCATATTCATGGTCAGCATTCTTCCTAAAAGCAAGAAGGAGCAGAATCCAGTGGGAGCAAAAGTTCATGAGTAAAAATGAGAGAATATGAAATGAGAAAAAGAGAAATAAGAGAAAAGAGAAAATGAAATAAGATACAGAAAAAGTGTGACTGCAAAATTTAAAATGACCACCTATAAGAATATACAGAGGAACACATTAAAAGGTTAAATTAAAAAAAAAAATCCTAGAAGAGAGCACAGGCAGTAATTTCTCTGACATCAGCCATACCAACATTTTTCTAGTTATGTCTCCCGAGGCAAGTAAAACAAAAGCAAAAATAAACTATTGGCACTACTCAAAATAAAAAGCTTCTGTGCAGCAGAGAAAACAACCAGCAAAACTAAAAGACAACTTACTGAACAGAAGTTATTTGCAAAGACATATCTGATAAAGAGTTAGTATCCAAAATATATAAAGAACCGATACAACTCAACACCAAAAAAAAAACCCCCAAAGAATCCAGTTAAAAATAAGCAGTAGACCAGACATTCTCCAAAGAAAACACACAGATTGCCAACAAACACACAAAAAGATGCTCAATATCACTCATCATCAGAGAAATGCAAATCAAAACCATGAGCTATCACCTCACACCTATCAGAATGGCTAACATCAACAGCACAAGAAACAAGTGTTGGCAAAGATGTAAAGAAAATGGACATGGAACCATCTTGTACTATTGATGGGAATTCAAACTGGTGTAGTCACTATGGAAAATAGTATGGAGGTTCCACAAAAAATTAAAAATAGAACTATCATATGATCCAGTAATTCCACTATTGGGCATTCACACAAAGAAGACAAAAACACTAATTCAAAAGGATATATGCACCCTATGCTTACTGCAGTATTATTTATAGTAGCCAAATTATGGAAGTAGCCCAAGTTTCTATCAATAGATGAATAGATAAAGAAGATGTGGTATATATATAAAATGTAATATTACTCAGCCATAAAAGAATGAACTCTTGCTATTTGCAACAACATGGGTGGATCTAGAGAATATAATGCTAAGGAAGATAAGTCAGAAAAAAAAATACCATATGATTTCATTCATACATGGAATTTAAGAAACCAAACAAACAAAATAAAAAAAAGAGAGAGAGAAAGCAATGAAACAGACTCTTAACTGTAGAGAACAAAGTGAAGGTTACCAAGGAGGAGGTGGGTGTGGAGATGGGTGAAATAAATGGAGGGGATTAAGAGTACATTTATCGTAATAAACACTGAGTATTGTATAGACTTGTTGAATCATTGCATTGTACACCTGAAACTAATACAACATTGTATGTTAACTACTGAAATTAAAATAAAAAATAAAAATAATAATTCTGAGATAAGAAAAACACCTTAAGTTTAATTATGCTATTCATATCTGTGAATGTTGTCAATACTTCTTGAGCTACTCCTAACTCAGACGTAGCTATTCCAAATCACAAACAACTCAATAAAATCTACACCATGCATTATAATAAAACTTAGATATTATATTTGTGGTAATATTTTTGATGAGTGTTTTTACTTCCAGAGATAAAAATTATGTTCAGTTAAGAAAGAGTCTGGAATATGAATCTTGAAGTACATAACTCAAAGAAGAATTCTATAAAATATAGATGATAAATTCTATACTGTCCTTATTTTCATTCAGCAAAGAAGATTGTTGCAACAGATTCTTTTGCAGCCTTGAGGCACCAAAGCATCACTGGTTCATTACTCCAGCTATCACTCATTATTATTTAAAGAATTTAGCGTTACATAGTAATATGTTAACAAAAGATGCTAGTAGGTAAGAAGAAGCAGAAAGCAGACAGAAAGAAATTATTAGTAAATGAGGCATGGCCAAAATATAATGGTTATCTGAATATAAAACCATTTTGTAGCAGCTCTATGTATAATAGTGAACTAAATATAAAATCATCTTGTGGTTGCTCAATAATATTTCTTCAACCAAATCATAAATCTTTAACAAACTCTTGACCAAATATAGATCAGCCTTACCTTTTTCTTTCAAGTAAAGTAGTTTAAAATCTGTTCTACCCTCTGAGTGCCTAGAACTATGGCAACTACTTCTGCTAAGAACTGAGCTAGATATGTCATACATATTTTACCTCTTTTATTTCTCATTATAACTCTGTAAATTGAGCATTGTTATTCTCATTTTATATATAAGAAACCTGAATTTCAGAGAGAGGATAATTTGCCCAATTGTGAATAGTCAAAAAACATGGACTGGAACCCAGATACAATGGATAGAATGGCCGCCTCCAAAAAGATGCCCACATCCTAATCCCCACAACCTGTAAATGTCAACTTATATGAGAAAAGAGTACTACTTTATATTTTTTAAACTGTAACTAAATTAATCATCTTGAGGGGATCTTATCCTGGATTAGCCAGGAGACAGAGACTGGGATTGATGCAGCCACAAGCCAACAGATGCTGATAGCCACCAGAAGGTGGAAGAGACAAGGAAGGGAACCTCTCCTAGAGCCTCTGGAGGGAGCACAATCTTGTCAGCACATGACTTCAGACTTCTGGCTCCCAAAACTATGAAGGAATAAACATATTGTTGTAAGCCATCCAGTTCATGGTAATCTGCATGGCAGACACAGAAAACTGATATACTAGGTATGCTGGAATCCTTTCTGCAACGCCATACAGGTTTCCTGACCTGACCGCAGAACTCAGAACATGATAATCTAGGCTCTCCTTAGGTCAATAAAACGTGGAAACAACCCTAACAGACTTAAAATCTAGGTTCTTCAGACTATATATGAGTTATTATTCTTGATATTTGATTCAAAATGTTGCAATTAGTTCTAAAGAAAACCTACAAGAGCACAAGATCCTGATTTCATGGGAGTGCCTCCCTTCTTTACTTAGGTGAATGGCATTACTCGAGAACGGAGAGAAGATAAATAAAATGCCCCTTCACCTGCTGCTATCATTGAGTCAATTTTGACAATGAAGAAACTAATTCTTCCACTAATCTTTCTACATGCTTAGCATTAAATGTGTAGAAGTAAGGATAGATTTGGCCTAAAAAGATTTTAAGATTCTTTCTAGCTCTAAGAGTCTCTATAATTATGTTTCTGTTTCTCAATAAATATTTGTTGAGTGAATAAAGGAATAAATCAATGCATGAATATGTTGCTATGCATGGAGCCAAGATAATCAAGCCCCATTGTATCTCAATAACAAATATTTTAACCAAAAAGAATGAACATCTTACCAAAATATCGCTCTCTAGGACAAAGACCTGAACAGATTATAAATGATCAGATTAAATAGAATAAATGAGTAGCTCTGTGATAATAATATAACTAAACCTTCTGGAATTAATTCTTATAGGAAGGTCATGAAATTTTAGATATAATGTAGGAAAAAAATCTGAAAAGCAACATTTGAAGGAAAATCTTGATTCCCAACACAAAGCATAAAGAAGTCATGGTTGTACTTTATGTCATGAAATATTCGAGGTATTTTGCAGCATGACATTACTTTACTGCTCCCTACAAACCTAAGAGGTGGAATTTATCATTACCCCCATATTACAGGTGATAAAATAGATTACAAAACTCATTGCAATTATACAGCTAGCAAGCAATGGAGTAATTAAGAGCCATAGAGTGGCTAGTGCAGCACTATTCATCCAAGCACTGATAACAGAAATAAGTAACATAGAACACTTGAAGAAGAACCTGGAGTCTTAAAAATGAAATCCACCACTTCATAGACTTACTTATTCATTCACTTAAAAGACATATCTGTGCAAATAATACATGCTAGACATTTTGCTAAGGACTGGAGATACAGTGGGAAACAAAACAAAGAACTGATTAAATGTTATGAAACAAAAGGGAGAGATTTAATTCACAAATGGGAGAAAATGGAAACAACTGAAAAAGTGATTTAGGGAAACATCATTATAAACAAATTTTTAAAAGTGTCTAAATTTTCTTTTTTTTTAAATAATAAATTTATTTTTTATTGGTGTTCAATTTGCCAACATACAGAATAACATCCAGTGCTCATCCCGTCAAGTGCCCCCTTAGGTGCCCGTCACCCATTCACCCCCACCCCCTGCCCTTCTCCCCTTCCACCACCCCTAGTTCGTTTCCCAGAGTTAGGAGTCTTTACGTTCTGTCTCCCTTTCTGATATTTCCTACCCATTTCTTCTCCCTTCCCTTCTATTCCCTTTCACTATTATTTATATTCCCCAAATGAATGAGAACATATAACGTGGATGGAACTGGAGGGTATTATGCTGAGTGAAATAAGTCAATCGGAGAACTGTCTAAGTTTTCTTTAAAAATCCTTCAACTATAAGCCTTTCTTAACAGTACTTTAGTGGGCATGTTTACAAGATGTTCTAAATCCTTGTAATCCAAAATGGTGCCACAAAAATGTGAAAGAGCCTCTGAAGTCCATTCTCAAAGAGCATCAGCAACTCGTGTAAAAGAAAGAATGATCTTATCGACAACAAAAACAAAAAGCTATGCAGTGGAGAATAGTTTACTCAAAGAAAGAGAATCCATTTTGTTCTGAAGACACAAAGCCAGAGATGGTTTCTAGCAAAGTAGAGACACCTTTTAGCCATTCTAAGTGACCAAGTCAGAAATCATTCTAGTCTGTTCTTTCCAGTTCTATGCAAAATAAGTCAATAGACTTCAACTGCACAATAGGAATCTTAGAGAACTGCTCAGACTCTTCAGTTAGGAGGAAGAGAACATGAGAGACTCCTAACTCTGGGAAATGAACAAGGGGGAGTGGAAGGGGAAGTGGGAGGGGAGATGGGGTGACCGGGTGACGGGCACTAAGGGGGGCATTTGACGGGATAAACACTGGGCGTTATACTATATGTTGGCAAATCGAAGTCCAATCAAAAAAACATACAAAAACAAATAAATAAATAAATAAATAAGTAAATAAATAAATACAATAATTTAAAAATAGGAAGTGGCTTGAATCATAGCTCTGCTAAATACTAGCTGTGTGACCTTAGGCAGGTGACTTAAAAACTCCTCATTTTCATCAATGTTACTATCATTCAATTGGTAGACTTATCAATTACTGTGGCTCAAATAATTATTAAATTTGATCAGAAGTTTCTGACTGTTTTATCAATATTCTGGTTCTCCTCCAAGGCACATGTAGGATTGCACTTCCATGTCCCTTGGAATTATATACAATACAGGGTTTGCGTAGGCTAATGAGATATAAGTAGAAGTATCACTTCTGGCATTTCAAGACTGGTCATGATTCTCCTCCCCAACTTGTCCCTTCCAGGATAACCAGCAAACATTCAAGATGGTAAAGGGTCCATCAGCCTAAATCCCTGAATAATAATGACATGAAAGTAGAGCTCTCTGACATTTTGTAATGAAATATGAAGTGAGACACTCCATTGTGTTAAGTTATTGAGTCATGGAGTTTGTTACCAGAGCACAACCTAACCTATCCTGACTAATATAATAGCTTCCCAGATTGTTCTAACCTTTAACTTATAAGTAATATAAATACCTTAATTCCACTTATATATTGATCCAATCTCTTACTTTGGTTCTTGTTACCTTTATGCCCTTTTCGAATGCTTATAAATCAAGGTTGTCTCACAGATTGAAATTTCCCCAGGACAAAGACTATGACTCTGTAATACTCTTTATAGAACAGAACTTACAGAAACACTAAACAGCATTTGGCATTTAATAAATGCCTCCTTCACGATGGCAATGACAGTGAGGATCATAAAACCATCTGCGTGATAATCCCTTAATGTCCATTCCCACTTACTTCTCTCTACTCAATAGCTCTCTTAGAAAAAAAGACAGATATTTTGAAAACAACTGTCACTGAAGAAGGCATGTAGGTAGGCATTCTGCTCCCTAATGGTTTTAAACCTATTCTGAGAATAGAGAAAACAAACCTATAAAGCTGATATTCCTGAGCCTTGCTTTAACATTCCAGAATAAGTAACAAAAACTCAAATGTGTTCATGTTCTATAAAGGAAGCATAAAAACAATTAATCTTTATACAAGTTTTCCTTATTGGAGCACTGGTGCATAAAAATACTCAGAGACAATTTGCACATCTCAGAGAGAAGCTGGAGCTGGCTAGGTAGAGTCTATACATGCAGAGATAGTGGTCTCTCTTCATTCTTGCAGACTTTCTCTTCATTCTTGCTTCAGCTAGGCAAATTAGTGGCCATAGTGACAGGCTGGTCAGCCTACCCTGGACTGGGTAAAGGGAAGAAGAGAACAATGGACAGAGAGGACAATGATCATGACAGTAAGTGAGACTATGTGCCCAGCTTGCAAAGACACTCTTCACTTGCATCTCTTGTTGATTCAAAGAGTAATGTGCACAGTCAGCCCTGAGTAGGCAGGCACATAGCCCTCCATGGAGTTTGCACCCACAGCCTATCAGCACCTCCTTCACTCCAAATGGTGCTATGATCAATGGGGAAGCCTCAGGTGGCTGGCACAGATAGATGAGAAGCAGAAAAGGTGAGGAGGCTAAGGATTGTCTTGAACAAGTTGAAAGGACAAGAGCTCAGCTGTCTTTAAAATAAAGAACAAACTTTGTACCATGACAACCTCTGCGCTGACATTCCCCCCACCTCCTTCCAGCCTCATCTGCTGCCATCCTACTCATCGCCCACTTTGCTTCAGCCACACTCACTTTAAGTTCTTTAGAGATCCCTTGCACACCTCTCTCTCTCTCTTAGCCTACTGAACTCTTACCCATAATTCTAAGATTAGCTCTAATGCTACTTACTAAGAAAAACCTTCCTTGACACTCCATAGCCACCCCAGAACAGAACGGGGCTTCTGGCCATACATGTTTGCACATGAAATTTCCCTTCATGGCACTTACCTAGTTAAGTTTTTAACTTTGCACTAGTATGTTTATTTGTTTAGTATCTGTCTCTACACTAACTAGTAAGCTATGTGGCAGAAGAAACAATGTATACTTACCATCCAATCTCTAGCACCCACTACTCTCTCTGACACATACACAGTGCTCAATGTCATTAAATGAATGAAGCCAATGATAGGTATGGAGTACAGTATGCCAATGAGCCTCATAGCTTTTGGATAAAGCCACCTCCACCTCCTCTTCCTCCTTCCCTCCAGTAGCTGCTTCTCCAAGGCCTTTTCCCATGTTGATCTATCTGGCTGCTTGTGGACAACTCTTGGCCAGAATCTCAGATGAACCACACATTAGATGAAAGCACCCAGTTAAGGAGGTGTCCCCCAAGTTGGAATGTGGTTTTGCGGGTCCCACAAACAGGAGAGGATTTAGACTTTAACTCTCCAGCCAAGAGAGACAAACTTTCCTTTACACGCCTCCTGTAAAAACGATTGCAATTTGAGAGAGTGTGGTCCTCACAGAGATTGATTATCAAATCCTTCCAGAGACATTTATGAAAAGTAACATTTCTGGATCCTGAGAAATCTTTTCTTCTCCCCTCACAATTTTCAGGTGTTTTTCATGATGAAGTCAGGTCTGGAAAAAACTAGGTTAAGTAAGTATTTTCAAAAAACTGCAGCCCCTCTATTCTAAGTGTCAGGCTAAAGGTTTCGGAACTGCGATAACTCTTTCTAGGAAAAAAAAAAAAAAGAGAGAGAGAGAGCAATGCACAGCACAGGTCAATTCGATTTCTAGAGGTAACAAGCTCTGTGGTTTCCGGGCCTGGACTATAAGAAGCACTGTCAGAGAACAGTGCAAAGGAAGTGGAGAATGTAGATTTCCTTGTAATTTGGGATACCTCTAGCCCTAGAGAGCTAGATCTTGCTGAATTAAGCTCTGCCTGCACAGGAGGGGCTGGATAGAAAGGCACAAAGGAGTAGACATTCCCCCTCCTATGTGGACAAGCAAATGAAGCAAATGCCTTATGTTGACCAGGACAATTTGTGTCCCACACGTGAAAACACGAAGGGGATGAAACAATGACTCACCCATTGTGCTCACTCTGGCAGTTATAGTTCCTCTATCCTTCTCAACAAAGAATAAAAGCCTGTAAGTCAAGACTGAAATACCGAAACAGAGCTACTTAGCTACAGAAGTTTTAAGGAAGAAAGAATTAACAACACCACCACTCAAAAATGAACAGAATGACAATCTGATACCAAATATCACTTATTGAATCTATATCATTAATATCTTATCTATACCCCAAATCATTCTATACCTAATATCACTCAATGAAAACTCTAGTTTCTAATAGAGATATTCAGTCTTAAGTTCCAAGAAACCAACTTGAAAATACTCTGCCTAACCTAACTCTCAAAATCATAAAAGCCAAGAGTTTACATCTGTGCAAAGATATATTTTCTAAAATACTATCCTGTGATATAACAACATGCAAAAGTGGGTCTTCATTAAAGATAGAAGCTCGGATAGCTGATGTATTTCAATATAGAGAAAATGAAGAACAAGCTCCTAGAAGGTAGTAGTCAAAGAATGAGACAGAGAAACCCATAGGGCGATGTCTACCTCCAGTTTTAGAGGAGCCAAGGACAGGAGCAAGGAACCAACAAACACCAGAAGGTACTTCCCAAAGGACATTTGGCTCTTTCAAATGGAATCAGAGAAGCACACTACATGAGAATATTTCCCATTCAGTTCAAGTAGAAAACATCCTCAAGGAGGAAAAAATACCAAAATACAGAAACAAAGGACTAGAGAAAAGCATTTTCAGGTCTCCTTCCATATATTAGCTAGACAATCATCAGGAGCACTCAAAGGGGCCCAAAGGGGCCATCTACCACAGGTAGAGTTAACATTAAATCCCCAAATCAATAAAAATGATAAAGCCAACAAAGAGGATGGTAGACATGAGGTAGAGGCTTTCATTTTAATCAGAACTTGGCTGCTATTTCTAACCCAAAGGTAATTTGCTTCTGGATTGAAATAAAGGGAGACCTTAGAAATAAAGATAGAAATGCTGTAATTCTGCAAAAAATCACTGCAAACCAAGCATCCTAAATTGGAGTCAGTCGAGCTATACAGCAGCATTCACATCCTCCCTTTGCATACATGGTGTGTGGTCTCTCCTACCTCATCTTCCGACACCCCCAAGCAGAAGTTCCTCAGTTAGGGACAGAGGTGGACAGTAGGTGGCGATGTAGGTTAAGTGAACTTGAAGGCAGACTTCAAAGAATCCAGACAGATTGTGGGGAGGGAGTAGCTGACTATACTTCATGGGCACTGGAAGGTTCAATACAGCTCTGTGCTGCATAAAGGGAGGACATGTAGATCTTATCTGGGTGACAATAAAGAAATGGCTGTCCCTGCCACACTGTAGGACTTCAGCTCAAAAGTACCTACATCCTACTCTGTATTTCCTCCTGCTTTTTGCCAATGCTCTTTCCACTAAGTAAACTGGGTGACAGGCACAAGTGAGGAGGGCACTTGACAGGATAAGCACTGGGTGTTATACTATGTTGGCAAATCGAACTTCAATTAAAAAAGAAATTGCCAAAAAACAAAAACAAAAAAGATTGCCCCATTCACACCTCAACATGGATTATACATAAGAAGGCAGTGACTGCAACAAATTAAAACAAAATGAAACAAAATATACTTCACAAATACATTATTATTGGAGAGCTCTACACTATCACAGAAGACGAAGACAGTGCTGCTTTATTTCCCTTCAACTTACTCTCTTCTCAACAGTTCCAAATTACAGCACTCACTTGCAAAAAAAAAAAAAAAAAAAAAAAAAAAAAAAAAAATTCCACTAAAATTTAGACCACAGTTTTCTTGAGTTGTGGCCTCCAGATAACCTACATCAGAATTACTGCACATACTTATTAAAATGCAGACTCTCAGTGCCAACTTGACCTAGTGAAATGCATGTTCTGAACCTGGAAACCACATTTTGGTTAGCCCCTCACTTAGGCAAGAAAATTGCTCTTCCTATCTTATTGAATAGAGTACCAAGAAGTAGGAGAAAGCCTGTTTGAATAACAATAGTTAAATTCAGGGCAGCAACAGAAGCTGAAATATGTAAGGAAAAAGTTCCTTTTCTCCCCACTACCCCCCACATCATGACAGATAACAGAATACGTACTATTCTCTCTGCTTTTTCCCCTTTTATGTTATTTCTTGGTGGTTTCCTAAGACTCCCTGGTCTGGAGAATTTAAACGTCTTAACTTTTTCCAGAGCATACAATTTTAACATTTAAGGATTTGAGACGAAGTCGACAAGTTTTGCAAGAGATCTTAAAAATTGGTTCTGTGTGTGCTGTGTCAAAGCAAGACCACAAGTGTGCCAACTTATAGGGGCACCCCCGTAGTGCATCAGGGGAAAATCTGGATGACCCAAAAAAAAAAAAAAAAGGAATTTGAGGTATGCTGGCTGGAGGAGACTTGATTACAAAATTCTGACAGCCTGTGCAAGATCATTTCATTCTGAGAAGGGGTCAAATGACTAGATCAGATCAAAGGGAGAAACACTTCATTTTCTACATGATACAGGCTTAGCATATTTGAGGGGCAGGGTTCTTTACAAAAGTTGCACTTATTTTTGCCAAGTTATTAGATCCAGCAAATTTTAGAGGTGCTTTGGTAAATGAAGGTTTTGGACGAAACCAAAGTGTTATTATAAGGTTGAGAGGTTTGTGCAGCTGAATCCCCGACAGGAGATACAAAAGAGAAAAAAAGTCTATGTATACAATAAACTGTAGCAACAACAACAAAACAACAGACAAACAGTAGGTGGGAAATACAATCCCTCCACCTCATTAAAAAAAGATAGGCAGAGGGGAAAAAAAAAAACACTGGATGCCAAGTGCCCAGATTATACCTTAAAAAGAACACAGATGCTTCACACCTGGGAAGTTCTAATAGGCTCTGACAAATCTCATCTCTCTGTGTGGGAGCCCATCGTGCCCCAAACCTATTGCTTCCAATTTCTTCTCTGAAGGTGTGGCCAGCCCACTGCCACCACCACCACCAGCTACCACCAACTGCAGGAGCAGCTGGTGGAATACATTTCAGCAGAGAATCTTAGCGAAGTGCATAAATTCCATACGGGGTGGCTGCAAGCAGAGCTCTCATCAGCCTGGCTGAGCTATTTTTGGAATCATCTTAACTGATGGTCCCCCGCTATTCTACTCTCCTGCTTTCCTTCTCCAGGCCCACTCTCTCTCTTTCCCAACCTGAGTCGCCCAGGGTTGACTGATCAATAATATGATAAAGAGCAGACAGCCGAAGGGAACTGGTAAACAACTGACATAAGTAGATAGATTTGGAAGTGATACACAATGCAGAGAACGTGATTAAGGCTGGGGCGTCTGTAGACGGATAGCCTGTATAAGAATTCAGGCTTCACAGATGGCCTGCGGGTGGGGTGGAGGGAGAGGAGGGGAGGGGACGGGAGGCTGCAACACACACACACACACACAAAAAAAATTCTTAAGGAGCATTCTCTTTTTTTCCCCCACCACATGCTGTATGCAGTTCTTGATTTAGCAGGGCAGGGTGAAGTGTGACATGTGCAACTTGCTCCTTAACCTTCCAAAACTTGCTGCTTTCTGCATTTAGTATGTGCTGGGGAGTGCAGGAGTGGCTAGAAAGTCAGCCTATGAGCAAGGAGGAAGAGAAAATTTAGCAACAGAGCTTCAGCAGACCCAAACCAACTAGCCCTCCTTACTTCTGAGGCCTCAGGAAGCTTTGCTCTTCTCAATGCAATGTCTAAACAGAAGCCTTCTCACCATAACCCAGTTATAGGGGTTGAAGATCAACATTGCAAGATACACACAAGCCTGCCCCTCAAAGGTGAGCGGTACTCCAGATTCCCAGGAGTTGGCACTAAACGCCCTGTTTAATTTTCCTAAAATAACAGAAACTTTGGTTCTAATGTGTACATGGTGGTTTTCCTCTGTTACCACTGCTACATTCATTCTTAACAATCTCTTGATACTGATGGTCAAGTAAAACAGTACGGCATGCTGGAAGAAATTTGAAGGCAGAGAGACTGGTTTTGAGTTCCCTGAGAGCAATGTAACCCCCTCCCTCCCTCTTTCCTCATTGCACCTGTCTCACCTTGAACAAACTACTCAATGTCTTGAGGGAATGCTGGAATATATAAATTGAACCATATCACTCATCTACTTGAAACATCCCCAAAGCTTCCTGTTGCTCTTCAAATAAGGTCCAAACTCCTTGACTGACAAGACCCTGCCTGGCCCTTATCTCTCTTCTCACCAATCCCCACCCCTTGTTTTCTCTCCGGGAAATATGCTTTCTTTCTATCTGCAAACACACCTTCATACTGACAAGAGCCCTCTGCCTGAACTGCTTCTCCTGAGACCCTCATGGGGTGGCTTCCTGCTCCTCTCAGGTCTCAGCTCCATTACCCTTACTGGGGAAGCCTTCCTGACCATCCTCCTATGTCCACTCCCTTATGTAGTCCCACTCTATTCATCACATACTGGCCCTGGAAGATTATGCTATTCATTTGTGGACTTGCTAATTGCCTGTCTCCATCTCTAAAATATAAGCCGTCTTGTTGGGAGCCATATTATTAGCAATTAGATGAAAGGGTACTCAATAAATACTGGAAGGATATTGAACACATTTATGTCCTCACCTCAAAGGGGAATAATAATAATACCTCCTTGGTAGTGTTGCTGAGAGAACTAAATGAGAAAATGAACATACATTGTTGACCACAGCGCCTGGAACACAGTAGGGCTTCAACTGTTTGGATTTTTTTTTTCAGATTTTGAAGGTCATTTCTTATAATTCTAACCAACTAAAATAGCTTTCTTCTACTCTTATACATGAAAATCTTTTAACCATTTTCAAATGTTCTCTCCAAATATGTTCTTTAAGTTTTCCTGACCCTAGATCCCACCTCTTGGCCCGGTTGCTTTGATGCTTTTCTTATTAAAATACTCTAAGAAAAGTAACAAGTGAAAAGAATTATTTGAATTTCTTAGATTATATATGGGAGCAGAGCCAAATATTTAGTCCAAGGAACACCCATATTGACATCCCTAAAGGGTAGATGGACATACTATGATCCCCCCTAGAAACAGTAATAGATCATGGAAATGACTGTTCTGTAAACTTTAAAAGACCAGAAATCTTGGAGGCTTTCTGATCTTTATGGGCTAGCAAGATGAGCTTTAAGAGCTCCTGAAGGAAGAGGTCCTTCAGAAGACAAGAGGGCTTAGGCTAAAATGAAAAATGAGATAACCAGGAACAGTGAACAATTTATACTGCCCTAATTACAGAATTTGTTTAAAAGCATGAAAATAAACCATTTTGTTCATGAGGCAACAGAAATAGGAGAACTTTGCAGAAACAAGAAGGGATGCAACCGTTTCTAGTTTGAACAGCTTTCACAGGGGCTGGGCAAGACGGGGTGCCATGGGCATCAGCATCAGAGATCCATTCCAAACCCTTGGTTATACCTTAATGGGTAACATTTTAATATCTCTCTGAGGGAGCTGTCTGATATGTGAAATGATATTATAAATCCCACTTTGACGGAACTCTACAACTCTTGTATCTTGCACAGTGTCTGGTAGAACTCAACAGAATTAACAGTTTCCAAATGACACATGGGCTCCTTTTCAAAGTTCTTCATAACAAGATTAGTCCTCTAAAAAACTAAAATCACTGAGTCATGGGGATGTTGATAAGAATATTCAGTTTTCTCTGCTTCTAACGATTGACATCATATTATTTAAACTAGCTGAGATTATTTTTCAAAAATTGGGGGGGAGGGTGATGTAAAAAAAAGGTGACTTGCTTACAGTAGTTCCTGCCTTTGATTGGGGGGCTTTCATTACCCCTCCTATCCTTCTCTTTTCTCCTCTGAGAAGTAGGCTTGTATCACCCACTGTTGTACATCAAGGCACAGACAGGACTTGTCCAAGGCAAATAGAAAGAGGGGAACAAAGACTGAGCTATAGCCTCATTTCTACTTAGCCTTGTTTCAAATTCTCATGCCATGTGCCATCTTATAATCAGCTGTTAGTTTAATTATGAAATACCTGAATGCTGTGTAATTACAGCTCTTTTTCATGAATGGCTGCCTCTCTGTAAAGTAAAACATCCAGCTAAGCAGTAACACCTGGAGTCTGGAAGGATCATCTATTCATGGCAAGAACAACTAAAGAGAGCTGTTGATTGTGGCAGCATCTTGTGTGGACTTCTTGAGGTAGCCACCATTAACTGTTTGACAGGTATAATTATATGCAACTGGAAAACTTGGTAACCATTTTTCATCCAGGAGACAAAACTAAGCATACTCTAACTTAGAAACAATTTTCTAAAACATATGTATTTTAAAGAATGTCTTATTTCAAGGGAATTAGAAACTTATTTTGCAGGCAAGCAATTTCATACATTAAGCTGAACAAAGACAAAGAATGAGAGAAATGAAGAATTTTAGCTACTTAAGTTATGGTTCTACTATTTATGAAACAATCAAATATAAATGTGAATGATTATTACTTTTTTTCTCACTATTACTAAGGCATAAGAGAAAGTGAACTGTGAAGATGCTGGCATTCCAAGCCACAGGACATTTCAGGAAATGGAGGAAAAGAAGAAGAACTCTGCTAAAATTGCAAAAAAAGTGAGCATGTTATTGTCCTATCCACTTGCAGTGAGAACCATGGCTTGCTTCATCAACTCCCCGTTACCTGCATGCTACAGTTCAGAAATCAAAAGTCTAAGCTTTATCACCAGCTTTAGCCACAAGACTAAGGCATATGACTTTGGCCTGGCAAATAGTTTAGGGAAAAAAAAAATATTTTTCCTATTCTGTTCTATAAGAAGTATGGAGCCCGATCAGTAAAACTAGCATCTTATTCTACTTTTATGTCAGGTCAAGATGTATTTCTCATTTCTTCATTACATTAATGTTCCCAAACCAGGAAATAATCTTCAATATGTGATTCCCAGTTGTAAGAACATGTGAAATGTTTTAAATATTTGCTAAGCATTTGATGATATTCAATAAAACTTCCATAGATGTCTAAAGTAGCATTATTTCATTGCTGTCAGATGAATGAAGTTGAATGTGCCATATAAAATGGAAACTCTGATAGATATGGCACTAGATGTGATTAAGATCCATATTTCAAAAATGTTCCCTTTATAACAGTTGCTGCTGCCAACTCCCAGGGAAGAGATTCAAGATGCTTAAAGGAATACATTATATCCTCTTAGAAAAAGGAAAGAAAGAAATGGAACCACCAAATACTATTTTATTATTAAATAATTTTCTTTAATGCCCCCTGGCATGTGGTAATATGCTAGTGCAATATACGAAACACCAGAAAAAAGTGGATATAAAAATCCTGATGTAAATTTTTTTTAATTCCTGTATTATCTTATAGTAAGATAGGTTAAAAATACCCGTTACAAAATATAATCTCTTACCTTCATTCTCCTGACCATTAACTTTTGAAAATCCTATATTATGTTAGCAGAGATGTTGCATTTAGAAGTCTACCTTCAATAAAACTTATTGATTCAGAATCAAACACAAACTTAGAATTTGTAACAGAATCTAGGCTAACATGTATCTTTATAGTATCCATAAAGAATGGGTATGTGAAGCAAATTAAGGTATCAAACCAATTTTGCTGAGCCTATTTGCCTTGCTTATAAAAATAATTTTAAGTATGGTCCAAGAAACTTGCAAGAAATATTGTATTTTAATAAACTAAAATGGTAGTAATAAGCCAGGCTTATATAACCTCTAAGATAATTTATTAGGATGGAGATACACAACACACACACACATACACACACACACACACACATACATATTACATCATATCTTGGCCTACTTATTGCAGGTATTCAAAAGAAATTTTATTTAAAAACAAAAACAAAACAAAACAACAACAACAACAAAAAACACAAAACCATGACACTCTTTCTTTAACGCAGACTGACTTCTCCCTCTGGCTATCTGAAATTATAATAGGTTACTGTTCATGGTCTCTTCCAATAATTCTTAACAGAACACAAAATTCTTCAGGTTTCATCTGAAGCACTGTTATCAAACACCATTGCCTAGAAAACTCACTTGTCTTTCAAGGCAAGACCCTCTAATTAACTTCCCTGAGCTGGCCTTAATTCTGGTAGAACCATTTCCTCAAATTCTACTTAATTGAGGCAAAGGACTTGATCAAATTAACTCAAGGCGGTTTATTTAGATGCAAGCAATCCTCCTTGGGTGTTTTCACAACCCCAAACAACAATGGGTTGAAAATAATCTTATTGACAAAATTTTATAATATTACCATATAATTTAGGACCAGATGCAATATTTTCCATAAGACAGAACCAATTCTTTTAGAGTAGGAGAGTAGGATTAGGACTTTTTTCCATCTACTATTTCCCATCAACTGATGAATTTGTGGCATCCAGGCATCCATACTAAAACTACTAATGATTGAGCTGTTTCACCCAATTTCGCAAAGATCACAGACTACTGTGAAATCCTTTACATTGTTCTAATGATTAGACCTATAGATCTGATACATGACTTTCTTATCCACCCCCCAGTCTTATTTTTTATATCTTGGCCTCATCATTTCTTTAATAATGTTTCAAACAGTGATTTAGCTATTTCTCAACAGAAACATTGGCTTCAATCTACTTTAACAGTTGTGGATTGGAACTGGTGAAATCGAGCACTTCGATTACCAAATACCTGTGAACTTGCCTCCCTAAGGGAATAAAGAGCAAAACAGGTGACAATTATAAATCCCAAGATGAGTTCCTTAGCTCACTTAAAATTGTGATTATAGGTCAATCTAATGGGGACAGTTCACAATAGAGACGAATACTCCTTTTCCCTCTGCCCTACCTGCCATGGTTTAACCACACTGATGATTTCCTGTGTTTTCAAACACACTAAGTATATTCCTTTCATAAGCCCTTGACTTTTGGAATGCCCCTGCACAGAATGCTCTTTCCCTAAGCTTCCCCAAGACTGGATCCTTGTCACTGCTCTTTCCCTAAGCTTCCCCAAGACTGGATCCTTGTCACCATTCAAATTTCAATGTCCGAATCGCAAATGTAACTTTCTCAGAAAGGCTTCTAGGACATTCCTACCTAGAGTTGTATTTCCTCCCACTTCCAGGCACTTATTTTATCTTGGGTAATTTTATTTATTGCATTTGGCATTATCTGAATTCATTTATATGCTTATATGTTCCCAAACAACTCAAACAAAATGCAAACTTCATAAGGATAGGGACAGCGTTGATCCTACTCAGCACAGCATTACCACATCTAGAATAAAAATTGCTTTCAAATAAATAGTTTTTCAAACTTCCATTGGCTTTACAGTTTGGAATCCTAGGTAGTTTAGTCTACTTCCCACACATAGTTTCTACAAACACCTTTCTTCTGATCCTCATCCAGGGATTAGCAAACTATGGCCCTTGAGCCAAATCTGACCTGCTGCCTGTTTTAATTAATAAAGTTTTACTAGAACTCAGTCTTGCCCTTAGTTTATGTATTGTCAATGACAGCTTTTGTACCACAATGGCAGAATTGAATTGTGACAGAGAATTCAGTTGTTGTGACAGAGACTGTATGGCTCACAAGGCTAAAGTATTAACTACCTGGCCATTTAGAGAAAAAGTTAGTCAATCTCCGTTTAAACGTTTTAGAGTGGATCACCAAGTCTCCAATCTTGAGGGAAATATTCAAAGATGAAGTTTATTCAATACCAATGACTCTTATTTGTGAGATAAATATTTAAGAGCCTCATTATTTTTAGTCAAAGCAACGTTCTCTCCAAATAGAGTGAGTTTTGAAAGTTAACCTACCTCCCAACCATGTAACTTGCAATCAATAGAATTACTCACTGATAGCTCTTGGATCAATAATAATTGAACTATATTAAATTAAGTGGTGATTTGGAAGGAAAGCTAAACCAACACGTAATCATGTAAAAAGGTGATGACACCTTCTTTAACAAACACTTGCTCCCTGCAGGTAATTGTGATGCTTAAACCATCAGTCTGGATACAGAGAGGCCAAGTAAAACCAGTTCTCTGGTACAAGACAGTGTGAGTAGAGAGTGAATGTGTGCCTTCAAAGTTGGTGGCAATAAAATCAGACATAACTAAGTATGTTGTTACATGGAACAAAGTATACTGTAACTACAAGGAAATGGTCTTCCCTGAATACAATTTCTATATGAAATCTAGCTTAGATCCCTGAAGGGATGTTGTCATATTCCCCTGACATTGTTTTGAGTAAGAGCTGGCCATGAGGCTGAGACAGCCAAATAGCTCAGCATGTCAGCTTGCACTGCAGTGCCCCAAATCACAAGGAAGGAGGGGGCAAGCCCAGTCAGTACCGGCTGCTCAGTGGAAACTTACATAAATTATTCTTTCCAGAAAGACATTGAAAAATGGCATGGTCTGGCAGCCCTTAGGAATGGCACTCATTATAGCCACAGCAAGTGTTTCACTTTCACTTATTAACTTGAAACCAATTTACTCTCATTCTGTTCCAAAGATTCTGTGGAATTTGTTGGAAAGAACAGAGCTTTTCCTTTAAAATATTATAATGGGAGCTACTAGTTTTCTCATCGTTCATTCCTTCTGAAGGGGATTCATTGGATTTATCTTTAGATTAGGAAATAACAAATTAGAAACCAGGGTGTGGGATAGCATTGTTCTAATGATGGTGTGAATGGCCAATTATTCCTGGAATGTTCTCCCCCCACCCATTAGTCCAAGGGGTTGCTGCAAAACTGGTACATTAGTGTGATGATGTCCAAATCCTGTTTTCTAGTTCCAGATGATTCACAAGAGAAATTAAATGATAATTCAGACTTTTGAAGACTGAGGTTCAGTACAAATGGACTTGGAGTTTGAGCTACCATTTACAACTGAGCACCAGAGGGAGATAAGATTTGAGAAAGGGAATTAAAAACCTCGTAACATAGACATGTGTGACTACTGATCACACCCATTCAGGAAAAAATGATTATTACCAGCAAAATTATACCAAAGGCTTCAATCCCTTAAATACTGACACTCAAAAATAAACCATATTTCCACTGGCCAGGAAAATTTGATACATTGTTGTATGCAAGGATTTATGGAAAGAATAATTCATAGGATTCATAATTATCCCTGGCCTTGAGGAAAGACATTCAGGAACAATTAGGAATTTACAAAACACAGTATTAAAAGTTTACCAAAATTTAGAACAAGTCAAGATGTCTACAATAGGCACAGTATGTTTTTGTAATTATAAGATGGACAAAACAAAACAAAAAACCTACTTTCTGATAATTGAAGTTCCCTATTTGTAAATTTCAAACAATATCTATTTGCAGAGCCAGTTTCAAAAATATGTAACCAGTACAGATACACAGAGCCCTGTGGGTTTGGGGTTCAATGCTTCGCCATCACTGTCTTAAAATTCCTAAGAATTTTTTGAATTTGTGTTTTATAAGTGAACTTCAATGGGAACTTTGGCTCCCAAGTGGTCTTATCTCCCCAGGACAAGTTCTTGGCCACCTGCTTTTCTACCTCCACCCAGCTACTGCTACTACTTTCTGTCCTCACTTGCAGAGCCATGGGGAGCTGTCCTAGGTGCCTGTGAGGGTCTGCACTCCCCCCATTACTATCCTTATGCTGGAGGGAGCACATTAGAAGCAAATTAAAACAAAACAAAACACCATAACAGGTTGAGAGAGCCTGAAGAAAAAGGAGATGCCCTTTGCCTACTTTTTGAACACGGGGCTCGCATTTGTATGTTGCACCAGGCCCACAAATTACATAATGGTCTTGCCCACTGACTATGATTATTGTAGGGATTACAGGATATAATATACACAACAACTAAAAATATTGCTTGGCCCAAAAGAAATGTTCGTTAAACATCGGCACATATGATTTCATTTCTGTTTTTATTTCTTCTGCATATATTTCAACTGCAGATTACTTGCATCACTAAACTTTACCAGGGACAGCTTAACCCCTCTGAGGTTAAACTAAACCTTTGATCCCTGTGACTTTGGTAGATGAGGACTCTCACTGGTTTTGTATGAGTGTGTGTGTTTTAATTTAAATTCAATTAGCCAACATATAGTAAGAGAACACTCTATGTTAATAATGTGAGCCTACTTGGACCAGGACAGAAAGGCCTGAATTAATTTCACACAAGAGTCTAAATCAGTTTCTACAAAATCCCCCCATGAAAACCCTGGAAGTTACCTTGGGTACACTCCACTTCTTCAAATGCCAATTCCTGTCCTGTCTCCTATAAAATATTTTGCCAGGGCAGCAATTCTCTTTGACAAATCAGAAAGATTAGACAAGTAGCTAGGAGGCCTGGGGAAACTGATGTTTCTATTGTTACAAATGATCAATGAGCAATTCAAGCCAGGAGAGACAAAGCCATAGGATGATGCTGGTTTTTTGGTGCCTGTTTAAATGCTGGGATGGAAATCACATGGTTGGGAGCTAGGTTTCTGTTCAGATATTTTTCTTCTTCATCAAATGATGTTACAGCTATTACTAATAATAATGATGGCTTAGAGAAATCGCTTCAGGACTAAGAGCCATAAGCGTTGCTGAACTCTAGGGAAGAGACTGAGGGTTGCTGGAGGGGAGGCAGGTGGAAGGATGGGGGTAACTGGGTGATGGGCATTAAGGAGGGCATGTAATGGAATGAGCACTGGGTATTATATGCAACTGATGAATTCCTGAACTCTACCTCTGAAATTAATAATACACTATATGTTAATTAATTGAATTTAAATAAAACTAAAATTATTTTTTTTAAATGCTAATGAGTAGCTGAGCAGGTGTAACTGAACCTAAAAGTTCTGTCCTCACCACTATGGAATGTTGCCACTCCTGCTGCTGCTGCTGCTGTTGCTGTGTTTTTTTTTTGTTTTTTTTTTTTTTTTTCTTTTCTGAGTAACCTTCCTTATTCTCTTTAGGTTGTGTTTGGAGCTTACAGAGGCCTATAACAATAGTACAAGAAAGAGTATAGGTTTTTATCCAGGGTAGGTAAGATAACCAACATACACTGACATGTGCAAAGCAATACTCCACAAAGGTAACTTGTGTCTTAAATGTCTCTTTGAACCATTCCCATTTACATAAAAGAAGAATCAGATAGCTCTGAAATCACATTTTCTCATATTAAATGTTAGCTTTCTAAGATAGTAGTTTTTGTAAGGATTTCTAAAAACATATTTTCTCTTTAGGAGTTGGACAAATATCCTTATCATGGTAAGCTATGAACTACTGAGATTTCCCTCTTTGTAAATATGGCATAATTTCCCTCTAAGAAATTGATATTCATCCATTTAGATTTCTCCTGTGGCCCAAAGTTTCAAGTCATTAAGTCTATCATTATTAATTAACTAATAAATGTGCATTAATGCCAACTATATGTGTGCCAATGTTCTAGACAGTGAAGACCCAATGATAAATAGGACATTTTTCCAAACTGTGAAGAGTCCAGAGATCGGTTCAGGAGATAAACATGCAAGCAAATAAAGCAACATGAATGCGATGCATTCTGAAAGATGAGCATTCCAAATACTATGGGAACCTAGAGGTGGAGAAACTTGACAAGCCTGGGGTTAAAGGAAAGTCTTCTCATGAGTGGTGACCTGAGCTGTCATGAAGGAGCTGTCATGAAGGATGGGCAGTAGTTGGCTAGGCAGATTCAGAGAGAAATGGCGTACAGTGCATAATACAAAACATGAACTCAGCATAAGAAATGTAAGAGAGCTCAGGAAATTTGAGTAACCATAATCTGTTTACTAATATGAGAACACTTGAGTATAATGGAAAGAGATCATTAAAAAAAAAGACAGGGAATACCAATATTACCAAAGGAAGGTACACAAAGCACTGGGCACATGGAGGATAATTGAGCAATAATCAGTTATGGCATTATAGCACTATCCTCTTCTTAGCCGTCTCTGTGCCTGTATGATAATTCCTAATTCATCTCCTATGCATCCCTAAATGCCAAGGACCTTTCAATCATAGAATTAAACAGTGCCTTAGAGACTATTATGAACAAGAATGGGACAGGAATATGCCTATAAATCTGACCTCAGGAAACCTGACTCTGGAAAGGTCAAGGTTACAGAAAGATTAATATTAAAGAATATGGGTTTCCTGATGACTAGAGGTGGCATCTTTCATGGGGCCCATCAACACTTGACCTAGGGAGGGAGAGTGCATTCATTTGAGCATCAGTATTGCAGCATCTAAGCAGAAGAGGCACCATGGGACATAGTGAACAGCCATGGCTTTAGGACCAAAGAGCCTGAATCTGAAGCTGGGCAAAGCATTTTGCATAATTAAGGCTCATTTCTAAAATGAAGATAACACCTCCTTTATAAGACTGGAATGAAGATTAAACAAGATTATGCAAGCAAACTGCTCATCCCAGTGCCTGGCATGTAGAAAATACTCAATCTCTGCTATTATTTTTTTACTGTAACTAGTAACCATCTGGGAAGTTGATGCACTTTCTGTAACAAGAGCAAGGATTTTTAAAATTTTATTGCATATGTCCTCATTATGGACTTGGCATCCATTTCTGCTGTGGCAGAGCTAAAAGGTTCAGAGAAGACTTGGAGGGGAAAAGAATGGAGTAGTGTCTTCACTTAGCATTCAATTTTCATGTCTTTGAGATATTAGTCATTAGATCCTAATGATCCTCCACTCTTCTGTTTTTTACGAGCTGTGTAGGGATATGGATAAACTCAGCCACAGACAGGCACATTACATTGTATCAGGGTGATACAATATCTAGCTTTCCTATTTCTGACAATTGGTAAGCTTTGTGTTAAATTGGTTCCTTTATAAAAAGGGTTTTCTTGTAAATAACAATCAGTGAATCCAACAGTTAAATTAAACATCCCAACTATTGACAGAAAATATGGTGTGAGTTTAATTTCAAACATCATTTCTTCTCACAAGGCAATGGCCATCCTCCTCTGGCCATCCCTTAGCCCAATGGCTTCATCATATCTCTTCATCCTCCCCTGTGAGATGAGAAAAATACAGAATTTTTCCACCATAAGTAACATTACCCTTCCACTGCTCCATAAGGGATACTTGTATGCCCTTTTTTTTTTCATCTTTGCCTATCCTGCACACATTTGTTGTTGCCATCTGCTGCTTTGCTCCTTTCATGCCTTCTGTCCCTGCTGCTCTCACCATTCCATTCCTGCGGGCATTCTCATTTTGGTCAGCAGGATTGATCCTTTCCCTCAGGTTCTGGGGAGGGCAGGAAGGAAAAAGTCTTCCTGACTGACCATCACAGGAAAACCACTCACAGGAAATAGAGGGGTCTTCTTCCCTCCTCCCTTTAGTGTTTCCAATTTCTTCCTTTTTATTACCTCTGGAACAGAGGAGTAGCCCTCTGTTTATGCTATAGATTTTAACCTACCCACACTTGTGGATTATACCAATTTTATTTCTGTCATCTCCTAGGTTCAAAACTAAATTTCATTCTGTTCATGTTGCTGTTCATCCCTCATTTAAGTTTAGGTCATAATGTTCTTTCTAATTGGTGACTTTACAGTGGTGCCTCCTTGCTATCTTTTTTCCTTTTACTGATTCTGAAAAAAAAAAAAAAAACACAACAACTTCTGTGGTATCATTATAAGGTAGCTTGACATAGGTGACAAAGAGATCTCATTTGATTAAGAATCAGAAAATTAGATTTATAAAAACTCAGTCCCGCTACTAATCACTCTGAGACCTTATACAATACGTTTGGATTCTATAAGCCTTGATTTCCTCATTAGTAATATGATGCTAATAAAAAATGTGCTCCAGCAGGCCTCTTGGGAAGATCCTGAGCTCTTAACCATTCAAGAGTTTGCTTCTGGAGACACGATCTCTGATGCATTTTGTCTCTCTTCTGGAACACACAGGTCTTTTAACATTGTTCCACTGCAATGTAACTTCAGCTATTCAGGAAGATGGGCATTTAGATCATTATAACCTCCTGCTTTTACCCCTAGATATATTCTCTTGCTTCCCACTCCTTAATGAGGCCCCTTCCAAGAGCCATTGTGAACACTGCTTCTGACAAAGTGCTAGCACAAAGCTTTGATGATAACTGTAATCCTTTTGTGTTCAATTATTATATAATCAGATTTACTCTGAAACAATTTTATTTTTAGAAGGAAAAAATACATATCCTTTAAGATTCATTTCCCTAACTTCCAATAAACTCTAAGTTTAAAAGCTTTGTGATTTTAGTCACTTAGTCAACAGAACAGCCAGAAAACTACTGTTTCTTTTAAAAGCAACAACCCTGGTCTCTAAGTTTTCTTCCCAAAATTGATGCTAAAATTGAGAAAACCTGTGTTTGTTGAGATGCTCTGAATCAGTAGGGAGACTTACACTTTGTGGCTAATTATTCTGGAAACAATTCAAATTAAATATTCTCCTCCATAACATATAAGCGAAGCCTGCTGTAATACATAACATATCTGCACACACACACACACACACGTGCACACACATTTACGTATTCTTGGGCCCAATGGGAAGTATATTCATTGATGTATTTATCTTATCACCAAACAGGAATAGAGGATTTGGTTGATAGTGTTAGCATATCCTATAGCTCACTGATAAAGTGGTCCTTCCTAATTTTCAAAATACGAATTGTACCTAACACTAATACTTAATGAACTTGTCACCTTACAAATATTACTGTGGCAATTACACAAATAAAATGAATCAGAGTACAAGAAGAAATCTTCAAAAAAGTAGAAGGAAAAACAGAAATACCATTTTTACTCAAAAGTTCAGTGCCCGAAATATAGTTGTTAAAAGGAGAGCAGAAACACACCTTGCTTGGCTCCAAGTAGGTGGTCAGATGATAGAGGGTAAGCCAAAACAGAAAAAAGAGAGATCACGAAAAAGACTTAGCTAAGTAGATCAATGTTCAGGACCTCAACACAAGGAAAACACATATACAGTTGACCCTCAAAAAAATTTGTTTGAATGCTGCAGATCCACTTATATGCAGATTTTTAACAGGGTACTTCTGTAAATGTATTTTCTCTTCCTTATGATTTTCTTAATTTTCTTTACTCTAGTTTAAAAGTACAGTATATAATACATATAACATGAAAATGTATTAATCTACTGTTTATGTTATCAGTAATCTTCTGATCAACTTTAGTCTCTTTGAGTAATGTTCTGGGGGAGTCAAAGGTTATACGTGGATTTTCCATGGCAAGGAGGTCAGTGCTCCTACCCCTCACATTGTTCAAGGGTCAAAAGTATTATGAAAAAAAAAAAAAAGAAACTATTATGTTGAATTGAATATTGAAATGAACCATCCCTGAACAAAATCTATGAGAAACTCATCTGGATTTTAGAGATGTAGATCTTCCTCAACTTTCAATGAGGTTAATGACGCAATAAATCCATCATAAGTTGGAAATATCACAAATTGAAAGTGCATTTAATACATTTAACTTACCAAAATCACAGGTTAGCCTAGCCTACCTTAAACATGCTCTGAAAATTGGCTTACAGTTGGGCAAAATCATCTAACACAAAGGCTATTTTATAATATGGTGTTGAAAATCTCATATAGTTTATTGAATACTAAAATGAAAGTGAAACAGAACCCTCATTGTCAAATGGCTGACTGGGAGCTACAGCTCACTGCCACAGCCCAGCATCATGGACTTATCCTTATCCTAGGAGATGATCAAAATTCAAAATATGGTTTCTATTGAATGTACATCATTTTAACACCATTTTAAAGTAAAAAAAAAAAACGGAGGTTGAGCCATTATAATTTGGGGGCCATCTGTACATGCACCTGAATTCAAATTTCTATAAGAGAAAGAGAGAAGGAGAAGGAGGAGAAGGAGAAGAAGAAGGAGAAGAAGAAAGAAGAAGGAGAAGAAGGAGAAGAAGGAGAAGAAAGAAGAAGAAGAAGAAGAAGAAGAAGAAGAAGAAGAAGAAGAAGAAGAAGAAGAAGAAGAAGAAGAAGAAGAAAGAAGAAGAGGAGGAGGAGGAGGAGGAAGAGAGGAAGAGGAGAGGAAGAGGAAAAGGAGGAGGAGGAAGATCATCTCAGTCTTCTAAATTCCCTTTGCACTTTCCTTATATATCCATAGTATAAACTCCTAAAACTAACATCAACACCTGGAATCTAGTTAACTCTCAATAAGTGTTTTTGGAATAAGTGAATGAAGAACAAGGAAGAGTGACAACATATAATATTTGCTAATATGCATTCATCTTCTTTCATTAAATTTTCTGGATTTCAACCAAAACCTGGTCAAATGAGACTTCATGAAAATCTTCATTTTGTCTCTTACTTTACAGGGAAAGTAATATATATTCTTTAAGATTTTAGAGATAAGAGAACAAAATCATTCTTGGTTAATTTTCTTCCTTTTAGAATGACAAAAGTCACAGTTTACAATTGTCAGCTTGTAGTTCTTATGTTGATTACTAAGAGTATTTGTAATAATAAATTACGGTAGAGGGAGAGGCAAATTTCATTACCTCGTTGATTTAATTATTTGTTGAGAATATACTATATCCATGATAGCTTCATGTCATGAAAATAAAACAGTGGTCAACATCAGCATAAAAATTTTAGGCTATGCTGACATAAGATGCCACTGATTAAACACAATTAAGACCAGTGGCTTGAACTGTAATTAGAGAACACATCTGGGAGTCTACATTACCTCTTTGGCCTTGGTTCACAATAGATCATTCATTCCTAGGTTGGCAAGGTGTTTGCCTATTTTTAAGATGTTTAGAGAAAGTTTACTCCTTTATTTAGCAACCTTTCCTAGAAATCAGTAATTCTATGAACTTTGTTTATATCTATATACTTTGTGAGGTCTTGTGTTTTCAACATAGTCTGTTTTACCCTCTGCAACTTCCTCTGCTTCTTCCTTTGATGAAACAAAATACACAGTCCTTTGGAAGCCACTTACTTATAATTTAATGTGTCACTCTGACTTCGCATCTACTCTTTAACTGGGCACTTGATCTCAATCCCTTTACCTCTTCTAAAATCCAGATGAATAGTTGCTGAAGTACCTCCTGAGTGGATTTTTCTACATCAGGAGCTCACTGTACATAAGAAAAGCAGACCAAAAGGTGATATATTTGTATTCTAGAGCTCAGGGACCATTTTGAGATCAGAGAAAAAGTGGCCTTAGGCTTTAGCCACTGAAGATGTTTCTTCGGCTAGTGTTTCATTTAATCTGTTCTCAAAGGACATTCCCAGAAGTTGGTGGTGGGTGGTACTGTAGTTCTAACTGCTTAAAGGTCATTAGTTTTCTATTAATGGGCATCACATATAGATCTGATAAACACTGAGCCACTAGCCTTTGTATGGAATGTGCATGATTTTAATCACCCAAAGCCCCAAGTATGAATCTTTAACATATTGGCTCATCATACTATGCTTCAATAAACTAGTTGAAACCAAAATACAAGACCTCCAAAAAGAAGATGACTCTTAAGCCAGAAATATATACCCTTGCTGAAAAAACTCTTATTGCTCTGACTCGATTTTATTTTGGTTCCTCTTTAGAGTATATGAAATTGATATTAGAAGATATTAAAGCCACAAATATTATGATATCATCTAGCCAGATCTGTGCATTTTGCAGATATTTTAACTTTAGACCACTATTAAGTGCTTATTAAAATTATATCAAGATTCCAAAAGCAAACACAGAACTCATGAAGTTACAGTATTTTCATTAGTTTTGGGTTAACATCAAGTTTTTATTTATCAAAATGCACCAAGAGGTAAAAAAAATCCCAATATGACCCCATGATGGTCTCATTCATAGTCTTATTAATAATATTACTGGTGCGAATCCAATGCAACTCTGATGGCCTTGAAAAGCATTACTACCTGAGTAATTGATTGGAGAAAGTAGAATGCTTATTTTATAGGCACCTATTAAGTTACTTATAATTTTGTTATGGTTTTGGAAATATACAGCTATCCATTCTTGAACAAGTATAGTTCTCAAAAGATCATCCTTTCTGTTGAAATACTATGACAGTATTCATCATCATCATCATCATCATCTTCATCATAATCATCATCATCACCACACATAAAGCACATACTGTGTTCTAGGTTCTGTTCTCACTCAAACAGATAGATACTGTCATCGTGCCCATTTTAAAATAGAGAAAACCTAGAAATAAAATAAATAAAATAAATTGTTCACAGACCCATAGATCATTAGTGGTGAAGATGAGGATTAAACCCAAGCTATTTGGTATGAGTCCTCCTTGCTCTTGGTAATTGCACTAAAGTGCCTCTTTGCTGGGAATCTAACATAGACAAGAAGGAAAACACACAAAATTACTATAACATATTGCCACCTTTCTGTAATACACATGCCTACTAGAAAACAAAAACAAGATTAACATGGTAAATGCTGCTATAGTAGATTTCTATTTAAGATTTCTAGAAATCCACACCAAAGTTTTGAGTAAAAATGGTATCTATGTATACTTGAAGAAGTAAAAGGATAGAAGAAAAAGGGTGACAATGGCTCTCCCTGGAATATGTGATGGCAACATTTTGAAGAGTATTTTGACAACACAAATAAAAAGTTTGATAATATGGTATGGCAAGTGTAAAGAGAAACAAACATTCACATATTACTGGTAGGAATGTAAATCTGTACAACTTCTTTGAATACAACTGGACAATATCAGTTTTTGTCATGTCATCTGCTGACCTAGTTAATTCCACTTTTAGGGGTTTATCAGATAGATATCCCTGTATATGCTTGCAAAGACTAATAAACAAAAACATACATTTTCTTAGTTTTAGCAGTACTAAAAAGCTGAAAAAAATCTAAATGTGTATCAGTAGCGTGTTGATTTAATCAATAATGATATCTCCATAATACGCAATATTATGTGACCATTAAAAAAATAAAGGAGACCTTAATATTCTTACATGAAATAGCCCCTAAAACATTTTAAGTGAAAGGGGAAAAATTCAAAAGAATGTGCTAACATTGTGTTAAGAAGGACAAGGAAGGAAAAGAGGGGTAGAATATGGTTATAACTGTGTGTTGTATACTCATGGATTATCTCTGAGAGAATATACAAAAGAATTTTGGTTGTCTCTGAAAAAGAAAATTTGGATTCTAGAAAGGAATAAGAGTGAGAATTTTTACTTTTCCTTTGTTCCATGTACAATTTTTTACTATTTAAAAATAAAACCATCTTAATTAGTATGTATTAAGAAGAGTTTAATATTAAATGTTTAGGAAGCATCTTACTATTATACTCAAATCTGGCTATTATTGATACTATTAATAAACTTTTGCTTAAAGTGTTTTATGTTATAAAAATATAAAACATTCCAAAGAGAAACAAAATTATATATTATTTTTTAAAAAATCAGATTTTGAGGAAGGTAGAGCATAATCATTTAGTATGGTAATAGAAACTCTCAGGTGTGATGTTGACAGTTTGATACACAATACATTATTATATAGAAGATTCTGCTTTGTGATTTTTCATCTCCAGTAAAACTCTAAGTAATATGGTCAGGCAAATGACTGACAGCCATGGTTATCCAAATCTTGAAACAAATACCAAAGAGGATTCCAGAATTTCCTTCCCAGAAGATTTTTAATAGTGAAGAAGTCAGTCTTCCTGGTTGACCTGAGGTATGTGTTTCTGAGTTAAAAGGATGAGCTAAACAATTCAGCTCTGGGATTTCCAGATAAACTAGGCCTAAAGATGAAATAACATAGTCTGGTAACACAGAGAAGGAAGAAAGAAAAAAGAGAAGCAAAAATCTCCAAAATCCTAGTGTAATAAACTACATTTCATGAAGCTGTGCCTAAATTAAGCAAGAAACACCCACACACTGTTGACTTGGCCAAAACACTGGAAATCGAGTCTCCTTAAAAACAGACTAAGGCATAGAATCTAACCCAAAGGCAAAAGCCAAGTGCTAAGCAAGCAGGTGGAAGAGAAGGAATATTTAGTAAATACTAGTAGCCTTCAGAGGTATGACTTGGAGGTATCATATCCTTATGATGTTATTTTAATATAGCTCTTATATAATTGTATGCTTCTATGAGGATTCAAAGATAACAGTCTATGGAAATTGACAAGATTACCAAAGCTGTTCTCTAACACAAGTGAGTACAGGGTGACATTTGAGTGTTTGTATATTTTTGTATGGCACTCTATTTCTTTTCTCCTTTATATCTAACAAGAAAAAAAATGAATCTTGTTACAGATACATTAAGACTTGAACTTCATAGGAGTTGGTGGGGGAGAAGGGGTCCTTCATCTGTCTAAATAATCGGGCATGTGCACAAATTCACAATTTCTGTATGATAAATACACTTCTTTTTAGAAAGATTGAGAAAAAAAATGACCATACACAGAGGAATTAGCCTTTCAGAGAAGGGAAGGGCTGAAAAACAAAAGCATGATATTGACATTTATTTTTATGTGTTTGTTATATTCATACATGTCATATTCATAAGTCATGAATATGACTATATGACTATACTATATTCATTCAAGCTATGCTGCACACAGTTTGAAAGGAAGAGAATAAAGGAGGGGCTAGGAAATTGTAGGGCAAAGTCATAATCAGACAAGGTGAAAAACAACAAACCTTTTTCCATACTTTGATTTGAGCAAACATCCATGAGACCAATAAGAAGTCCATACCTGTTTTCAGAACCACATACCTCTTAGGGTACTGCCAGCCTCATGGAACTGGAACCATGGGAACAGGTGATTTCCTCCAGAAATTCCCCAGAAAGTAGCCCTGTTTTCTTTAGCAGTGCTCCAGGCCACCCTGTAGTTCAATCACCATGATGACTGCCAACTCTGTTGATCTTTTGCAATTTAAAAGTAAGTTCTAAACTGGAAATTCCTGATTATATATATATTTTTAATATTCCTGCCAAATGAACCAAATCCAGCAATGTCTCAATTTCAACCAAAGGCCTCGATTTGTACACTCTGTAATATATGGCTGGTGATAGAAGCCAGAGAAGAATTTCTATGTGGTAGTCTTGGAGAATTTGGACAATAGGTGTAGCAAGATTTAGACTGAATAATCATAAGTACATCATTGATATTATGGGGAAAGACAAAGAATTGGAAAAGAGAAAGACAAAGAGGAAGGAAAGCAGTGAAGCTGATTTTAAAAAGAAAAAAAAAATGTTTCCTCCTCTTGGAAACCCTCAGCATGGAGCTAGGCCAAAGTCATTGATGAAAGGACCAGCCAACAGAGTCCAAAAGAAGAGACTTGTATCTCAAGATCACTGTCCTCTGTCATGGCCAGTTGCTTTCTCCTCACATTGGAAGATCATCCTTCTTTTTCATGCTCTTATCCCATTCCAAAGAGTGTGACACAAACTGTTGGAAACAGCCATTTCCCCAAACATTTTGCAGCAGATGAAGATGAAAAACATAGATGATGTCATTTTGTATTTTACCTGACTTTACGGGCATTCTAAAAAAGGATTCCTGGAAAAGTTCATGAACTTAAATTCAAACATGGTTAAAGCTCAATTAGGTATGTCCCTCCAAAGGAAAAAAGCATCTCTGTTCTAAAATGTGAGCAGTAACACCTTCCAACTTCTATTGAAATGACATCTGGAGACAAGGCTGAGATGTAAGTGGAAAAGCCCTCCCTCCTAAACTCAGGGTACAAATCAATCCATCAAAAAAAACTGGGTAAGAGTAAGGATCTACACACCTATTACAGAAACAACTTGAGATGTTATAAAAGACTAAACTGAACATTGACATCTAGTCCACAAGGAAAGAGGTTGAGAAATTCTGATTACCTGTACCTGTTTCAGTTGCATAGCGTTCTTGAACTTTCCCACCCAAGTGCCAGTAATGCCAGGGATGGAAAAGACAAGATACATAATAAAAATGATATGTCTTTGAATTCTTAGTCTTCCTTAAAACTGAAGATACATAAACTAAATAAGATTCACACTTATTTGCATTCTTCTGCATAATATATCGCTTTGGTCTCAATTCAAGTTTTTACTCCAAATCAACAATTAAAATTGACTTCAAGAAAATGTGTCACTTTCACTTTGTGACCCTACATTCCCCTGGGTACACATCTATTTACCACAGCACTAAAGATCTTAGATTAAAGGACTCAGGGTTTGTTTTGTTTTGTTTTGTGTCTTTTCAACCACTGTTTAATTAGTGGGCACTATGTATTCCTTCTCTGATGTTCTTGCCAAAATTAACTTCCTTAGTATGTTAAAGGTTTATCTTAAGATTTCAAAACTGATTTCCAAAATCCAATCTTGGCTCTTTACCTAAATATTGAACAAAAACTAGTTATACTCTTTCTGTACTGTGATCAAAGTAGGGAACGCATCTTTGCTGACATATTTCCTCTCAATGAGGAAATGGCCCTGGTGGCTCTGAATAGAAAATCTTTGATCAGGTTTAGAAAACCTGCTGGCATCTATATCCTGGAGAAGAGGCACTGTCCTCCTAGAAGAAAGAATTCTGGAACTTGTCTAATGATGACTTTTCATGGCTGATCAGATGAAATATGTGAAATTAATTGTGAGATAAAGTGTGGCTTGAGCACAAAAAGTAAGTCCTGATATCCCAATCAAATAATTCCTTCAGTTCTCTATTCTGCAAATAAATATCCAAGCCAGAAGATGCTAGATTCAACTTTGAATGAGATTTTTCCACCTTCATGCTTTTCATAGGTATACTGCACTATTTTTTAAGAAACCAAACACAAATGACTACATATTATATGATTCCATTTATATGAAAAGTCCAGAAAAGGAAGAGTTATAGGAATAAAAGCAAAAAGGTAGTTGTCTAGGGCTAAGGGTGAGAGCGAGGATTAACTACAAATGGACCTGAGGAAAATTTGGAGGCTGGGGGTGATGGAAATGCTTTAAAATGTGATTGTGGTGGTGTTTGGACAACTCTATAAATTTAATAAAAATCACTGAATTGTAGGCTTACAGTGGATGAATTTTGTGATATGGAAATTATATCTCAGTTAAGCTGCTTGGGGGATCCCTGGGTGGCTCAGCAGTTTAACGCCTGCCTTTGGCCCAGGGCGTGATCCTGGAGTCTTGGGATTGAGTCCCACATTAGGCTCCCTGGAGCCTGCTCTTCTCTCTCTCTCTCTCTCATAAATAAAATCTTAAAAAAGAAAAAAAGCTGCTTGAAGAAAGAGAAAACACCAGTCTTTAGAAAAAAGAGATGTTTCAATTAGGCTTCTAATGATCTAACTATCATGAGAGATTTCTGGCTAATTAGAAATGTTTAAACACAGCAAAATAGGACATTGCTTAAATTAACTAAAAATGACGCCAAGACAAGCATAAAGCACTCTGCTTTAGGCAGTGGTTGTTTATACTGATTTTTTACATTTCTTTTCTTTTGTTAATTTACATAAAACATTTGCCCCCCAAAAAAGTGGACTCGGGCTTTATTAGTTTGTCATCATCTCCCAAGAAAGAAAGTTAAGCTAGTAGCACCTGTAAAATATGATGGAATAAACAAGTAAATGAAATATAAAAGTAGGATTATTTCCTTTTCTGAATTTGTTCCTACCAAAAGCCAAAAGGCCTTAATGAGGAAAGAAGTAAAAAAGAGAAGATAATACTGAAAATCATGTGTGTTAGATGCTCAGTAAATCGAATTCTATCTTCCTGGATCCACAGGGGGAACATATTGCCCAGCTTCCTTTGCGTTTTGGATGGAGTCATGTCTGACAAAATCTGGGCAGAAGTGATGCACTGTGCCATCACTTCCAGGCAAGGGAACAAAAACACACTGCATTATATCCAAGCTCTTTTTCTCTTCTCTATGGATATGGATAGAAGTGAGGAAGGGTGGTGGACCCAGATCATGAAAGAGTCCTAGATGCCTGAATTACCTCCTTGAAGAAAGCTGGCATTGGCACTGAATTTTGCCTGAAGGAGAAATAAACCTGTTTTCTGTCAAGCTGTTGAAATGTTGCGATTGTTTGTTAGAGCTAATTACCCTAATTACCCTAGTTATTTAATTATCTTAACTGATGTAAGATGCTATAAGACTCAAAGTATATTTCTTCCTTCCTTCCTTTTATCAATGAGACCTATTCTTTCCCTCCTGCCCATTCTTCCTCTCTCCCCCTGTTTTCTGACCTCATGACTCCAGTTACTACTTATTTCTGAGGCAGAGGAAGAAACACATGAGTACTATTCAGCCTGCACTTCATTAACACCCCTCTTCAAGAGCCAGAATATTTGAATGGAATAAAGTAAAAATAATAGGCTTCAATTTTTCATTCAGCAGAGCCAGAATGTGTCTCAAGTCTTTGGTTAAAATGTTGCATGATCACCAAGAACAATGCCTTGCTCACCCTCTGAGAAAAAAAAAAAAAAAACCCTACAGTGATAAATGCTGGGAAAGAAATGTCAGAGTTGGCAGCCACCTTCTGGGTCATGAACTTTGCTTTTATTTTCTGAAGCTTTTGGTAGTGGAGAAGTGCATTCTGGTTGCTCTAATGCTTTTTGTCCACCCCTGAGGATTATTTCCCCAAAACAACAAATTACCATTTCAATTCATTTCAAGTTGTTTCCTTATCCAGGTGCCCTTTCCTCCTTTTCTGCATAAAGAGCAAATGGAAGGAAAGAAGAGAGGACCCACCCCGGTTCAGAAACCACACCCTGGGCCACACTCAGCCCGTTACCCTCACCCCAGCCCTTCATCTTGTCAACCCCGATTCCCCCCAACTCCATAATCAGAACAAAAAATAATTCAAACAAAAAACAGCTCATAAAACAGTAAACAAAATAAAGTCAGTTTTTCTTTTCTTTTTTTTTAAGAACAAAATGAAACTTGAGGGAAAACTTACTGGAGTTACAGTTTATCCTGATACAGTCTAGATGGGGAAAAATAAATGAAAGATGAAATTGCATCCTTCAAGGTAACAGCTGCAGACATCCAAAAACAATCAGTCCACCCTTCCGGGGACAGACACACGCAAGAAATGTGGCCATTTTATATATATACAGTATGTACAAGTTTAAGGGTGGGTGTATATGTACAGTATATTATTTAGTAAAGTTGGATACATATATATATACACACACACACATATATATATACACATATGTATAGAGATATATACTGGTATACATATATATCCACAATAGACACCGAGTATGCTGCTCCTTTTTTTTTTTTTTCCAAAAACCTACTCATTTATATAAAGCATTTCAATCCTGAACTTTGAAATGTTAATTTTGTTCAACTTGGAAAATTATGCAAAAATTTCACCACCAGATGCAGGTTATATTCTATTTCCCCCAATGATTTTCTTAAAATTTGTCTTTAAAAGTAGCATCAACACAATTTTGCATTAGTATTCCAAAGATATATTACCAATCTGACACATTGTTTATTTTTTTAAAGAAGTCTGTCCATGAAGTTTCTCAGTGTAGTATTTAACCCTTTCTCTTTTTCTAAAAACAAACTCCCTCCACCCTCTTTACTTGGGCCCCAGATGCTACAGAAATTTGCGTAGGCAGACTTGCCAGTATCCCTAGAGATAAGGAAAGGAAAGGGTTAATACCACCTGGTCATTTCCTGTCATAAAATGGCCACTTGCAAACAGCTAACCGCACAAACACCCATCCCAGATTTTAGAGAGGTGGGGTTGGGTGTAGGGTAAAAGGAGCTGCATGATATTATCACAATTGACTGGGTTCTCTGCTATTGTTTCAAAGGCTCCTAGACCAACCCACTCATGAAGCCGATCTCCGTCTTCCTGCCTGAATGCTCAGACTAAATCAAGTGCCTACAGCATTCCAGGAGAAGGCGAGACAGGTATATGGGGAGGAGGTCTCAGGTACCTTTGATATCCTACCTATTTCACTCGGTAATTCTGCATTTAAAGGGAAGAAAATTCTTTGTTTTTATATTTTTTAATGGGAAAAAGAGGGGGAAAGGGTGGCTAATTTTCCAGCGCTGGTAATCACACAGGATATCCAATGCCAGAGATCTGAGTTTCTATCCTTTATTAATATCTGTTTAGAGTCATGGACACCCAGCACAAAAGGTCTAGAGTAGAGTAAATGATTACTAGTAGGGGATTAGATAGAACGGTTAAAAAAGGTCTCAGATTAGTTGTTAACAAAGTTGTCCAGTTGAAGTTAAATTTGATTTATCATGGTGGGAATTCCAAAAAGAATTTGTTTAAAGCTGGATACTAACACGTAGGCGTAAGACAAGAAAAGGAAAAAAAAGTCACAGGAAAAAATACAGTTAGAAACTGAGCTCCTCTGCCTAAAGCAGACCCAAAAGTTTTGGAGGACTCGTCAAGGATAATGCCACCATTTGAATCTCCCAAAGTAAACCATTTTAAGTTACCAGGTGAAAGAGGAAACAGTGGCAAAAGACAGGGCAGAATGAAACTATGGAAATCCAGATAGGAGAAATATAGAACACCCAAGCATTCTGAGGAAGGAGGCAGGACGCTTATTTGTTCCCCAGAAGAACATCTCTTGAGAAAAATCTGGGTTTGGTTTCGTGCGGTTAGGTTTGTCATGTGTCGTCAACCGCAACAGAAAAGTGGGAGCAAACAGCCCTGGAGCAACTGGTACGATCACCAAACAGAAGAGGCCATGCCCCTGGTGAGGACTGGGAACGGGGAGGGCAAGTAGGGAGGAAGGGGTGGGGCTTCAGCTACTGGTTGCACCTACCATCAGCCAAAGCTGGAGAAATACCCCTTCCTGATGTATTATGAAGACATGGGAAACAGGTGTGCTGGCATGCTTACGAGAGAAGGGAGGAGGGAGAGGGGGCCGAAAGCCCCAAACCTGAGAACTATAAACAAGAAGTGGCTGTCTTCCTTCGTTTCTATGCTGTTAAGGATCTTATTTTTAGACAAGGACCTGGTCTAGGGGGAAGTGCTGGGTTCACTCAAATGGTTCCATGAACTGAATGGTGTCTCTAAACCAGTGTGAGGAATTAGAGCTTTCCAGACGGTAGACAACTGGTTAAGTCGAGAAATGAGAAATTATTTTGATACTTTACCTGAGGAATAAGTGGTTCGAGAAAAAAATTATCTACCCAGTGCCTTGTTCATAGGCTCTGGGAGGGTAGTCTTGATAGGGAGGAGGTATTTTTTGATGAAAAGCGAATCTGGGGAATTGGCTGGGAAAGCTTCCTTTAGATCTATCTTGAGTGGCAGCCAAAGTTCTATCTCTGCCGTAGCCTTGGCAAGGTATCTGAGTCTGTATATGTGTTGTTCATTCTGTTTAAATTACGGTTGTTTTGGTTTAATTTTAGTAAATGGGAGATTATTATTTTGTAGGTTAATAAGCTTTGGGTTGAAAGCATGGAGGAGGTGAATGTGTCTAGGAGTTGTGTATCTTCAACATGTTACTGTAAACAGTCGTCAGCAAGTCCATATTGCCAGAGATGGAACATCTGGAGAATTTGAATACAATTAAACAAACTGCTTGACACTCCCTATAAGTATCCATCATTGAAGAAGGCTTGCTGGCATCCTGCTGAGGATTTGAAAGGGTCATGAATGAGATGCCAATATTGACTGACTTTTCAGCTCTATGGCTCAATTCAAACCAGGCACTAAGGAAAAAAGATTCCTTCTGTGCATGTTTAAAAGGTAACCATCATGAAAGCAGTTAGAAGTCATCAAGACTGCCACATCATTGATCCACAGTATTGACCTGTGGAAATAACAGATGACCCACTTTGATCTAGCATTTTAGAAACCTGGGTTCCAGTCTCAGCTCCACTATCAACTTTTCATGTTAGCTTTGTAAAGTCAAACACTTTTTTCTGTGTCTCACATCTGTAAAAGAAAACATAAAAGCACTTCCTTGGTTTATCTCAAAAAATTAGTGGCTGACTGAAATAAAGTTTTAAAATATAATAATATTATTATTACATGCTATAATTGTAAGGAATAAAAATATGATTGATCAATAGCCAATCTATCAATTTTCAAAAATGGGCTGTGCATTGTAGGACCTTTCTCATGCCTGCTGTTATCACCTCTAGCTATCTTTAGAGAGTAAGGTCCGTGGGAAACCCTAATCTCCTTGACATTTAGGAGATAGATGCATTATATCAGAGAAATATATACTAGGCTTTATATAAGCTTATATGTGTGACTAATTTGAAATAAACTGTAATATCATTTGTGCATATGTTAGAAAAGACACACAACTGAAATGGTGAACAAAATAATCATCTGAAGTTAGTTCTTATAGAATAAATATGAATGCAAACCCTGCTTAGAGACGTTTTCTTCTATAACCAAGAAAAGGTAAATATGAACTCATAATAAGGAGAAAACATTCTCCAAGGGGTATATTTTGGGGAGGGAAGGGAAAGAGAACCTTTAAACAAAGCATGACTGTAAAGAGTTTTGTATATATAAGCACAGGGAATTTCAGTTTTGTTATCCATGTTAGGTTTGAAAGAAAGGTAAATAAATTCAAACCAGTCATTCTGGTGAACCATACTCTTCAGGAGAAAAAAAGAAGTCACTGTTGCTTCTGAAAAGCACAGTGCTCTCCAACTCTCTTTTACCTAAGATATCTCAACCTCGGAGGAGACAGACTGAGTGTATGCTAAAAGGAGTCAAAAGGCAAAAGCAGTCTTTTAAAGAGGCACTTCTCTCATACTTGGGGCAGAGTTTAATATAGAAAAATAATGTTTCTAGGAATACACATGGCAACTCTGATTAACTGCCTCTGTGTGTGTGTATGCACATGTGCGTAAGAGAGAGAATCTCTCCATCTCCTTCCTCATCCCTTTTTACCTTTCCCCCACCTGTATTTATTCTAAGATATTAGGTCTACCACAATTGGCTTTCTCATTTTACAAAACAATGTCTAAGAAGGAAAGTATATTTTCTGTTTAAAGATAGTATATATTTTCCCGGTATCCCATGGGGCTAATCATCTATCTATCTATCTATATATATATATATGGTTCTCTCTTACTTTGAAATAGATGCAGAGTTAAAAATTGTCTTCATCTTTTTCTGTGAACTATTTAGGATGTTATATTTGTTTTTATGTTTATTTGGGTTTTTAAATTTTTTTTAAAAAATTTCTTCTGCTATTTTTCAGAGAAGAAAACAATCAGCTACGGGTTGTTGGTTTTAGATCATATACACTCTTTTGTTGGTTTGTTGGAGGTGGGGAGGATGGTGTAAGGAAGGGAAGGTGGGAGGGACAGGGGTATGCCAGCCCCTGCAGGCTGCTCAGTACACTCTGTTCTCAAGGCTGTTTGCTATGCGGGCCGCAGGCTTTGGGCCTTTGAAGGGTTGAATACCATCTTTTGATTTACCATGGCTGATGGTGGGGAGGACTGAAAACTCAAGAACACAAAGATCAGCAAAAAGAAAAACAAAACCCAAAATAACCAAACACACACATACACAAACCAAAGAAAAAACAACAGACACAGTGACGATAGAAATCAAATGAGGTTGGAAAAGATAAAGGGCATAGTGTTGTAAAAGCTGCAAATTGGAAGAAAAAAAAGACAAGTAAAGCCACTGCTCAAAACAGTCCTCTGTGTCCTAGAGATTTTTAGGATTGTAGTGTAGGCATTTTCCAAGTGTGACCAGTTGACCTGACAGCAGGAAAGACTGGTATGGATTCCAAACTCCACCTTCCCAGTAGGCCATCTAAGGTTTTATATGGTCTTGTATCAGGTACATTTGTCTGTCATGTCTTCCCCACACCTCTAACAAGCCATTCCCCTGGAGTCTTTATAAAGGAGCTCTATATCTGAACATATGCTATATACCCAAACAAACCCATGGTTTAGAAAGCTTGGACTCAGCCATACCACTCATCCTATTGACAGAGGGCACTGACTTTCTACTGAGTAAAAATGAAATTGGTTTCTTTCCTTCCAGAAATCAAGAGGTTCCCATACTCCATAGAAGAGCAATCAGAATCCGGTCAAGAAGGTCAGTAGCAGGGGTGAATGTGAGGCTGTCAGGAGGGGAGTTTCCAGAGTATCTATTACAGGTAATTACAGTGGAAGAACAAATCCTCCCCCAATAAAGCTGCAAATTTGAGATTGTCATAATTTTTCAACACTAAGGAAAAATTCATATGTATTACATGAGGGGGACAGAGGAATTGGTGACTAACAGTGTAGCATAACAATCTTGATAAAAGCTGCTAGATGATGGGTAAGAATGTCAGGAAGGAAGAAGGGGATACATATCAGGGGCTACATTCTCCTTCCACATGTCAGAGACTCTATAAACTAAGAAAATTGTTTTTCCAGTGGGACAACAGAAACAATCTGACTCATCTTCCTCTTTAGGAGAAAGTAGAAAGAGATACCAGTGCCACCAGAACTACCATTTGTGGAGAAAGAAACAATGCAGCTCTCATTCTACCCACAAAGCTTAGCTCTTTCCAACCCCAACCTCCCCTTTTGCCTCCACTTGCTGTCTTATCTCTGCCCTCGGCTTTGACTGTTTTGAGTGGTGACCAAGGAGTTAGACTTAATGGCAATGCGATTGATCAAAAGATGGACCAAAGTAGCGTGTTTTACACAAAGCTAAACGGTTCCAAAAAACCAAGAAAGGAAACTTAAAAAATAAATAATCTAGTAAGAAAAAACAAAAACCACCACTGTCAGAAACCAGAAATTGACATCAAAACCTCATGCAGAAACAAGGAGAAGGTGTTTGTTGCTGTTGGGTTTTATCCTTGGTCTATTAAACAAGAGGTGAGCAGCTAATTTTTAAGAAACAAACAAAGAATTCAATCAAACCAATGAAAATCAGAAAAGAAAGGGAAGACAAGCCCAAACAAAGTGGCAGAGGGTACTTCATACGATACCTAAGTTAACCATGAGCTTGACTCGCCCCCCATCCAGCTCCAAACGCAGGGTGTCTGCAGAGTCCCTGGAGGTAGTAGCCACCAGCAGCCCATAAGCTCGCTGGGACATGAAGCGGAAGGACACATCCTCTGCCTCGGTGTGCATGACCATGGGCATGATGATCTTCATGTACATGCTGCCATCGTAGCTCAAGATGGACGCCTCTGCAAAGAAGAATGGAGGAGACTGTCAAGATGAAGGATATCAGAGTTTCCTTTGCTTCCAGGGTAAGGAGAGTAGGGTAGAGAGGGCATGAAATTCGTAGCCAGGTGACTTGTGTTGATTAGACCTCTAGTGCTACCAGTTTTAAGGTATGTGACCTTGGGAAGGCCACTTAAACTCTGAGGTTCTATTTCCTTACTTGCCTTTAAAAGGCATACAATGGCACTGGTCCCTGCCCTGTCATGCTCACAGACTTATCAAGTGTGTCAAACAAAATAACGGATGTGAAGATGTTTTCCAAACATGAAAATGCCCCCATAAATAGTAGTGATTTAATTCCACATGCTATAGACAAAACAAAAACACGTTAAACAAAACTTAGACTCCAGGAAGTATTTCATGAGGAATAGGAGGAAAGCATTTTATAATCACCACAGCAAACAAACAGACATTTCCAGAAGGAGGAAAGAGCAATAGCCCAGCCTGGTCCCAAACCCCCTAGTAGCCAGGCACTGTGAGAGTTTGCTTGATTCATTCAAAGAAGATCTACAGAACCAGAGCTAGAACCACCACCTCAAAAAGATAATGATACCCGAGAATGAATAATTCTACTTTTATTCAAATAGCACTTTTCTGAGAAAGGAAGAAACTCGCTTTTGTTTGATGCCCTCTCTAGCCCAAGCACTTCAGCTAGAAGTGCCCCTACTCCACCCCATTATGTTATCTCAATGCTTACAATGTAGATCTGTTATTCCTATTTCAAACAGAAAACCAAGGCTCTAAGAGGCAGTTAACATCTCAAAGTCAGACATCCTGGATTTTAAGCCAGTGTGTCCTGTACAAATCCAGTGCCTGTTCTGCAACACCATGCTGCTCAAAATGTGAATTTGCTCCATTGTTCATTTAACAAATATTTTTAGAGAAGGCAGAAAGAGACTATCATTCATATCGCTGTGAAGCAAACCTGTCACTGGGCTCAGTATCTGGCACTGAGTAGGCTCTCATTAAATATTTGCTGTTGCCAATAGTTGCTTCCTACCTACACGTACTATGGAGGGTTCAAAAGTGAAACCTAAAAGGTCCTTGCTCTGTTGGCATGTGAAAGCAACTGTACTATTATAAAAGTGATTAAATGACCCAGAAAATATATATCAATAAAACCAGGGGCCCTCAGGAGAGAGAGACTGTAGTATGCAAGTGAGCAGAGAAGAGGGGTTAGAGTCTGAGATGGTCTTAGTTTGTAATGAAAGAGGTGACAGCATCAGACTTGTCAGTAGATAAAATAGCATCTCTATACACATAAAGAAAAAAAAAGAAGGGAAATGCTCAGACGAAAACAAGCTATTCAATTTAACAGAAGCTTCAATCATATTTTGAGAAGTAGTTATATAACCGTTATTTGAGATTACAATAAAATCAGTGGATTTGGGTGGATACTGGGAAGTAAGTGAATGGTTTTAGTTTGTAAAATAGCACAATGCATTCATTTCTGATATTATGTACCAGGCACTCTTCTAGGTGTTGTGGATATAATGGTGAACAAAAGAGACAAACATCTTCTATGCTCATGTATAAAAGAAATCAGAACAGAAAGAGACCAGGCCAACCACATAAAGGTACTCAAGATAGTCTATGTCATCATCATATCACCACCCTATTTACACAACACACAAAAGGTCCATGAAAAGCAATATAAACACACCTGCTCAATACTAAGAAGCAACCATCACCTGGGTAATACTCAAGACATGCTAATAGCTGCACATTGCAATCTGTAAATTCTAAGATCACAAATAAAGGTGTAACAGTTGCAGACACTATCACAATAACAGACATATTATGAAGATCTATGCTTAAATGGGAAACATAATCTAAATTTAACACATGTTCCAGATGTGAAAGAAACTATTTTATCTCCTGGAAGAGCAGAATCAAAGAAGATCAAAAGTGATAGCTAGAATTTATTGAGCACTTAATGTTTGCCTGGTGCTTTCTATAACTTTACATGCATTAAGACACTTAATGCTTATAAGAACATCACAAGGAAAACAATATTATTATTAGATTTTATAGATACCAGGTCACACAGCTAACAAGCGGCAAAACAGGGAGGTGAACATTGACAGTTTGATTCTTGTGGATATACCCTTAACCATTCTCCCAAATTGTCAGAGGGCTATGCCAGGAGCATATCCATGTTTCTAAGCACTAAAAGCACATCTATAATGCTTTATGGTAGAGTGTGGTGCTCTTATGTATGTGTGTGTCATACATGCATGTCATTATTTAAAGCTATATGTTATTTATGAACATGAAAAATTACATAAACAGATAATACACACATTTCTAAATATGTTATATATGAATATGCACAATGCTTTGTGTTTCTGTAATTATGAACACTATTAATTATTACTATATACCTTCTACTATACACACCCATACATATGTACACACTCCTTCTTAATAGAGATTATTCAGTGAGTCATGAAATGGTTGTTTTCAAGTACTCAACTTAAATAGAACCCAAATGTAATGGTCACTTTTATCCCTCTGGATATGTGTAGTACCAGAACATATGTATAAGTTAATATATCTTTATGTCAATGTTTGTAGTACCAGCAAATAAATTTCAGATAAGTATATAGTTAAACAGCTCATAGCACAAAATAAAGTGTGTATCTCAATGTATATCTTTGTGTGCAGCTCTGTGTGCTCCATGATCAACTTGATATTTTTAAGAGGAGTGTGATGAAGCAGAAAATTTAATATAGGAATCTGCTGAAAAAAAAAATCCATCCTAGAATTCTTATTAACTTGCTTAAAAGATTTCAAATGCAAGGAGCACCATGAAGAGTAATATGTTGAGGGGGAAAATGAGTCTTAATAAGGAAAGTTATTCAATCTGAAACACGTTGGATGACTGAGTTTTTTAAGACCATGTCACAAGAGGCCCACATAATGGTACTCACAGAGTTCCCCTCTTTTATTCCTCTTTCCTTATTTACTCTCCTTTCATCTTAAAGATTTTATTTATTTATCAGGGTGGGGGGAGGGCAGAGGGAGAAGCAGGCTCCATGCAGGGAGCCTGACGTGGAACTTGATCCCGGGTCTCCAGGATCATGCCCCGGGCCAAAGGTGGCACCAAACTTCTAAGTCACTGGGGCTGCCCTCCTTTCATCTTAAGTGTAGATTTCCTAGCATACAAATTTCATTTGTTTAATGATTCTTTACATTTTTGACCTAATTTCTTAGTGGTTGCCATAGGTCTTACAATATACATCTAATCAAAATATACTTCATATTTATACTCACTTAATTCTTGTAACATAGAAACTTTACTCTTACATAGCTTTACTCCTTATTTTGTTATTGTTATTCACATTATATCTATACACACAAATTCAACAATACTCTGTTATAATGATTGCTTTTTAAAAACAAGTCTTCTGGGGGTAGCTGGGTGACCCAGTCAGTTTAGTGACCCACTTAATTTCAGCTCGGGTCATGATCTTAGGATTGTGAAATCCAGCCAGCATCAGGCTTCACACTCAGTGGGGAGTCTGCCTGAGATTCTCTCTCTCCCTCTACTCCTCCCCCCACTCGCTCTCTCTCTCTTGCTGTAAAATAAATTAAAACTTTAAAGAAAAACTAAAAACATATGTCTTCTTAAGAAGAAAAGAGAGCTCGAATATATTTATAGAGTATTTTTTTTTAATTAAGCTTATTATTTACCTTTTCTGTCTCACTTCATTTCTTCTTGCAGATTCCAGTTACCATCTGGTGTCATTTCCTTTCTCTAATATAGTTTCATTCATTTGTGGTTTATTGTCAAATATATCACAATTCTATATGTTATAGGCCCAACAATACAATTTTATAGATATTGTTTTATGCAATTGTGTTTTAAATCAGCTAAGAGAAAAAAGAAAAAGAAATGGGTAATTATGCTTTTATCATTACCTCATAATTACCTTTACTGGAGCTCTTTGTTTTTTCATGTAAATGCAAATTACTGTCTGCTGTCACTTCCTTTCAGCATGAAGAATAAAAGCAGTGAGCAGTTCTTAAAAGGCAGGTATACCAGCAGTGTACTCTCTGTTTGGGTTTACCTGGGAATGTCTTTATTTCACCCTTACTTTTAAAATACAGCCATGGGGGCATCCAGGTAGCTCAGTAATTGATTGCCTGCCTTTGGCTCAGGTCATGATCTCAAGGTCCTAGGATCAAGTCCTGCATCGGGCTCCCTGCGGGGAGATTGCTTCTCCCTCTGCCTATGTCTCTGCCTCTCTCTGTGTGTCTTTCATGAATAAATAAATAAAATCTTTAAAAATAAAATAAAATACAGCTCTGTTAGATGTAGAGATCGTGGCTGACATTTCTGTTTCTTTCAGCACACTGAATGTCATCTTGTTGCCTCTGGCCTACACTGTTCTGAAGAGATGTCAACTGTTAATCTCATGGCAGTGCCCTAGTATGTGACAAGTCATTTTCCTCTTGCTGCTTTCAAGATCTCTTCTTTATCTTTGGCTTTCAACTGTTTTATTATAATGGGTCTGGAAGTAAATCTCTTTGTAATTTTCCTATTTAGAGTCCATCCAGCTTCTTTGTTGTGTAGATTCATGTTTTTCATTAAATTGGGAGAATTTCCTGTTATTAATTCTTTGAATACTCTTTTCTGTCCCCTTCTCCATTCTTTCCAGTACTCCTATCTTATATATGTTGGACACTTAAAGGTGCCCCACATTTCTCTGGCACTCTGTTCATTTACCTTCATTTCATTTTCATTCTCCTATTCAGACTGTATGTAATCTCTATTGATCTATCTCAAGTTTGCTGATTCTTCTGCTGACTCAAATCCACTGTTGAGGCACCTCTAGTGAATTTTTTGTTTGGGTTTCTATACTGCTTAATTCCAAATTTATGTATTATGTATACAAAATCTCCAAATGGAAATTTTAAAGTTGAAAAGAATATATCATTTGTATCTCTTTATTAATACTCCCTCTTTGATGTATCACTATTATCTTATTTTCCCTCTCTTTAACTGTAGTTTCCTTAATCCTTTTAACATATTTAACATAACAGCTTCCATGGAAACTGTCTGCTAAGTCCAACATCTGGAGCCCCTCAAAGGCAGTTTCCATTGCCAACATATATTTCTGTGTGGGGGTCACACTTTCCCATTTCCATGCATGGTTCACAATTTTTTGTTGAAAACCGCACATTTTAGGTAATAGACTGTAGCAAGTCTGGGTACTGCTCCTCACATCCCCACCTACCACCAACAGGGCTGGTTCCTGTTGTCTGTCCATTTATTTATTTGTTTAGCACCTTGGCTGAAAGAATTTTGTGATTTATACTTTCCAGGCAGTATGACAGCTCTGATTTCCCTGCCCAAATATTTCCCCATTTTTATCTTTTAGCTTGCCTTCCTAGGTGTTGTCTCTGGGTCAGTATAAGCCCTTATTGGTTAAATATTATAGTTAAGTCTCTATAATCAGTTAAATTTTTAATCCTTTCTCTGTTAGATGTATGTGAATTGGAGACTTCTTTTGCAGTTCAGAGACTGTAAGATTTTGCTTCATGTTCAGAAGGAGACTAGTACTTGGGAGTTGCCCCTTCTGCCAATTTAGTTATGCGACTGCATTGTTTTGGCTCTCACATTTTTCTCCCTTCCATCTAAAATCTCCTTTTTCCTTTCACTCAGTCCATTTGTCTTAAATTTTTCCTTTGAATTCTTATGCCATTAAAATTTCTAAAGTTATTCTACACTGCAAATGAGCTACAGAATATAGCTCATAGAAAATTCTTCTGTCCTTTATTTTCTTTAAGACCAAATTCTTAGACTTTTCTAGGCTATATCACTTCCTTTATTTTTATTTTACTTTATTTCTTCTGCTGTTTTGCACTTCCATTGTCATGTCATTGACTTTCCTGCTCATACTCAGGTGACTCTGTCCAGAGTTTCTAACTGTTCAGACATAGGTTCAGGGACTTGACTCCCAGAGCCGCCTACATTTGAAAGGCTTCATATTTTTAGTTCTACATAGTTATTTTCTGTAACTTCAGAGATGATAAAATATGGGAACAAAATGAGAGGAGAGATGAAGAGCTCAGGCAAGACTGTATAACTTTCGTTTAGCTGCCAAGGCTGTGTTCTCATTTCTGAAGCTTTGTTAAGTATATGGAGGAGAAGTCACCCCCACCTGGTTACAGAGTGTGTCCCAAGGCAATGGAGGAGATGCATTAGTACTTCTGATCCATTGAACCCTTGTGACTTATCTTTTTATTCCCAGTCCCACTGTCTATTTCTGTGATACATATTCCACCCCTCCCCCTGCCATTTCCACTACTCTTCACTCAAAAGTGGGACCAGATTAGAACACCTACCCAGTCTATTTCTTTTCCCTCTATCAAGTTATTAGGGATAATTTTCAATATTTTTATCAACTAGACAGTATCTGAGGAACACAGGCAGAGTTGGCAGCCTCCTTCTGCTTGGCCATTCCTCTTGGCTTTGCTTCCAAATCATTTATCTTTCTCCTACTTTTTGAGATTTATGACACTGAGTTATACCTATTTCCTTACTTGAGGCTAATGATTATTTAACTGGTATATTCTTTTTTGTTTAACTTGAGAGAGGGTATTTCTGGCAGGTATCTTTTCCCCACCATCCTCTCACTGATACTTTCATGGCCAACTGTGTACACAAAGTACCATTAAATAATCACTCTCCTCATCGTCTTTTCTTTTTGTACCTTCAAGACATCCTCCTATTCATTCATGCAGCTACTTGCCTTACACACTCCTTAAGTGTGTTTTATTCTGACAAAACCTCCCAAATACACAGATTGCTTCCTCTCCACCCAAACTGGGCTGATCTTAAACAGTGTGCAAATTTATACAGGAATGCCTGCCAGGTTCTAATTCTGTATTTTGCAGCAGCAGGAACAACATAAATCTCTAGCTCCGAGCAGACCCAACAGTGGCCAACAGTTCTGGGGAATCAACAAAATTGATATAGGGCAATACCCTTCCTCTTGTGGACAAGGCTGAAAAGAACTAACCTTTCACATTCTCAAAATGCTGCCAATACACACAGTCATATGGGCTTCTCTTCCCCCAAACAAACTAGAGCACTGTAAAGCTATAATAAAAATTTGATGGATATTTCTCACTTTAAGAAAAGCAGGTATATATGTGCATACTTTTTAGTGGAAGGAAGGAAAAGAGGGAGGGAGGAAAGGAGGGAGACAGGAAGGCAGGAAGAAAGGTAACGGGATACAAGAACTCCAGTTTATCATAAGCTCTATATATATATTTTTTAAGGTTTTATTTATTTATTCATGAGAGACACACAGAGACAGGCAAAGACATAGGCACTGTCAGGGAGCCCAATGTGGGACTTGATCCCAGAACTCTGGAATCATGCCCTGAGCCAAAGGCAGACGTTCAACCACTGAGCCACCCAGGCATCCAAAGATCTACAGTTTTTAAGAAAATGTTTATTTAACCAAAGAATTCATTCAGCTTTTCTTAAATAGCAAATTTTCCTACTGAATTAAAATGTAACTTAATTTATAAAAATTAAACATCACACAATTTGTCAGGATAAATCTCACCACTTTGCAATAATATTTCCTCATTCATTCAATGATTAATATCTAATATGTGCCAGACATTCCTGAAATGGAGAGGGGAGTAACATGGCTGCTGTCTTTAATAAGCTTATAATAAGCTGGAATTAGAGACACAAACAGGTAAATTGTTATACTAAATAATGAACAAAGTGCTGTGGGAACTCAGCTCAGGTGTCTATATATTTGCCTAGAGTTGTTAGGGAGGAGGGGTATAACTTGTTTTGAGAATAAGAGAGAATGAACAACATAGGGAGGAGTGGGAATGCATTCCAGCTGGGGTAACAGCATATGTACAGGGTCAAAGTTGACAAGGGCATAGAATAAAATCATATATCACAGCATCTGATAAATGGTCAAGGGGAGTTCAATGTACCTAATATAGAACAAGATTTCTCAAATGTAACAATATTGACACTTTAAAGTGTGGAAGGTGACTTGTGAACTGTAAGATGTTTAGAAGTAACCATGGTGTCCACCAACTAGATGCCACTGGCATTCCCTTTAGTCATGAAAACCAAAATTATCTCCAGACATTGCCAAATGCCCCTTCGGGGAAAAAATTGCCCCAGCTGAGAACCGCTATAGTGGTTCCATATAGGCTCAAGCATTTGGATGGGGTAGGAAAGTTAAGACTAAAGAGATATGTAGAGGGTCCATTATAAGAGACCAAATAATCACAGAAAGTTTTGATATTAGTAAATATAGAGTGGTTTTAGGCAGGAAGTGACATGATCAGACTTGCTTTTCAGGCTAACTGATGGTACAGGGAAGACAGAACAGTGTGGTGAGAGACTAGATGCAATCTTATTCAATTTTCTTCCAGACACTATTGCTATTGCTCCATCTTGCAAACGTGTTATGAAATTTCAAAACATAACATTTATAAAGAACGGTGGTATGTTTCTGAGAGTCGATCTCTGAGTCCACTCAAGAAAGCTCTATTGTGCAGAGTTGTAATTACACATATAGGTTAGTCTCCCTATTCAGAATCATTGTTCAGTGTGCTGTCACTATGAGTGTATAAGCTTGGACTTAGAATAATGAGGTGAAATCCTAGATCTTCATATTATTTAACTGTGATGCATTCTTGGGCCTCAGTCTCCCCATCTATAACATGTATAATTATAAAACTGAATCAGTCAAGATACTAAGAGCAAAGAGACAGCCCACCCGAATTGTGCCATTTTATGAAGGTTTAATAAAGGTAAATATTTATAAAGGTATAGGTAAGGCATAGTGAACCTTCCAAGGGGTAATGTGGTATTCAAAGCTATTAGGAGTAGACATCCATTACTCTCTTTGGTCTGATAAAGCAAGGGAAAAGTCAATTCCCAAAACTCTGAGGAAGAGAAGGAGTGAGTTAGGAGTGTCTCACAAGAGCTATGACCTTAGGTCAAAGGACCAGTTGGTAGTCATTTCACAGGGAGAGGGACAGAAAATTAAAAATTCAGACTTCACTGTCATTGTTCTTTCTCATCCTTCTTGTGTGCTTCCCATTGGTGAAACTTAACTGGCATACAGAGGGCAAAGAAGTCTGTTAATGCAATCCATATAAGATAACCTTCCATGGTTCAAAGCTGAGTGGAGAAGGGTAGAGAATGAGTTGTAAAAAGGAATCCATCATAAAGGTGAAGCCTGAAGCATAAATGTGAAAAATATCCATACACCTTATTAAAGGGTGTTTAATGAATGTTACATATGTATGTGCACACATGTGTGATTTAATTCCCCTGATGTCTAGAGATGGTCCATCGCTTTCATGTGAGGATACTCCCATATCAGAAGTAGCACTGGTCAGCAGAAAGAACCTAGGTGTCAGGAGACCCATGTTCCACTCCCAATTCCACCTCTTATGGGCCTGCATTCTTGGGAAAGCCACCCATTTCCTGGCTTCCCCTTTCCCTTATGCATATCTTGAATAATATTTTTAAAATCATATAAGAAAATATGTTTGAAAGAGCACTGCAAACTAAATTGCAATATCATTATAAAGTGTTAATTACAGCACTTTGTATTCATCATCATTATGAAGCCTACTTTGATTAAACAGAGAAATAAAGTAGACATTTGGCTTTCTCCTATTCTCAAATTCCCTGCACAATGGGTCTACTTTCATAATCACAGTAAAGATTACACTCAGCAACCCCAGAGTCAGGGGTTCCGTTAATATCTTTGATGGTAAGCATGGCTCACAGCAGCCATGGGCAGACTATGTTCAGTGACAGACTCTGATATTTTCTGATCCAGCTATGCTATTCATTATGAAAGACAGATAACACTATTCTCTAGACTTTTATTTTTGCCTAAAGCTTGCTGCCTCCCTCTGTCATATATCCCCATCAGTATTCCAGAGAATACATCTGCCCTCTTATTATTATTAATATCTAGTTACTAAAATTTAAATAAAGCTATATCTCTGAATCATCAATGAGGATGATTGCGCAAACAGATCTGGACTGAATGGATTTATATATTCATCACCTTTGCTTTATTCTAGAATACTGTTACACAATAGCATTGAGCTAATATAGTGAAGTGATTAATGACTGACCTTATGCCTGTCCTTCTATTTCCCATGCTAGTTGTTAGTGTTCTGATTTCCAAATGGCTGGGCTGAAGGCTCAGAGGACTGTTCTACACACAGCCATGCTCATTGGAATGTGATTGCTTCAGTATTATTCAAAGCAAGACCAGAGAAACAAGTTCTCTAGGGCAGCAAAAAAGAATACATTTCTGACCTATTAACTGTTCTGCAATGCACCAGCACAAAAAAATCCCTCAGTTTTATACATGCTTTTTTTCCAAAAAGAGACTGAGCCATTATTATTTCAACATGAACCAAAATCAAATTGTCTGGAAATATAAATTAAATCTTCTAGAAAAGTCAAACCAATGAAGAAATTTCCATAAGTCCAATTAACTGATTAAAGTAGAATCAGTCTGTCAGTTTATCAGAAAAAAAATAACATAGAAATTGTGAGATTATTTTGTCTGAATTGAACAAAAATTTATAGCCAAAAAAAAGTAAAATTTACCTGCATTCAAACCCTTTATTTCATAACTGAGGAAATGGAAGTAATATTTCAAAGTCTTGATTTTTTTCTTGTAGAGATATTAAAGACTTTTTTTTTCCTACTTGGGCTCCAGTTTATTTATTTATGTATTTATTTTTAATTTTATTTTTTTAATAATAAATTTATTTTTATTGGTGTTCAATTTGCCAACATACAAAATAACACCCAGTGCTCATCCCATCAAGTGCCCCCCCCTCAGTGCCCACCACTCAGTCACCCCCACCCCCCGCCCACCTCCCCTTCCACCACCCCTAGTTCATTTCCCAGAGTTAGGAGTCTTCCATGTTCTGTCTCCCTTTCTGATATTTCCACTTATTTTTGCTCCTTTCCCCTTTATTCCCTTTCACTATTATTTATATTCCCCAAATGAATGAGACCATATAATGTTTGTCCTTCTCCGATTGACTTATTTCACTCAGCATAGTACCCTTCAGTTCCCACCATTTGCTTCGACGCGGATGGAACTGGAGGGTTTTTTTTCCTACTTGGGAAAAATTTTCCTACTTCCAAAATCAATCATGCTGTACAAAACCAGCAATGTTCTGAAACAGATGTCCCAGAATACTGTTGATATATATATATGTTATACATGTCATATATATGTGTGTATGATATACATAAGCTACTTCCAACATCACTTAAGCAGAGTTAGCTATGGAATGGGAATAAAAAAATAATTGTGACAGTGCCAGACACTGAATTCAATGCACATAGGATGTGAATTAAAGGATTTCTCTTCTAATGGATGTGACTATGAACAAAAAGAGAATTAATAGTGGGAAATCTCGCAACTGAACATTTGCATAGAACCAAGAGTTAGCCAAGTTAATAAATTGCCCCTGGAATTGAATTCCATATAATTTTGCAACTCTTAGAATATTATTAAAATGAATATTAGATTCTATGCAATGCCTCAGGTGGATGCATCAGTTCATCAACCCCTTGGCTAACTCACAGAAGAACATGGTCTTCTTGGGATACTACATAATTTGTAGTATTCATTTCCAAATCATTAGGGCAGATTTGCTATGTCAATATTCGGCCATATTCCATTCAACACATTGTTTCTGAGTACCAATTATGCTTCTATGTACGCTTCTAGTCTAGAGGTCTTGAGATGGGCAAAACAGAAGTTTTTACTTTGTGGAGCTTTAATTTTAGCTGTAGTCACCTGGGGTAATGGCTGAATACAAGTAACCTTGTTAGCCTATGATGGTATAAGTGGCAAGTAGCTATTGTAACACGCTAAGACTAAGGAGAAAAAAAATAGCAGGAAGATAATCATTTGGGTGCAAATACAGAGGTGGCATATCTCAGATTTTCCCATTCTCAAACCTTCTATTAATATCCTTTTAGAAGAACTTTATCTAGAAGAGTAAGACATCAGATATTTTCATCAAGGCATAAACCATGGCTGTGTAGTATCCAACAGAAGGAATGTCTCAATTCCTTGGTCCCAAAAGATGAAGATGCGTGCTAGGGCTACCACCACCTAAAGTGATAGGATACAGGGGTAGATATTAAGCAAACTCTGATGTTGTACTCAGCTTGCCAAAAAGAAAAAAAGAAAAAGTTGTAGCTGTCTGGAAGATGACTAGGATGCGTCATGCACAGGCTGCTACTACAGCAACAATTGAGAACGCAGCTAAAATTAAGCTATAAACACTTCTTCTTGTCAGGGACCCATTCCCCTGCAAACAGAAAGTTGTTTTATAGGGCTGGCAAAGTATACTGTAAATTATATTACCAGCCCACAGCTGATGAGTTTATAACTCTACAGGGAACAAGTTATCTGGCTCCGTCACCATGCTTAGCTTGCCAAAATTGCATGTGAGGCACACCAGTCTGAGAGATATTGCTAAAACTTTGAAATGAGAGGGCCAAGAATAGCACTGGAGCAGAATAACGAAGGTATGTGGTACATGACATTAATTTGTCTCTAAAGTTTTCCTCTTGGAGTTTTTTTCTGACTCAACGACACTGTTCAGCAGTCCTGAGTCAACACTTAATTATATTGTAAACCACTAGACAATCGAGGGTTTGTCTGATGAATGGGTGGACAGTTTCTAAAAAATTCAAGTCCCCTCCCTTTATTGTACCACCCTCAAAATGTTTCTGGTTTCTTGTTTCTCTAAGTAGCAGAAAGTGTCTCTCTTTTCAGGGGGTTTTGTTTTCCTTTTAGTTGCATCTTTTTATTTCCTTTTATACTTGAGCTAGTGTCATTTTTCAAAAAAACAAATCAGATAGTGTTGCCTTCAAGTCAAGTGTTTTCAATGGCACCAGAGTACATACTAGCACTGACTGAGCATTGAATTCTGAATCTTAGATGACCTGGCCCCTGGTCACACCTCCAGCTCACTCACCTGACCCCACTGTGCTCCTTCACGATCGACTCTTAGAATATATCCTGCCCCAGTGACTTTGCTCTCCCTGCTACCTTTGTATGGGACCCTCTACACTCCTTATCCACCTGGCAAATCTTACTGTCCACTAACAGTAAGCAAGGCTCATTACTCGGCCTTCAAAACTGCATGCATGTGGCAGTGCTCTCCTTTTCCATGTCTACTCCCCTAGTTCAAGAACTGACTCTGTGTTCTAGCTATACTTCTAAGGATCCCTGCTACTTTCATGTATTACTCTCCATAGTCTATCCTCCATATGGCAGCCACAGCCATCACCCACTTCCCCTGCTGTATGCTTCTGTTCCTCTTATGCACTTAGAATATATTTATACTCCTTGCCTGACTTAAAGTCCTACAGGATTTGTTTCTTCTCTATAGGGCGATCATATGTCCAGATTTGGCCCAGACATTTCCATTTCACTTCTGTTTTCCTGATGTAATTATTAATAGTACCACCTTTAACTCAAAAGTATGCCAATTTGGACTTAAAATCACCTGGCCACCCTACTTCTATAGCTCATCTACTACTGTCCCCTCATCCATCACAGCCCAGCATGCTGGCCTCCCTTTGCTTCCTTAAATATACCCACATCGGTTTGTTCTCACGTTGGGGGATCCAGCCAATCTGTTCTTCAGCATGGAACTACCTGCTCCCTGATCTTTTTGCATGGATGGCTCTATCTCATTCAGGTGCTGGCCCACACAGTTTAACTATCACCTTCTCAGAAAAGTATTTTCCAATCATCTTAGCTATTTTCCAATCATTGATCATCTCCCCAGACTATTCTAAAGTATTAGCTCACTTTTTTTTCATCACATCTCTTACAATGTCTGATTTTTTTGTGTGTGTTGTTGTTCATATGATCATCTATCTTAGTCTTCCTTCCTGAATATGTCCACGAAAGCAGGTATATTTTCCTTTGTGTTTACTATTATAGTAGCTCTTTTCTAGAAGAGTACCTGGCTCAATAAAAAAGATGGTGAGTAAACAAAACATCTCAAGCATCATCTTCCCGATAAAACCTATCCTGGCTACCTGCACTGCCTTTCCAAGAAAAATGGACCACTCTTCTCTGTGGCCCCATTCTATCTACTGAGCACAAACACCACACACACACACTGCCTACCCGACAGTTTTTGTGTGCATTTCCTTTTAGTTTACACGTTTGGTTCTCTCTGAACACTGCAAGCAAATCTGATGGCAAATATTATTTCCTATTCATTTGCTATGTCGTTTTGTTTGGGTTGTTGTTTGAAACATTTTATTTCAAACTTATGTACTTTCAAATTTATCTACTTACCCACTTGTAAAAATTATACCAAGCATTCTCTTACACTTCTCATCCTACTTCCCCTAAAGCTAACATGTTACATAACTATAATATGATTGTGAGTAACTGGAATTAACATTGGCACAGCACTTTAAATAAACTTCAGATCTTCATCAAATTTTATGACTTTTCCCACTAACGTTCTTTTTTCTGTTCCAGGATCCCACATTATATTAGCTTTTATTTTTCCTTAGTATTCTCCACTATATAAGTTTCTCAATCTTTTCTTGTCTTTCATATCCTTTAAGAGAGTATTGGTCAAACATTTTATCAAATGTGCCCAATCTGGGTTTCTCTAGTGTTTTCTCATGACCGGAGTGAGATTATGCATTTTGGGCAGGAATCGTCTGAGACTGCCTTGTGTCCTTCTCAGTGCATTACGCCAAGGGGTTCATAATACTGTCGTATCTTGTTACTGGTGATGTTTTCCTGATTACTTGGTTAAATTGGCATCCCCCAGTCTTTTCACTGTTAAATAACTGCCTTTTCCTCTGTACTTGATAAGTATCTTGGGGAAGATACTTTTAGCCTATGCAAACAATGTTTCTCTCTAAACTTTTTACCCACCAATTTTAATATCCATCAGTGAACTTTATCTGCAACATTTATTAGTGACATTTGCCTAATGGTGATTCTCTCTTGCCCTCTTTCCTTCTACATTCATTAATTGGAATTCTACTGCAATTCTTGTTCATTTTTTATTCTCCCTGACAGTGCTTATTATCACATCTCTGATTTACATGTGCCTCCAAATGTACAGATTACAGCAGAGCAGTAAGTTCTCAGGCTGACACTTGGCTGGCTTTGTAAATGGACAATCAATTTATTCTCTCTGAGCCTCAGTATCCTCATTAGTAAAATAAGGATAATATGAGCACATGACTCATTAGGCTGTTGAGAGGGTATTTAATTCATTTCTTATCAATTCATTTATTCATTCATTCAGGCACTGGAGATACAACAAAAAAAAGAAGCCATTTTGACTTCCTTAATTCTTGACTAGCCCAGGCCTGCACATCTATTAAGCTTAGCGAGGCTCCAAAATTATTTTCTATAGTTACGACGAACAATTGTACAATTTCCTAGCCAACTCCGGACTCCTAAGGATTTCAGTGAGCACTCAGATCTGATTCTTCACCAACCAGAGGTTTTTGTTCATAGTTTCCACTGACAGACAAATCAAAGGTGTGCCCCCCCCCAGGTGTGCAATTCTAATAATTAATTTTTCCCAAACATATCAGAATCCTGGGAGGAAATCCAAATTAAAACACAAGTAAAATCTTTGATGAAAGGTAAATGTTAAAAGTTCTTAAAGAAGGATCTCCTCTCTCTAAACCACTCTCTTCAGGTCTCAGTCTATAGAGGAGCGGGATCACTGTCACGTGGGCCAGAAGAAATATTTGAAGACAGAGAAAACTGTAGCTGGTAAATGTTATTGCTAGCTCTGGGAGGTGAGGCCTGCAAGGCTATTACTGCTGTGCTGGAGCTTGGCAGGCCCCTGGGGGAGCCCAGACAACGGGCAAGCTGATCACGCAAGCCCAGTCCAAATGTCACTCTAACATTTGCAGAGCTGTGTGTAAGTGCTTAAGGAGAGGTTTCCAATGAGAAGGTCAAGGATGGAAAAGCTGCTTGGGGAGCTGAAGGATGTATTTGGGAAGGTGCAGCCATTTTGTGGAGTATTCTTTTCCCTCCACATGAGAAGGTTTTGTTTTGATTTGCTTTATATTACCCTGTGTGGTTTTCAAGCTGTTGGTTGCTCATATAGACAGATAATCCTTCAGAAAGGCTAATGCCAATCTCTGGTGTGATTTTATGGGGAAGGAAAAGATTGTATCTTCTTCTGATCTCCGTATCAAATAGCTTTTATTTTGTTTTGTCTTCATTTTTATTCTTTAAGTCTTTAGTTGGTTTTGTATGTCTAGAGTTGAGCCTTGATATTTCAGAATTTAATATTTACAATTTTGACATTTTCCCAGAGAGTCTGAATAGTTATGCTATGCAGTCATATACAATTTTAACCAGTCCCATTGAGAGCACTAAGTGCAAGAATGTAAGGAGTAAACCTGGCTATGCACTCAGCATCCACATCTCAGAGAGGCTAGACATTTCTTTAATTTTGAAAACTTACATTCAAACAAGTAGAAATAGAGGAATAATAAATATCCATGTACCTAAAGCTGGCTTTTATTAATTCTTTACATTCTGATGTATTTGTTTTGGATTCTTTTTAGAAGAGATAAAATATTACAGGCACAGGCAAACCCCCTTTGTAGCAGCCACACTCCTCTCTCTTCCCAGAAGTAAACTTTTTACTGAGATATTCATCATGTCCATGCTAGTTTTTATATTCTTTATACAGTAAATGAAGATCTTGACATAAATATTTTGGATTGTTTCAAATACTATATTAATGGTATCATCCTGTACATGTTACCCCATAATTTGCTTTTTTCTTTCAAGATTGTGATATTGAGGTTCACCAACATTGTTCCATGTGCTGCTCTGCTATGGATGAGATTCCACTGTACACAAATACCAACTCCAATCATTTACCGTCTGCTGATTTAGGTTGTTTCTATTTTTATTTTTTACATTGCAAGCAGTGTTCCAATGTACATTCTAGTAATTATCTGAATGTGAACTTGAGAGTTTCTCTAAAGCATTTACACAGGTGTGCATTTGCTAGGCCAAATGTCATGCTCAACTTGAATACTAAACTGCATTATAAAGTGGTTGCCCTAATTACACTCCAGCTATTTAGGGTATGAGGTTTCCCCTTGTTTCTCTTACTCTTTGCCAATGCTTAATACCATCAGAATTATCAATTTTTGGTAATCAGGTGGTTTGAAGTAATAGCACAATATCATTTGTATTTGCACTGTCAAAAGCACTAGTATGGCTGCACATCCTTTTATATGTTTACTATCCATTTTAATTTCAGCATCAGTTACCTGTTTATTCATATCCCTTGCTCATTTTCCTGTTGGGTTATTTGTCTTTTTTTTGTTGACTTATAGAGTTCCTGATACAACTTATGGTATCAATCATTTATATATTAAATTCATTGCCAATCATTTCTCCCAGTCTGTGGCTTATCTATTATTAATCTCCCTTTTCTTTAAACATAAAATTGAAACTTAATTGTAATCAGAATTATCAATATTTTCTTTATGGCCTGTGCTTTCTTTCTGACTTTTCAAAAGAAATCTCTACCTATAGGTCATAGAGCTATTTCTTTATTTCCTTCTAAAAACTCTAAAGTTTTGCATTTCACATTTAAATTTTTAAATACTCTTAATTCACCTTCATGTTTGATGTAAAATGAGGTTTAATTTTCTTCTCCATAAAGACAACCAATTATCCCAGCCCCATTTACTAATTAGTTTGTTCATTAATCATTGATTTGTAACTTCAACCTGGCCATGCATCAGTTTTCAATGCCACATGAGACAGTTCCCGAGCTCTATCTAGTCTGTCCCTTGGGCCTAAGTGCCTGTGTCACATTATCCCAATTACCTTGGGTATAAAATATGTCTTAATAACCAGTAGGGCAAGTCTCTTTTCTATGATTCTCTCCTCCTTCCCTCAGAATTGTCTTGGCTATTTTGAACCCTTGAACTTAACACATTAGTTTATAGTGTCAACTATATCGGGTTTGATGAAAAATTCTGTTGGAATTTTGAGTGGAGTTGTACTGGATTTATGAAATGATTTTGGAAGAATTGGCATCTTTATGGAGCCTACTGATGCATGAACATGATAGATATTGATGATTTATTCAAGGCTTTATTTTATACTCTTCAATAATATTTTGTCACTTTTTATAAAGGTCTTGAATCTTTTTAGATTTATTCTTAGCTACTTTATATTTTTGTTGTTGTAATATATGGAATTCTTTCTGTCTTACATTTTAACTGGTAATTATAATTGTGGGGAAAGCTAATTCAGCTTGTATGTTTATCTTCTTTTCAAAAAACCTGCTGATATCACTTTTAGTTTGCCAATAGACCCTCACAGACTTTCTATGAATATGGAAAGTTCAGTCTTTCTCACTAGGCCTTATACATTTTTTTTAAATTATCTTTTTATTCTATTGTGTAGCCTCTCTACTTCAACAGTAAAAAGAAGTGACAGGAGGTATCCTTATCTTGTTCCTAATCTGAATAAATATATTTGCTATATGTTCTTGACAACTTCCTATTATCAAGATAAAAAGTTGTAGTCCCATCTAAGCTTGTTCAGATTGTTCTTAATGATCAATATATATTGACTAGATCAAATATTTCTGTATTTATTTCAATGTTTTTCTTCCTTTATCTTGAATATCATAATTTTACATAAAACTTAATTAAAATATTTCCTAATGTTGTATCATCCTTAAATTCCTAAAAAATATTCTTCTCATTTATGATTTTTTTAAAAATATGAAATGATATTTGCTGGTGGTGTATTTAGAAATTTTATTAGAAGCATGTATTTAATGCACATACTTTGATGGTGCTTTGGAATGGAAGGTAGTATGATGATATAAAACTGGGCTTGCATTTCCATCCTTGTTAATTTAGTTTCTGAATCACATGAAGGTCTTCATGACAGGGGGTCTGACGACTACGGAAGTCTCAGACTTCCGTTCTAGTGGCTTTCCATATTTAAAATAAATGTGGTATGGTTAGCACATTGTGAGTTATGTGCAGAATGAGTTAGGGAATTAATGCTTGAATAAAAGAAAAAGGAAGGAAAGAGGAAAAGAAGGGAAAATTTTTCATGGCAAAATTTTGGAAAGTACTGATACTTCCAAGTAGTTTGTCAAGAGGAAACATGAATAAACAAAACACTGGAGGAATTTGTTTCTGCAAAACTTGGCTTACTTCAGGCTTGCTTTAGAAGGAAAAGAGCTCCAATTTTTTTCCGATCCTTAAGAATACAGAGCATTTGTTCATTTGACCAATGATTTAGTCTTAACCAAAATTAACTCCACTAAGGAAGCAGTGTTTGTCTGAGGTCCTTTTGTAACTTTGGACTAAAGAAAGTTTTACTGTTCTTACCCCATGGGCTGCTGCATGTGGAATTCCTTTACCTTTAATAAAAGCAATCTCAGTGTGTTAAACTTTTCTATTATTGAAGATGCAGGAAGGATAAACCATTCTCAAAAACAGGTGAAGTGTAGCATGTCAAGTAGACATGTCTGTCTCCTATTGACTCTTATATAAATTCTTCAATTATCAAACCAAAGGACACAATACCCTGGGGTATTGAGCTCTGATTTAATGTGACCATGCTCAACTCCAATTTCATCTCTTCAAAGGTTCTTTAAAGGATCTTTTCAAGCTAAAGTTCCCGTCTTTTCCTCCAAAGGCATCACCTGATTTTATGACAAATGATCAGCCAGAAAAAGAGATTTTCATTATTTGACCAGTTGGTGCTGTTTAGACAAATACAGTAGTTATTCCAGGCTATCATTGCAAGTCAGTATCACTTATATTTAAGAATGGAGATTCTAGCTCCAGACCTCAAAGTCTCGATATTGCCTCTTATCAGCAGTGTGTCATTCAAAAAGTTGCTTGAGCCTCTCAATCTCCGTTCTCTCTTAGATAAAATAAATGTAAATTATACCTACTTTGTATGGATTTTATGAAGATTAAATGTGATAATATTTGTTAAATGCTTGGCATTTGTTAAATATGTGGCACAGAGCTGATTAATAAATATTAGTTAAATTATTATAACAAAGATCAAATTCTCTGCCAGATAAAATAGAGAAATCAAGACAGACCCATTACATGGAAGTATAGACTGATAAATCACTAAACATGAAGCTAATATCCATTATATTTGGAGCCCCAAGGAATGGCAAGCATTGTAAAATAGTATTAAAAGTTTTTACAAGTCAATTCTTCACTCTTTGGTCCATGCCATGTCCCCACATTAGTTTTTTGTTTGTTTTGTGGGGTTTTTTGTTTTTGTTTTGCCAAAATAAGAACATGGCTTGAATAACTGGAATAAAGTGCAATAAATCTTTATGGGGATCATGTGTGGAGAGATAGGAAGAGACCAGGCATGCAAAGTCTTCTGGATTATAATGATTTGGGATTTTATTCTAAGTGCAACAAGAAACCACAGAAGGGCTTTCAGCAGCAAAGGGACAAGATGTGGTTAATACATGTACATGTGTGTCCTCAGTTTTCTTATTTGTAAAAAGAAAGCCTCAAACTAGAACAGTGGTTCTCAAAGGGTAGTTCACAGATCAGCAACATCAGAATAACCTAGAAACATGTTAAAATGCATGTTCTCAGGCCTGACCAAAGACCTACTGAATCAGAAGCTTGAAGGGTGGGGCCCAGCAAGCTATATTTCACTATACCCTCTAGGTGGACCCTGATTCACATGAAAGTTTGAGAACCACTGGATTTAGCAAACTCAAATATTCCTCTTCAGCTCCAAAGTTCAATGATTCTAATCAAGTCCTTCACAATGCGGGTCATAAATCCTTGTGAATGAGACTAAACATCTAGTATTTTCATCAGCAACACTTTGTTTTAGAGAGGAATTCTTCAAAGAAAAATAACTATCTAATGCAAAGATCTCATGTTACTGCACATTTTGTATCCTGAGCCAATATATAATATGATGAAAAGGAATTAACAGTAATGCCACAATGACCTATACATTTCTACTCATAGTTATCGACAGAACGAATTTCCCTAAATCCCATATCCCCTGTATCTGCCTAGGTGTATACAAAATTATGAGGCCTTTAGAAGGATTGGATTTAACTCTATGTTATTTAAGGTACATAAGTAAGGTATTTAGTAAGAGACAAGACAGAATGATAAAAGGGCAGGCTCTTTGAGGTTGCACAAAACTGAGTTAGAACTCAAGTTACACTATTGGTCTAAGGCAGGATTAAATTGTAGGGTGGGTCTAGTCTACCTTACACTCTAAATATAGCTAGCATTATATTCATTGAGGAACTTGAAGAACTATTCAAGAAAAATGGCCCCATGACTTTGTTCTATAAAATAATTTTTAGACTGTACTTTACCAAAGTCTGCTATCTCAGGTATGTGTAATTATCTGAAATGGATTCTTGGATCATATATAGTATTAGCTCTTGGTAAGTCCCCAGGGGTTAATATAATCAGTAACTGGCCAACTAAAAACATTTTAAAATTAAGAAATCAAACATGGGCTTCTTTAACAAATTCAGGAATACCAAAAGGAAGGGGCATGTCTCTAAATTGAAAAGAGAATATTATATAATAACCAACAGCTATCTATTCTCTGTATTGGAGATACTTATTAACCTAGTAGAATATTTCAGGCTCTATATTCTCTCCTATAATGACAAGTCATTCAACTGAACTGTAATACAAATTTGGAAATTATTTCTGTGCTACCATGGGATACATGCTTGCATAGATGCTTAAGTCTTTTTTTAATCTAAGCTTTGTTCATGTTTACACATTGCACCTATAATGAGATTATAAGGAGCCCTTGAGCAAGTACCATGACTTTTGCTTCTATTTCTCAACAGAACTGAGCATAGTAGATTAGACACACTAGGTGTGGGATGAAAATGTTGATTATGAATCATGTTATCCAGGAGGTATATAGGCTGAAAATAAATACATTCAAGAAAAGGTACAAATGAATCTACTGATAATATTAAATCAATACAATGTAGTGGTGAAGCACACATATGCTAGAATTAGATAGTTGGAATCTAGGCTAAGTCATTTGTTAACTATGAGTTTTTCAGACTCTATTTTTGACTTTCGGGTTCCTCAACTATAATAAAATAAGAATAACAATATCCATTTCAAAGCGTTACAAATATTGACTAGATAATATATACATAGTGCTTATTAATAATGTTAATAATAATAATAGATATTCATAGCACAGGATCCATTTAAGATATATTTTGATATTTGAGCCACATAACATGTAAGGAAATGATACTTCTCCAACTATAAAATTGTTCTCTTTATCCAGACACAGATGTAGGTTCAACAAACTCTTGGTCTCATTTAGGTGAGATTCTTAGATTCTTATGATTTATTCTATGATTCTTATGATTCTTATGATTTATTACTAACACAATGGAATATGATGCAGCCATTAAAAAATCATTTTAAAGACATTTGTTAACATAGGGAAAGCTCGTGCTAAAATTTAAGTGGAAAAAAGATTACAGTGCTATAAAAGATACAGTGCTGTAATAAGAGGTTTTGTTAGAAATTATTAAAATTTATTTAGTTCATTAAAATCTACATATCTATATATGAAGAAAATATACTAACGGGTAATAGCTATTAACTATGAGCAATGGAATCACGGATTTTATTTTTCTTTATATTTTTCAGTATGTGGCAATTTTTCTGCCATAAATATCCATTAATTTGATGATACAGGAAAAAAGTATATGTAATTAAAATAATAAAAAGGCCAAAGAGTTAGAACAACATAGGAAACTGCTTACAATAGAATGTTAGGTTACAAATCAGCAATATTAAGAAAATTAAGTGCATTCTCTCCTATGTATAAGAAAATGTTCACTGTACTAAAATACACATTGCAGTTATTTCAGGTTGATAAATTTTGAATATTAATTACTTTTACTTTTCAGTATTTCCCAGGTGTTTTTTTCAAAATGGGCATATACTGATTTTATTAATTATATACACATACATATACACACACATATATATTAACACATTAACATATAAAACATTTTATTGACATATAACACATATATGTGTGTATATATTTATACATATACTTACAGATGATAGACATTTAGAGATACCCCCCTCCCTCCAAGGGGCCTCAGGTCCTGATTTTTTAATCAAAGTCTCTCTAAACCACCAGGATTTAGGTTTCAGGCCCAGTATTTAATCATTGCAATGCTGTGACTGCGGAGTCTTCTGAATACAGTATCCACCATACCTAATTCTATATCTCCAGGAAACAGCACAGAAACAAAGTAATAGCCAACATGGCATATGCAAAGAAGAAATTAAGAAAGAAAGTACACAGATTACTAAAATTAATTGAATAAAACCAATCTAAAACAAATAAATAATTGTGTTTCAGTTTTTCAGGCTGGTGAACATGTCAATGTTGAGGAGTGTCAAGCAGTAATTGCAGCCTAGTGACAGCATATGAGCTGGAAAACTACAGTACACGACTTAATTTATATTCTTGACTAAAGCTTCTAAACCTAAAATAAAAATTAAGAAAATAAAATGAAGCCAAGTAAGTTTTATGATCCACAGAGGAGGGAAGGAATTGGAATCTGCACTGGTTCTTCATCCTGCCATCAGAGATTTTGCCCATGCCCCAAATGTACTTTTTTAAAATAACAATTACCAGGTTCTAGCTATTAGATACCTCCCTGCAGCAGGGGGGTGACTGACTGATACCCCATGCTTTCTTCCCCATGCTCCGAGGAACGAATGAAGGATAAAGAAAGGAAGAGAGCAGGAGTCTCACCTCTATAACACTCACTAGCTTTGACCCACAGAATCTCTCTCTAGCAGTCCCAGGAGCTAGGAGAATAATTTAGTTTGAAAAGATTTTGCTTTTGGGGTGCCTGGGTGGCTCAGTGGTTGAGCATCTGCCTTGAGCTCAGGTCGTGATCCGGGGTCCTGGGATTGAGTCCCACATCAGGCTGCCTGCAGGGAGCCTGCTTCTTCTTCCTGTGTCTCAGCCTCTTTCTCTGTGTCTCTCATGAATAAATAAATAAAATCTTAAAAAAAAAAAGAGATTTTTGCAATTGGATGACAACAGATATTAGAGGGAGAAAGCATCCATTTAGAGGCAGAGGGCCCAAGTACGTTGGAACAACTTTGCCCCTGATTGTGGGATCTTGGGCAACTTTACTCCAAGTGCAAACGAACCCACCTTAATAAGGTCATAATTATACAGTACTTCACAAGGTTCTTCTGCTCGGTGTTTATTATGGGCCAATCAGACCTCTATATTTTTGAGAAGCATGAAGAAAACCTGACCAAAAATGAGTTACAGAAAGAAAAGAAGGAGATTGTTTACAGGGAAAAGAATCTCCCTAATTCTTTAGAGGATTTTTCCTCAAATTTCTTCTTTACCCACCCATTTTGGGGGTGGGTGCCTGGGTGGCTCAGTCAGTTAAGTGTCTGACTCTTGATTTCAGCTCAGGTCACCATCTCAGGGTTGTGAGATGGAGATCTGCATCCAGCTCTGACCTAGGTGTGGAGCATGCTTAAGATTCTTTCTCCCCCTCTCCCCGTCCCTCCTCCCTTAAAAAATAGCATTTTGAGCAAAAAAATGTTAAAGTGCTACAAAACACTGGAGGTCACTTTGATTTTCCTTCTCTCCAATCACAGCTAAAATGTTACAACTCAACATATATCCATTGACCAACAGCATCAGCCTGTTAGAAATGCAGAATCTCAGGCCCCATCCCAGACCTACTGAATCAGAACATGCATCTCCACAAGATCTCCACATGATTTGCATGCAGATTAAATTTCAAGAAGCACTGACCTAGATCTTGTTTTTCATTTTTCACTTTTAAGTATGACCTGGATCAGTTAGTTCCCTTCTCTTGTCTTTCATTGACATCCCTCTCATTTACATCTTATTAAATGGAATATTTTTTGAAAAGTCATAATTATTGACTGACTCATTCTTTTACTCATTTAGCTAGGAAATATTTACCAGGACCTATTCAGTATAAGGCCAGGTTTGAGTGCTTTGAAGAAAACATTTCTGCTTTCAAGAAAGATGGACAGCAGGGTTCCACAAGGGGGTAAAGCATGAATAGTTCACGGAGAATAATGCACCAATTCCATTTTGCTGGAATATCCATGGTGAGTAATGGAATGAAAATTGGCTATTTGAAAGCCAGGATCAACATCCCATAGTGACCACTATTTATGGATATCAGTTTTCCCAAACTTCAATCATGATGTAGCAATGTCATACATGTACCACATCTATGTACTGCCTGAATTCTTATTTGTTTCATCTTTTTTTTTAAATTCCTTTACTTCTTTTTACTTACATATATTTCCATTTTAAAATAAATTTATACTACTGCTGTACATGGAAAGCCAGTATCATTTGCCCACAGAAATAAAATACAATGGAAATAAAAATAATGTTAATCAAGTCTTGGAAGAGAACATTGCCCATCAAAGACTGAGTCTGAGGCCTGATATCTCTTTGTAGGTAAAGAAAATTAGTAAGAGGTAGGTGTATGAAAGGCAAGCAAACTTAACTTTTTCCTTGATATAATCAAAAGAAATATACATCTTCTATTCCAGTCAAGCAACTCTGTATACATTTACCTTCCCTATTTTCAGGCTGTTTCCACTCCAGAGAATGTACCCTGATACCACTGTGTTTTTCCAAAGTATGCCCAGTGCCTTCAAATTCTACTCCTCACATTTCCTCCATCCTGAACATTGCAACTCCCTTGGATCTCTTTTTTCTTTACATTATGAATAGGCAACGAGAAGTATGCAACTCAGCAGTTAATGCTAATTTATCATTTCATGCACCCCTGTCCTACCTTTAAAACTGGGCTCTGCAGCTCTCATAAGCCAGTGATAGGCCCCTATCAGGGGACAGATAAATTTATGTGGATGATGGTTAGATTGTACCCCCTGGGGAACCACCTAGAATCCAACTGAGGTGTCAGGAAGTACTGAATAGCTTAGACATCGATCCCTCAAATTGCAGTACTAAATCTTCCTCCTAAACCTCCCAGCAGCTGTCGTGCAGCAGCTTTCAAGAGGTGGTTTTCTCTCCAGAGACCACAATCAAGCCCATTAGAGCTGGGGTTGCCCAGTCTTGCTCCATGGTGCTACCTGTGAAGGTGTTCAGCACAGTTCACAACCATGGCCTTACTTAAGTGGCACAAAGCGCTTACAAAGCCCAGGAGACGACTAAGGCAAGCATTAACACTAGCACAGAATCACAGGAGGGTTCTGTTAAATGGCCCTCCACCAAACTGCACTGTTCTGATTGCTACTTCCCTTCTATATGCATTATCTCTAATGACTAGAGAAAGTGACAATGCCTTTTAAAGTGCCATTTGCCAGGATTCAGGACAACTCCCTTTAGTACCTCCCAAAATTTGCACTTTTCTTAACAGATCTTTCCCTCCATCCCTCCTGCTGTATCCGCCGTATCTTTGCTTTACTTTGCTCTTTCTCTCTAAATTTGCTTTGCAATTTCTTTATATACATATATAAAGAATATATATAGAAAATAGAAATTATATATAAAATAGAATATATATATAATAGAAATTATACTACATTTAGAGCAAGAAAGCCTCAATTCTAGGTAGGCTTTCCCTTGCTGCTAATTCTCCATTTGATATGGACATTTTTCTTTTATTTAAAAATTACTGATCAACCACAAAGACCATACACTATAAAAGATGCTCACTTCAAGTCTCTAAAGTTCTCCAAGAAAGTTTTTTTTTTTGTTTTGTTTTTAATTCTCAAGTGCTTTTACTCTATTCAGTCATTTGGCCCAGTCAGCAAATCCACTACTTTTTATAAACAGGAATAAGCAAGAGCCATCTTTGCACATTTTCGCTCCAAAATACATTTTCATCCAGTGACCAAATGTATGGATGTTATTTGGTTATTTACAGAGTAAGTAAAATAGGTCCATATATATTTACTTAAAAATTATTCATACACTCTATTTCATACAATAAATAGAGAAGTAACTATCTAATAGCTCCAGGGTTAAAATAGGTTATAGACTAACCACATTGGTGTGGGAGTTTTTTTGGCACCTAATTTCCATTCCTCTGCAGTAAATGACTATAGCCAAATATTGACATGTTAGTGCCCAAACCCTCTTCCCAATTGATTAATTGGTAACTTACATGTTTACTGTGTACCTAACATTGAGCCAGATGTTTAAGGGTAGAAAAGATATTCAGAAGCAGTTTCTTCCCATAAGGACCTATTCATATATATTTGCACTTACTCCTAAATAGATAAAATATGTGTATCTTTTCTCCATTTCTGCCAGTAAAATCATCTTTTATTGTCTCTTATTCTGTAGTGATCCCTTATGCAACTGGAAGAACAAGGTCTTGTTAAAATTGCACTTACTCTATAATGCTTTCTACTGATAATCCATGACTAAGGACTTCTATCAAAACAAATGAGCCTTAGATCAATAGTATGTCTCTACATCTTATAAGAACTTTTTCTCATACATGAATTTTGTTTTTATCTAGTTTAAATTGAGTCCAAGGACAGGCACAGGGTGTTCTTTTATGTCTTATAGGGCTCAGGAAATAATGAGAATAAAAGCATTCTTAGTAATTCACTCATATAATCATGAAGGCATGATAAGGAAACTCTTAGCATGTGGAGAAGCAAACAAACAAAAGTAAATACTTCCAGAGAAATAAATTTACTTACAGATTTTTTTCCTTCCCAAAGAACTCAAATTCACATGGTGTCTTAGTTGGTGTGTTAACAATTTCTCTAATTTCACAACCTATACGTCATCATCTTTGTAACATAACAGTGTTCTACTGTATTGACAATCAGCTGGTTTTTTTTTTTTTTTTTTAAGAGTTAGTTATTTGAGAGAGAGAGCAAGCAAGCATGGGGGTAGGGGCAAAAGGAGAGGGAGAGAGAATCCCAAACAGACTTTGTGCAGAGTGTGGAGCCAGATGCAAAGCTCTATCTCAGGACCCTAAGATCATGACCTGAGCTGAAACAAAGAGTCCAATGCTTAATCAGCTGAGCCACCCAGGAGCCACCCAGCCCCAAGCTGGAAATTACAGATATGGGTGATGGCAGTGGAGAAGGGTAAGATATTTGAAAGTTTTTGTAAAAGCACTCTAAAGCAATTAATATGTATTTGCTATGTAATTGGTTTAGGCAGACTGCTACTATAAATATGTTTTTGCAATAACCTATTGCAAATGACCTATTACACAGAAGTTTATAGTTATAAATAAAACTACAGAGAGATTACTTTGTTTGTGTGGTCTGATGCACTTTCCCCCCTCCCATTGCTTGTTCTTGTTATTTCCCCTTATTTTGCTTTCTACGAAGCTGTTTAGAACTAGAGGTCCTACAGCAACAGGAGCTTGCCAAGAAGCACCCATGATTACTAAACCTTTATAATAAGACAGCAGCTTTGGCTGTGAAGAGTATCTCAAAACCTGGGTTGAATGACCTCTTCTTGAAGATACCACTAGCCCTAACCCAAACCAAGGACTGCTCAATGGGCCAGGTCCTGGGTCTCCAGATAAACACCATCTACTTCAGCTGCAAGTATTTCAATCTGCCCAATGGTTCAAGATTGTTCAAGTCCTTTTTGTCATAACCACTGAGAAGCTCAGAGAATACTCCAACTAGATACAAGTGGGGACATGAGAGGTCTCTATCGGCTATAGAAACACAGAGTGAAACAAAGAGCAGTCAGGTGACCTTGCCCAAAGAATCGATGGGTAGGGTAATGGCTATAATGCATACCAGTTTCAACATTTATTCATCCAATAAACACTTATTGCAAACACTTGAGTCAATAAATTCACTCTCCTAGAGAGTAGCAGTAGAAAGATAAGTATGCCATTGTTCATAATCTTGCATTGACTCTAGTAAGGGAAATAAGTTTCTCAAGGAATCATTGTAACATATACAGCTCCTTCAAGGACAAATGTGGAAGCTATGAAGGATGCCTGAGGAAAGTAGTTTCCAGAAGGAGCAGTTACTTGGGTTTTCAAGCATGGATAAAAGCAATATAAGGGCTCTACAGGAAATACCTCCTTGTTGGCCTGGCAAACAAAAGGGGGGAGAGCAAATCAGGAGAAGGTACAATTTGCCACACTGACCACAACATAAATTTAGCTCCTTCTTCCTCGTCGTCTGCCATCTGAAGCTGTAGCTCCAAATAGTTCTGTAGGTCAAATAGTTCTTCTACCCATTCCCTTCACTAGCAAAATAATCTCTAATTCCTACTTTGGCACTCATGAATGGATTACACATGTGCCTCCAAGGCCCTGAGCTCTCAGCCCGGGTGGAGGTAGGCAGGCAGGTACTGTCACCTTAGGCCAAACAGCCTGGACAGAGAACCTTGGAAAGTGGCCATCTGAGAAAGGTTGAATGGTGTACTCCTCATGAAAACCCCAGGAAGCCTGATCTAATTCACTGCCTCTATTTTGCATGATTTCCACCCTGAGCATTTTCTCATAATGTTCTATGTTCAAGATATGACCACTACTTCTTCTCTGCTAAGCTGTTTCTCACCACTCCTCCTAAACTTTCCCCCAAGCCAGTAGTAGTCACTTTGGAAAAGGGAGAGAAAAAGTCCTCACATTCTTTTAACATACCTTAGGCCTGGCCATCATTATTCTTTATGGAGCCAGAGAAAATCACACAGGGCCAATCAACAAAAATACAAATATATATATAACAGGATTTTAAAAACATGATGAAAAAAGTGAAAAGTTGTTTAAAAATCTGCTTCCCACATGTTGTTTTGGAGTGTGAAGAATGGGTAGCTTAATGCTGAGAGGTGAGAGCTGGTGGTTGTGTTTCAGCTGGAATACAAGGAAGCCTGATGGTGTGTGAGATGTTGCAAAGCCCCGTTGAAGGAGTCATTCCAATGTCTGGGATGCACTTTCTCCTCTGCAGTCATTCTAGCCCTGGGCCCTCTCTCTTCTTTAATTCTTTCAATCCCTACTTCTACCTGCACTGTGTAATCCACAACTTTCTTATAGAATATCTAACTTCTGTTGCTTTGGAACTTGATGTTTTGCTTTCTTCCCTTTCCCCTTAACTAATGTGCAAATTATATGCACAACCCAAATCTTAACTGCATATGTCATGGTCATTAAAAGCATTCAGGAGTTCAACAGATCACCTGTCAGTTCTAATATTACCACGTACTGGTTGTGGGACTTGGACAAGTTACAAAGCACTCTTTGGGAGGGAACTGTAGACAGACCTGAAGCTAATTCCCACAGGGAATGTTCCCAAGGAACTGACATCCAATATCACAATCAGAAATATACTGGGATTCCTTTGTACCCATGATAGCTAGAATTTCCAGAACACTGAGATGTGGAGGGAGGAGAGTCAAAAGAAAACTCCCTTTGTGAACAGCAAAGAGAGCTTTCTGCACTCAATAGAATGCTTACTCCAGGTAGGTGCTATCATCCACAGCTGCATGGCCCATGGGAGACACCATGCGCTCTGAGCAGCTCACCTGTCTCTGGGACACTCTGCTTGAAAAGCTACATTGTAGGGGTACCTGGGTGGCTCAGTCGGGTTAGCAGCTGCCTTGGTTCAGGTCATGAGCCTGGAGTCCTGCAGCTGAGCCCCACCCTGATCAGTGGGGAAGTCTCATGTTCCCTCTCATCTCTCTCTCCCCTCACTCATGCTCTCTCTCTCCCTCTCTCAAATAACAAAATAAAAGCTACACTATAGTTTCTCCCTATGCTTCTGTATCCTCTGTCATTCAAGAAACTTTATATCCTCCAACTGTGTAGCATCTTTCCATCAACCCAGCCCCTATCCTATTGGAACAGCCATAGCATTTCTAAACTTGAATTTCCATTTCTTCAAAATAAAGATAATATCTGTATGTACTCATGTATTTTCTGAAAAGATTGAAGGAGGTATTTCCTATAGAGCCCTAATACCACAGTGCTTGGCACTTTAACTATAATGATAAATGGAATTATGCTACACATGTCACATACATGAGTCTATAACTCCATGTTTGCATGGAAACATAAATTATAATTCTATTTATAGTTATAAATATATACATAAGTAGTATTTCTTTTCCTGAGAAGCTACCAAAACACTACATACTTTGTGTGCATTATCTCCAATGTTTACAACGAAACTTCAAGGCATGTAATTATTACTTTCTTTGAATATTTGGGGAAGTGAAACCTCAGGTAGGCAATGTAATTATCCCAAGATCAACCATCTAGTTATGGAAAAGCAGCATTTGAATGTAAGTCTGGGTTTGTTCCATTATACCCTTCTTTCTTTATGATTAAACCCCAAAGCATTTTGCTCCCAAACAGGTGCTGAGGCTCCTCTTAAGGCTCCTCTTAAAGGACGTTCTTAATGCAATGGATCAGCCACAAAGGGAACAGAGTTGCCTTTAACCTTCATTTGGCTGGATATTTTTGTTTTCATAAACTCTGAGATTCACTGGTAATAACACTACATTCCCTTCCACCCTTCTACCACCATGTACCGGCACTCACTCCTCCTATCACCAACTTTCACTCCACTGCACTAAAGCTTATTTATAAAATTAACCATCAGGGAGAATTTTAGACAGCACAGAAAGCTCTTCTGTATGCAACAAGACCCAGCTCAGATGCTGCTGTTTTGTGAGGCCTTCACTGACTTGGCCTGATGGCTGATCCTCTTCTTCTGAGCAACCATAATACTGGTGCAAGCCTATATTTAACTTAATGATTACTATTACTATGGCTAAAATTTATCAAGAACTTACTATGTGTCAGGCACTGTTCTGAGTGTTCTCCAGGTAATCCTCACAACAATCCTGAGAGACAACAGTATCATTACCCCAATTTTTCAGCTGAGGAAACTGGACTGACAATGGCACCTTATTTGCTCCCCACCTCATGGACTCTGAGCTTTTTCAGGGTGAACATGTCTTCCTCTTCTCTTTTCACCCAGCATCTCTATGTTGGCTGAGTGCTGATAGGCATCACTGCACTTCCCCTTACAAAAATATGTAGTTACTAGTGAGGAGACTGAGACTCAGAGGGACCAGGGAACTTTCCCAGAGGTGGATCATAGCTGGTTAGAAGAAGAGGTGCTATTAAATGTACACTTGTCCATTCTCTTCCCCAGCATGTGTCTTGCTTTACATATAAAAACAAATGCTTTTAACTTTAAAGTATGCAAGGATGTAAGGAATGCTAGTGCATTCTGCATGAGGTGGCAAGCTCAGGGAGATGCTTTATATGCTAGAAGACAGATTAAGAGCCATCAAGCCAACAGGACTTCCTGAGAAGACAGGCTCAGGAAGGCATGGGCAAAGATGCATTATGAGGAAACAAAAAGACCTCTGGGAATCGCTATTCATTGATGATTCAGTGATTAAGAGAATGGTCCTTGGGTAGGACAGATTTGGGTTTGAATCCCTGCTTCCGCTTTGTCCCTGCAGGACCTGAAGCTAGTCATCTAATCCCTCTGAATGCCAGCTTCCCCATCTGTAAAATAAGAAGAATAATGCCCTGCTTGACTGGGAACTGTTAGGAGGATTCCAAAGAGATAATGTACACAGAAATATCTGAATCAATGCAAGGTGCCATCATGTCCTTCTTATTACATCTCTTTCCCAGGGTTCACCAAATGCTATCCCAAATGTGCCCACCAGCACTCATTTCTCACGTGTTTATCACAGATATTCCTGAGAGAAGTTCCCATGAAAAGCAGCTTTTCCTTAATCCTGGTTAATTCTTCAAATGAGACTCCAATGTGTATTTTACCACCAGCCACACACTAGTTCATTAATGAAATGATTATTTTTCTTCAAACCGCTGGATTTTATTCTCAGGGTTATCACCCTGATAAGAGTTTATAGACAGAAAACACAGTGGAGTAAAAGTCCAAGCTCAGTTTCATTCAGAACAGACACTGCCTCCCCTGCCTGAGATGAGAAATAAAAGCTTTATGAGTGAAAAAATGTCACTAAGTTAAACAAGCTAAATATCTTTGGAAAGACGGATTTACTGCACGTTCCCCAGGGAAGCAGAGCCACCCACGCATTCCCAAAGCCGCTTGATTTTGCGGACAACTCCACCCGGTTTTTAACGGGTTTTGACTTTCACACTTGGCCTACTGGTAACCCAGAAATCATCACTCTCTTGACTTTATTATCAGCAAGAGTCCAAATACTACCTGGATTAATTCCATTTTCTGAGACAGAGGATTTTTCTCAGGATATCCAGGTCTTTATAAGAAATATGCATTGTAAATTGGTCAATGGGGAGAAGGATAATGGTGGGGGGTTTTGAAACATCTTGGTCTGTTCCTGTAGCTGAGTGCTCAATGAAGATTTGTTTTGTTTTGTTTTTTTAGATGATTAATTCCCTTTCCCCAGTCCTAGATGCGGCATTCTAGGCTGGTAAACAAACTGAAATACTTTCAATTTATATGAAATGCAAGTTGCCAAAAAGTTCCAAATATGCCATTTCAGTGATCTGAACTGTTTGGTTGGGGTGCCTGAGTGGCTCAGTTGGTGAAGCTTCTGATTCTTGATTTCAGCTCAGGTCATGATCTCAGGGTCCTGGGATGGAGCACAGCATCAGGCTCTGCGCTCAGAAGGGAGTCTGCTTGTCCCTCTTTTCTCTCTTAAATAAATAAACAAAATCTTAAAAATAAATAAATAAAATAAAATAAAACAAAATGGTTGTTAGTACTTTGAGAAGCAAAGGAAATAGGTGTCAATAATCCAGATCTTTTAGAACACAGCATTTCACCTACTCTTTCCAATCTTGATACCTCCTATCTCCTCATATTCACTTCTCCCCCAGAAAATTCTAACCCTTTCTGCTTCCACAAATATAGCATGTTTTAATCTTTTTAAAAAGTTTTTATTTATTTATTTAAGTAATCTCTATGCCCAGCATGGGGCTCAAACTCGCACCCCCACAATCAAGAGTCTCATCTCTTCCCAATGAGCCAGCCAGGTGCCCCAACATTTGTTTTAATCTTAACCTACCACTCAAAGGGATTCCAGGAACAACATGGGGACAGTTTATCTTATTAGACTATAGTTTGCTATTAAGTAATTACACATTATCCTTACCATATGGGACCATAAAATATAGCAGAGATGGTTCCTACAAGCCCAAAAGAGACAGACTGATGACCTTGAAAATTAGAGCCAACCAAAGTCCAACTGCCTTATGCTAGCCCCAATCTACCTTGCCAGATACATGTCTAATTCCTGCCCTATATAGAAATCCATTAATTACCAGCATCTCCTTGCCTTTTTCTTCTCTTTGTCATTGTTTTTGCCATGTCTCCTATCTGGAACACCTTCCCTCTTTTATTTGGCTAAAGGAAGAAAGCATTTATTCACTATATCTTAAGCACCTACTTTGTGCCAGATACTTAGGATGCACCTGTGAACAGACATCTCTGCTCTCTAAAAACAGGATGATGAACAGACATTTCTCCAAAGAAGACATACAAATGGCCAAAGACACATGAAAAAATGTTCATCACTTTGCATCAGAGAAACACAGATAAGGACCACAATGAGATACCACCTCACACCATTAAGAATGGCTAAATAATTAACAACTCAGGAAACAACAGTTGTTGGAGAAGAGGAACTCTCTTATGCTGTTGCTAGGAATACAAGCTGGTACAGCCACTCTGGGAAATAGTATGGAGGTTCCTCAAAAAGTTACAGATAGAGCTACCCAGCAATTGCACTACCAGGTATTTATCCAAAGGATACAAAGGGATTTGAAGGGGCGTGTGCACCCCAGTGTTTATAGTAGCAATGTCCATATAGACAAACTATGGAAAGAGCCCAGATGTCCATCGAAAGATGAATGGATAAAGATGTGATATATACATATATATGTGTGTGTGTATATATGTATATTTATATATTTATATATATTTTTACATATATATAAAATGGAATAGTACTCATCCATCAGAATAGTAGCCATCAGAAAGAATGAAATCTTGCCATTTGCAACAACGTGAATGGAGACAGTGTTATGCTAAGTGAAATAAGTCAGAGAAAGACAAATACCATATGATTTTACTCATATGTGAAATTTAAGAAACAAAACAGATGAATATAGGGGAGGGAAGGAAAAATAAAATCAATGAAAACACAGAGAGGCAAATTGAACGAGACTCAACTCTAGGAAACAAACAGGGTTGCTGGAGAGAGAGGGGTGGGGGGATGTGGTAACTGAGTGATGGGCATGAAGAAGGGCACTTGAAGTAATGAGCAATGGGTGTTATATGCAACTGATAAATCTACTTCTAAAACTAGTAATGCACTATATGTTAATTAAATTGAATTGAAAATAAAAAAAAAAAAAAACAGGATGGTGTATTGATGAAAAGTATAGGCTCTAGATCCACACTACCTGGGCTACAATCCTGGCCTTGTTCTGAATGGACTGTGTGGTCCTGCAAAAGCTCCTTACCATTTCTGTGCTTTAGCTTCTCCTCTGTAAAATAGGGATACTAATGGTATGTATCTTCTAGAAATGCTGTGGGTTTTAAATGAAGTAACAGCAGCCATGGGCAAGAGTTGGAAGATAGCAAGTAAGCACCCAATAATTAAGCTACTATCATAATTCACTCTATTTATCCAGATCCTGTACCTTTCTTTCAAGGCTGGCCTGAATTTCTGCTCCTCTGTGAAGCTTTGGCTTGACTGCCCCGGCCCAGAGATTTTTATCCACCTTTCTTTCAATAGTTATTCATTGGATGGAAAATAGGATTTATCTTTGATGTCAACACTGATCAATAAATAATGACTGCCTAGACGTCAGGGTTAAAAAGCAATATGAGGCCAATTCCAGAATCTCCATGGGAGAAGAACTGTATATAAAGATCAATGAGTGATATGTGACATAAATTAGGAAAAGTAGCACGTCCATGTTCAGGTATATTTTGCGACACCAAAATTACTTTCTCTTCTGCTTCCCAAACCTCGTGGTTTTATCTGGATACATTATTTAACTCCTCAGCTCCAGTTTCCTCCTTTGTAAAAATATTTTTAAGAACAGTATCATTCAGTATTAGGGATATCAAATGAGATACTACATATGAAGCACCTAGTTAGAAGCTGGCACACAGTAAGAACTTATTTAATGTTTTTATTATTGTCATCTTCATCATCTATAATCACCAACCAGAAACACCCTCAAGTGTGCACTGTTTACACAATGCCTTAGGGTGTGAGAATTTTTAATGCCTTGCCTCTCCTCCCTTGCCTTCCCATCTCCACAGGTAGCAACACTCTAGCAGGCAGCAACCCTATGACCCTCAAGTGCCTGACACCTGCGATGCTGGAGTAGGTCCTCCAGGTGCATCTCAGATGCAGGTGAAGCTGGAGTAAGAATGTCTTTTCTCCCACATCCAGCTGAGGAAAGTCAAAGCTAGCAGGTGAATGGATTGCTGAAAGGATTCTCTTTCTTGAGCCAGTTTCGCTACTTTGCTGATACACAGAGAGCCAAATGAAAGAAGACAAAATGTCCAATGAGCTTTTCCTCAAGGAGAAATCCATAGCAATCCCTCTTTGCGAGGGAAGCTGCGCAGGCCACAATTCAGCTAAGCTAGGGTTTTGCATCCCACTGCTATAGGTTTTATGCTAAATATGCTGAAATAAAGCAAAGGGGGACAGAGTGACAAAGTAAACCCTGAAGGTGGAAGGGGGGAAAGCACTGGAGTTTTCTCAGTATTTTATTTTATTCTCACATTTAACAATACAGTGCTGCCATGAGACCATTTGAGGCACTGTAAGAAAAGAAAAAGGATGGAATTGCCCCAAGGTGAAATATAAGAGTGCACAGCTAGTAAAATATATAAGAGAGCAGGCTGGAGCTGCCCTTTGCAGCTACACCAAAGGTCAAGAAAAGGCTGTACTATACTAGCCACCAGAAGAGGATAAAGAACACATTTGGCCATTTTTTTCTGAGAAAAGCCATTTTTTTGCTCTCTGAATCTTCAATAAAGCAGCAGATTTTGGGTTGTTGAAGGCTTAAGCCTGACAAGTACTCTCAGTGGTCATTAGTGACGTGGGCCCTGGTTGGATGGGTTCTGAGTCCCTTTCTCACATTGCCAGAGTGATGCTGACAGCACTTTTCCAACATTACTTCATTTTAAATTTGCTATTCAGAGTAGTTCCCTTATTTTCATAAGCATTATCCAGATAAAAATCCAAGGTTCAGTTGCATTAACTGACCCAAGATTATACAATTATGAAGTAGCAACAGGTGTAAGCCCACTGAATTCAAGCCTAGTGCTGCTTCACAAGGCTGTGATCATTTTTGCATATCCCTGACCCACAAGGGACAACTTCATTCCCCAAAGGTCAGCCAATTCCTCACACATCTCCTAAGACTGGGGGAGAGGGAACAATAATGGGATGCTTACCTGAGAACAATTATTGCCCTAAACTACTACAGGAGTTTTCAAATTAAGTCTTCACTAAAATCCTAGTGCTTTTTTTTTTTTAAATAAACATTTTGGGATAATATTAAATCCCCAGAAAAGTTGCAAATCTAGTACAGACAGTTCTCATATGCCCTTCACCCAGTTTCACCCAACATTAACATCTTACATAATCATGGTTCATTTGTCAAGACTGAGAAATTAACGTTGGCCCATTACCATTAACTAAACTTCAGACTTTACCCAGATTTTGCCAGCTTTCCACTAATGTCTTCCTTCTGTTCCAGAAAGCAACCAAGGATACCACATTACATTTAGAATTCTAATACATTTATCATATCTCTGGTGCCTCCTTAAACTTAAGAGTTTCAGTATTTTGAAGACAAATCCATCTCTTTCCTGATGCTGACCTTTGCCCAGCACATTAGAGATATACAATGTTTACTGATGAATTAGCCACACAAAAATCCTGTTTTAATTATCATTATGAAAATCTGGACACACACACACAAAAAAAAAAAAAAGAAAAGAAAATCTGGACACTGGGCTTAAAATTCCGGCATATTAAAAAAAAAGGTAAAAGGGGAGCATGTTCAAAAAAGAGTAACAATTTTTGCTGACACTGCAAAGCTAGTTATTCAAACTCAGAGTAAATACAAAATAAAACACATCAACTGGCAAGAGAAAATAGTTCGTTAAACACTCAAACAGCATCAGCTTTCCCTTCCACTAAATCTGATAATCCTTCCACCATATCCAATGATCCACCAAATGAGAAATTAAAGAAGAATAATAGGATTGTAAGAACTTGGAAGAAATGTAAATAAGATTTTAATCAGTCTATTGCATGGATAAGGGTTGGTAGCACACCGTTAAATATTCTCATCCTGGAGCTGGTATCTATATATAGCTGTTAATTGTGCACATTCCCCAGTTCCTCAATGCCATGATTCCAAACCAGCTGTTAAGTACAGCTGTTTTTTTTTTTTTTTAAACAAAAGCAGTTTTTTAAAGTAGGAGCAAGGGAGAAATGGAATAAATGATTTAAACAAGCAAATACAACCAAACTTTCAATCTGTGATAAACCATTTTGAAGTGTTAAAAACATGGAAATAGTTTCCCCTGGATATTATATTTCCCACACAAAAAACATAAACGTTGTCCAGGGTATCTCTAAATGGTTTGGGGTAAACAATGCATTAGGAAATAGAATGTCCCTAATATTATTTTAGTTGCTGCAAGCAATCTTGTAAGAAATAGCTGTCATAATTTTCATGTCCAAAAAATGCCTAAAGCAAGCTATGTTTCTCAACTGGAAGTATTTTGTCCTCATCTAATTTTCATTCTCTTGAGTACATCACTGTTTGCCTAGCAGTCTATTATAAAAACATGCATATGTAGAGAATATATACACAGGCACATACACACACATAGTGACACACAGATAGGTAGACAGATAATATAAGGTTTTTGAGGGTAATATTCATTTTGGTACCCCCAAGAGCAACTGATTTAGTATACTTAATAAAGACTTGAATAAGTAAGTGAGTAAAGCAGGTTTATTTCAGGTTGGTAGGGGAGGGTCACCTCTCCCTCATTCTACCCCTTAAATATCAGTGAAATCTATGTAACAAAGGAATTTTGCACCTAGAGCTGTCACATTGTTGGTATATCCTCCAAAGGGAAAACCTGCAAACTCACTGGACATGCCTAGCAGCCACTAGAACCTCAAAGCCATGGGCTTTTATCTGTAAAACTGAAATAATACCTCATTTAAAAAATGGTTAAAAAAACACAAATGAACTCATTCATCCACTAAACAACTATTAATTGAATATCTGATATGTGCCAGGCAAGAAGGAAAGACAGAAAGTGAGAAGAATAGGAATAACTCCATCTCTGCCCTGATGGGATCGACAGTCTGTGAGGCTCCCCTTAAAAGCATCAATTAAAGAAGGACATTGAAACAGTAGTTCTAGAGCTCATGTGCATTGGAATAACTTGCACACTTCATAAAACATGTATTTCTGGACTCTATCCTAGAGTCTCTGGGTCAGTAGGCCTGTGATGGAGGGAAAGAATTGGTACTTCTAACACATTCTCGGGTGATGTTAATACTGCTGGTGTAGAGATCATTTTTGAGAACCATCGCACTAATAAGCATAAAATTATGATTTTACCAAGTGCTATAATGGAGAAACATGTGGAATTAACAGAATCTACAACAGGGGGATTTGATCTAATTAAGGAAATTGGAGACAGCTTCCCAAAGCCAATGAACTGCAATCTGAGTTTGTATAGGAGAAAGTAAGTAAAAAGGGTAAAGAAGAAAATTCTAGGTATTAAGAACAGCATGTGCAAAGCCCATGTGGGGAGAAAAAGCAGGTCAAGAACTCGGGACTGTGAGAACACCTGTGTGGTCTGGCATGTTGAGAATGGAGGCAATCAACACCCAGGACTGGGGCTGAAGACAGATGTAGGGGCCAAGAGGTACAGGGCTTTGTAGGTTCATAATAGTTACCACAACTCTATCAGGTGGGGTCAGCCAAAGGAGGCTGGTAAGCAATGGGGCAGCAAAACTAGATCACTCATTCTCTGAAAAGCTTTCTCTGTGGAACAGATGAGTGTATAGAGCCCTTTTCTAGAGTCTGTGGCTGCATCAGTGCTGAATTTCTCTTACGTGGATCCCGACTCTGCCAATTACAGCCTGGGTGGATTATACAATATTCTAAGCATCAGATTCCTCATCTGCAAAATGCTGATGGGAACTCCTTTGTAATAAGTTTTGGAAAGACTGACTGAATGAATCAAGTATGGGACTCAGACCCATGTCTGGCACAGGGTAAACACTCATATTGTAGTTGCCATTCTCATCATTATTCACTGAAAACATTAAAAAAAAAATGCTGTACCCACAGGGGCAGGAGAAAATATATTTAACTTTCTTAAAAGCCCTTTCAGGTAACATATCTTACTGTAGAGGTGACAATGGCTTAAACCACAAAGGAAGAGAGTAGACTCTCTAAATAGCCCAAAACCCAAGCAGTTTCGGTGTCCATGAAATCAAGAACAGCAGAAATCTATATAACTCCCCTCTCCAAACTCAAATATAAGCTCTAAAGATATAGCATGTTTTTTCTGTTATCATAGATATATATGCATAGGGAAAAGCAATATATATATATAAATTATATATATAAGGTTCAGTACTACCTATGATTTCAGGCACCCATTGGGGAGTTTTGGAATGTCTCCCATGGATAAGAAAAGATGACTATATCTTACTCCATTTGGGCACTTACAGTAAAGATACCATAGATTGAGTGGCTTAAATGACAAATGTTTATTTTTGCAGTTTATTTTACAGCTTTAGAGGCTGGGAAGTCCAAGATCAAGGCACCAACAGATTTGGTGTCCAGTGAGAGCCTGCTTCTTACTTCATGGACAGCTGTCTTCTCACTGTGCCCTCAGGGGGCAGAGAGGAAGGAGAGCTCTCTGGGATCCCTTTTACAAGGCCACCAATCTCGTTCCTGGGGTTTCCACCCTCACAACCTAATTACCTCCCAAAGGCCCCACCTCCTAATACCATGACTGTGATGATCAGGATTTCAACACATGAGTTTGAGGAGATCACAAATACTCGGCACCTAATACCCATCTCTCTATCTCTGGCCCACTGCTTCTCAAACTTTAAGGTGTATATGAATCACCTGGCCATCATGTTAAACCACAAAACATAAATGAATAGGCCTTGGGTGGGACCCAGATTGTACATTTCGTTTTTTTTTTTTTTTAAGATTTTATTTATTTATTCATGAGAGACACACAGAGAGAGGCAGAGACATAGGCAGAGGGAGAAGCAGGCTCCACGCAGGGAGCCTGATGCAGGACTTGATCCCAGGACTCCAGTACCACACCCTGGGCCGAAGGCAGGTGCTAAACCACTGAGCCACCCAGGGATCCCCAGATTGTACATTTCTAACACGTTCCCAAGAAGGTGCTGCTGTGGCTCCTGGGGGGTCACCCTGTTGGGCAAGGTCCTCATTCATGGAGAAGCTTCCATGGCACTTTCCTCACTCACTCCCCACTTCTGTACTCTCCACAGCAGGCACACACTCCCCAGAAAGCAGCCAGGAGTGGAGGAAGAGCCAGGAGAGCCCTTAATTAGAGGGGGATGAGAGGTCGTGGGCAGGATCACACGCACCCAGGACACTGGGTCACTGGTTAATAAGACACTCAGAGCCATTTCACCCACTTTTGGGTGGTTAATGTAGTCTAATAACTGTGATTTTAGATTAGCAGTGGTTGTGAAAACAGACTGACAGGAGACATGGTCCACATGAAATCTAGGGGTGAGGAAGAAGGAGGTGCCAGGAGGGACAGGAAGGGGAAACAGTAGTGAAGCAGCAGCCAGACTCCTCCTCTGAGCCAGTCCATCCCCAAATGCACATCATCACAGTAGGGGCAACCTTATAATTAATTATCTGTAAAGGGAATTTATCCCCACGTGAAAAAATGAGCTCTGCTTCCTTCATCCCACAAGGGATGCCTTGGAGGGCAGGTGACTTCCCTTTACCACCTTGAACTCTTCAGATTAACTCAAGCATCCTTGGGATCCCTGTTTACAGCTTCTTCTGGCTCACAGAAACCATAACAGAGACATTAACTGTGAAATTATAGAAAATGTATATTGTTTTTTTAAAAGGCTCGAGTATAACCAATATAGCCAAAGCTATGGATTTTTTTTTAAGAGGCTTGAGAAAGCCTAAAAGCTCTTGCTGTCTCTCCTCGTGCTAAGCTGCATGACAAAACAGTCTCCCCACCTTAGTTGGAATTATGCCTGTCACTCTTAATGTTGATTTAATATATTTTCAATATTGTAAAACTGTCATGAAAGGATCCTGGGAAACTGCTCCTCTGGGTTTCTGAGTAATGAGCTGTCAAAGGGAAATTCAGAGTAGGGTCAGCCAGCACTGGTGACTTGAGCTCTGAGAACCCTGGCCCTCAGAGACAGAAGAAGCACCCCAAGCCTCTAAAGTCTCCAGCCTTCTTCAATAGGAATAAACATAAAATACCATAAGATGAGAGCAAAAGGTGTTCTGGGATTTGGCCTACACAAGTGCGCTAACAGTGACGGGGCCAAGATCTATCAGCAGAGATGGTGAGTTTAGGGGTGGGGCTTCTGCTCTTTCCTGGCCGGAGGTGGCTGAGGGAAGTTGAACAGGGAAAAATTTTGCTCTCCTTTGTCTAACTTCTCCGGGTATCTCAGGCTTTTTTTTTTTTTTTTTTAAGTTTTATTTATTTTAGAAAAAAAGAGAGAGTGAGAGTGCATACTAGCAGGAAGGGCAGAGGGAGAGGGAGAGATAATCTGAAGCAGACTCTGCATTGAGCATGGAGCCTGACGTGGGGCTTGAGCCCAGGGCTCTTAGATCACAATATGAGCCAAAACCAAGAGTCAGATTCTCAACCAACTACCACACTCAGGTGCCCCTCAGGCCTTGTTTTAATATAGCTTCCTCCATCACCTTATCATTGTAGCTTTGATAAAGCCAAATCGGCATATTACTCTTTAAAAATATGGAAAAGACTCACTCCAGCTCACCGAACCTCCCAGTTTGGCTGCTTTTCTTCTATCACAATTAATAGATATTAAGCACCGCGAGATCACCTATACCTCTCCATTTGAGACTTCCTCTAAGCTTAGAGTTCCTACAACTGGTCCTCAGCATAACATATTATGTTTATTGAAATACGTTGTTAAAATAGTATGCCCTCGTCTTTCTATTTCTTGAACTGCAATGGAGTATACCCCCCATGCAAGTGAAACTAAAACAGTGTCCAAATAACCACATGCTCTTAAATCAAAACTTCACAAAAATGAAATGAGGAGAAATCAGAGACCCTAACTGAAGGGCACTGAAGGTGACAAGAACATAAAAGCTTTTCTTAATAATAGTGCTAGGCAATCCATGGGTATTATTTGGGGCAAAGTGATGAGTTCTGATTGGCTGATTAGATTGGATTTGTTTCTCATTTGTCAACTTAGAATCAATATTTTCTGTGCATTTCTAGAGCTATCTCTTTACCACAGGGCCCACGTCCATCCATCACAAGGCCCACGGTAGAGCCAGGAAGAAATTGCTGCTCAGCCCATTTGACAATTTAATTGGTTCACTTCCTCAGGAAATTATTTTTCTCCCCATCTCTAAGTTTCTAAGAGAAATCAGCAGAATGTGGCCTCTCTCATTTAGGGTTTTGTGAGAAAAGAGCATTGAACTCTACCCAACAGAGGAATTTCTGAGTTGAGTGGCTATGCCTCACATGCTTTCGTGTGAGCAGAGTTAAAAGCTAGGATTTGAGGAAGCTCTGCCTACCCGTTTACTAGGTTTGGTTCTACTGTGGTGTCTGATAGACCCAATATAGTCACTTTGGAGGAAGGTACAGAGGGTCTCTGTTAATTACTAGTTAGAGCTGCTCAAGCCATAGCATTTGTACTTTCACATTTTAGCTCAATTTAGATGACTGGATTAACTCTGTAAGAACAGATAGGTACTTGACTCAGCTCTCTCCCTCACCTCCCATAACTGAATCATCATTATGTTCTCCCATTTCTAGACCCAAATCTTTCCAATCTTCTCATTTATTTCTCTCTCTGCTACCACTATCTGAGACTAAGCCTCTCCACTCTGTCTCTTATCTGCTTGCTGTCCTTCTCTTGTCACATCTGGATACTGTAAACAAGATGGTCATTTAAAAAGAAATCTCATATCATGCCAATCCTTCAATTCTTTCAATGGTTTCTCTTTTAAGATGAAATCCCTAACATGCCCATTCATTGCTTTGGGTCTGTGACCATATTATTTACCTTCGCCCTCAATGCTCCTCACCTAGTCTAGCACTTTCCCATCACTAAGTTCTACCAACCTGCATTCCTCACTTTATACCCAGGTAGCTCTGCCCTGATGCCCAGGTTTCCCTATGGTAACATTGTCATACTTGGAAACTCTGTCAAGAACAGAGCTCTGTCTTATTCACTAATAAACCCCTTGAATCTGACCCAGCACCTAGCATGGAGTAGGTACTCAATAAACATTTATGTAGAGTTGAATTGGAAAAAGTGAGAAGGAATGCAAAATGAGTATTATATCTCACCCACAGCTCCCCAGAGTAAGTATTTTATCTAATCATTTCACCAGTATTCAGGAGCTCTTTTGCTATGGAGAATGGAAATGCTTAAGTAAGTACATTTACAATGGAAAAGTGACTGGCTCCCAAACACTGGGAGAAAGTCCCACAATGTACAAGGGCTTTAGGGCAAGGTACAGGGAAGAGAGACAGGAATAGATAAGAAGGGAACTAAAGGAAGTCTAAAAAATCTTTGGGGAGGAGAGAAAATAGTCTGTAACCTAACAGAGACTGATAGTGTGAGAATGGTGAGCTTCAGGAAATTTCTGAGAAGTAGCAACTAAATTGATAGTTTTCATGTAAAAAGTATAGGAGCTCCCAAAAGTATGATTAAGCCTGGATGCCATGCCATATCCTACAGAACTTGTCAGAATAAACCTGTAAGTTCAGAGACCAGAAAGAGAGTTCTGAGTTCAAATAAGTAGGAACTAGTTGGGGCGGGGGTGGGGGGGTGGGGGTGGGAAGTGATGGGGGGAAATTAACATCTCCAAAGAAAGAGACACTCTTGTACTGGGCTCTGTAACTACCATTGAAGTACATAAAATTAGGGTCAGAAAACTATGGTTATATCCTTGCTCTTCTCTCTTACTATACACCAGCCACGTGGTCTCATCAAATCAACTAAAGCTCAGTGCAACCTTGGTTTCTTGGTAAGAAAATGAGAAGAGCAAAGGAACTAACAATTATTTAATACCTCATTCCCATGTATTATTTCATTTTGTGCACTTAGGAAGTAGATTTATGATACCCATATCACAAATGAGAAAGCTGGGCTTAAGGAGGCTGAGAAGATGACTGGCACTCACATTTGAGGATTTGAGCTTGAATCTCCAGGTCTCTGAAGTTTATACACAACACTGGCCAGAGACTCAACATAGTGGAATGTGGAGGATAGACTCTCAATCCCTAGGCCTGGCTCTGCCCTTTATGAGTTCTGAGGCCTTGGCAACTGCCTTAACATCTCTAGCACTTGGCTTTCCTCTTCTCTGAAGTGGGACTGCCCACACCTGCTCTGGCTTCCTACCTTCTCCTTACAGACAGAGGCATAACCAAAGGTTAACATGTGGGGATCAGGACATGGAACAGCAGGATTTGCCTATTTGCCTGTAAGTTAAGGTCTGCCTTCCTTAACTACCCTTCCATTACAGTGTTAACAACAGCTCTGTTGACACATTACTTGGAAAATGTGCTGAAAAGGCATTACTTTTGGGAAGTGCACTCCCCTACACTCTCTCCTAGTTAAGCTACTGAATATGAAGTATGAAAAGCAAATGTGATGGGGCTGTGCAAACATCCTATATGAGTAAAAGTAAATGGATGTTCAGGCATTGTTCCTATAAACAGTCCTATTTAGTTCCCACTTCTCATCCTCCTCCTCCATTCTCCACAGTTCAGGTCATCGGGTACAACTGCACAGGGTGTTATGAATTTCTTCTGTGTCCCAGGACTCCCACTTTGACAAATCAGCACACCCTGAGTGGGCTTGTAAAGTCGACAAAGAGTGTTATCTTCCTAAGGTCAACAAAGTCATGAGGTTTTGTCCCCAGAGCAGCTCCATTGTAAGAACTCATCTTACTAAAGGTCAACACACACAGTTAGATGCTTGAGGCAAAGGGCATGCCTTTGTGAAATTTATAAAGGTCTCTGCATGTTCTCACTTAGAGCAACCCAACATGATATGACTGAGTCTCCTGGGAATCCTGTGGTACAGAGACCATGCCACCACTAACCTATGTTATTTCTGACCCGATTAGAAACCAGCCTTCATTAAATATGGGTAAAAATCTGCTTACAGCATAGAGGACTTCCGCAGCCTTTTAATCTAATAAGCAGTGGGCATCCTTGCATTTTCTCTAATATGCCAGGACTTATGGTTTGAGCTGTCAGAATCAGAGCCTAGCAATACCAATCCTTTTCCAGATGCATTTCATCCCTCTTCATAAATCGGTGTCCTAATTCCAGTGAGAATAAATAAGCATTGATTGAGATACTATGTACATTAAATAAATTAGTGCATTTAATCTTGCTTCAAATCCCCATGAGGTAGTTGCAGGAATCTTTACCTCACAAGGAAAACACTGAGGTTCAGAGAGGTTAAGGGAATCTTGGAACTGTAATCTGAGCCCAGTTCCAACTAACTCAAAACCCCTGCTATTTTCTCTCTGTCATACACATTCCTGGGAAAAAAAATGCTTTCATCTAAACAAAAGAGAATCAATTTCTGAGATGCAAAAAGGAGCTACCAAGTGCCCCTGTCACCCTGGATGAGATTACAAATCTAGAATAAAAATGGAAAAATTGATCCTCTCAGCATATAAGATAAAAGAATAAAACTGTGCCTGGCACCATTCTCTGTATAGTCTATAGAACAAGGAGGCAAAAGCAGAGGGCTCCTAATAAATGTAGATACAAAGGAAATAAGGCGATCTTATGAGAAAATAATTATAAAGTAAGACACAAAGGCTCACTGAAGAAATATACCAGGTAGATCAAAGAAACAGAATGGTTCTCAGTCTAATAAACTCTATGATAATGTTATGGAAGGTATTAATGTACCTAAAGAAATAATATGTCAGTTGGAAAAGAAGACACTCAGCAATGGTAGAAGGAGGAGTGAAGGGATAGTGAAAAAAGCAGGCTCCGGTGGGCTTTCTTTCTCCACAGGTGTCAGCATCTTGACCCTCAGACTTAGCATCCTGGCACTACCGACAAGGTAAAGAAAGAGGGGACAGAAGCAATCCCCCTAATTTGTCTCAGTTGAAGCAAATGGCTCAAGATGATCTGAACTCCTTTTTTCAGATTCCAAACTCATCAAACAACTTTCTAATTAGAATTTAACTTCTCTATAGAAAGTACAAATAATAAAATAATAAAAAATAATAAAAAATAAAAATAAAAAATAAAAAATAAAAAAATAAAAAAAAGAAAGTACAAATAAAGTGTAAATCATGCTGACAAATGAGAGCGTCAGTCCATCTGAGATTACTTACTGTACCTTAAGTAAACTAGCATTTTTACATCAGTCTCTCAGAGCTTGACTAATGTGAGTCCATGCCTGAGAGATGAAGCCACTATGAATGTGCTGACCCAGACTGTTGATCAGAATCAGCTCTGACTGCAGGGTTGTTGGCCGGGCTGAGCTGTGAAGAAGTCATCAGGATAAGGTGTCCTGTGGATGCCTGCATCCCTCAGGTGACCTTTTTCTACCTGGTGCCCCAATATCTCTGTGTGTACCTTCCATTCATATCGTAGGGCTCTATACAGCCATAGCAGGTTATAAGAACAGAAATTGTCCTAGAGGAGGATTGACCTCTGTGTGGTGTCACAGAAAGCATATGCGAATTAATGTTAAGAGATTCAAGTTCATTAAGTAACATCTTTGCCATGAATTAACTGTGTGACGTTAGAAAAGCCACACTTCCTTAAGCCTAAATACCCACGTCTGTAAAATGGGGAAAATAATGTCACCAAAATGAAGCCCTTTAAGATGTGTCCCCTTTTAAGGAAGCCGCTCCATAAAAATGTATGAAGCACAGACAATTGAAATTCTCTTTTTCTCCAAAACAAACCCACAAAATTGTATCTGAGGACTGCAGGATGCCAGTCTGTGTGTGCCATCTGCCAGCTGAGTGACCTTGGGCAGGCTGAGGAACTTCTGGGGTATCTGTTACTTTATAAAAGAAAATTTTACCGGCTTATGTAGAGAGCCCTTCCCAGATCTGATGTTTTCAATCTAAAGCCACCAGGATTTCATTGTCCAGAATGGAATACTCTAGCTTTCCTTCTTTTTTGTTTGAATTCAGTAATAAAGGATCTCTTCAAACTATCCCCTCTGTAGTTCTCAGAGCCATCTTAACAAAACTTAAATCTGACCATGTGGACCACCTGGGTGGCTAAATTGGTTGAGCGGCAACTCTCAATTTCAGTTCAGGTCATGATCCTGGGATCAAGCCCCGTGTCCAGCTCTGTGGTCAGAAGGGAGTCTGCTTGAAGATTTCTCACCCTCTTCCTCAACCCCTGCTTATGACCTCTTTTTAAAAAAATCTGCCCATGTAACATACTGGCTAAGAAGCCTTCTATCAAGACTCCTCCACAATGGGGCACCTGGATGGCTCAGTCAGTTAAGCATCTGCCTTCAACTCAGATAGGATCCCAGGGTCCTGGGATAGAGCCCACATCAAGGCCCTTGCTCAGTGCGGTGTCTGCTTCCCCCTCTTCCCCTCCCCCTGCTGGTGCTCTGTCTCTCTCAAATAAATAAATAAAACCTTAAAATAACAAATAGTGCAAGGAACCATAAGGGAAGGAGGGGAAACTGAATTGGGAAAAATCAGAGAGGAAGACAAACTGTGAGAGATTCTTAACTCTGGGGAAAAAAAACTGAGGGTTGCTGGAGGGAGGTGGGGGGATGGGGTAGCTAGGTGATGAACATTAAGGAGGGCACTTGATGTGACGAGCACTGGGTGTTATATGCAACTGATGAGTTGCTGAAAACTACATCTGAAACTAATGATGTACTATATGTTGGCAAATTGAAATTAAATTAAAAAAAAATTTTAGATAAAGAAGACCCCTCCTCTGACTTCAGAATAAAGATGAACATTCTCCACCTAGCATACAGGGGTTTCCACAGTCTTGCTTGTGTCTTCTTTCTCTCCTTAGTCTCTTCTGTCCTCCATATGCATACTCTTACTAAATAGTATTTGGCTAAGGATGGTTCCCAGATATTTGGCATTGATGCCTTGATATGATGAGAACTTCCTTTGGAGCTGGCCATGAAATATCAAGGTAAGAATGTCAGGTAAGTTGTCAGATATATGTATCTGAGGCTCATGGGAAATTCTGGCTATAGGAATAAAATTGGGAGTCAGCTGGATAGACAAATGTTGACCCATTGCAAGTGGAGGCAATCACCTAAAATTACTGGACATGTGGATAGCAGAGTAGCAGACTGGTAACAGAATGCTGATGAAATAAACACCAGCATTTAAGGATTTAATTTAGCCCAATTCATGAAAAATTCTACAATTTGAACACCAGACCAGGTGTTCATCTTCCCCGATGTTAGTAACAACTATAGACAGAATAGAAAACCTGTTTTTCATATAAAGAAACTGAGGCTTTAACAGGCTATAGTCATTTGAGAAAGGTGGCCAGACTAGTTAATAAGGAAGCTAGGATTTATATCCAAACCTTTTTGACTTTAAAGCCCATGATCTTAAAATTACCCTCTCCTGCATAAGCCTCATGACATAAGATTTCTCCTCCTCTCTCAGGCAATAATGGAGACAATAAACCAAATAAAACTCAATCTAAATAAAGAAGTGATTATGATTGATAATAAAAAGACTATTAGACTTTAATTAATGAATTGGTTAATGGTGGTTACTTAAGTTTATTAACTAAACTGTTTATTTGCAAGAAGTAGAAAATTAAAGAGCTACAGCTAAACTACGAGCATGTTATGCTCAGAGTCTGTGCGAAAGCAGTTCCTGTGATAAATTATTATAAAGAGAAGCTTAAAATGTAATTTGCCTATAAACTTTCATTACCTGTAAAATGGAAGAAGAATAGTATTATATAAAGACAGAGTTCATTATAAAGTCATTATTCCACTTTTGATGGACATTGGGAATTTGTGATCAACCTGTCAGCCATGCCCTGGCTAGATTTTCTTGTACTCCAGACAGAAAACCTCAAATCTGCAAAAATCATTCTCTATCCTTCCTACATATACCTCTAGCTAATGGAAACACCCTTTAAATTTAATGTGGCTTAACTAATGTTTAAGCAAAACAAGCTATTTATTATACAGTGTGCGTGGTTTATTCCCTTTCTTATTTATAGTCATTACCTTCTCTAGCTCTGAAATAGTTTTTAATTTCCTCAGTACTATTATTATTTAGTGCCTAATGTAAGCTCTTAAGGGCAAACTGTGAAACTGCCAGAACCAACCATGCAATAATTTACTGGACTATGGCATGATATGGCATGACTGCCTACTGATTTCTTCAGAGCCAAGTCCTGGGGAAAGTCTGTGAGCTTGGGACGGATGCCCACCAACACGGGTGTTTTCTCCCATGGCTTCTTGATCTGTTCGAAAATGTTCCTTCTGACGCTGCTGCACTGTTCTAGATAAAGAAGAAGAAGTAAACAATCTAGGACACCTGGGTGGCTCAGCAGTTGAGCATCTGCCTTCAGCTCAGGTCATGATCCCGGGGTCCCGGGATAGAGTCCCACTTCGGGCTCTCCACAAGGAGCCTTCTTCTCCCTCTGCCTGTGTCTCTGCCTCTCTCTGTGTGTCTCTCATTAATAAATAAATAAAATCTTTTAAAAAAAGTAAACAATCGCCAGATGCCATCAGTTCCTGTGGGAAGCCAGCTAAAAAAAGATAATTCTCAGAGGGAGTAACATAAAAAACAATTACCCACTCTGACAATTTGATTGACTGAAATGAGGTGTATCACAGCCAGGTTAACCTGTGCTTCTGGAGAGCTCAAGGTAAGTTTCCATTAGGCTTCTGTTACTCCCTCAAAATGCTGGTCAGCTTTTTACTCTCTGTTCCTCTGGCTTCCAATCCAAATAAAATGTTGATGGATTTCCATTGAGCTGAAGGGCTCATACCCTTCTTTGTTTCCACCATACATACCTTCCCCACTTACTGATTTAGTAGACAGAGAAAAAAGAGGAAGATAATAAAGCAGACACGGACAGAAGAACAGGGAGGGAAGAGAGGAGTTCTGCACTAGAACTCTTCAGTAGGACTAAAAATTAAGGATTTCTGGATTTCTTGGGGAAGCATTTTCCCCACTTCCCCCTGCCATGAAACCCACAATGTTCACTGTCATTGACTGCCACAACCTCTCTGCTGGTGAGGTACACAGGTTCACAATGCTTCTCTCCACAGCACTTCAGGCTAAAATTTGCTGATGGAACAGCCAGAGTGGGTATCTGACAGGAAACCTCTCTGCAACCTTAGACTTAACCCCTCTGTTCCTCCAGCATCCCCATACATACAATAAGGACACCAAGCCCAGGGCAGGAAGTTATTTTCTTTTCTTTTAAATACTTAGATCTGTTCAACCTATAAGATTAAAGTTTTAGAGCCAACCACAAGAAAAAAGTGTTGTAATGGGGCAAAATGTAAACTAGATGGTAAGGCAGAGGCTTGAGTGAGAAAAATGATCGCTGATAATTAGAGCAAAAGAGCTTATGAGATTGAGGTGTATAGGTGTCTGGGTTTCTTGGAAGTCAATGTGCAAAAGACAAGCTGCTTATTCTTTGATCACTATCCAAATGACCAAAATATTAAGGAATATAAGATGCTTAAAAGAAACTTCTCACAGGGGCTTTGTAAGGAGGATGCACAGATGTGGAGGGTATAGTAGTGTCGGATTAATGATTAAAATATGTCAAAAATCCCTTGCGAATTAAAGAGCTCTGCTGCTATATGTTGAAAATGAGACCATTCACCTTGGTGGTGAACTTGGGTAACTTTTAGAAGAATTTACTACTAGTTGACAGAGAATGGAAAAAACAGTGAATTGAGGAATGCTGCAGAGGGGGGAAAAATTAAAAGACTAGGAAACAAATGCTTTATCATTAAAAAAAAGAAACTGTCTGGGCTCTTAAGCCCCAAGACATCAAGTGATGTTCATGTAGACAAACAGAGTGAACTTAACCAGTGAGCCAGGGGCCCATTCAACCACAGCCACAAAACCAACTAATTTCTTTTGGAAAAGCAAGCCTAGAAAACCTGCCACAACTGGAATTCTAATCCAAAGACTAGTGCAGGGATCCAAGCATTTGAAACTGCAAGGGAATGTCAGAAACCACACATGGGCTGCTTTGGAACATCAAAAATATGTGCACAAACATGCTCCTACCTACATCTACCCCAACTTAGGAGACTCCAGGGCCCCAAAGCAAGGCAAAAGGAGAACCTCAAAGAAGGGTGAAAGCCATTGTCCACTGTTTACCAACAGCCACTGTTTCCCTTCTTCTCTGACAACAGAACCCTAGTTTGTTAGAGTAGGGGTAGAGAGCCCTGATTTCAGACAAAGTCAGCCCCTACTTCATCCCCAGAAGATGAAGCATGACTGGTCCAAGCCAAGCAGAGGAATTTTATCCCTTCCTCCAAATACTAGACTTAAGATGCACAGGTGAGTTCCGGGGACATAAGACGCTTGCTGTGGAGGAGGATTATATTTCTCCACACTTTTAGCTGGAGTCATTCTTGACTGATACAGGAGGAAAGCAGAGGGAAAAAAAGATCATGGCAGAAAGAAGATGATGAGAAAGAGCACTACCTACTGTGTGAATCCAGCCTTGAATGGGAGAAGTGCGAACATGCAATGGGAAATTTACCTGAGAACAGGATGCAAAGAGGAGAGTATAAGAAGCTTGCTGTGGAGGATGATTATATTTCTCCACACTTTTAGCTGGAGTCATTCTTGACTGATACAGGAGGAAAGCAGAGGGAAAAAAAGATCATGGCAGAAAGAAGATGATGAGAAAGAGCACTACCTACTGTGTGAATCCAGCCCTGAATGGGAGAAGTGCGAACATGCAATGGGAAATTTACCTGAGAACAGGATGTAAAGAGGAGAGTGGGGGCTGGTGGGTGCAAGCAGCCTTGGGAAGGGGGACAAGATAGCATAACAAGCATGTGTGGCACTGCTGCCACTGCACATCTCTTAATTCTAATCTGTATTCACAGTCGACAAGGCTCCCGCTTTATAGCTGCAATACTCTCGCTTCTTCTGCAGGCCCATTAGCCCCGTGAGCACTGCACAGTCAATGCCGATTCCACCCCGCATTTCGCTTTACACACAGCTCCTTCCTCCATCTGCCTTCTCATTATTCTCCTGATACAATGCCTGTTTCCTTCTGGCTCTGGTTTAAAGGCCCACCCACGGTGTTAAAATGAAAAATAAAATCATAAAACAGATAAAACAAAAGACAGAGAAGGAGAAAGCTATAAGGCAGGAGAAAGAACATGGCAAGGAGTGTTTCTTTTGGCCTGTGCCTTTCCAGCCTCCCTTTCCATGCTTACGGCTTTCCCCTAAAAGAAACCAGAAGGTGACTGATGACCTAAGGCTGCATAACAGCAGATTCTCCTTGGGCCCTCTGACACGGTGGGCAGCAATACTCAGACAGAAGTGCAGAAGAAACAATGCTTCCTAAGGGCTGAGCTGAGCGGTGATAGGAAGAAGGGGTGGGGCTTTTGCACCAGTTGACATTCCTCAGCTAGGCCAGAATGAGAGAACCACATTGAGGCTCATTCCTCCAACAGGTGAGCTGACACCTTTGGGGACAAAATTTGGGTTCATTGGATGTTCCACTTGATCTTTTCCCCTAGACTGCAAGCTCCAGAAGGGTCAGGACTCCGTCTGCCTTAGTTCCTGCTTTATTCCCAGTGCTTAGCACAATGTGTGGCACCAAAAGTCATCCACACAATGGATGACTCAGGAGCTGCCTGCTTGGGGAGCTGGCCAGTGCTGAAGCATTAGTTCTTGCTGTTGTCGGGCCATGTTGTAGATGTAGTAGTCCTCACTGCTGTTTTCGTGGTTGTGGTGACATGGAAGAAAGACAAACCCTTCCTGAATCCCCAAACCTTAAAATTCAAGAAGCCCATTAGCTTCTTCAAGCCAGTATTGAGGCATAGCTCTTCTCGGCCCCATTGTCTTTCCTTGTGAGGGATGTTACCTTCTGACCCCCTTGTGACGGATATACCACAGCAACCCTCAGGGACTGGGAGGATGAGGGGGACAATATTAGGTAGGGGATGCCCGTGACACTCAGGTCACTGCCACAAATGATCCATCCTCCCCTTTGCCTGAAGACTGCCTACCAGCCCCTAAGCAGTCTCTAACAACTTAACTGCTTGATAATGCCACCCCTCCTCAGGGGACACATGCTGCTTTTGAATGGAAAGAGAGTTTCAGTGATTAAACCCACAGCTGTCATTTATAGCTAAGACTGTATTTCTGAAATTAATTTGAAAAAGTTTCCATCCCTATGCTCTTTTTTTCTGCTGCTTCCTGGTAAATGCTTTCCTGTCCCTGCCTGGGGGAGCAGGGTGGGTACACATTGGGAGTCAAGTTCTCCCTGGGTGCAGCTATAGCTCCATGCCTCAAGGGCGTATCTACAGCTTGAATGAAACACTCATTACCTGCAAAGAACACAGGCTGGTGCAGCCCTGATGGGAGACCCTCAGATGGGATGAGCAGATTTTTAGGGCTCACCCAGGGGTGCAGTCTAAGATACCATAGTGCCGACTCTATCACAATTTCCTACAGTGCTCTTAGGAACTGTGATGGACCCCTGGGTGCCAACGGGACAGTTCAAGTTCAGCTTCCAGATCCCAAACCACTCCAGCAGATCTGCACAGCCCGAGCAGAGAAATTAAAAGACACCTGCAACAATCAGGTGAGGCAATTATAATTATTCAACTCTATGAATAAGAAAACTAAGGCTCAGAGAATATAAATGATTGACCTGGGTTATGGAGCTAGTGCCTGATGACATAAGTTTCCAATGAAGCTCTGCCTGGCCCCAAAGCCTACAGTCTATCCACCCTACCATATCATCTTTCAACCACATCCTGAAATCCAGCTGAGCATAAGATGGAGCAAGATAATGAAAACTGAAAACTCAAAGCAGTCAGATGCAATTTCAAATAGACATCTGGTAGCCTTCAGAATAAGATGTGTGTGTGTGTGTGTGTGTGTGTGTGTGTGTGTGTGTGTGTGTGTGGTAAGTCTCTGTGCATTTAATTGCATAAGGAACTCCAACATGTCACCTGCCCAGGAGGAATCTGCAATGCTACATGGAAGTGTTGTGAGAATTATCTCATGGGGAATTATTCCCAGACTGGATGCCTGAAGTCCTGGTCATAGTTTTCCTACCATCAAGCTGGGATGTCTTGGAGAAATCAGTTTCCCTCTCTGGATTCTGGTTTCCTCATCTGTAAAAGATGGGGACATGAAACTGACTCCTCATCCAACACCCCCCAACTCTAACAGATTTCTCTGGGTGTTGTGTGGATAAATGAACTGAAGGGTGTGAGCACCTAAAATAAACCCCAAGTGTAAAATGGAGATACCACCTATCCCCCAGAAAGAAGAGTACAAGAATTCAATAATCCACAGGGAAGCTGCTGCCTCTCCTCTGCGCCCCTAGTCAAGTCATCTTTTAGGTCATGGTGGATTGTATTTTCCAACCAAAGGTTCACCATTGCCATTTCCTAACCTCTGCTTTGTCTTGGTCAAACTTTAGTCACTACCACTGGCCCCTGCACTTGCATTCTCCTTGCCTCCAAGCCTGAGAATGCACAAGAAAGTGGACCATGCCCTCCTTATCAGTTTCTGGGAATCCACTCACACGGAAACAACCTTTTCATATAAGATCCCAGTGGTAAAAAAAAAAAAAAAATTAAATTAAATTAAAAAAAAGATCCCAGTGGTTATTTCCCCCTGTTTGCCTAGTATCCCTTCCGAAGATTCTGTTAATCTCTGCTTGCCTCTTCTTTTACCCTAGAAAAGAAAAATCTTCCTTCTGTTTTATTTTGTGATGCTCTCAGACCTTATTGTCACAACAATCTCTCTATTGCCACAGTCCCCTTCCTTCTTTGCTATTGAAAAAAAAAGTCTCTCCACACTAAGTCCGGATTTGTTTTTCTTCGACATCTCAAATGTTATGAATGTAGGGCCTTCTAAATATATCTCACATTCACCCACTTTTCTTCACATTCACGGTCACTGCCATAGTCCAAATTTAGTCCACCATGGGCTCTTTCCTGGAAAACTAGTAGTTTAGTATCAACTCTTACCCTATTTCAACCTACTTTTCATCCTATAGACAAAGTCATCTTTAAAAAATAAATAATCGTCATGGCACTCCCCTGCCCTGCTTATAGCTATTTTATAATAGGTATATTGCTATATTGCCTCTAGGATAAATTTGGAATCAATACCACTCTCTACAAGCAGGAGACTGCATGATCATCCCCTCCCACCCCCCCAGCTGCCTTCTCTGTGTTCTGATTCCACAGGCTTATATTCTGTTCCTGGGACTCTAATCTGCCACAGTTCTTTGCATCCCTTGAGCTTTATAACAATCTTCTACCTGGAAGACTACATCCATCTTTGCCTAATTACCTCTTCCTTATCCTTCCAATATCAGCTCAAGCAACCTTCCTTCAGGACACTTCATGATCCCCCATGTAGGCCTGGCACTCTATACTTCTCAAGTTTAACAGAATTTGAAATTGCATGTTTCCTTGGTGATTATTTATAAACGTCTTTGTCCTTTCACTAGACTATAACCTCAAAGAGGCAAGGATGGGTCAATTTATACCCACCACTGTACCCCTCAAGTCCAGCAGGATGTCTCTCACATATTGTGGGCACTAATTAATATTTGAGTGAATATCATTTTAAATAATGGTGTGAAGAACAGTATATTATGCAAGAGCCTTCTTCCATATAACATGTCTTTGCAACGTTGAATCTTTGATTGAAATAACTTTATTTTGATTTTGCATCTAAAATTGTGATTATTAGTCAAAGAATGGCAGATACAGGGACTGGAAAAAGTGTATATGGGTTTTCACTGATCTTTGCAGATAGAGATGTGTGTTCTTTGGCTCTCTTTTAAACTTCAATTTTTTACAGTAATATCCTGATGTAATCTACAGAAGCATCTCTGCCTCTACAGAGAAAAGTCTTTCCATGCTCATTGTTTCTGGGAGTAAAGAGATGGGAGTTATATTCCAACTGTGGTCTAAGCCCATTCTCTACCCCCGCCTCCTTTTCCACTTCCAATCAAGCTTGTGTCTTAAACAAAGTCATTCAAGTGAAACAGGATCATGGGTGAATGGGCATTGTGTCCAATCCATCTTCCTGGAGGCAGTCTCCTATTCTCCCTTAGCATGACCTTGAGCTCCCTGAAGACTGGGATATCTTTTGCCCTTTGTATCTTTTGTCATAGTTGCTATCACATGATAGGATCTCAATCAATATTTGCTAAATGGTAGTAAACCATAGTAGTAATAGATGGTTTTCTGCTAACATTCTTATAACTTAGCCTTACTCTCAAACAATATCCCTTCCACAATCCCCTAAATCAGTTTTTCTCTTTTTCTTCACACTCACAGCATCCTAATTCTGTATAGATAGCTCATTTAGGGTAAGAAGCTCCTTACAAAATTCTGGCCAGGAAAGGTTTCTCTTTGGGAGAGAATACAATTATTAAGTCTCATCCATTGGATTAGCTTCTTTATTATTTCTGACCACTCAAAAATGGCCCTTCTGGTACTGACTGATGTCTTGACATTGGCAAACTTGGCTTAGATGATCACATTCCTTCCTTAGAAAATTATCTTTGAAATGAATACATAAACTAGGTTTCCTGCAAGAAAGTTTGGGCTGTAAGCATGAAATATAAGCCAAGAGCAAAGTGATCTACATGGGAGGGGGAATATATGGGTGAAGAAAATATCTGTCAAGTCTTGGGATGAAAATATCAAGGGTACCTGTGACCTGAACCTATCACCACCAATAAAGAGGTATTGAGTACATTCCATATGCCAGGCATTAGATAGAGGAGAAGGCGTGGCCCTGGCCTTCCTGGAGTATGTTATCTAATTTGAGAAATAGAGTACATATTCCAAAAAAATAAATAAACTGAAAGCAGAAGTGCCAATACAAAAGAAACAAAATTAAGGGGTCCATTCACAGAGAAGCAGGACGCCAAGTGCTAAGAACAGAGAAGTACCAAAAATAATAGCCTGAATATCAGAACCTGAAATATATTCCTCAGAGCCTTGATAAAACCTCAAGCAAGAAAAGAACTCCAGACATAGAGTAAATCAGTACAGGTTACAAGAGTAGAAGTCAATGATTCTGATTTTAAATTAATTAGTTGAGTTAATAAATAAATAACTGGAATCAGTCATTCCAAAAATCCAAGTGTCTGAGCACCTTATTACACTAGGCTTTCATGAACTCCCTCCATTATGTTTTAGAGGACAAATTTCAAACCAAGTGTCCAATCTTTTTACCTCATGTCTAGGTCGTGAGGCTGATGATTTTCTGGAACTGACCCTGCTAGCTCTTAGGCTTCATCTCTGCAAGTCCTTCTACTGTAATGGTCATAAGAATTCTCTGCATTAACAGCAAAACTAGTTTCTTATTTGGTCTAGGAGACAATCTATGAAGTAAGATATTAAATTCCTAGAGATGCGATCAGTTGAAGTATCAATAGAAAGATATATTGGAACCACAAAGCAGACAGAAGAGATAATGGGGCTAATGAAGAAGGCTCTGATGTCCTCTGAAGCCTATGTGGTTGGAAAAGGATCTCATGATATGCCTCATACCAATATGGGGCACATTAGACATTAGAGGCTAATACCAAAGATCAATAACTAGTCACTTTTTTAAAATTGAAGTATAGTTGGCACAATGTTATAGTAGTTTCAGGTATATAACACAGTGATCAATAAGTCTATATATTATCCTATGCTCATCATGAGTGTTTCTACCATATGTTACCACAAAACACTATTACAATACCATTGGCTATATTACCTACGCTGCACTTTTTATCTCCGTGACTTTGTCATTCCATAACTGTAAGCCTGTACCTTCCACTCCCCGCTACCCATTAATAGCTGGTGTTCTGGAGCATCCTATGATTATAGTGATAACAGAAAATCAGATTGTCTACTATGATAGACTGAATCATTGTTCATAATTCTTCACACCTTCCCCATTTTTTATATTATACATCCTCACCCTCTGCCTGTCATTTTGCAGTATCTTCCACTGGAGTGGGTGTGGTGTATAAACTCACTCCATGATGGTCTTGGCCATATGACTTGCTTTGACCCAGGGAATATGGACAGAAGTGACAATGTGCCAGATGCAGACAGAAATATCAGGAGGCACTAAGATGCTCCCTCTTATACCCCCCTGGCATTTGCCAAGATAATATTCCCTGGGCAGTGTCCAAGAAAAATGTGGAGACCATCAAAACCTGCAACTATGTCCAGCCATTTTTAAGCTCTACAGTTTAAAAGTTTAAAAAGCCACCCGAAACTGTCAGCATAAAATTTAAATGTTGCTTGTCATAAGCCAGTAAGTTTTGGAGTGGCTTAGTAACAACATGATTGAGGCAATTGCTGGCAAATATACCTAATGTGAAGTCACTTAAAATCATATTTTTGAAGATTTTCCTTATGATTTGGGATAAAGGTTGTGATATAAAGCTAAGTTGAAATTATGGTATAATTATGAAATTATATAATAGATATTATGACATTCTAATTGAATGAAGTCAGGATAGAAAATTATTTTTTAAATGACATCAAAATATATTTTATATATAAATTGCCCAAAGGACTGGAATAAAGCAAACCACTAGGTTAACAATGACCATCTCTGGTATAACTATGCTTGATTTTAGGGGTGTTTTTTTTTTTTTCTTTTATTATCTGCCATGAAATAGGTGCTCAATTAATATTGGCTAAATAAAAGTTGAATAAATTTTCATACACTCCAATTTTCCACAGATAACATACATTGCTTTTCTAATCATAAAAATCTGTTCATTTTTTTAAAAAATGGAGATCCATGACCTAGAAGGTTGATAATAAGCCACTGAGAACAATTCTTTAGGAGGCGTCTTCCCAAAAGTGGTAAACACTCCTAACAGAGCTCTAATCTAGAGACTGGTTTATTAAATAGCAATTTATGAAGATAGAATAACAGTCCTACCAAAGTCAAAATTCATTATATTATTATATTAATCACATCAAAGCAACTCAGTAGTGAAAAAATATGGGATGGGTCAAACGTTCTCCATATAGGAAGGAAACAAAATGTGTTTAAAGAGATTGCAGAAAGAAAAGAAGGAAGGTGAAAGAAAGGTGAGAAAGAAGTAAGAAGACTGAAGGGAGGGATCCCTGGGTGGCGCAGCGGTTTGGCGCCTGCCTTTGGCCCAGGGCGCGATCCTGGAGACCCGGGATCGAATCCCACATCGGGCTCCCGGTGCATGGAGCCTGCTTCTCCCTCTGCCTATGTCTCTGCCTCTCTCTCTCTATCTCTGTGTGACTATCATAAATAGATAAAAATTAAAAAAAAAAAAAAAAGAAGACTGAAGGGAGAAAGAAAGAGGAAAAGAAAATTTATGGAGAATTTGATTCAGCTTCATCTTGAGGACATATTACTTCAATTTCCCTTTACAGAAAGCCCAAGGGGCAAACTGAACAACAGGCAGAGAGAGCCTCTTTTGCAGCAGCCATGTCAAGAATATTCTGAATTCTCACCTTTGTTTTAGCCATCTGGTTCTACAGAGAATCATTGTTCCCTACTGGTGAGACACTTTCTCAATTATCATGGTTCACAAGATGGCTTCAGGCTAGACAAAATACTTGCAGAGGCCTGAGGCCATCCTTTCTTCCTTTCTACCATTTACCTAGATGGCCCCAGGCACCAACCACCTTGCAGCTTTTGGTAGCCCCCACTTTATGGCAGCCCCCAGGCCAATTATGCTGAATGAACAAGGGTCAGTTTCATCCCTCTGCAAGGGAACTGCCCATTCAAAGGTAGACATTATTACCATATCATGCCCCAAAAATGGAGAGAGAAGGGAAGAAAGGATTGTGTAAGGTTGAGGTGGAAGAAATAATGAAGAAAAGATATAAAGAAGGAGAAGGAGTATAAAAGGCAAAGGGGACCCAATGGGGGCTCCTTTCACCAAGGAGAGGTACAAGGTCAGCCCCATTGTTTCAAATGGTAGAGATGCTTGCCCTGGATGCATAAGCCCCCTTCCCAATTTGATCCCTCCCATGCCTACCCTCCTGTACACTTTGAGCAACACTGAATCTTGCCTCTCTACAGCTAATACTAGGTTATTGGAATTGCTGCAACAGGGCCAGTAAACTAGGCCCCAGCCTAAGGGAACTCCTAGTTGAGTCTTCTCTTGGTACATCCTCACCTCTGTCAACCAGAAAATCCTAACCTGTATGTAGGTCGAGAGGTAGAGAGGAGGGGTGTTCAGGCACCAAGTTTCTCTGAATTTCTCAGAATAATAAACCAAAATTCTAACTTCAGTAAAGTAAATCCTAGAGTTAGTACCATTCATTTAGGCTTCCATCTATCCTTTGGCTTTTTCCTTCCACAACACAGATTGAGCTCCTTTCCTATCCCTGGCACTGGTACATGCTTGATGGTTCACAGTCTAGTACAAGAAACAGACGAGCAAAACAAAATGTAGAAAGGTCCAGTTACATGGCTGAAGAATAAGAGTATGTATATATGTGCATGTGTGTGTGCATGCTCACATGGATATGGACGTAGGTGTGAGTTAGAGTATGTGGTGACACTGGTTGAATCCTAACAGGACAAAGTCTGTTTTCCCAGTCCAGAGCTCCCACTCCAAGCTTTTCTGGACCAGCCCCATGAAACACTAGAGTTCCTCACCTTTACTTAGGAACCAAGAAAGTGGGCAAGAGGATGTGGAAGATCTTGATTGCTTCCCTAAATCCTGAATTCATTCCAAATGGGCAGCTTCCTTGTCTGCTTATTCCTCAAGTTCATGCACTGAAAGTCTTAAAGCTGAGAATACATACACTTGGCAGATAAGTCAAAAAGGCCCTCTGTACTTCTCACCCTCTTTTTCCCTCTCTAAGTACCTGATCCCACCACCTCCAAGACCTCCCATGTTAAGGAATGACAAGGTATAACACAAAATTTGATAGACTGGGTTTAAAAAGTCCTACCTAGTATTTATGACTGTGGGCAAGTTATTTAATCTTTCTGGGCCTTGGTTTAATTATCTTAAAAATCTTAATGATACCACATACTTTAAGTTTATTCTATAGATTGAATATGTATAAAATTATAGGTATCATGCTTATATTAAATTATATAATCATTTTATTTAAGCCTCTCATCAATCCCAAAAAGGCTTGTGTTATAGATCAGAAACCTCAGAGAGGTTAAAAACATGCCCAAGAAGTCACAGTAATCAGTGATGGAATTGGGATTCATATCCAGCTCTGACTCCAAAGCTCCTGTACCTTCACCTAAATACCAAACCATACCTGGCACATAGTAGGAACTCAAGAAATGTGAATTCCCTTTTTAGACCCTTTGATGTGTGAATTTCAGTGTTTTTGATAACCATAAAACAACCTAACACCCTCTAAAAGTACTTTTCAATGCTTTTCCCACTTCTTGAAGATGATCAGGAATCTGGATATTCAGACCACTTCTTTAAGCATCTCTTTTTAAACAGATGTGTTGATAATGTAAGGTTCGGGTAATGAGATTTTCCAGGCCATAAGTTGCTAACTGTGAATTAATTGCCTAGCTTATTTGCAATAAATAAAGGGACTATTACATGTTTTAAAAAAATCACAAGGAGCCACTGAGCTTGTGCAGAAAGGTTCTGTGTTGCTCCATGCAAGCATTCATTGTCATCTATGCAGGATGACCATACCAAAGGTACTAAGAGCACCTCCTGACGTGGCCTTAGGATAAAGAGTCCCAGTCTAGGATTCAAAATCATGACTTAGGAGCCCCACTGTGGCTGCCTGTGTGACTCTGGACAACTTATATAATAACTCTGAACCTTGGTTCTTTCTTTGTAAATTGCCAGCACCAGAACATGACTCTGAAGGCGGTGACCAGCTCTAGCACTCAATGATTCTTTATTAGCTGATACTTAGCAAACACATGGTTTCCTTGTTGAGTGATACCCTGAGAAGTTCATATTGCCAAAAATAAATTCAGCTTTGCTTTGAAATATGTGCTTTAACCCACTCAGTCTAGAACTATTTTGAGAAATACAGTTAGGCAGTAAATGTGATGCTGCCTATTGTGAGCCAAAGGTTTTTTTTTTTTTTTTCAAGCTAAAAAACTAGCAAACGCATACATTCCTCATAAATATATCAGTGAATCCCACTGACCATGCAAGCCCATAGTCCATAGGATGTTAGAATGTCTGATCATCATTTAGGCTATTGCTTTAATAACATATGCCTGCTGCTTAAGGGGCTTCCCTGTTCATATAGCTCCCTGGTGCTGGAAACCATGCTTCCATTTAGTGAGTGCACAGCCCCTCCTCACCTTCCTCCAGCCACTTCAGTGACCACTAGATTATGAAGGAACTCACAATCCCAACAGGGCAGGAGTGGTGGAAGAAAGCACTGATGTCTATCCTGAGATGACTGACAACACTTCAGTGGAAAATGACAGTCCTCTTAAATAACTGAAGGTCTATAGTAGAAGACGGTTTAGGTTTGATCAGGTCTATATATCCCAGGTGTCCATGGCATAGTGAGTACTGAACAAATGTCAACTGAGTGGATAAATCCTGCAGAGTTCCCAAAGCCTGAGCCAAGATCAAAAGGAAGATATTAGAAGAATTGCAACTTTGGTTCATGGCAAAAGGAGATTTTTAGAATATTTATGGCTATCCAAAAATGAAATGGGAGGTGAGCTCCTTTGTCACTGGGAGCGATAGAGTATCACTGATCACAAAAGAGTAGGTTTGGGGGTGGAGGGCCCAGGAGAAATAGACAACCTTGTGCAGGTTTTTTAACCTATCCTTGACCCTATCATTCCTCAGATGTAAACTGAGCATAAAAATAGAGCCTATCTTACAGTTATTACAATGATTAAATAAGCTACCCACTGCTAAGCATTTAGTACAGCATATGGAAACAGAGTAAATGTTCCCAGAGTCCACAGAACATTTTAGGAATTTTCATCAAGGGTGTATATGTATCAGAGATATTGAGTTAGACTCAAAAACCTCAGAGGTCCCTTCTAACTGTAGATATGAATCTATAAATGCTAGTAAGAGTCACCCCACCACCACCCCCTATAAATGTTTTTATCACCTGAACAGCTGACAGCACTTTTATTTGTCAATCTTTTTTCTTTCCACTTCTGCATTCCACATAGATCTGACTTTGCAGACCTCTACAGAAGGAGGCTCCACATTGCCGCGGCTGGAGAAGTCAGGTTGTTTGTGAAAGAAGTTCCCTTACAGACTGGAAATGGGGCAAGGAGAGCAGAAACACCCAGCTGGAGATGAGGCCCCTGTGAGCAACAGCCTGCCACTACGTGCAGTGACATTAAGAGCCAGCTACTATCTTCAGCCCAGAGAGGAAGACTTCAAGGGTGGGAATAATTCAACTAAGCAAACATCAGAGCAGTTATCTTTCTTTTACAATGTCACTGATGGAGATACAGAATGTGTTGCCCTTGGCTGGTGTTAGCATGTGGCTGCGGGCAACTGTAGGAAAACAATATTCAAATACCAGTGGGCAACAGCAGGAAACTGCAGACAAGGGGCCTGCAGAGAAGATGGAAATCTGAAAGGCATCGGGCTTTCTTTCCCTGAGGAAACAAAGAAGGAGAGTATGCTAATCACACAGATTTCATAAGGTTTCTGATTTACTGGCCTCTCAGAAGGCTCTGTTGGGGTTTGCCATTTTGATGAGAAGGCCTTGCTGTAAAGGTTAAACATGCTAAGAAGCATGAAATGATCTTCTCCAAGAAAGATTGCATCTTTTAGCCAGGGAAATGGTGGTCCAATAGCCCACAATAGGGGCCTTCCAAGAGCTGTTCATATCCAGGGTTTCCAGCCCCAAATCCCAGAGGCACTTGTCCCTACAATATCCTCTCTATTGGGCTGGATTTATTTGTTGCTCACAGGGCAAGATGGGATGGGGGAGGGAAGGAAGGAAGGAAGGAAGGAAGGAAGGAAGGAAGGAAGGAAGGAAGGAAGGAAGGAAGGAAGGAAGGAAGGAAGGAAGGAAAAGGAAAGGAGAGGAGGGACGAAGGAGAGAGAAATATATGTCTTTCTCCTAACATTTCTTCTCTCTAAATCAGTTGTCAATATTTCAAACAAAATTTACCAGTAAGACTAAATTAGTAGAGAGTGACCAAATGCTTTTCCTATTAGCCATGATTTTACTGCTTAATAGGCTATTAAGGATATAAACATGTATCTGCACAAAATATGTACAGATACTGCCTGTGCATATTTCTTTGAAAAATTCAAGCAAAAGGGAACTGAAATAAGAGATTAAGAACACTATATTTTATCCTTTGAGCAATTCATTACCTACCAGAAGGCCCCAGTTTCCTCAACCAAAAACTAGGGATGAGGATGGTTGTGCCAGATAACATCTGAACCTCTAGCAAGATAAATAGATCTATGACTCTTTACACTGTCTGGTTTTCTTTGGGGCAATTCAGTTTCAGGCTTTGAGTCTGTGCCTTCTATTCATGATTGCTACATGTCTGCTGTCTCCTGCCCTTAAAAACCCCAAATCGAATTAAAACATAACCCATGATAAAATAGAGAATCATCTGGGAAACCAGAAGGAAACTATACACGTGTGCTCTACACACAGACACATAGGCAATCCTCTGTATTGTCATTGCTGTAAAGTCTTAATTAAGAGACCAGAATACAGGAAAATTGAAAATCTGGTTTTCCTATCTCTAAAGAAAGAATCTTTTGACTTAATCTCAAATATGGAGACTTTTACAAAAGACGAAGAAACTACAATTAGTTTTTCTATCAGATCTTTGCCAGAGGTTGGCCAAGATCATCACAGTTATCAATGACAGATCATCGTAGTATAATTCTTCAAAATCTAGGATTACACCAGAATCATGTCTTGGTTCCAAGTACAAACTGTCTAAGGTATGGAGAAAAGCATGCTTTGGTATGTTCCCTTCTGGCACAACCCTCCTTCCCACTATTAAGTTCTAGCCTGTATCTTATGCCTAAACACAAAAATCTTACGTAGGTTATTTCTACAACACAAGAAAAAAATGTGATAAAAAAAACCAGCCAGACAATTTTTTCATTCTTGAACTGCTGAACTCTAGATTCAAAAAGGGGCATATTGGCTTATGTTTGTAACCACATTACACACTTTGACTCTATAACAGAGGCTCCCAACAAGCAAATTAAGCCACTGCAGATACTCTCAGTGGTAAATATGGAAACCGAGGCAGAGAGAGTTAGTCACATATGTTTAGAGTGGGACCAGCACATGTAGGTGACTCCAAACTATATCCTCCCCACTCCTCCCAAGAATCTCCAACTAATTTAAGATAGATGAGTAGAACAGGGAAGAAACAGTAGTTTCTCTGGTCAAATCCTTGTCCTTATCCAGTCTTGGCCACTCTTTAGCTGTTGTACAATTAAGTTCCATTGACAATGCCCCTTAAATATCTATTGGATGTGTCCCCAAAACTCAACCTCCATTCTCTCTACCTCACTTAGGGCTCTTAATTCTTATTCCTGAGTTAATGAAAATACAAACAGAACTAATATAAATGGCCACCATGTCCCTGCATTTGACAGGACCACAGCCCACAGCAGGCATGAAATGTTCTAAACAGCTGTCACGTGCTGCCCCAAAGTTCTGACCCTCACATTCTCCAGCTGAACACAGGCCTAGCTGTAGGTTTTTCAAAGATGTAAAAAGTCATCAGCCTGTCCTTCAGAGATCCTTGAGTTTCAAGACTCCAAAACAGCTAGAATCTTCTCTAACTCTTCAAAGTTACAGGAGTCTCTGTGATCAGGCTCCTGTCTCCCACATCCCATCCTATTATCACACTGCTAAAAAATGGCATGCCTTCTATAAGATAAGGTCCAAATTTGTTGGGAGAGAAAACAAGGTGCTTCACAACTTGTGCCACCCCTCCAGCCACACCTTCTAAAATGTCCTCTCAAATTCTTTTCACTCCCCATGGATTCCATCCATGAGGAAAGCTTCCTTTTTACTAAAGTCATCTTTGCATATCTGCTCTCTCTGCCTGGAATACTTTCACCTGCCTGGCCTCCCTGAAAGAGTCCTGCTACGCTACCAAGCCTCAGCTCCAGTGTCACCCAATTTGTGATGTTGCATTTATGTTCCACCTTCTTCAGATATCAGAATTTATTGGTATGTTTATGAAGAAGGACACAATTAATGCTTTTGTATCCTGAAGGCTCAATGCAGCCTCTGGCACATAATGCTCAATAGGTGCTTTGGAATGAATGAATCAAGCCCTTAATTTCTTCATCCAGAAAATGAGGATAATAATATGCAACCTGCAGAGAAGATGTGAGGGTTAAATGGCCCAGTGTATATTAAGAACTTAACATAGAGCAGGCACATAATTTCTCTCAATAAATAGTAGATCTCTTAACTTTCCTTTCCTCTAATCCAGACTGGAGCAAGGAAGGATTCATCTACCTGTGAAAAGACACACAAAGCCAGAGACACTAGAAAAGGCTGTGATAATCCCATTGTGTGCATTTTAAAGCATTTGTTTCTCATAATTCAGCAGCATCTCAATTTATTGCATCCATAATGGGCAGATGTCGGCTGGCAGTTAAGAAGCTTTTAGCAAAGGCAGTAATAAAGGTACAGAGCAGCAATATAAATGGCCACCATGTCCCTGCATTTGACAGGACCACAGCCCACAGCAGGCATGAAATGTTCTAAACAGCTGTCACGTGCTGCCCCAAAGTTCTGACCCTCACATTCTCCAGCTGAACACAGGCCTAGCTGTAGGTTTTTCAAAGATGTAAAAAGTCATCAGCCTGTCCTTCAGAGATCCTTGAGTTTCAAGACTCCAAAACAGCTAGAATCTTCTCTAACTCTTCAAAGTTACAGGAATCTCTGTGATCAGGAGTATCTTGAACCCTAACCTGGTGAAACAACACTTAGGTAGGGCTCAGGGACTATGGGACAATTTCCCGAGATCATACAATCTTGAGCCTGTAGGAAGGGGAACTCAGAAAACAAAAAGAGGAAAAAGAAAGGGCTAAATCTTCTTGCTGCTATGGTGGCCACTAGAGATACAGCTGTTTGACCCAAGCACCAACAAATAAGGTGAGGACATGCTGGTTGAAGTTGATGAATGGTATTATTTCTTTAAAAGTCCCTTTCTCTGATGCATGTCATTATCCATCAAAAGGGTAAAAACTTTACTGAAAAGATGATAGTCTTTTAACGTTCTTAACAAATCCAAGGTTCTATTCATGAATCTATCAATTAAAACTTATGTATCAGGGGCCTGAAGTATTCCCGGCACACCAAGATATTAATTTTCATAGATGAAGGAATCGGAGTACTTCACTGCAGTGCTGATATAACTAAACCAGTCTCCTAATTCAGACATCTGCAGCCTGTAAAGAACAAGGACTTGCATTCCTACCCTGCCCTTCACTCACCTTTACCCCTCTCCTCAGGATAAGGAAAGACACTGCCAAGCAGATGACATTTGAGAATCATAGAGTTTTAGAATTGAAAGGGCCCTGAGAGAGCATGAAACTCAACTGCCTCATTTTATTTTTGCAGAACAGAGAAGCCAGAATATCCAAGTAAGAATCTCAAGGTCACATATCGAAATAAAGGGTATCCCTGGGTAATGGGGGTGGATCCTCAATGGCACTGGAACCTATAAAAGAGCCCAGCACTATTGTATTTGACCTTGGAAGCCGGGGTTTCTTTTATTCCTACACCAGTGAGTCAATCTGAGTAGACCCCAGTGGATTCAGAACCGGTTACAAAGTGATATATTGTGCTAAACATATTTTGATTTCTAATTGCTATCTCTTTCTTCCTTATGATTGTGCCCTGAATTACTACCTATAGAAGAATGAATTATAATTTGCAGACTACATCTCCATCACCTTCACTAGACTTTGAGTTCATCAAGAACAGAAACGATGTCTTTTATAAATTTGCAGCCTCACAACTTAGCTTGGCACACCTGGTACAGAGAAAAGATAGATACCTACTTGTCAAATCGCTATGATAATGTTGAAGGTATTTCCAAAGGCAAATGAATCATAGCTTCATTTCCTACAATTTGGGGAAACTAAAGCTACTTATGGTAGAAATGTGTTGAATATGTAAACATTTTAATAATACAACTTTAATACTCTAAAAAAGGCACAAAATAATTTTGAACTTTCCATAATCATATGACATGCTATCTAGTTGTCTCTAAAAAAGATATCAGAGTAGACTGACTTAAGATGATCATGGTAGAGATGGAGAGAGGTGAATAAATGGGAATGGAACTTAATAAGGAGTTAACAGGAAGTTGCTGAGAGAGATTTAATGAGATGGGAGAAAAATCAATGAGAATGCCAAAGATAATGGTATGCCATTTACTGAAATGGGAAAAACTAAAAAAAAAAAAAAAAAAAAAACAAAAACTAAAAAAAAAAAAAAAAGTTACCTAACAGAATCTAAATGGATATCTCAAGTAGACAACTGGATATGGAAATATGGGATTGCAGGGAATTCCAGGCTAGATATCATGGATTTGGGAGTTACTAACATATAAATGACCTTCAACACCATGGCATTGGATAAGGACACCAAGGGGAGTGTGCAGACTAACAGGAGACCCAGGACTGAGGATTGGGGCCTTCCAACATTTAATGACCACATAGTATGTGTACAGAACAGTACTCAAGACTAGGGGGCAATAGAGGCATTTAATGCATTGTTTTTCCCTCAAGGGCCTTACAACCTAACCTGTCTCAGAGGTTGGGATGGAAAGGCTGTTCAATGTAATAGAAAGTGCAATAGATTAAGAGTCAGGAATCATGAATTTTAATCATTCTACAACTACTCCAAATTAAAGTGATGTTTCCAATGCCTCACCTACTGAAACAAGGATTAGGTACAGAAAACTTCAACAGTACCTACCAACTCTACTATTTCTGATGCCATAATTTCCTTGTGGCATCCAAATGACACATTCCTGTCTCATTGAAAGGTGGCATAAGGTTCCTAGCCAGAAGGTGCTGCTGCTATGCCAGGAGCACATAGCAGCATTCAGAGGGTTGACTGAAAGGGAAGTCCCTGAGCTGGAAGGGGAGCAGCTGCTGTCTGCACTCTTTTCCTATTGGAACAAGAGTCACTTGAGAAAACTCAAAATATCTGTATTCTTGGTTTTCAGCTGGTGTTTATATCAAATGAATGGAATCCCAGGAACCAGTGAGAAGAGCAGATTTACCCTCTCATCACATTCTCTTGGTTGTGCAAAATTAATATTCTCAAAGGCACCCAGTTTCCACAATTCCAGGAAATATTTTCCTTTATCAGATGGAAACAGTTCCACATGGCTGGATATCTATAACAGGATATGGCCTTATTGGTCAGGCTATGCTGAGCTTAGCCAAGAAAGAGCACTAAGAAAATGATTCAGTAACATTTTATTTACACACACACACACACACACACACACACACGTATGTGCACATCTGGATGATCCTTCATATGTATGCTGGGTGACCACCCATCTGGACAGAGCTGATTCATGGAAGGAAAGACAGACAAACAAAATTGGGCCAGTTTCTTTTTTTTGCAAAAATGTAACTGCTAGATAGAAAAATTCAGAATCTGGAGGTCAGGAGAGATGAATCACTTCAATTGCAGTGCCTTGGGATTCCCAGAGCTCTCCTGCTTCCCTTTTAAAAATGTACTTAGTGAATCTTCATTTGATCAGTACTTTTCTAGGTAATCATTCAGTAAATCCCCTTCCTTGACTCTATTAGGCACAGTCAATTCTGTAGCTTGCAACCAAAAGGACCTTACCCAGAAAATATTAGTGTCCCCATTTTAAAGATAAGAAACCTGAGGCTTAAAAGAAATAAGAGAGAAATCGGTTGTACATCACCTGGCTAGTAAGTGTCAGAACCAGCACAGAAAACAGGTCTATCTGACCCTAAAATTCATACCAATAACCATGAGGCCACCCCAACTGTAAGTATTGTACTGTAGGTCATTGTTCTTGCCATAGGAATGGACTTGTGCTGAATCCTACTTTCTTGCCTGCTAAATAAAAGATGGCATACATTCAATAAAAGCCATCCAGGAGAGAGGATAGAATCTTCAGTGGCCTCATTAAATTGAAGCTTGATGGTCCACAAACAAATCAAATCATAGTCTTGGCTATTGATGCTTGGCTCCCACCAATAGAACGAAAAAGTCTGGCCAAACTGACAAGAAGGTGCCTTGGTTGTTCCATGTCAACTGATCTTAAGACAGACAAGCTAAAATGCCTCCTCTGTACAATAGGACTTCACAATAGGAGGGCAAATGGTCTTCCATCAGACCAAACTGTAGTATTTCAACCAAACTGAATGGCATTAAACAGCTAAAATGGGCCTTTGCTTTTTAGGCCATGGAGACAGACATCTCCCACATCACTATGAATAAAAAATCCAAAATAGCTACAGCTGAACAATTGGGATGCAAAAATATATCTACATCTTCTTAGAATAGTATCAGATCATCCTGAAACAATCTAAATGCAACATCCAGCCAGTTATTAAATGTCAGGTTTTACCATTGCTATCTTCACAGGCAGTAGAAGTACTCTCATGAGGGTACAAGTAAGAGTCAACCATTTTTACTATAAGAGAAAGACACTCCTGCAAATTAACTTTAATCTCATATATTCATATATTTCCTAGGTCCCTTGCATTATTCCGTTGTGTCTGGTAGACAGATTTGATCTGGGAGTTGCCCCAAAGACTGATCTTGGTCACTTTGCTTGAGTTCTTGTACTCTTTTGATCTGGTATGTTACCTGGGCTATCCCCAACTCTACTTCCTCTGAATACCAGTTTTAGCATCCCGCCTATGCTTTCTTTGTTTTATATAAACAAATGCTTCTCTAATCCTACCATTCTTGTTGTGGGACCAGGGATACCAAGGGACCAACCCCACTACAAAGTCCAAGTATAAGACATAGGTTGGGCTGGATGGGACACACTACCTTAGAAATTGTCTTAATCTTATTGCATTTAGTGCAAATGATCATTTCTAAGTTTAGGGTTAATATTTATAGAACAAAATCAGAGAAAATAGTAAACTGAGTGCCCAGGTTGATGGGGTTATGGTGGATGGAGCAGCATTCCTGGATCCCAAGGGGATCATGCTCCTTACATAAAGGATTTTAACAAATATTTTTCCTTCACCATTCTTTAAAAGTCCTTTCCTTCACCATTCTTTAAAAGTCCCTTTAAAAGGTCAGAGGTAGAGAGAGGTCAGAGTTTTGCTAGAAATAGGAGACAAGACAACCCAAGAAACCTCAAGTCCCCTGTCCCAACCATTATTCCCCTACATAGATATGGGTTCTCCCATTTGTTTGCCCTACTGTTCCCCTATAGATATATACCACATGTTAGCACATTTCCTGTTGTTTTCCTGGAAGGACTATACATTCCTTCATCAAAATGCATTGGTTTAGCATTTCCAGCATCTAACACAGTGCCTGTAACATACTAGGGTTTCAATAAATGCCTGCATCATGTACAAAAAAATGAATAAAAGATACCCAAAGTATCTCCACTGAGAAATCAGTTTCCATAAAGAAAAACAATGTCATTGGGAAACTCTCTTTTCTCTGCTAGTAAGTGGAGTCCTATCATTTTTACACTCCAGTGATTCATTCTGAACATGGTGTCAGAAACAATACAGAGCCAAAAAACAATTAGCAGGGGAACAAAACAATCAGTTGAACCGTCTGGGATTTGAGTGATGTATAGATCAAATGTCTTAAATTTGCTATGTTCCTTCTCATTTGGCCAGAATGGATGAGTTGGCTGCACTGTACTAGGAATAATTGTCCCTCATATATCCCCAATCAGCTGCCTTTTAATGACCAGTCAGAAGTGACAACATAAAAGGTGCAGTGACTTTCAGTGTACTTGGCAAATCTTGGACCAACTCCCATTGATCTGCCCTTGGACTAGGTGAGCTCAGAGACACCGTGCACAGATGGCTAACAGTCATTGCTGCCTATCTTCAGAGTCTCAAGGCCTATGAGTCAGGAAGAGACCCAAGGGGAAGAAGTGAGAGGGTTGATGTGATCTTTGGTTCTTATACTACTTCAAAGGTAGTGGAAGATCTATAAAGTATGGCTTACACCAAAACTGTTTCTCTCATCTCAGAGGTCAAAGGCTCTATTTCCTCAAACCAGTACCAGGGTAGTCTACCCTACAAAGACATTTGGAAAAAGTCTAGAAGCTTGACAGACTAACCAGCTCCATGTGGCCCACTTGTGTTCCAGATGGCTACTTCCTCACCTTAGCTCCTATTCTGCAGCTTTGAAAATTCAGTGACTCTGAATTTACATTCCATGAGCTCCAAGAAAGTTCTATGTTCCTCCTTCGCCCCAATGTTCTGTGCTCTGTTTTTGATCCAGCTGTAAAAAAGCTCTGCAGTTCTCCTGAAACACCCCTTAACTAATTATACATTTGATCTCACAAAAACCAATCCTTGAAAACATCTTTGCTTGGTCATCCGGCCACTGTTCCTGGCTTGTTTCAGGACTCCTCCTCATCCTCAGACTTCTCATATTGGATAATTCTGGCCACTGGTAGTCTTTTAGGGATAAGATCTTGCAGGTCCTTCCTCAAGAAAGTATTTTCTTCCTTGAATCTCCATGTCCTTCCGGTCTGGTCCACCAACAGTGCTCATGCTGCTGCCTTGTATCATTTTATTACTGTTCATGCTCCTGCCTTGCATGCATTTTATTACTGACGTCTCAACCCCTCAGATAAAGAAATGATAGACTTCTTGAGAGCAAGAATTATGTCTGTTGCATATTCAGTATCTTTAAAGCCCTACAGCTATGCCCTCAGCAAACACTTGATATCTATGTAAATTATCCTGTCATATAAAATAGAGGCTGACAACCTATGGACAGCCAGCTTGAAGTCTGTAAACTTGGCATATAAAAGACTAAACCAACCTGGAATTGGACATAGCTTATAGACCAGAATCTTTCTGTCTTGATGCTACTTTTTTTACCTTTATGTCTGCCTTTCACCCAAACTGTAAATTCAGTGCTGTTGTAAGATGCTAGTGCAGTGAATGGAAAGGCCAGCATCCTGACCTGTTCACTCCCCTCCACCCTTAGCCACCTCTCATGCCCTTCCCCCCACCTTACACCACACTAGAGTTCTTTCTGGACTTCATTCAGTTCCCCAACTGTGCCATGGTTTCTTATCTCTCTGTCCCTTGACACATTCTTTCTTTTCTAAGACACATCCTTTCCTCCAACTTCTTTGCCAAACTAATTCCTACTTCTGTTTCAAGACTCAGATTGCATATTCCTGGTAGCAGCTTTCTATGAACCTCTACAGTATATGGAGTCCCCCTTCAGAGGCCCCCCAAACTTGTTTTCCCTCTAATGATGTTTATGACAATAACTAAAACTGTAGCAATCACTAACATTTATTGAGTTGTTGTCTGGGAACCTACTAACTCCTTACATCATCACCAATTCCTTCTGAGGTAGGTACCTGATTATCCCTATTTTACAGATGAGGAAATCAAGTGAGGGTAATCAAGATATTGATTATCTTGATAAAGGTCACATCACTCCTTAAGGGTCAGATTTCTCAAGCAGCCTAGCTCCAGAGTTCATATTCTTAACCAATACATCACACTGCCTCTTAAAAACCTCATCATGTTTGTAATTATTTATTTAATGACTAAATATTCCACCAGGCAACAGCTCCATAAGAACATGCCTGAGTCTACCTTGTATATTTTCATTTTTTTAAAAGATTTTATTTATTTATTTGTCAGAGAGAGAGAGAGAGAGCACAAGCAGCAGGAGCAGCAGGCAGGAGAGGAAAAAGCAGGCTCCCCTCTGAGCAGGGAACCTGATATGGGGCTTGATCCCAGGACCCCAGGATCATGAGCTCAGCTGAAGGCAGACATTTAAGCGACTGACCTACCCAGGCAGCCCAAGTCCTGTATTTTAAAAGCCTAATCCAAGAGCTAGCATATAGAAAGCTCCAAACAGCCTGAGTTAAATGAATAAATGAAAACAACCAGTTTGTTAGCCCACACAGAAACCCAAAAGGGAAGTATTCACCCACTCTGGATGGACAATGTATCATACTTGATTGAAAAAGTATCATGATCTTGGTAATATTTATCCTAAAGGTAATATTCTATATTATATATCCTAAAGGTAATATATATATGTATATATATAATATCCCTAAGGGTAATATCCTAAAGTTTGCCCTTTCTGGGATCCAATCCTGGTAAAACAAATTCATGCATCCGGAACCAGAAAGGGTATAATCTGGAAAGCAGGGAGCAGAAGGAAATGTTTCTGTAGAAGAGAGAAAGCAGGGGTATAGGTCTATGTAGGGGACACAGCTATCACACAGCACGCACCCCCAGGGACTCTGCATGCCACCCACGGGGGCCAGCTCACCCCTCTCACAGGTCCTTCCCCAGTGCCCGGTGCCTGTGCAGTCACAGATGAAGCGGTTCCAGCCGTCCTTGCACACAGCGTTGTTCTTGCAGGGGTAGCTGTCGCACTGCTTGGCGCTCATCCGTGAACAGGAGGACTTGACGCCTGCTGCGTTCTGCATCTCCGCCAGCTGCCGGATGTTCTTGCTGCGCCCGTCGATGAACAGGTCACGGATGCAGCCCACGTAGCCGTAGTTGAGCATGGCAGTCCAGAGCTCTGTGGGGAGGATGAGGCCAGCTCGGTTCTCAGGCAGCCCGCCCAGGTACATGTCCCCCTCCAGGTCCAGGATCTCGCTCTCCCCGCTGGCGGTGAATGGCGTGCGCCTGCTGTTCACTGATATGGTACCTGGGAGGGAAGGATGGAAGCAGAGTGAGCGCACAGCCCTCATCACAGGTGAGGCTGCCAGTTGATGAACCAAATGAGGTGAGTTCAGAGACTAGTGGTGCCTGGTCAGGTGAGAACAATGCAAGCAGGGGAGTCAAACGCTTCAAGACAGTAGAAAGGAAAATGTTAGGCCATCTGGTTCCAGTCCTTGCGGGTAAGACACTCTCACTGATAGGAGGATCCAGGACCATCTCAGTGAACCAACACCTAATGTGATATCTGTTCTCTACAGAGTCTCGGCTGGAAGGTCATGTACCAAACAGCTTGAGAGCAGCATAGGTGCTGCCTGTGTTTAATAAATCTTGGCTCTACCAGGTCCTAGCTATGTAGCCCTGAAGAACTGATTGCACCTGCCAGGGCCCCAATGTCCTCATCTGGAAATGGGAAGATAGCTGTCCCCACTTCATGGACTGGTGTGATAATTAAATAACTTCACATATATAAAGTGCTCCTCGGGGTTTGGGACAGAGTAAGGGCTCTGCTTGCTTGGGTCTTCATCATTCACATCACACCCAAAAGAGTGGAACCCCCCTCCCCCCACCGCCGCTGCCATGCACTAATACCTTCTACGCTGGCATTAGCTACTACCAGCCCTCCCAGTGAATATCTGGAGCATTGCCTTGGAAAATTTATAGAACATGTTTGTTTATTCATTTAACAAATATATACTGCACACCCATTGTATTTCTGGTATGCTTGTAGACAGAGATGAGCTTGACAGGTACGCCTCTGCTCTTGTGGCACTGATACTCCAGAGCAGAGAGGCAGAAAACAAACAAATGACTCAATAAATAAGAGAAATTAAGTATTGGTAGGCACTAGGAAAAGAGTAAAATTGGGTGCTGTGGCAGCAACCTGTGGGCTCTACTTTAGAATGTACTGTCCGTGAAGGCCTCTCCAGGTAGGTGACAGGTATGCTAAAACCACAATGTTGTAAAGGACCCAATCATGCCAAGTCAGGGGGAAGAATATGCCAGGTAGGGGGAATGGCACCTATAAAGGTCCTGGGGTAATGGGTGGTGGGCACTGAGGGGGGCACTTGATGGGATGAGCACTGAGTGTTATTCTGTATGTTGGCAAATTGAACACCAATAAAAAATAAATTTATTATTTAAAAAAAAGGGGTCCTGGGGTGAGCCAGAGTGTGGCTAGAGTGGGCAGGCAAGAGGGACAGGCAGGAGACGGGATCAGAAAGGCAGACCAAGCTCAGCAGAGCCTGGTAGAGTCATGGACCCATCAATGAGACTGTGCAAACCTAGAGTCTGGCCTGGGAACTTGGGACTGGGATGCTAGTCTTAAATGGCCTTCTGACCCTAGGCCAACCCCTGAGCCACTTTACAGTCCATTTTGTTAAGCTATAAAATCAAGGAAACTGTAAAACCAAGGCGATATCTAAACATCATGCTAGAAATTTTAAAATTTATTTAGTATTCCTAAAGTGCTTTATTGGTACCAAGATACCTTGGTCTTGCCATCCATCAGGCAGCCTTCACTTCTGCCTAAGTCTCAATCCCCTGGGCTATGGAAGGGATGGCCTGAAGGGCCAAGAGGATCAAATAGGATCAAGAGTGTGAAGTACACTCTAAATTACAAAGCCAGCATTAGGGGCCTCTGGGCAGGTTATGCCAGCAACATGCTTCCCCTACTCTAGCCTTGAAGTTTTCCCCTAGAGAAACCAGCTTTGCATTTTTGGTTTTCAAATGTTAGAAACCTACATGACAATAATTATGTCCTGGTCACCATTTTAAGTGACCAGCATAGTATGTGCTTTTCTGGACTTGATCCTCAGAACAGTCTTGGGAGGGAGGGAGGTAACAGGTGTGCTATTTCACAAATGAGGAAGCTGAGGTTTGTGTCTCCTTTTCTCTTGCACTGCTTGCTTTCTCTACCCTCCACAGGCCCACAGAGCTGCTTGATCCCCAACCTGGAGGAGCAGCTATTGCCACATAAGGATAACACCAGGGAGGATTTCAATGTTGGAGCCATAAATACATCTCAAGGGAAATCTGTCCTCGGAGTGTGTGATCACAACTGTTTTGCATGTACTTAGTCAAGTTTCAAGAATCAGTTCCCCAACTGGGGGAGTGATCACCATACTTCTCCCATGTCATTCTTCAGGATGAGGAGGGAAGGAGGAACCATATTTGCATATGCAGATGTTTATATAACTATCCATTTCTGGTACAGGTTCAGAACCAAAACACACCACAAAATACCCTCATGAAGAAATGAAGTTTAACGAATCATATTAAAATTTATTATGCTGCTTTCATGGGACAATTATTTGTTTACTCAGGAAATTACAATAAGCTCTGATCAAATTTATCAGGATTGGCCAAAGCTATAGATCCCAAAGATGAAATTCAAGGCTTCTGAAATCCAGACATACCTGTCAAAGATGGGTCCACTGATGGTTCTAACAAACAATTGCCCCACTTGAAAAAGCAATAGGTGCTGAGAATAAACAGAAGTAAACATACAGCAATTCCATGAGCTCTAGGCTGCCTGGGACAGATAGGTGACCTTTAAGCTGCATCAGATCTAGGTTAGCCGATCGTGACACCCGTCAACCATAATGGAACTCCAGAGACCCAGAACACATGGTCCTCACACCAACAGAAGTGTTCCCCTTATAATTTTAGGATAGCTTTCTGACTGCCCCTGCTGACATTATATGGGTAAATTTAGAAAGAGAAAGAAAAAAATTTGGCCTCCAGAGAATTTAGGTTTTTTGTGTCTTTTTCTGTTAAAAAAGCAAAAACTGTTCATTCTTACTCAACAAGCACATTTAGTTTGAAGCCTCTTGGTTCTGATTAGATTTTAGACGATCAATAAAGCATCCTGCTGGGCACTAAACCATCCAGGGCTGCAATCTGCCACCCGTCTGCCCTCTCCACAGAACCCATCCAGCTCCTCCTAAAGGCAACATTGCTCATCTCTGTCATCCCTCTGGCTGTGGAATTATGCAGAAAAGTCATCCCCTGAAAACTGAGCCATTCCTGGCTGCAGCCTTTTGAGGGAACCTATTGCTTTCTATTATTGGCCAACTGCGCCTACACGAAAATGTCCAAGTGAAAGACTTTTTGTGTTTCCCAGGAAAGAGAATCCTTTAAAATACAGCAAATACAACCAAGACCCTTCTTCTTGAGTATAACACCACCTAAATGGAGAATCAGGAAATTGGAAATCCAAATACTCTAGTTATCACTCCAGGTGAAATGTCCTTCCTGATGGCACAGAATGTGACCTTCATTGCCACATGGTCCAGAGAAAGCTAGGCAGACTGTTCAGGCATTCAAAAGCTCCAGACTCTATTTGTGTGTGTGGTTTCTCTCTCTCCCTCTCTCTCTCTTTCCCTCTCTCTCTCTCTGTTACTATTCCACAGTAGCTATGTACTGCCTGGGGCTAGCTTGTTTGATCTGTGGCTGCAGAAACAAACAAAGCCATTTAAACCAAATGTAAAAGGTTATGAAGAGGAAGGGAGAGTTAGTGAGGTCTGAGCAAAGAGTGAAATATAGGTTCTCACAGCAAAGGAAGGCTTTAAATTGAACATGACTTCAGGAAAAATCAATTTGCCTTTTCCTTTCTTGTCATAATTTCTCCCTGCAACATGACTCTTGCCAATTATTGAAGGGTGTAGCATTGCATAAACTCTTACATAGTGAAGCTTATCCTACAGAGTAATCACAGCATCTGTGATGTCACCATTGGGTTTCCACGGTGATGAGAAAAAAGAGAAGAGGAAAAGGAGGGAAAAAATAATCACACCAGTGACATGACAGCCTCTCTGGTAGCAGTGGAAATTCTACTTGTAAAACCACACTTGGTTCCAGGGCCTTGGAGCTGTTACTGAGATAGCTGTGTCGCGAGTCATGAGAGGAGGACCCCATAAACGATTGACAAGACAAATATCTTGTTCAGAAACATAATCTTACAACAACCATTAAAGAGAACAGCAAAGAGTCAAACATGCATGCAAGTGCCAACACTAAAATAAGAAAAATATAAAGCTGGGAAACAGACTGAAAGGCTGCAGCTTTCCTCTCTCTTCTCAATCACAGCCGTGCCTTTTCCTACCTGATCTGCCATCTCGCTGAATGTCCACATGGTACCATTCCCCATCATTGGCTTTCTTCTGAGTGGCCTTCACTTTGATGGTGCCTGAGCCCATGTCAAGCAGTAGGTACAAGTTGCCATCGAGGAGTTCTACAGCAAAGAAATCCACCTTGGTGTTCTTCTGGCTCCGAGCATCCTTCCTCTCTTGGGGCTTGCCATGAGTGAATAGGATCAGGCCATTGGGCTCAGTGGTGCGGAAGTCAAAGGAGATGGAACCCATGCGTTTGGTGTTCCACTTGGGCAAACTGATATATGCCTCTGGGGTCTCGAAGTTGATGGGGTCCAGGGTGGCCACATTCTCACACTTGAATACAACTTCACCATAGATTTTCATCTTGGTATCCCCGATCCGGGCCAGGCGAGACAGCTCCAGACGGATGTCATTATTCTTATAAACAACCTGTCAAAAGCCAAACAAGTGCCATATGAATCAATCTTGAAAGCAGTTACCAGTCATTGCTCACTGGGCACCCGGGAAAAAGGCCCAAGCAGAAGCTTCAGGACACAATATATCTGAAACAATATGAGAAACGTGAGATACAGCATTTGAAACAGCATCTGAAGAGACCTCTGGGGTGCACATAAGCCCTGAATAAGCCCCACATTTCTATTTTATACCTTTTATGTTGTCTCCTTCTAGCCAATTTTTTGTGTTGTCAGAGAGTTATACAATATCAGCTTGCAAGTAAAAATCAAGAGAGACTGAGTTGCACAAATACTAACATTTAAATACAAAGATATTTAGTGAAGTGTTCTTAGTAAAAGACCGGAAACAACCTAAATGACCATCAATAACAGACCATCAATAACACATCCTTATGGCAGATAGTTACCCAGTCCTTAAGAACAAGGTAGTGCTCTGGTTTTGACATGGATGCTCTCCAAGAAATATTGTTAAGTGAAACTAGCAAGAAGCATTAAAGTATGCACTAGCTATTTTTGTGTTCAGTATTTGTGTGTGTCTTTTTGGAGGGCATTTACGTTATATGTATATATGCTCGTAAATGCACAAAACGTCTTCAGAAGGAAACACGGGAAACTATAAAACTGTCACCAGGGAGTGGATCTGTCAAATTAATATTCAAGAATGGGAGGAAGACTGACTTTTCACAGTACCCTGTTGTATTGTTTGATTTTTTTTTCCTTGCTGTGCACATGTATCACTTAAAGAAAATGATGCAGTGTTGAGAGTCAGTAGGGAAAGAGATCTATGTTTTCCACACATTGTGGGTGCCCTCTATATATATGGTGGGAGAATAAAACACTCAAAAAAAAAAAACTATTATGACTTTCAAAACCTGGTGTAATCCACGTAAAAGCAGGGATTAATGATATTCCCCAAAATTAGAATTTCAAAGAGGTTTTACTGTTACTAGAACTGAATTTTGATTTCAGTGCCCTGGGATGGGTCTCCATCCTCTGACATCTAAGTAACATCACATCTTTCAAATAAACAGGAAAAAAATGAAAGGGAAAGGGGCTAACATTATAGTATTCAATATGGCAATGATTTTGTTATGTGGTTTACATTATCTTATTCAAATCTAAATCAGTATCAGGATTTAGGCTCAAGTCCTACATCCACTACCTAGGAGCTGTGTGACTTTGACAGAGTTGTTTAACTTATCCGGGTCTCTCTTCTCCTTTAAAAACGGGAACACAGGAGTAAACTACTTTGCAAGGATGAAATGAATTAAAACATGTCAACCACTGGGGATCCCTGGGTGGTGCAGCGGTTTGGCGCCTGCCTTTGGCCCAGGGCGCGATCCTAGAGATCTGGGATCGAATCCCACGTCAGGCTCCCGGTGCATGGAGCCTGCTTCTCCCTCTGCCTGTGTCTCTGCCTCTCTCTCTCTCACTGTGTGCCTATCATGAATAAATAAAAAAAAAATTTAAAAAAAAATATATTTAAAAAAAAAAAACATGTCAACCACTGAGAATGGCGCAGAGTAAGGCAAAGAAATCTCAGCCACTTTGGGGAGAGTCATTGTAGCTGTTATGTTAGTCTCATTTCATCCTTCCTATGGTCCCCCAAAAGGGTCATATGATTATCTCCATTTTCAGCAAAATAACAAAACTTAAATACTAAAATAAGTCTTACAATCCATCTCAGTGATAAAAGGTAACTGGATGGATCATTCCAGTGCATATTATTTAATCCCTAACATCCAGCTATAGAATTTTTTCCCTTCTCTTCCCCATCACCAGGAGAGAATAGAGCAGAACTATTGGCCTTTTAATAGATAACTAATGACAAAGAATTGAAAATGCCTCACCTACTATATGACCTTGATAATAGGCCTACCCACAATCAGTAATGCCGAAAATAATGATACTAGTATTTACTGAGCACCTACTACCAGACACCATGCTAAAGATCTAAAGCCTACTATCCCATTAGAACCTGACAACGTCCATTTGAGACACCTACCATCATTCCCCCCTTTTAAAAATGGAGAAACAAATGTGGAAAGTAGTTAAGGATCCAGTTCACAGTCACAACAACTGATAACTGGCAGAGCAGGCCTTGAACCCAAGGAGTTGGACTCTCATGTCCACGTGCTTTACCACTGTGGAAACTCTGAGGGAGGTCCTACTAAGCAGCATCTGTGAAGCTCATCTTTCACATTACATAGAAAATCGTGCAAGTTCAGCTCCCGAATTCTTCATCTCAGCACTATTGGACTAATGGTGTGAAAGGGGAAGTACTGAAAGATACTTAGGCAATCCATCACTCCAGTGAACCAGAAAAGAAACAAAGTTTAATGACTGGCAACTTCTCTTTGCTAACCCCACAATTGTGCCCTGGTATGGGAGATCTCTTTGTCATAAACAAACTTTGACTTTCTCTGTATATGGTTAAATGCCTATGACTAGAACTGCTTATTAGGATTTTTTTTAAAAGATTTATTTATTTATTCAGAGAGAGAGAGAGAGAGGCAGAGGGAGAAGCAGGCTCCATGCAGGAAGCCTGACGTGGGACTCGATCCCAGGTCTCCAGGATTACACCCCCGGCTGCAGGCGGCGCTAAATGGGGGCTGCCCTGCTTATTAGGATTAATCATTAATGTATAACAATAGCTCATCCCAGGGGAGCAAACTGAGGCTTGGTTCCACTGAATAATAAATGGATAAAAAAAACTCAGGCATCCTTACAGGAGGCAGAAGAGAAAAAAGAAAAAGCCATTTAAAGGGATGCAGGGTAGGGGCCCTTAAGTGGCTTAGTCGGTTATGCATCTGACTCTTGAGCTTAGCTGAGGTCATGATCTTAGGGTCATGAGATAGAGGCTGGAGTCAGGCTCCACACTCAGCAGGGAGTCTACCTGAAATTCTCTCTCTGCCTCAGCCAGTGCTCAATCTCTGTCTCTCTCTCTCAAAATAAATACATACCACCTTTAAAAAAAAAAACAAACAAACAACAACAAAAAAAAAAAAAACAAAGGGATACAAGGTACTATGAAGAAAGGCTCTTCTGTGAGAAAGGTACACAGCTGAGACTGGGACCCAAGGTGAATAACTATGATGCAGATTCCTAGAGAGGCACATGGGAGAATCAGGGCCACAAGCTGGCCAAAGATAACCAGACTTCTCTCAACAGCTATTTGGAGGTGAGTTCTCTATCTACTCCATGGCCTGGAAATGAAATGAGGCCAGAGACCCTGCCAGGCCTCCTTACAAGGCAAGTTAGTATCTAGTACAGTGTTCTCTGTAAAGCCAAACTTTCAGCTAAAGGAAAGTCCCCAACTGATGACTGAACTAGGAAGAGATGTGGCATCAAGTGACAGAGAGAAGCCCTGGCTGACAAGCTGCCCCAACAAGGACCAATTAAAGACAAATGGAAGTAGTTCCCCATGAGGGAACATGTCACACAGATAGAGAGGCAGAGACAGAGTCACAAAGAATGATGAGCTGGCCTGACTATCCCCCACACAGCCTTGTAAGGCTGCCATTTGGACTAGTAGCTCAGGCCTAGGGGGCCAGGGAGTAAAACCATTGAGGACACAGTCTCAGATTTAAGACAGACTCTCTCAGAAAAACTGTACTTCTACACCTCCATAATCCCTGATACAGAAACACACAGAAGCCATATCAGAAATGAAGCAAGATATGAGAACAGGAACAATACAACAAAAATAGTTTCTGTCTATTGAGCATCTACTATATGTCAGAAAGTACGCAAGTGAATCGGGAACACTAGCCACATTTTACAGAAAGGAGATAGATACTTGCCCAAGATCATACAGCTCATTCAGGTCATAACTGGAACTTGAATTCAGATCTCTCTGACTGCACTGGGGCAGGGCCATGCTCTAGTGATGTCAGTTTCTAGGCTCTCCTGTGGCCCATGCTTACACATAAAGCAAGAACCCCTTAGTCAAACATAAAACCACACCCAGCCCCATCCTGACATGCAAAGCCCTTCATGCTTGGTATGTCCCATTCTTCCCCACTCAGGAGTCACCTCAGAGGCTTCTGTCCGAGCTCAAGTGTGGGGGCATCTGCATCTTTACTCACCACATTTCCCAGACTACCATGCTTTATTTTCTTCTCCCGGTGCTCCTTTACCAGGACCTACATCCAAATCTACTCCAGACCCTCTCTGACTACTCTGGTTCTTGCTGATCCTGCCATTTAATAAACTTAGAATGCTTATACTGTCTGCCAGTGATGCGGCTGTCTTCCTATTGCCCTGATTGGAAAGGAATGACTTTTCTAATTTACATGATGTGCCTTGAACATTAAACTGATCCATGGCCCTGGAATTATATGGCAAGTCCATGAGAATAAATCTAAGGGGTAGAAATAGTCCCAGAACAGAGAGGTGCTTTTCTCTCTCTTCCATCTTTTCCTAGGCCACTCTGTTCTCAGGTCCCTGAGAACATGTTTCCATGCATTCTGCCATAAATGCCAAATCCCTCTGCACTTCAGCTAGAAGGAACAAGGGGATGTGGACTTGTGCCCTGCATGCCCAGATGGCCTCTTTGTACTATTTCTCCTGTGCAGGAATAGGAGAATACCTCCTGGCTTTTTTTATCTGGTTTTTAAAACATGTTTAACCCTCTGTGGGCCTACATAAAAGACAATTTCAATAAAAACCACCAGGTCAGCTTCTAAGACCATCATTTATAGGTCCATGACTTGATGCATGAACACTGTTGCTCTTATGCAGCTCAGCAGAGGACATCTGAAATTCAGGATGCTGGGGGACACTCTCTGAAGTGTCTAGGCTAAACAAAATAGAATGGCAAGAAGCCAGTGTCAGGGTGCCTTGATATGGGACAGTGTTGACTAGAACACCCAATAAAGCCTTTCAGCTTTATACCTATGTGTGAAGCAGTTTACATACTACAAGCAAAAGACAAAGGTATATTTATCCACGACCCAAATTTAATCCATTGACAATAGAAAATAATAAAATGAGCTTTTTCTCTTCAGCTTCCAGGATAGTGCAGCTTCTAGATAAATGTTCAGGGTAATCTTATTATTGTGTAACATTCCTACTCAGGGTAAAAACATAAATAAGAAGCACTTTGAAAGAATCTTGTTTCCAGAGTTGCCACAGAATCACACATCCTGCTTTCTCTACCCCACTTCCCCTCTGTCTTTTGGGCAACTAGTATCTCTGGTCTGCTATGAATTCCTCCCTATGAACTGACTGCTCTATTCCTTTGTCATTCAAAACACTCAACCTTATTATCCTTACGTAAGCACAGGTCTTATCTTTTTCACAGACTTCAAAAACCCAATAAATAAAAAATATGAACCATGACTTTTAAAATCAGAAACAGCACCTTGTTGTACAGGTGTTTAACAAATGCTCATGTCTGCAATAAATTAGATGTTGGACTCAAGCAGCACGGCAGTGGGTTGAGTCCTGTTCCATCTGAGCTGGCTCTGTGGCCTTGAACAAAATAGTTAACTTGTCTCAGCCTCAGAGTCTTTCACTGTAAAAATGTGGATAGCACATCTCACTTTACAGGGTTGTAAGAAATAAATAATACTGTTGTATATAGAAATACTCAACAAAGTTCCTGGCCCTTCATAATAAGCACTCCACAAAGGGTAGTTATCTAATAGTTATCTACAAATAACTATTAATTTTGTTATTTTCTGTGAAAATCCAAACTAAATCAACAGATAAGATAGCCTGGCATGAAGCAATCTTAGGAAAAAAGGATTTTCTCTGAGGATAAGTTCTAAGGTGACAGCTCAAGAGACAGGGCTCAAACTAGTGACAGACTGGATTTAAGAAACTCTGAAGTAGAAAAAAAACTATATATATATATATATATATATATATATATATATATATAAACAAAAATAGATATAATATATAAATGCCTAATAGTGGCCATTCCTTGTTTCTTCCTCTCCCTCTTCTTCTATTTTTCTGTCTCACACACACACATACATGACCCCACCATACATATGCACGGATTTAGAATTCATTATCATTCATATCTTCTATAAGAATGTACCAACGACCAAACTCCAACAGTGAAGTCCAATCACAAATGTGACAGCAGATGGTCCTCTTAGCTTCCAAAGTCAGAAGAGCCAAGTATTTGGCATGGCCAGGGCCACATCTGCATCTACAGTCCTGCTAACAGGGGTCAGTGAACTAACTCTGCCTGCTGAGCTGCAGCTGACACCAAACCTGAGGCCTAAACACCCAAATGCTACATACTATGGATACCACCATTTTTATGCTTTATATTCTGTGAACAGAGGTCAGGATTCTCCAAAGATAAAAACTAAGCACTGGAAGTAGAAAATGGGAACTGAGTTTCAGACTTGAAAAGACAGTAGTAAAATGTTGACAGTTGATCTAATTTTTTTAAACGCTGAGTGATCCAACATTCCGTGGGTCAAACAAAACATCTGCAAGAGGGAGCTCATGAGGGATGACCAGTTTATAATCTCTGATCTATGGTCCCATTTGTATAAGAGTGCCCAGGAAAAGATAAAAGGGACATAAGGCAAGCTGGAGTGACAGAAAAAAATCCAGGCAAGTTGATATTAGACATCAAGGTTCTTAGTTCCTTCCACATTTTGAAAAAAGCATCCAGTCATCTGGACATATAGTCAGTCAACGAGAGCCATGTGGGCCAGTTGCTCTGCCCTCATGAATCAAAAAGCTATGGTTTCCAGCTCAAGGGCCTTGCTAATAATGCAGGCATTATCTTTGTACTCAAAGACTTAGACAAACAAATATTTGTCTGATGGCTTTTTTGTGAAATGGAAATAATTATAGGCTGATGCTCAGTTACTGATTGATACACTAAAAAGTTGAAAAAGATTTCCAACCCTTAACACAATCACAGTAAAGGTCTAAATTTGATTCAAGAAGAATAATTTGTGAGGATTCTATTCAGTTAAAAAGGCTGATCGAGATCAGGCATAGTGTCCTTGTATATTCATTCATTATTCATATTGCATTAAAAGGAAAATTCAAGCCAGTCAAGTATGTGGGGATAAATGGGATACTATAGAGACTCAGTTTAGTGCAAGAGATAAGATTTGCTGATTCAGGCTTTATCATCCTCACAGCATCTACTAAGCTTCTACTAAATTAATAAAGAAAGAACTTAGCATAGACAGACTACAGACTTGACATGGATAAACCCAGGCAAAGAAATAAGACATGAACTTGCATGTACGAGCTATTGTTCTGCAAGACAGGCTTTGTTAATGGATAGTGAACAGAAAGTTTCTAGATGAATTAGAAAAGTTTGCCAGATGATCTTTTCAGCCACATCTGGATAGCAAACTTTCCCATGTTCAAGGGCCCTGTTGGCATATATGCGTCTCTACTTTTCCTCACAGGTGGTATTTATTGCTAACTGATGTCATTCTATCCAACTCTTTCCTATGCAACCCAGATGGACTTTCAGAATTCCTCTCAAGGCAGTCCTCTAGGAAGTTACCACCAGTTACTGAGAGATGTAACTTGAGGTGAACCTATTTTCCACCCTAACATTCTCCACTGTGTTAGCTATCCTTTAATACAAAGCCAACTTAATGTAAATTAACTGACTACACTAAAATAACGGGAACAAAATCCATGTGAATGTGTTAAATAACCACATTGCTTTTAGCTCTAGACCACAAAGGAACATAAGGAGGTACAATCCCTGCTACTAACATGCTTAGAAAATGTTGGGAAAAATGCTTAAAGGGAGGATATATTTGGTATCAGAATTGGAGTGAGACATATTTGTCACTCCAATTAGTGAACATGTAAAGATTGGTGATCAGAAACTTGACTCGGATTGTATTTTTCTTCCTTCTGCTTTCCAAGAATGGCATTGTTATGGTCCTGTAGACTCTAAGCTCTATAAACACAGAGGCTGTGTGTTTCCGATTATGTGGTAGCCAATGTGTGATCACTATCTAGCAAAGTGCCTAGCACCTAGTAGAGGCTCAATAAATGTACTCTCAAAGTTCCTGCATTTACTTATGTACAAAACAGACATAACAGTGAATGCCTACATTTCCTTCTATCTTAGAATATTTGATGAGGGCACCAACCTGACTAGAGTGAAAGTGACATGTCACAAAGCAGAGGAACTAAGATCAGATGAGTAGGTGATACCTGATTATGAACAGCTCTAAAAATATAGACTTTATGTATTTGCAACAACAACAACAACAAAGGGGCCATTAGAGTAAAAAGAAAGCCTTTAGCAGTTTGATTGGAAAGGTGACAAAATGTAAAAGGTGCTTTTCTGATTCACCAGGAATCTACTGTTATTTTTATTCCAAGGACTAGAAATGATTCTAATCATCTCACTATTTTCCTTGAGGATAATGTGTCATTCCCCCAACTTAAACTCTTCAGTGATTCTCTATCAACTTCAGAATCAAATGCAAACTTTCACGCATTACATAATAGACTCTTCCTTACCTAGTCCCCACCTCACTATAACCAGCTTTGTTGAGTTCTGTAATTCCTCCAGTAAATTCTCCCAAGGATAAGCCTTACTTGGATTCTCTATCTGATTAACTATTGCTCACCATTTGAGGCATAGTTTAGGTATCACTTCTTTGGGGAAGTCTTCTCTAACAGTATTACTCACTCTACTCCTACTTACATCTGAGTTTCTCCTCTCTGCTCCCAGGGCTCCACATTCTAACTATTGTCATAGAATTTATCATGTTGTGCAACTGAATTCCCCCAGTAGACTGGAAGCCACTCAAATGGGAGGAAACTGTGCCTTTCTTTCTATGTCTCTCAGTGCCTGATACAAAGTCAGTACATATTTGTGGGATGATGTAAAAGAATTGGAAGGACAACAGACAAGAAGATCCCAAAGCCTACTTCCTAATGCCTCTAAATCAATGAGGTCTTTAATGCATAAAGAAGCCTCTATATTCATTCTCTTTAATGATAAGTGATGAGATAAGAAAGTAGGGAGCTAAAGTATCACAGTTAAAAGAATTGATAGAGCCACTGAATATTTGGTTTTCACTTGTGTGCATGCTTAGGAAATGCACTTGCATGTTAAGTTTATCAATATAGAAAGTTCTGTACTCAAGAGTGGCTGCTGTCATTAGTTTATGTGTCTTGATAAAATACTAACAGATAAAGCAGCAAAAAACCCAATCACAAAGTCTAGCAAGATACTCAAAGAGATAGGATACTCAGCACCAACACTGCCTCCCATTCTGGAAAATGCTAAGGGACTTCTGCCCACTTCTTTATGACAATGTATGTTGGACTGTAATAGAAAACACAAGGAGATTTTGAAACAATACCAAGAGCCTTTATTCTCTGTACCCAGAGTCAAAAAGCAAGAATGAATTACTAACAATGAAGCCTTCTGCCACCAGCTACCCTGAAAGAAGATAGATTACAATAGAGATGCCAAATGGCTTTTGGAGAAAAAGATTATATAAAAGGCCCAAAGGCAGAAGAACAGGGGAAAATACTATAAAAAGATTCAATGAAACAGAACTTTCAAGAAGTCTAACACAATTAGCTGGAAACAATAGGAGTATATGAGGAAAGTATTCTATGTATCCCACAAGACAGAAGCAGTGAGTTCAGGACCATGGATAGTGACAGATTAGCCCAGGAGGTGCTGACCAATAGCAACTTCTACAAAGATTCTCTGGGGGCTAAGAAGGCGAGTTCACATTGGCACTTTGCAGTTCAACTTCCTTTAATGTGAAACCCATTTATTTACATCAAGTACACATGGACCAGAATTGTATGATTTCCTGATGGCCAAGCAACTTCCAAAGAAGGACATCTGCCTATCAGAGGCAATAACAAACTCTTGCCCTGGCCTGCTAAGCAGCTCTGCTTCTAGCCTAATGAAGCCCCTAATCAAATGGTTCTTCAAGGTGGTCCAAAGAGCCCCCTCTGCAATCAGCAGAAGAGGTGGAGAAAGTGAGAGCAAAAATATGCCAGGCTGGCTGGTAACTGATAACAGAATTGTTTCCAAATTAACAATAATATACATAGAAATGCTAGGACTCAAATTAATTTTTTTTTCTAAACAAGTTTCTTTAACTTTTGTTAACTTCAAAATAGAGTTATGCAACAAGGAAAACTCCTTTCTTTCCTTGGGGCTCTTTTTCAAGGTGATAGTGGTGCTCAGCCCCAGTACTTAAACCTAGGACTTTAAGTTACCTTCAGTAAGTCTGCAGAGACCTAGATAACCACTAGATGTCCCTTATGCCATACAAAATCAACCTGAAATGAATTTCACTACCAGTTACACAAATCACATTTAAAGACAGCTTTTCTAAGTCTTGGATCTTAGTTGTCAATTATAATTCCTATTATGATTCATTCCTCCTCATTATATTCTGTCCATTACTATACTATTTCTGTGGTATTTTATCATAAGCTACCAAAGTATAGGCAGGGAATAGGAAACTATTATGAATTAAAATTCTATTAGAGGTAGAAATGATAGGAGAAATAGGCAGAGAGGAATACTGGAATAAAGGGATATAGAATGCTAAGAGGTCCAAAATTCATTATCACTTTCAGGAATCAAATAAGTTTCAATATAAATGAAAAAAACCATAAATTCAGTTTAAATTCAAATTTTCCATACACTGAGATCTTGCACTTTTATATTCAATGAAACAAGGAATGGTATAATTTTAATTACACGTCCAGTTTGATGAATTAAGAGTGGCTGCCTAGGGCATGAAGTAGTAAAGCTGTTGTGCTGTGACCAATGAGCAATGTGTACAATGGGTGTGACAATAGGGAATGGTGGCCCTGTAATATACATTTTTGTTATAGCCTCCCAGATTCGGGATGAGTGTGGATGGTGATGGTAGTAATACAAGTAGCAATAGTCAACCTTGATGGAGGACTTCCTGTGGGCCAGGTATTATTCTTAGTATAATACATATAATTATATATGAAGTATAATCTTACATATAATTATTTAATCCTCATATGACAAATATCCAAACCAAGATATGACTACTTTTGAAAGCAGAATAGGGTACTATTAATAATTCACCTGAACAACAGATGTAACCCAGAACTTTCCAAGGACACCTAGGTGGCAGATGGCCACCCTATTTTATCCTCACAACAACCTATGTCATGAAAGGCAGAATCAACTATGGTTAGAAGCACATGTGCCAAAAAAATGAAAGGAAGGAAGGAAGGAAGGAAGGAAGGAAGGAAGGAAGGAAGGAAGGAAGGAGAAAGAAAAAGAAAGAAGAAAGAAAGGACAAGACCGACGAAAAACCCGACAGAACGAAGACCTACAAAAAGAATACGAAAGAACTCCCTAACGAAGAAGACCTCCCTCCCTCCAACCCGCCCAGAACCTCCTACCGAAAGAAGAAAGAAAGAAAGAAAGAAAGAAAGAAAGGAGAAAAGAAAGGAGAAAGAAAGAAACATGTTCTGAAGCTAAGGGGTTCAAATCATTGCTTTGTTCTTTCTTTGTTGCCTGGACATGTTACTCAACCATTCTGCACCTTGATTTCCTCATCTTTGAAATGGGATAGTAATAGCACATTTACCTCACAGGATTGCTGTGATAATTAGATTAGGTGTATGGAATGTGTTTAGAATAGCTCCTGGCACATTGTAAGGGCAGGCTATTATTATTATCCTCATTTTATAGAAGAGGAAACTATGGATCAGAGATTTTAATACCTGCCTAAGGTCACATAGCTATTATGTAGTAGAGCCAGAATGAAATGCAGGTAAGTCCGACTTGAGAGCCTGTGCACTCAATAACTATTATTCCTAGCCTCTATATGACAGAAGAGAAATCAATGTTTCTTTAAGATCCCTCTTTTAATTCAACTTCCCCAGTTATCTGGATTGTAAAAGAATCACTAGAGAAGTTCATCTCTCCTGCCTGTGGCTTAGTCTAGTGGATCACAATCAAGTAGGCACACTGAATGAAGCATGTTCAGGAGCACTCATCAAATCTCCTGGGGTCTATGCCCTCCTGAGACTATAGTAGACAGATGTAAAGTAGGTAGAGAGAAGCCAGTAAGAGCCTTCATCCCAAACTCTACTATGATGTTCTTCCTTAACTCAAGAGTTGATGAAGTCCTAGCTCTGATTTTGCGTGGGGTGGCCTACTCCAGAGCTGCTCTTCTCTCTTGATACAATCTCAACCCACCCCCCACCCCCCACCCCCACCCGGCCAGTGACGACCTAGATCCTTTGTGATCCTCCTGATGAAACAGTTGGCAAGAGCTACTCCTGGACAAAGAAGAGTGAGTGCTAGGTGAGCTGAATACACCTGTTCCCTCGGAAGTTAACTACAATCCATCCAAAACAGATCCAGATAATAGGAATTGGCTGCCACTGCTGACTTGCCTGGAACTCCAACCAGTTTTTTTAGTTATTTAATTAGCTCCTCAATAAGTATTGTATATTTTCATACTGAGAGCTGGGGACATTATCTTACCTGCCTGTCCAGTGATATTAAAGTGACCTGAATTAGCCCCTTTCAGAGAGCAACTCTTGACTTCTTTTAAACGGGCCATAAGTTTAGAAGCTATTTACTCATGAGGTGTGCCTGTAAGCAAATGAAGTTCCTAGAAGACTAAGCACTTTGAGTCTACAAATGGGAAAATTCCTCTGTCTCTGTAGTAAGCTGAATAATGCTCCCCAAAGATATCATGTACTAATCCCTGGAATTTATAGTTCCCTTCCTGGAAAAGGGTCTTCTCAAATGTGATTAAATTAAGGCTCCCAAGATAAGAGAATCCTCTATTATCCTCTTATAATCCTCTAAGTGGGCCCTAAATGCAGTCACCTGTATTTTTATAAGGAGGAGGCAAAGGGAGATCAGACATAGAGAGAAGGCAGCAATAGGAGGGTAGAGGCAGAGATTGAAGGGATGCAGCCACAAGTCAAGGGATGTTGGCAGCTACCAGAAACTGGAAGAAGCAAGGAATAGATTCTCCCCCAGAGTCTCCAGTGGGAGTGCAGCACTGCCTACACCTTGATTTCAGCAAAATGAAACTGATTTTGGACTTCTGACCTCCAGAACTGTGACAGAATAAATTTCTGTTGTTTTAAGCCACTAGGTCTGTTGTCATTTGTTGCAGCAACTATAGGAAATTAATGTGTTCTCTTTGTGCCCATTCTCTAGCTCCTGTTAGATTCTGACTTGAAATAACCCCTCAGGGCAAGGCCTACCTACTTTGAGGCTTGCCATAAGTGAATTTCTTTGGTTTGGAGAGAATAAAAACAAGTAAGTGTTGAAAATTCTCTAGGCCCATCAATATTATTAGTCCATTCCTGGTTGTGAACTCTCACTCAGTCTCTGAAATTGAAATTACCAGCTAAACTTAGCTATCAGATTTTCTATTTCACAGTTTCATCAAGTATATGCTTATATAATAAAGAGAAACTGCATGACTTTCACAACTCACTGTAATTGAAGTTCAAATCAAAGCAAAAATCAAACACAAGAATTAAACAAAGCATGAATTATGCATAATTCACTCTGCCACAAGCTATCTAATTTTTACAACAGACCTCTTCCCTAAAGACATTTTCTATGGAAAGACAAACATATCTATTTTTTTTCCTGTGGAAGACAAACATGTCTATTGTTATTCATTCACCAAGCATTTATTGAGCAACTATTAAATACAAAGGACCAAGCTGGAAAATGTGAGGGATACAAGGAAGAAAGACACTGGTTCTTCCCTCAAAGAGCTTCATTCTATTAAAGGAAATAGACATATACTCATATATTTAGTTACTCATACACTTGTGATCTATTCAGTGTCATGCTCTGTGGAAATAAAAAAATGAAAAAGATATGGCAATGAAGTTTTCTGTTAGAAAGGGAGACAGTCAGAAAAGTTAGCAATTTGCATGAGAAAGACTTTTTAAAAGGTATTCCGAACTACCATGAAAGCAGGGATGGGCTTTTAATTCAAGCTATGGGTAGGGAAAGGGGTAATCAGATAATGTCTTCCACAGGACAGAGTACTAAGTGAGACTAGAAAAATGACTGGCATTGGCCAGGAGAAAGAGGAAAGAAAGAGAAGTAACATGGGCAAAGAGAGACAAGGGTGAGAAATCTTGACATATTCATAGAATGGAAAGTGGTAAGAAGTGCTAAATTGCATCTAGCGGGAGTGATGGTAGAAGACACTGGATAAGAAGACCCTAGAAGACCTCCTACCTCCAACTGAGCAGTTTTAACTTGATCCTAATAGTGCCAGGGAACCACTCAGGCAGGAGAGTGACAAGGTCAGGTTGGCACTGTATAAAAGATTAATCTGGTGGTCATAAAGGAAATAAATTAAAGGGAAGAAAAAAGATAGAAAAACAACCTGAAAATCTACAGCAACACGACATATACAAGACCAAAAGTATAAAGTACAAGGAAAAGAATTATTTTTGACTTGGGGATGATATGTTTGTTGGGAGAGAAAAATGCATCAAGAAAGTGAAAAATAGATGATCAGGCTGATAAAATAGGTTCATGCCAAATCACAGTTTTAAATGTGAAGCTGAGCACTGAAGAGCCAAAGCAGGTATCTGGGCAGAAGAAAAACATAAGCAGAAACTAATTTTATGAAAGACAATATGGCAACTGAATAGGGTATTTACCAAAAAAAAATCCACTATGTGCAAATAATGCCCATGTCTAGGACAGTGACGGTGAAAATGGAAGAGGGGTGGCAGGGCCAAGATTCTAGAAAAATTTCAGAGAAAAAGGCTGACAGGACTTGATAACTTGGGAAGGCTGTACCTGTACTGGCCAGGTCTGCTGAGACATCCAGTGCTCCATCTAATAGTGATAAGGAAAAATAGTTAGATTTGCTAGATCTAATACCTATAATGAAGGATAGATACTAAGTGCCTAAGAACTGTGATAAATGTTTCATACTTAGAATCTATGAGGCAGCATCACCACCTCAAGGCAGCATCATCCACCTCTCAAAGGAAATAGAGACTTTGAGAAATCAGAAGTCACAAAGTTTTCAAGTGACAGGGCTAGGATTTGTTCTCAAGTCCTCCAATTCCCACATGTATTCTCAGAAGAATTAGGTTGTGTGATTGGCTCATATATTCCAATTTGCTTTGGATAAAAATGTTTAGAAACAGCCTTTATTTAAACACAATGCTATTATGATTTCTCAGGAAATCATCCCCATCTGGGGAAACCTATGATCACAAACAAAACCTCAACAAAGACTTGTATATTGCTGCATATTTGAATCAGTAGTCACTGCTCTTACTAACTTTCCTTAGAATCCATATCAATAGCTGAAATGCTTGATACCATCTAATCAAGTCACACTGGAGTGATCAAGTGGATAAGACAACAAGTGAGGAGCTTGGGGAAACACATTGTAATTGGAGGACCTTCCTACTATCAGAAGTCTACTAGATGTCCTGAGAGAAAAACAAGACTTTGCAAAAACACACCTACTCTCACCTCTGGCTCCTTGATCTTTTGAGTTTATTTTTGGACTGGCATAGAAGTAAGCACTATCGGATGTTTCATTAAATGCTTCTTTTTTTTTTTTTATGATAGTCACACACAGAGGGAGAGAGAGAGAGAGAGAGAGAGAGAGAGGCAGAGACATAGGCAGAGGGAGAAGCAGGCCCCATGCACCGGGAGCCCGACGTGGGATTCGATCCCGGGTCTCCAGGATCGCGCCCTGGGCCAAAGGCAGGTGCCAAACCACTGTGCCACCCAGGGATCCCATCATTAAATGCTTCTGAAGGAGATGTTTACACTAAAAAAATATAGTAAAGTATTTCTACCTGTAAACAAAGCAAATAGTACATAAACGGTTTATGCTTCCAGAATTTTTCAAGGACTTTTCCTAGAAATTTCATAGCACTGACCCTACATGGTCACTATTTTCCCCATTGCTAAAGGGCCATTTACTGGCTATGCTTTCTGTATTTATCACAATCTGAGGATTGAGGAAAGCCGTGAATAATGGTATCCCCCTTCTTAGCCTCCTTATAGGCTACCCTACACCTGACGATTGTTAGGATCTATCTTAGGGATTCCTTACACTAATTCAAACTATGAATGCACAAAAAAGGGTAAAAATCAAAGCAGATTTGAGTGTCCCTAGATGTAGGGCAAAGAAGAATCAAGGCAACAACTTGAATTATGTCAGTAACTTTAAATCCACTGCTTAAAACCTAATAAGGAGCAGAGAAAGTCGAAAGTAGTGGTAGAATAAATTGAGACATTTAGCTTTTATCTCTTTGGCTACTATAACTGTGTGGCTAGAAAATACAGTTCCAAGAAAAACCAATAAAAGGAATTTTATTTAACCACAGATGAAAGAGGAGAGACATTTTACTATCTTGTCTTGCAGCATTCAAAATACTGTGTTTTAACTTAGTTGCTTTCTAAGATAAAGCAGATTTAACTCATGAGAAATAAATCCAAAATACAATTACAAATGTATTAATTAAATTTAAATTAGGTCTCAGTCCTTGGAATATCTGTGGAATCGCTTTTTGTTTTTTATCACTCCCTTTGCAAAATTCCCTTTTCCAGGGTTTTCTGATTATACACTTTCCAGGGAACTCTTTGATGACTCACTTTTTGCCTCTGTCATCAGCATCATTTCCAAATTCCTTAAAAAGAGGCTTTTCCTCAGCATCGGAGGAAGGCTTTTTTTTCCCATTTTCACTACTCTATCTCAATTGAAAATTGCACCCATTCACACATCTTTTATCTCTAAACCTAAACACCTTCCCACGCCGTAGGCCCCAAATCTGAATTGTCTGCTAGAATAATTCATCTATCCAAAATTAAAATTCTCTGCAGAACCCTAAAATTAACCTGCATAAAATCAAATGCATCAGTTCCTTCTCCTGACTTCCTTATTTCTGTTAATGGTCACCCAAGTTTAAATTTTTATAGAAATATCTGATGCTTGTATCAATTTATTACCAAGTTCATTGGATTCTATAGCCAACACATCTTTCGCATTCTTTGTCTCCACTCCACTTCTGCTGCCACTGGTTCTACATAGGCCTCCATTGGCTCTATAATGAATGACATGGTCCTCACCCTTTAGGAGCTCACCTTTCAGCATAGGTGTTAAGCATATAAACAAATGTATGTACGGTGATGTTGCAAGAGGATCTATGTAGTAGATTCAATGGCCAACTCCACCCTGGGGAGATGGCATCTGGATTATGTCTCATGTGAGTGAGTGTAATACAGCTTCCTAACGGATCCTAATTCCAGCTCCAAAGTCTCCTTCTTCAATCTACTCTTCACACTAATGTCCTACACTTGGTCTGTTGTCCCTAACATGATAATAATCCAGAACAACTGAACTTAGACCATGGCAATGGGAAGACCAAGATGAGTCAAGTCAACATGCCTAAAGGATAAATGGGCCTTGGAGGAATGTTTAAGCAAGGAAGGGGAACAACAATGACTTTCAGTTCTTTGGCTTGGGTAACTAGGTTGATGTCAAGTCACTAATAGAAGGAATTAAGTAGGAGGAGTGAGAAATCCTGAGAAGGGAGGGGAGAGGAGGATAAAGGGGAGTGAATCAAAAAATGAACAGACCACCAGAACTGAAAATGAGCCAAATTACACTCCAGAGAAGGAGTGTCATAGGACCACAGTATTCCTAGCTTGAAGGAGGAGACAGTCCACTTTTATTCTTTTGATATTAAGATATATAGTTGTCAAAAAAAAAAAAGATAAATAGTCATCACTTTACCCTGAAGCTACATTCATCCACATAGCCTTCTTAAAGCTAGCTAATTTGATTAGAGAAGAAACTTCCACCAAATTATTCTGGTAACACTATATCTCTTGTATTCCCTCTCGGCATTTCTTTTCCTCCTGATTCTATTATGTTTCCTAGGAAAACGAACTGAAAGAACTCAGGGCAGGAAGTATGTCCATCTTTGAAGGATGTACCAAGTACTCAACACATAACTGAAATGCTGTTAATATGTCCTGTTATACATACTAAAACGTATGCCCATCAGGAGTTCTAACCAAATTGTTAAAATACCAAAATAATGCATCTAATGAGGCCTGCTGGTGATGCTGATTGTTTTAATAATGATGATGGTGACAACTGATAATGACAATGATGGAAGAGGAGGAGGAGAAGGAAAAGACAGTGATGAGAACATCACTGACAATATCTTTAAGTCACTTTTAGAGAAATTTCAAAAGGATTAGAGGAAACGATAGCAAGAAGAATATAAAAGTAAAGAGCATCAATTCCACTTGTTTGAGGTAAAAAAAAATACTGTTAAGTGTTCCACGGTACTTAGGCTATATATTAAATCAAGTACAGTAAAGTTTACTGCAAATTTGGCCTGAAAGTACACAATGTGTACTACATATTTATGAGAACACAGAACTTGAAGAATAACTTCTTGAAAAGGTATTGAAGCTCTCTTCCTTTGATTTCTAGGACATGTAATCTACTCAACCTATTTTCTCCCATTTCTTAACTAGCTACTCTCTCTTCTCCCAATGTTATTAATGCACGTGTTCCCTAAGGCTCAACCTTGATGTCTCCATGCTCTTCTCTCTGCACTTTTCCTATTAGAGCTCATCTACACTCCCACCCTCAACTTTTCTCTATGCAGGAGGCTACTAAATATTTATGCCAGCTCTAATCCTTCTCTATGTTCAGGCTCTTATCTCCAACTAATATCCGAGTCTTTTCTATTTGACTGCCTTACTCTTAGGTCAAAGTATTTCAAAATCTTATCCACCCCACTACCAATCCCATTTTACTACTCTGATTGCAGAAAAATTCCTCCAAAACTTGTCTATACCTACCCTCATCAATTCCTATACTTAACTACTCCTTCTTCAATCCACATCAAATTAGACTCCCACCCACACTGCACCATTGAAGTGGTCCATAGCCTACCAGAACCAATAACTGCTTCTCAATTCCTTTGACCTCTTGGCACTCTCTTCTTCTTGCAAGATTTACTCAAAGATCTTTTAATATTCCATATTCTGTCACACCCCCCGTTCAACCATTATAATCTATTTTCTTTGTTAGTTTCTCTCTGTAAGACCTCTCCTTATTGGGAGCCCAAGAGCTCTCTCTTTGGCCCTCTCTCTATTCCAGCTAAATTCTATGAGTTTCATTACCTTAAATATCATATATCATTTTCTTTATGCTCAAATTTACATCTCTACCTATGGATTTCCTCTGATCATCAGACACATTTCCAACTGCCTTCTTGACATCTCTATGTAACAGACTTTTAAACTAAACAGGGCTAAAACAGAAGTATTGATTTCACCTTCCCAAGCACACTTCTCTCAAGCACCCCCACTTAGATGATGTTATTAACAGTATCTAAACCTAGAATATATCATGGTGTCATTAGTGCTGCTGCTGAGCAGTTCTGATGCTGTTTACCGGCACCACCACCACCAACTCCCAGACAACATAGGACTGCATCTCTTGGCCACTTTGTGGTAGGTGGAGCTGTGTGGTTACTTTTGTTAAATTGGTTTTGAGCAGAAGTGGTATGTGTCACCTCCAGGACAAACATTGAATGGTTCCCAGTATGAAACCCTCTAAATTTCCCTTCTCCCTTTTCAATGTTTCAGTTAATGGTTACCATGTCATCATGTGTCACAGAGAGAGAAATGTTATAAAAATATCAAAGCCACCCGCCAACACACAAAGGATATGATGTGTTAGTGAGAGATAAACCTCTTTTGTTTTAAGCCTCTGATATATTGGAGGAGTTTGTTGCCACAACACAACCTAGCTTATCTTGACTAATAAAGATATCCTCAATTACTCACCTCTCACACTCAACATCCAATTCATCAATAAACCCTATTGACTCTACCTCCATCCACATCCATCCACTTCTTAATATCTCCATTACTACTACTCTAATCCACAGTGCTATATTTTTTTGCCTAGAAGGCAGCAAATGGCCAGCTATCCATCTTCTGTCTCTACCTGTATGCACTACGGGCCATCCTCCACAGACCAGTCCAAGGGATTTTTCTAATTTCTGACCAATCATTCCCCTGCTAAAAGTGCTCAATGGCTTTTCACTGTAATCAGAATAAAATCCAAACTTCTTACCATGGCTTAAAGGCTCTATATAACTTGATCTTGCTTAATTCATTCTTTCTTTTATATCCCTTCAGTAAGTACATACTTCTTGTGTATTTGTATTTGTTGGCCTTTGACTTCTTGCCAAACAATCATCTGCTCCCTAACAACTCGACTCTTTAAGCACTCCATTACCTTCTACTCCCTCATCATGCCTTGTTTCCTCTCTTCAGAGCTTCTATGTCACCCCATAAACATTAGATTTATAATCTTACTCTCTTTCCCATCTACCAGAATGGAAGCTCTAGGAATGCAGGGCCTTTTGTGGTTGTTCACTTGTGTACATCTAGCCTTAGCAGAAGTAATGTCGGGTAAGATAATAGTGAAATAAGGGAATTTGGCAAGGCTCCCTCACATTTCTAATTCCCTAAACACCAAGGATTCTGCTAAGCCTTTAGTGCCCTTCAGAATTTTTAAGTCTTTGGACGCTAGAGTCTTTGATTTTGATTCTATAGGTCAAATATATTTATACTTACATATATAAGCATACAAGTGTACATATTTACACTTGTAATATACACAAACAAAAGCACATATACACACATATTTTTAATCTAACAGCTAACCAGGTGTTCCCAACCAGATTTCTCAACATGAGGGAAACTTTTTGTGCCCAGTCCAATCCTTTCTTACTCCCTCTCCCCAACTCCAAACCCTTTCTTTTCCAATGTGCTTCACTATCACCACAGATGATTAAGGGTCACTTTTACCTGTGAGCGAGATGTCATCTTGGTTGAACCCAAGAGTTCCTGACAAGTCCTGACTGAGTCTTTTGTCTCAATAAAGAACTGAAAAGTCAATCCAGGGAGATAGCTCACTAGGAAACAAAACCTTCTGCTTATGCCAAGGGAATATATTCACCATTGATTTATTCATCTATGCATTAGGCAAACATATGTGGAAGCCATACAAGAGAAGAAAAATGAATTATTCATTCAACAAACACTCACTGAGTGAATACGATATGCTAGGTACTATCCCCAAATGGATAAAACAGACAAAGTCTTAACCTCACAGACCCTAAAATCTAAGTGAGTGAGGTAATAAGTAAGTAAACTTATAGTATGTCAGAGGGTGATAAGCAAGATAAAAGGAAGTGGGAATGCTAAGATGGGGTAGAAGTTGGTTACTACATATACAGGATAGCCAGGGAAGGCCTATAAAATACAGTAATATTTCAGCAGGGACTTGAACAAACCACATAGACATCTGGAGAAAGAGAATTCCAGGAAGCAGACAAGCACAAAACTCCTGAGCAGTCTTGTGAACAATGTAACACGTTCAAACATCACGGAGGCTGGTGTGGCTGAGTTAGGGGGAATAAGAGGGACAAACTGGAGGTGAGGGCAGAGGGTAGCAGGGGTAAGATCCTACAAGGTCTTACAGGCCTACTAAGAACTTGAGCTCTGCTTCTGAGCATGAAGGAAAGCCATTAGAGGGTTTTAGCAGAGGAGTGTGTATCTTCCTCCTTCATTTTAAGACAACTCTTCTGCTTGCTAGGAAGCTAGACACTTGGGGAAGAGGGAGAACCAGAGGTAAAAACAAAGGCACGGAGAGCATTTAGAAGGTTGTTGCAGTAATCTAGTGAAAAAAAAAATGGTGGTTTGGACCAGTATGTACCACTTGATAGGCCTTCCTGACCCTCAGGTATATTTACTGGCCCTTTTTCATTGCATGATGACCATTTGTTTACTTGTCTGTTTCCCTGACCAGTCAGAACTTTCAATTAAAAAAAAAAGTCTTAATTGCCTTTTCACCTTTACCTTTATACATTAGGTACAAAAAAGGTGTATCAATGCACCTGAAATATTTAAAGCATAATACAAGTCACTTTACTTACCAGCAAGATAAATAGTATATGGTGGAGTTGCATTGTATTTACATATGACTCACAGATTTTCAGCTATCCATACTCGGGATGGAGAGCTGGGGAGCTGGGGAATTACGAGGGAGTGTGAGAATTGTCTACTTACCATGTAACTATTTGCCATACTCCAAGTAGGCCTAGTCTTCATACCTCCCAGAAAGAATTGCCTCAGCAGAAATGCAGAAATCAATTATGCTAACCCTTGGTTTTCAGGCTTGCAAGGGGCCTGGACTTTTGGAAATGCTTTAAAAGCCTTGTAAGGGCAAAGTTGACTATAAGCATATTTTTTTTTAACCTTACGTGTCCATTTTAGAATGTAATCTCCATATAAACCACAACTCCGATGTCCTGCCCCTCTAGAGGCCTCCATTATTCCTCACACCTCACGCTGGTTTGTAACACATGTCCAAGAGCCACAGACCCTGGCTGTTAGATCCTGGTTCTCCTCCAAGGTCATCCAACTCCAGGATCAGTATGGTTAATGCAGTCAGTGAAAAAGGCCCTCAAATAAGATGCTGTCCGTTATTAACCCTAAGGGACAAAGGTTTGGTAAAAGAACAAGCCTCTAAAATAGAAAAATGAGAATCTTTATTCAACGGATGGCATAATGCACCCTTGGGTGTTCTGCAAGTAAACAATTTCTATAAAGTATTTATATAAATATTGTTAGTGTGATTAAGATGTCTCTCTAAATTTTACCAGGGCATCATTAATCTAAGCTATAACTAATATTAAAAAAGAGCAAATTTAAAAATTTTAGTATATCACAAATTCAGAAGCTGATCATGAAAAAATATTGTGTTGATCAATAAAGATTTTCTAAAAGGACACTTGGAAAGTAAACTTTTGTCAGTCTAAAGGCATCCTTTTTCTGAGTCCAAGATTCTCTACAACTTGGTCCCCATCTACCTTAACCACATACAAATGCCCTCCCCAGGAATACACCCACTATCACTGATACAGTGTAATCTACAGAATCTTGCTCTGCCTATCTAAATCCCAACCACCTGTCAATATCTCTATATTTTTATTTACTTATTTTCACTTAGCCTGCTCTTCTATATTCTGCTTTGAAGCTGGGGCACTCTGCTGAAATAAAGAGAGCTCAGTGTGTTCTTTTAAAGCCTAAAAGAAATATCCCTAAAATGGACCAACATCTTTTGCTCTGATGCCATAACATAAATCCTTCAGGCTGACCACAGGTTAATTCAGGTGAATGACTTGGTTCCATAGGTATGAGAAAAACCACATCCATGTGTTTTTCTCAGTCCAAAGAGCAGTGCTATCCAAAAGAAATATAAATCAGATGTAATTTAAATTTTTCTAGCAGTCATTTTTTAAAAGTAAAATTAATTTTAACAATACATTTTATATAACTTAATATATATGAAATTTTATCATTTTAACATGTCATCAACATAACAAATGATTTATAAGATTTGGGGAAGAGTACTAAGTCTTCAAAGTTCAGTGTGCATTTTACACTTATGGCTCACCTCAATGCAAACCAAGCACATTTCAAGTCCTCAGTAGCCAGATGTGGCTTGTGACTGTTGTACTATACTGAACAGTAAAGCTCTGGAATTATTTTCCTCCATGGTATATTACTAAGTCACCAGTGAATTTTTGTTCATCTGAAAAACAATTTCTCACTTTCTGATGATTCTTGATGAATAGCTAGTGAGGTAGTGTGGCATAATGGTGGTGAATGTAGGCTCTGGGACCAGACTATGCAGATTTTAATCCCAGTTCCAACTCTTAACTAGCTGTATGGCTTTGGGCAAACTATCTTTGTGCTTCTGTTTCCTCCTTTTCTTCCCCAGTGACAGTGTGGTACTTATTCCCAGAGTTAGTGTGAGGACCAGATGAGTTCAAAATGTAAAGTGGGATACTGCTTAGCATACAGGAAGGGATCAACGAATACTGACTTATTATTACTATTCCTGCTATTGTTGTTGTTAGCCACAATTGAAATTCTGAGGCTGCAAAGCTAAAGACCAGACTATTGCTAATGTAATTCTACAAGGGTACAGTACAGTCACCTTACTACAACCCAGGCTCAAACAGCCCACTGCACTGACTCCCCAGCTGTTACACCCTTTTGAGTCCCTGCCTGTTTCCCTCAGTCTGAGCACCTGCCTATCTTCCTGCCCCTGCACTGACCTTTTATATGGCTAATGCTTTGTGATGCCAATAAGCTCAGATTCATCTATGATTCTGGAGGAGAAACAGAGCAGTGGATGAACAGGCAGTTGAAACAGAATCCACAGAGCATGAAAAACCAGTTCCAGGTTGGCTTTAGCAAATCCCACCCAATTCCCAGCACTGGAATGAACCAGCAAAGGAATATCAATCATGGATTGAGGGAGAGAGTATGTCCTGAACTCTTACACATCTTTTTACCCAGATTGGCTTCTCATCTCCATCACTGACAACAGAACACACACGGAATGGCTATGGGACATTAAGCAGGAGACCCACTTTTCCAAAAATATTTCCTGAAAATTAGCTGCTTTGGGAGATCTAGTCACTTTTCTTTAGGCTCAACATTTATTAAATAAGTCAAGTCCATTCCTTACTGAATTTCACTACCTGGGAATGGTTTATGTCCAAAAGAATAAAAGACACACTTCTGTTCCTCCTCCACTATTCTCAAGGAAACTCTGGTCTCCGCAGAACAACTTATACATCACTGGCCAAAAGTATCTCACTGGTTTTAAAAACTAAAAACATGGCGAAGAGATTCAGAAAAACCCCATTCCATTCCCGCTTATCTCTTTTTTTTCTCCTTTAAGGGTATTTATGTATGTATATAAAAGAGTCTTTTAGAACACTGCAAGGTTGGAAGTAATTGCTACTTATCCAGGACACCTGCACATGGATGCTGCTTCCTCTTCCAGGTGACGATGTGGCCTTGCTATGCTACATTTAGGTCAAGAGCCAGGAGATTCCAATATCTGAAAATATTCCTTTAAATGGACATGCATAGATTATCAGTGCCAATACTGTCAGAATGTGGCATAAGCCCCAATCACATAAGGCAGGGTCAGAAGAACTGAGATTTCCAGAAAGACTTGGAAGGACTCAACCCCAAATACACAGTGTCTCTCACAGCTGTTCATTGCTATGAAGGACCCTGGGTGCCAAGTGAAGCTGTGTTGGGAAACATTACATCTGTTCCTTCCCTATGTGGTCATTGTGTTTCTGATAATCCTTTTATCCCTGGGCATTAACCTAGAAATTAAATGAAGTGTGTGTTTGTGGTCTCTTCCTGCCAGTGCATAGCCCACATGGAGTACTAGGGTACCAGTCTAGGGTGCATTTTTTCAGGTAGTAGATAAGCTGGGTCAGGCAGTACACCAGCCATCTCAGACAGTGAGATCCTCAGTGTTGGAGTAACTCTTAAATCTGGGAAAGTAAAACAAAATAAAAAATAAAATAAAATAAAATAAATCTGGGAAAGTCCCTTAATGATATCCATAAAGGAGAGGGACAACAACAGACAACGACTACCAAAAACGGAGTTGTTTGCGCAAGCTGATAAAACCAAATCACTCCACTCTGGATTGCTACAAATCAAAGAACTAATTAAAACGAGGTGGAAGGGACTCCTGGGTGGCTCAGTGGTTGAGTATCTGCCTTTGGCTCAGGTCATGATCCTGGGGTCCTGGGATTGAGTCCCACATCAGGCTCCCCAAGGGGAGCCTGCTTCTCCCTCTGCCTATGTCTCTGCCTCTCTCTGTGTGTCACTCATGAATAAATAAATAAAACCTTTTAAAAAATGAAATAGAAGACTGTATTCATGTGCAAAGTGGGGGGGGGGGGTTGAAGGAAAAGTAGAATCAAAATCCAAACTCAGAACTCATTGCCAAAACCAGTCTGTTTCTGGTGGAATTTCAAATGCGGCTCTATCCAAAATTCCCTGTTTCACTTTCTGCTCAAAAACCTATAATCTCATTTGCAAATATCTTCTCCTATACTGTAGGTTCTCTTTTAGTTTTGTTGACTGTTTCTTTTGCTTTGCAAAAGCTTTTTATCTTGATTAAGTCCCAATAGTTCATTTTTGCTTTTGTTTCCCTTGCCTTCATAGATGCCATATCAGATAAAGGGCTAGTATCCAAGATTTATAAAGAACTTATTAAGCTCAACAGCAAAGAAACAAACAATCCAATCATGAAATGAGCAAAATACATGAACAGAAATTTCACCAAAGAAGACATACACACGGCCAACAAGCACATGAGAAAATGTTCCACATCACTTGCCATCAGGGAAATACAAATCAAAACCACAATGAGATACCACCTCACACCGGTGAGAATGGGGAAAATGAACAAGACAGGAAACTACAAATGTTGGAGAAGATGTGGAGAAAGGGGAACCCTCTTGCACTGTTGGTGGGAATGTGAACTGGTACAGCCACTCTGGAAAACTGTGTGAAGGTTCCTCAAAGAGTTAAAAATAGAAGTACCCTACGACCCAGCAATTACTTTACTGGAGATTTACCCCAAAAATACAGATGCAGTTAAAAGCCAAGATACCTGCACCCCAATGTTTATAGCAGCAATGTCCAGAATAGCCAAACTGTGGAAGGAGCCTCAGTGTCCATTGGAAGATAAATGGATAAAGAAGCTGTGGTCTATGTATACAATGGAATATTCCTCAGCCATTAGAAACGACAAATACCCACCATTTTCTTCGACATGAATGGAACTGGAGGGTATTATGCTGAGTGAAGTAAGTCAATCGGTGAAGGACAATCATCATGTGGTTTCACTCATATGGGTAATATCAAAAATAGTGAAAGGGATAATAGGGGAAAGGAGAGAAAATGAGTGGGAAAAATCAGAGAGGGTGACAAAACATGAGAGACTCCTAACTCCGGGAAATGAACAGGGGTAGTGGAAGGGGAGGTGGGCAGGGGGATGGGGTCACTGGGTGATGGGCACTGAGGGGGGCACTTGACGGGATGAGCACTGGGTGTTATACTATATGTTGGCAAGTTGAACTCCAATAAAAAAATATACTACCCCCCCGTAATCTCTTCATGTTCTACAATCAATTTATGACACTTTACAAATAACATTCAACCTACACTTCTAGCCTAATCTCCTACTCTTCTTCACATATATGCCTCATGTTCTATATGCTCAAATTCTTACTCAGAATAACACAAATCTTCTCAGTTCTGTATATTTGACTTAGGTTATTCCTTTATGGAATATTCTTTCCCTTTCTCTTCTGTCTGGCAAATCATGGCCAATTTGCAAATTTGCTTCATGGTTTCTTCACGTGAAATATATATATATTTTTTGGCTAACATAATATTTTAAAAACTGTTAAAACATTTTAAAAAGTGCAAAAATCAAAAGCCAAGAGCTCAGGTAATTTTCCGAGAGATCGTCCTTATGTACTCACCATCCAGAGCAAGAAATAAGAGCTATACTCATACCCCAGAAGCCTCCCACTTGCCACACACACTCACTTCATTCTTCTTCCAAGATAACTGGCTTCTAACACCATAGATTAGTTTAGCCTATTTTATTTTAATTTTTTAAAGAATTTATTTATTCATGAGAGACAGAGACATAGACAGAGGCAGAGGGAGAAGCAGGCTCCATACAGGAAGCCCGATGAGGGAATCGATCCCGGGTCTCCAGGATCACACCCTGGGCCGAAGGCAGACGCTCAACCGCTGAGCCACCCAGGCGTCCCAGTTTAGCCTATTTTAAACCATATACATATATATGTATGTATATAATACATTTACTCTTCTGCGTCTAGCTTGTTTCTCTCAGTATTATGTTTGTGAGATTTTATCTATGTTGTACATAGTTGATTCATTTTTATTATTGCATAATATTCCATTTTTTGAATATAACACAATCTACATGTTCTTTTTTAAAATATTTTATTTATTTGAGTGAGAGAGAGGATGAATGGGGGTGGGGGCAGAGGGGCAGAGAGAGAGAGGGAGAAACAGACTTCCCACTGAGCAGGGAGCCTGAAATAGGGCTCAATTCCAGGACTCTGGGATCATGACCTAAGCCGAAGGCAGATGCTTAACTGAGTGAGCCACCGAGGTGCCCCTCTATTTATTTGTTCTGTTGTTCATGGCCATTTGGGTCACTTCTAGTCTGAGATTACTATCAACATTTTTGTATAATATATTCTGATGTATATATTTATATACTTCTGTCAGCCAGCATATATATTAAAGAGTGGAATTGCTGGGTCAGAGGGTATACATATGATTAGCTTTAGTAGATATTGCCTGAATATTTTCCAAAATGCATCAATTTTCACAAACTTCTTGTACCAATCTCAGTGTATGAGAATTTCAGTGGCTTCTTATCCTCTCTATCACTTTAACCTTGTGAGTCTTTTTTGATACCCATGCTGGTGAGTATGTGATGATATTACATTGTGTTTTAATTGCTCATGAAGACATTATTCTATATTTTCTTCTAGATGCTTTATTATTTTGCCTTATACATTCAGGTAGACAATTCACTTGGAATTGGTTTATCTGTATGGTGTGGGGTATAAGTCAACACCCTTTTTTCTATAAGGATACTGAATTGATCAAGAGCCATATATTGAAAAGATTATACTCTCCCTCTGTTATGCAGAATCACCTTTACTATAAACCAAGTGTCCATATAGGTGTGGGCCAATTTCAGGACTTCCTGTTCCATTGGTTTACTTGTCTAGTTTAAGTTCTAATTCTGTTTTCTTTAAATGTTGGGAAGAATTCACCTCTGACTCCATATAGCCAGAAGTTCTGTTTGAATGGAAGTTTTATTTATAAATTCAACTTCTTTGACCAATTTTCCATTTCTTCTTCTGATAGTTTTCCTTACCAAAGCCTGTTTCAATCATTTTCTAGGCAACTCAAGGTTAGCCCCTTTAACTCCATTTACTCTTTTCCTGACTTTTCTGACACGTTTGTCATTAAAAAGAATTCAACATATATTTGAAATTCTATCATATGTTATAAATTTTTGGTTTAACACTGAACACATTTTTTATCTGACCATTCTTAGGGCTGGAAGTCTGAAACAAGCCTCATTGCACTACATACATCATGTTGGCAAAGCTGAGCTCATTCTGGAAGTTCTGGGGGAGAACTGTTTCCTTACCTTCTCCAGCTTCTAGTGGCCACCCCACCTTCCTCTGCTCATAGCCCTTTTCTCTGTCTTTAAAGCAAGTAGTGTTAGCAGCCTCAATCTATTATCATTCTTATACTATCAATAAGTATTTATACTTTTTATTGCTGTTCATTCCTTCTTACACTTCCATGCTTCCATCTGGTATCATCTCCCTTCTGCCTAAAGAATTTCCTTTAGAAAAAAAAAAAAAAAAGAATTTCTTTTAGTATTTCTTTTAGAGCAAGTATGCCAAGAATGAACTTTCTCATTTTTTTTCTCTGCAAAAAGGGGTTTCTATTTTTTTAAGAATATTTTCACTGATGATTGAACTCTAGCAGAGAGAGCACTATTAACACTATTTGATAATTAACTCATTTTTCTTATAAAAATTATATACCGAAAAAAATTATATACCTTACCATAGTTTTAAGCTTTTGTTTCAACCCCTCTACGTACCTATATGTTAAAAATGCTCACTCTGGGGACGCCTGGGTGGCTCAGCGGTTGAGCACCTGCCTTCGGCCCAGGGCGTGGTCCTGGAGTCCCGGGATCTAGTCCCCACATCGGGCTCCCTGCATGGAGCCTGCTTCTCCCTCTGCCTGTGTCTCTGTCTATCTCTCTCTCTCTCTGTGTCTCTCAGTGTCTCTCATTAATAAATAAATAAAATCTTAAAAAGAATGCTCACTCTGTGCTATTATGCTCTATGTATGTTTCTGTGTCACTACTCCATCTCCTTTTTCAACACTGAACACAAGACACATTTTTAATAAAAATTCTTACTGTAGTCAAAATATTCAGAACATAATAAAAGAATACACACACACACACACACACACACACACACACACACACACACACACACAATCTTAGGTCACAGACCAGACATTCTTAAGGTTTCTTTTCAAATGAAAGGTAAAAGCCATGGAGGCATTGGGATCCTTCCATTTAGCTATTGGCTTTCATGTCCTTAAAAACCACACTGATTCAAAAACTGACAGAAACTAGACCTCAAATCTCAACAAGGAAAGGGTTACCTTCTATCTGATCATCATTTTATCTCCAACACTTAGCAGAAAACCTTACATATAGATATACTTAATACACATTTATGTGATAAATTAGCTTATTCAAGCCCAATAATTCAATGATCTCAAAAGAGTCCATGCTTGACATCTTTTAGGCTATGAGGCCACCATAGCATCAACCTCCAGTTCTCTCTCACAAAAGAAAAAAGTAAAACTGGCACCACCCTTGGTAGAAAAATCTCAATGTATTTATCCTGAAAATTTTCAGTTTTCTATACAATGGCATGACAGTAACATGAATTCTGAAATTAATTAACTAATTAATTAAGGGCAGGGACTTTGTTTTTTGCATAGCTAGGCCTTTAACCTAAGTTGTATAATCAAGGTTTATTTTGTTTATCATACAACAACCAAAAGAAACATTCTGTTTTAACTATTATAGAAAATTCAAGGAAAACAAATGGAAGAATCTACACTAGTAGTAGCAATAGATTAGGTCAACTAAATGGTCCACAAAGGCTACAGGCAAAACTTTATGACTTTCCACAAGAGGAAGTTTTGGAAACCATATGTCCAACAAGATTCAAATGCTAATTGCACATTTTAAACTCTATGGAGAACACAAGGATTTCCTATCTATTCATCAATACCAGAAGGGTAAACCCTAAGGTGGATAGAGAATCAATATATGAACTTATTTGGGTAATAATTTTTTTAAAACATCCTTCTATATGAATTTTGGTGTCTTCATGTTTACTTGCTCAGTAATGATACCTGCTTTGGGGATTTGGTTGTGTTTGGCTTATCTTCTGAATGTGGATATTCAAACTGTGATTTTTTTTCATATATCCTGACATTTTTGAAAGATGTGTAAGACATTGGAGCTGGGGTAATAAAGTTCTGTAAGGACTAGAAGAACTACAGTAGTTTAAAGTGAATAAACAGCAACTTGCTGCTGATAGAGAAAAAAGAGACCAGCTCTAAACTGACATCTAAATGGGAGGGCTCTCACTGGGGCTTAGCAGCCTAAGAAGGAAATGAAGTAGGAAACATGGAATTTATATACCCTTGAGGTCTCTAGATTCTTAGTAAGAAAAGGAACTTGAAATCTGGTTTAGAGAGGATTTAGGCATAAATTTTACAGGGCAAACCTGGTTTATATTCTATTGAGTTGGTTCATGCTAGATCATCTGGTCAATGACAAACACTGTCATGGATGCAAGAGAACAGGAACATTTATGGGCTACTTAGTGGGGCTGTAAATTTGTATACCACTTTGGAGAGCAATTTGGCAATACCTAATAGAGTTAAAGATACACCCAGCTATGACCTCACAATTACACTTCTTGGTATATGTCCTGGGTAAACTCTGGCACAAATGTAAATAAAATACCTATACAGGGGTATTCACTCTGGCTTTAATATAATATGGAAAATGAGGAACAACATAAATATCTAGCTACATTAGAAGGTGGAAGAATAAGTAAAACAAATTATATTCCTACAATAGAACACTAAAGAGCAGTTAACATGAATAAATGAAATCTGTATGAATATAGATAAATCTTGAAAATGTTAGGTTAAATAGAAAGGTAAGTTGTACAAAGATATGTACAGTAAGATACCATTTATATGAATTTTGAACACCCAAATTATAGTATATATTGCTTAAGCATATAAATAGCAATTCAAGGATAATTGTTTCCAGAATCCATCACAACATTACCACTACCCACCTATTGGAGCTTGAATAATAAACTTATTTGTTCTAATAATTTTCTTAGAGATACCTCAAATCTTCTCTTCTCACCCTATCCTCAAGCTTTGAAACTGATCCAGAGCTAAAATTAACTAATCAATGATCCAGTGGAACTACTCTAGAAGAGCTAAAAAGCTTTTAGAGGGATAAACCTTTAACAAATGTAAAGAAGCTGGGCCAACAACTCTCTTGGATCTCTGCACATGGCATTCTTCTTGGGTCTCTTTTTCTTTCTTTACAATATAATGGTCTTTCAGAGGAACATCTTTTGGGTGTTTGTTTTTTGTTTTTGTTTTTGTTTTTGTTTTTAGACTTTTAGATTGCTTTTTCTCCTTTATTTCTTCTCTCCCATGCTTTGGTCACTAGAAGATGATCCTGGGCTGATTCTTATTTGGGAGATCTCTCCTGCCTCCAATACTCCGAAGGCCAAATGGTCAAAGGAAGGTTCAAGGAAAAGAAGACCTCTCATTAAGTTAGTTCACAGGTCAAAAAGACCAACTAAAACTTCAAAGCTACATTTGGTCTAGCATGTCCTAAATAATAAGTAAGTGCTTCTTCTGCCCCTAGCACCACCTACTAGGCTACCACTATAATTGTTTATCACCCTACACCAAGTAGTTGCTACGTGGAGAACACACTAGTACCTACATGTTCCATTTCTGCCTTGGTAATTCTTGGATGATATCTTATTCTAAAATAGTTTGTATTGTTCTAAAATAGAGAAAGCCTTGTTGCTCTTCTATAATGGGAAATCATGAAGATGGAGTGGTGCTTCTACGGGTACTTCCAACCAAGACACTAAATTTAGGATGGGACAGAAAGAACTACTTTTTTTCCTGTTCAAAACATTTGAATGTGACCTGAAAGACATAAAAGTCATTGATGTAGAGCTGACCAAGTCACCTGCCTCCTCAACAACCCCCCTCCCCCTTCTTTGACAGTCTATAAATATGAGGCTATTTTTACCCTGGGGACCAATTAAAGAACTTTCACTCACCACACGCACTGCTAATGGATCAGCACTAAAACCACAGCTTATTCTACCCCAGCCACATAAACACTCACAATGTGGTAAGAAATGTTGCTCCCTACCCAAATTACCTGGATATGTTCTGGGCATGAAAATCTCAATTTTCCTTTATGAGCACTAATGATTCATTTGAAGAGACAACTGAAGTAATGATTTTCCTGTCCTTGAGGTGCTGACAGTCTCTCATTCTTAACTATGGAATTCAATGTGCTGGGAGTAGGTTCATTAGCCAGGGCTCCAGGGCTTCAGAAAGTGCCCCCATTGTTTGCAGAAAAATGTATCAGATGTCTCTAAACACCAAACACCAACCTCCTTTTATAAGCAAATAGATTTAATGAGGCTTTGACTTTGTCAGTCCAGTCCCTGCCTTATTCTAACCCCAAGTCAAAAGAGTGTCCTGTGAAAGACCCCCACTGAGTCCCTTTCACTCCTGACTCAGGCCTGATTCGGAAGAAGGCCCAGTAGTCACCTCTGCCTCAGTTTCTTTTTATTTATTTATTTATTTATTTATTTATTTATTTATTTATTTATTTATTTTTTATTGGTGTTCAATTTACTAACATACAGAATAACCCCCAGTGCCCGTCACCCATTCACTCCTACCCCCCGCCCTCCTCCCCTTCTACCACCCCTAGTTCGTTTCCCAGAGTTAGCAGTCTTTACATTCTTCTCCCTTTCTGATATTTCCCACACATTTCTTCTCCCTTCCCTTATATTCCCTTTCACTATTATTCATCATATCAGCAAGAGAAAAACCAAGAACCATATGATCCTCTCATTAGATGCAGAGAAAGCATTTGACAAAATACAGCATCCATTTCTGATCAAAACTCTTCAGAGTGTAGGGATAGAGGGAACATTCCTCAACATCTTAAAAGCCATCTACGAAAAGCCCGCAGCAAATATCATTCTCAGTGGGGAAGCACTGGGAGCCTTTCCCCTAAGATCAGGAACAAGACAGGGATGTCCACTCTCACCACTACTATTCAACATAGTACTGGAAGTCCTAGCCTCAGCAATCAGACAACAAAAAGACATTAAAGGCATTCAAATTGGCAAAGAAGAAGTCAAACTCTCCCTCTTCGCCGATGACATGATACTCTACATAGAAAACCCAAAAGTCTCCACCCCAAGATTGCTAGAACTCATACAGCAATTTGGTAGCGTGGCAGGATACAAAATCAATGCCCAGAAATCAGTGGCATTTCTATACACTAACAAGGAGACTGAAGAAAGAGAAATTAAGGAGTCAATCCCATTTACAATTGCACCCAAAAGCATAAGATACCTAGGAATAAACCTAACCAAAGATGTAAAGGATCTATACCCTAAAAACTATAGAACACTTCTGAAAGAAATTGAGGAAGACACAAAGAGATGGAAAAATATTCCATGCTCATGGATTGGAAGAATTAATATTGTGAAAATGTCAATGTTACCCAGGGCATTATACACGTTTAATGCAATCCCTATCAAAATACCATGGACTTTCTTCAGAGAGTTAGAACAAATTATTTTAAGATTTGTGTGGAATCAGAAAAGACCCCGAATAGCCAGGGGAATTTTAAAAAAGAAAACCATATCTGGCGGCATCACAATGCCAGATTTCAGGTTGTACTACAAAGCTGTGGTCATCAAGACAGTGTGGTACTGGCACAAAAACAGACACATAGATCAATGGAACAGAATAGAGAACCCAGAAGCGGACCCTGAACTTTATGGTCAACTAATATTCGATAAAGGAGGAAAGACTATCCATTGGAAGAAAGACAGTCTCTGCCTCAGTTTCTGATGAAAGTGTGGAATTAGGTCTGCAAACCAAGGGGGCACTCTTGAGCTATGGGCTCCCTTCTGACCACTGTGTAATAGTGGCCTTCTATAGGCCTACTATAGGCCTACTTTTTCTTGAATATGCTGCCTTGTGCTCCATTCCCTTGAAACACCTGAGACAACTGTGAGCCTAGTCTTATTAGATTGGGGCTTCCCTGCTCTGCTTCCCAAGTCATCCCTGGTTTGGCCTGAATGTTTGTGTCTCCCCATTCCTAGCCCCACTTCACATGGTGAAGCCCTAATCCTCTGTGAGATGGTTTTCAGAGATGGGGCCTTTGGAAGGTAATGAAGTCATGATGGTGAAGCTTTCAAGATGGAATTAATATCCTTAAAAAAAGAGACACAAGAGAGATGATATCTCTCCACCATCTGTGGACACAGCAAGAAGACAGCCACCTACAAACCAGGAAGAAGGTCCTCATCAGACATCAACTCTGAAAGCACTGTCATCTTGGACACCCCAGCCTCAACTGTGAGAAATGAATGTCTATGGTTTAAGCCACATAGTCTGCAGTATTTGTTATAGCAGCCTGAGCTGATAGAGATACCTGAGAATCTGAATCTTTATCTTAGGATCCACACCCCTAACTTGAAAGGTCTCTTGGAACCAAAGCATAGTTTCAACCTGAATCCTACGACCTCCAAATGCCCCACGCCACCTGGTGGATGACACCCCAGGACATTAACAGCTGCTTGAATCATTGCTTGGACTGCCTGGCTGCTCTGTAAAATGAAACTAAATCAAAACAAAACAAAAACACCAAACAGCATCTACAGCACAATTAGCTCTTATCAGCCTTTGTGAGACATTCCAAAGAGTGAGCCCCACCTGTCCAAGCTTGATTCATTCACCCCACTCCTGGGGTCCTTAGTCCCTGCCAATCCCAGCAGGGTTAGTACACAAGTCTGTTAATTTATGACAAGCAACTTAGATTTCAGGTCACAGGATTTAACTTGCAGTAAATCTAAATTTGCATAAGGATAATGGGCATTCTACTACACTTTATGCCAATAAGCCTAATGTGGTAATTAACCACTGAGCACATTTACTGATAAGCTGTTCATTAGAGAAAAACCTGACAACTAGCAGTGTTATCAGAGTCCACAATTTTCAAATCTCTTTCAGAAATGCTTTTTTGCCTATAGGGACTAAAAGCTAGCAAAAATCACAGAGCAGTCATTCTCAACATTATTTTCAATGAAACTGCCAGTGTGATAAACCCTTAGAGGTGAGAACCAGTTTTGTGGATTTCACTTTATTTTTTTTTTCATATAAGCTTCATCTTTAAAAACCAATTTCTTTCATAAGAAACTGCTATGGTGGAAGCTTTGGCTACTTCTTTTTTGTCTGTCCACTTTAAGCCAGAATTGGTCCACTCATTCACACAGGATGCATGTTTTATGAGTCACTACAGCTATAATGGAGGGAGGAGTCCAGTGGGTGTGGCCAATTCCTCACTGATAGTGCAAGCAACATCTACTCTTCTTTTTGCAAGGGTCTTTCACTCCCAGCCATCCATAGGTGGAGTTCTCACAGGTTACTTTCTCTTGGACCTTCCTACTTTTTGTCATTAACACCATTATTTGGAAAGCATCCACAAAGCACATGGCTCAGCCATCCTCAGCTGCCCTAATCCAACGGCCAAATGTAATCAATTCAGTATTACCTGTGCACATTATAAATAGCCATGGTGCCTTGGCCAAGAGGGATACAAAGATAGATAAGACATGATCAGTCCTCGTGGAGCAAACAGTATTTTGATGCTTTGGATTGCCCCGTCCTTCATCATTTGCATCTGCTCTTCAGTTAAGAGTAATTTAGTGAAGGGTGCTTGCGTGGCTTGGTTGGTTAGGAGTCTGCCTTTGGCTCAGGTCATGATCCTGGAGTCCTGAGATGGAGCACCTAATCCAGCACCCTGCTCAACAAGGAATCTGCTTCTCTCTCCCTCTGCCTGCCTCCCCCACTCCGCTCATGTTCTCTCCCTCATTGTTTCTTTCTTTCTTTCTCTCTCTCTCAAATAAAATCTTTTTTTTTTTAAAGAGTAATATAGTGAAATTCTCTCTAGAAAAGACCATGCAGGCAGAGCCAGTGGATGTAGGTGCTCCCAATATTCCAGTACATGCTAGACTCTCCTTTCCTGAAAGGCTTTAGTAACACATTCTCGATGCCACTGATTCTGCTATGTGATAACAACACTGTTACATTTCCTCATGATTAGATTCTTCAAGTGCTTTGTTTATGCAAATCTTTTCCCATCAACTACATTCATAGTCGCTGTAAATCCTTTGAGCAATAAACGTACAAAGCAGTTAAGATAGAAGCTGTCTGAGAGAAAAAAAGAAAACCTGTCATATGACCCTTAATAAAAATGTATGACAGTCAATGAATGACTTAAATTGAACTGAACAAACTGAACTGACATTGTCTTCTAGATATTCTTTGGTGTCTTCAAGTTTCAAATCTACGAGGTTTGTGTCCTATTTGCTAATCATATTAAAATGTTCCCAAAGTTTTCCTGTTCTACAAGGATGGCTTTTAAATTTTATAACAAAAATGTGGCAAGCCCCTCAGGTCCATAATTTCAGTAAAATCTAATGATAGAACTAATTGAGGGAAGGGGAATATAAAAATAATACATGAATTATTGAATGATTACATAAAGGAATGCCTTTTTTAAAAAAATTTAGTCTACAAACTACTTTTTAGTAAGATTTCTTGTATGTACATTACTTGATGAATATAAAAGTTTGGCATAATCTCCTGGGATGTTGTTTCTACATTTGTGCTTCTTATATATTTAACTTCTCCATATCTACTGGCTTTTTTACCTCTGAATTTCAAAATGATTAAGTCTCTTGGATTCAAAAGTAAAACAAAACTACCCATGACCTCTGCTTTCTCAGCTACAATGGCACTTTCAGTTCTTGACTTAGCGATCCTTTCAGACACTAGGATCTACTGACTACACCATCCACCTGGAAACTTTCTACTTTCTTGGCTTCTATGATAGCACTTTCTCTGGTTCTCCTCACTTCTCTAACTTTTCCTTTGAAATCTAACCTTTTCTTAAATGTTGGTGACTTTCAGGATTTTTTTTAAATCCATTTTCCAATTTGATGTGCTTGCTTACCAGAGTTCATCAACTGCAACTGATTTAACTATATTCCTTATATTCTGACTATAGTCACAGCTCCAGCCATCTAAATTTGACCCTGATGTCCAGATAACACAAGTACTTACAATACAACACATTCAAAAGTAAACAGCACTTTCTCTATTAAGCTTGCCTCTCCTAGGGGCACCGGGGTGGCTCAGTTAGTTGGGCATCAGTTAGTTTGGCTCAGGTCATGATCCCAGGGTCCTGGGATTGAGACCCATGTCAGTTTCCCTGCTCAGTAGGGAGCCTGCTTCTCCCTCTCCTCCCCATTCCTGCTCTCTCTCTCTCTCTCTCAAATACATAAATAAATAAATAAATTAATTAATTAATTAATTAATTAATTAAAATCTTAAAAAAAAAAAAAGCTTGCCTCTCCTCCAGTGTCTCTATATTCCATTAATATCATGCCAGCCAGAAACTTGTGACCTCTCTCTGGCTTTACCTCTAATGTCCAGTCAAGTTGAGAAGTCTTCTTGATGTCTTCCATGCTGCTCATCTCATTCCTAGTTTTACTACTTACTTTACAGAATAAAGTTCTAGCCCTGGTGCATACACATATGTCCATACACACTGATCTCATAGCACCCTAGCCATGCTGAGTTCTGTTTCCATGAAATGAGTTAGCACATGTGAAGTACTTAGGCGAGTTCCTGGTATACAATAAGCACTCACTAAATTAGCTGCCACTACTACTACTGCCACCACTCCCGTTCCTGTTTACCTTTATTCTTATTATTAGTTCCCCCACGCTCACCATGCTATTTCACATTTTTATGTCTCTGCTGATGCTATTCCCTCTTTCTGGAATTGTTCTGTCTGTCTAACTTCTCACTCTTAGAGAAACAAACAAAAAAGTTCTGTTTATGTACTTTCTTCTTTAGAAAAACCATCTCTGATAACTGAGGTTCAGCTAACTGTCCTTAATGTGAGCTTCATTGTAAACCCATGAAAATTTTGATCATATAGCTCATTATAATACATAGTAATTATCTGTTTTGGTCATTTCAACCAGAGGAGCAGGGGTCAGCAAACTAGAGCCCTGGGACAAAAGGCACTTCCTGTGTATGCAGTTAGTTTACTGGAACACAGGAACACCCATCTGTTTACACATTATCTATGGCTGCTTCCATGCTACAAAGGCAGAGTTTGGTAGTATGATGGAGACTCTATGGTCCACAAAACCATATTTATCTATGCATTTACTATTTACTATCTGGTCCAGAGCTACTCAGTGTTGACACTATTGAAATTCGGGGCTGGATAATTTGTCATAGAGGGGCTGTCCTTGCATTGTAGTATGTATAGCAACAGCCTCAGCTTCTACCCACTATATGCCAGTAGTACTCCTACCCCATCACCTCATCTCCTCTCCCCTTCACCCATCCCCCATGGACCCCCTCAAAAATGGGGTCACCTGGGTGGGTCAGTGGTTGAGTACCTGTCTTTGGCTCAGGTCATGATCCCAGGGTCCTGGGATCAAGTCCCACATCAGGCTCCCCACAGGGAGCCTGCTTCTCCCTCTGCCTGTGTCTCTCATGAATAAATAAATACAATCTTTAAAACAACAACAACCGAAAGTGTCCTGGACATTGTCATACGTTCCTTGGGGTCAAGAACTGTCCCCAGTTGAGAACCACTAGCTTGGTCCCTTACAGAGAAAACCACTAACCTCTGAACTGTAAGTTCTCCCAAAGGAATGAACTGTGTCCAGTTCACTTTGTGTTCCAAACACCCTGCCTAGAACATAACAGAAGCTCACTAGATGAGCCGCTTAAAGGTAATTCAAGGATTGTGAGACATTTCAAAGCAATTTAAATTTTATAAGAATTTAGACTTGAAAGGAATGTTGGTGATCATCAAGATACTACCCAATGTTACAACTAGGTTTCATTTCCTTCAGCATTTTAAACATCACCTATCAAAACTGTTGGTACTAAAAATATCTATGAAGAAAAGGTATGCTAAGAAAGATAAAGTTCATCACAACCCCATTTGATTATGAGGAATTTAAAAAATAGGAAATTGCTGCATTCATATTTCATATGCACATATATTTCATTTACCCATGAATGTGATTTTTTTACCATCTATAAAGAAGAAATTGTTTTCATTTTGCAGGTGGGATCATTTCGACTGGGGTTAAACTATAGTATGGAGATATATCGACTTCCTTCTAATCAATCAAGAAATTCATTCAAGGGATATAAATTACTTTCAACTCTCTTTAATAAACCTACAGTATACACAGTATTGCTGAAACTACAAAAACCTCTCTGCCTCAAAGGAATTATATGCCTGCTAGAAAAGCTAACAAATGAAAGCAGGGCATTTTAAAAACCAAATAAATGACAGCAACAGCTAATATTTATTGAGTATTCACCATGGATTGATATTGCATTATCTCATTTGATCCTCCTAATAGTATCTATTAGAGTTTTTAAGATACTCATTTTATAGATGAAGAAACTGAGAGAAGCTAAATAATTTTTCCAATGGCACACAGATAGTAAATGGCAGAACAAAAATTTAAACCTGGAACTCTGGCTCCAAAGCCTGAGCTTCATACACACTGCACCATATAGCATGTGTGGAATTCAGATGTGAGAAAAACCACATGATCAGTCAGGCAGATGACCATGAGATGAGTCCCAGAAGCATGGGCAAGAGACAGAGAGAAGAGTGCAGAGAGCAGAGAGCAGAGAAAAATGGTGAAATCCTTAGCTAGGGGACCCAAGTAAAGAAGTTTCAGAAGCAAGAACTCAAATGTATATTCAGAATATGAAGAAATAGCCATTCTGGTTAAACAGAGATGGGAAGTATGAGGAAGCAGGGACATAGGTGAAGCTAAATGATGGAAAGCCATGAGCAGGAGGCTAAGAAAGATGTGCTCTGAAAGAAACAGGGTGGGAGGTTCACGATGAAGCGACAGCGACAGGCCGGGTACAGGATGGAGGGAGAAGTGAGAGAGGGTCCAGTGAGAAATATAACAAAGGAATTGTCAGTGGGGTTGTTTAGTGGATTAGATGAGGGCAAAAGGAGGACAGCCAGTGGAAAGGAAAGACCAAAGCTTACTTGAGGCTCCCAACATAAATGCATGGGTGGTGACAGCAGTACCCTCTGTTCCAAACCCACTGGGTTACCTCTTTTCTTCTCACATTCAGCACCCTGCCTCGCCTCTCCTCTAGAGGAGACCAGAGTCACTGCAGCTGAGTTTTCTCACCATTCGTTTCTCAAACCTCAAAACCATTTTGTGTTTTGCCTTCTTTACTACCATCTCTGGGGATGGGGGGTGGGGGGGGAAGCATTCTTTCTCTCTCTCAGGTGAAGGAGGTGTAGGTCAAGGGAAGGGTTTTATGTGAGGATAGAATAGCATTGTGCTTGTAGCCTGTAAGGAACGAACAAATAGGCAAAGATTAGTAGGTATGAGGAAGAATAAGTGTGAATGAAGAGTAGACTCTGGGAGGTGACAGGAGGGAATTAAATGGTGAACACAAGTGAAGAGTTGACCTTACCAAAAAAGAGAGATCCTTTATCCTCTGGATAGGAGGAGATAAATAGGCAGATGACCCAGAGGGGGAGACAAGCTTGATATGCTGGCAAGACAGTGCCAGCTTGGACCTTCTCAGAAAAGCAGGCTGTCTAATCACAAACATTTTGTTACTCTCACCACATCCCCCACTGAGCCACAGCCACCATGATTACAGCGGTCTCCTGGCCAGATCTTGAACGCTCCCAGCTTTCCTCACCTGATGTCCTTTCTGTGCCTACAGCTTCCTCTGACTGGGATGGCCTGATTCTTCATCTCAGGTCTTAGCTTAATTATCACCCACTCCAAAGGGCGCCTGCCTGGCTCAGTTGGTTAAGTGTCTGACTCTTGATTTCAGCTCAGGTCATCATCTCAGGGTCGTAAGATGGAGCCCTGTATTGGGTTTGGTGCTGAGTATGATGCTTACTTAAGACCCTCTCTCCCTCACCCTCTGCCCCTCCTCCCTCCCTTCCTCCCTCTGTATAAAAACAATGACAAAAAATTATCACCTCCCCCAAGAGTCCCTTCCTGACCATTCAGTCTGATGATGGAGACCCAACCTCCTCACCACCCATTTTTCTCTTTGATTTCCTTCATACCACTTACCATTAACTTTAAAGTATCTCAATGAGTTATTTACACATTTTCTCTTTGTCTCCTCCAACATGAATTTCACAGACTCAGAGATCTTATATGTGGTCTCATTCACCACATTCTCTAACAATCAGGACAGATTTTATAACAGACCAGTCACTCTGTGAATATTCACTGCACTCATGAATAAATGAATGAGTGACATGCTGTTGAGAAAATGGATATACACTGAAATTGGATATTTTTTAAAGTATTTTTAAAGATGTTATTTTTTTGAGAAAGAGAAAGAGAGAGAGAGAGAGAGAGAGAGAGAGCACGAGCAGGGCAGAAGGAGAGGAAGAAGCAGACTCTCTGCCAAGCAGGGAGCCCTGCATCCTGATCCCAGGACCCCAGGAACACAACCTAAGCTGAAGGCAGATGCTTAACCGATTGAGTTATCCAGGTGACCCCAGAAATTGGAAATTTAGAGTAATAATTCCATTGCTGATGTTCACAAATATTTACTAACTTATTGAAGAATATTTCCATATACTTATATGCCAGGACCTATGTTTCCCTCTATTTTTTAAAGATTTTATTTATTTATTTATTTATTTATTTATTTATTTATTTATTTATTTATTACGGACAGAGAGAGAGAGAGAGAGAGAGGCAGAGACACAGGCAGAGGAAGAAGCAGGCTTCATGCTCCCTGCATGTGGGACTCGATCCCGGGTCTCCAGGATCACACCCCAGGCTGAAGGCGGTGTTAACCTGCTGGGCCGCCATGGCTGCCCCTATGTTTCCCTCTAAAGTGACTATTCAATCTATATAAATCCAATCCCTGCCTTCTAGAACCCCCTTCTACTAAGGAAATATATGAACACAGATCATTAAAGCACTTTGTAGTAAGGAATATATTACCAATTATTAAGCAATGGAGTTAAGAACTAACAGCTGTGAGATCATATAGTAAAGTGCTCCTCACTTAAGCAAGGTAAACCAGGAAAACAATTCTACCAAAGTGCTGAGGGTGGATATGCTCCTTCAGAGTTGGGCATGCAACTACAAAGGGTAAAGGAGTAGCTATGCAATAGATAAGATGGAACAGATATCCAACAGTCCCCAGCGGTTTTTCGATGAAAGTAAAAAGTGTGCTAAGTTGTAAATTCAGCAGGAAACAGAATCATGGAAAAGATATTCAGCATGTCACTAGCTGAGGGAACAGAAAAGACATGATGAGAGATCTAAGATAACTAGAAGAGAAGAACTCCTTAAAGCAGCTCATCTCAAAAGAGCCAAAAGACAACAATAGCTAAACTCCAAGAGGAGGAGGAGGAGAGCTCTTCCTATAAGACAGAAGAGAAGGTAGCAAGAAGTATATTTGAAGGTAAATCTGAAAATGGAAGGAGAAAACTTAGTAAGCATTGGCTACATAGTTTCTCTTTTCTCCATGAAATATGAGCCAGACCAAACTGGCTGGTGAGAAAGATCTGAGGGAGAGAGAAGAATTTTATTGGTTGATAATTGGTGTGCAATGTTACTGCCCTGTGCTACATTTTTACTGATTTGTGAAGTGAAAAATGTGTCCTTATATCTCTTTGAAATCTATGCAGAAACTATATGGCACACTGTCCACATGCGGGACAGAACACAAGGTTACAAAAGCACGTAACACTAATGGAACAGTCATTTCTGCATTTGCAAAGCAATTAAAAAAAACATTAGCAAAAAAAAAAAAACATTAGCTAATTAATTAGCTCAATGATTACTTTATCCCTGTAGGTATATGTGTACAAGAACTGGGGTTTTTGGTCTCCTTTGAGGCATTTGAAGACACAAGAGATTTTGTCTCAGTGGGAATGTTGTGGTAGATTACATTTGCTGTAAATAAGTGACATTTTTAGAAAGCAATGAGTTCCACTGAATTTATCCCAAAGAGAAAAAAAAATTGCAAAGCTAAATAAGAGGCTCTCAGAATCAAACTAAAAAATCATAATAAGCCTAAAATGTAGCTGCTTTTCATTCTGGCTTTCTAGGGGCACTGGAGGCAAATAGCTCCAACTTCACAGAAAATACTTGGCTGGAACAAAAGTCGAGATGTGCCACACATTTCAAAATAAAGGTATTCAACTGCCTGGTATTTATACTGAGAGGAACTACTCAGGTCCCATAATGAAAATCATTCCTCCATTAACAGGTTGAGCAATACCAATTTGCCCAGCCAAAGTGGGAAATCAAGCAAAAACCACCTTCTTCTCAGAACACTCAATTGCAAGGTGAAAGAAATAGGTAATTGTATCCAGTCTCCCAGCAAGAAATTTTTTGACTGATTAAATGACCTATCCTATGAAATAGAGCCTCTAAATAGTAGTGAAAGACCAGTCCCTAAAGTAGGTTTAACCACAGAATCACCAACCTTATTTCCTTTTCTTCTTTACCAGGTCCTTTGACTGAGTTGGTGTAGGAGGCAGCAGGAATCAAGATGGCAGCAGTGTTTCCACAGTAACTCTAGCCTTTGCTAAGTTGAACTGTGTGACCCTGAACAAGAATTTCATCTCCTTAAATTTACATTAGTAATGATAATAGGGTCCACCTCACCAGTTTGTTGTGAGAATTAAATGAGGAAATATGTATGAAACATTTAACCATGTAGACCTACACTCCGCATGCATTTACACTGTTAAGTGCTCAGTAATTGTTAGTCTTTACCATTGCTATTATGATTTCAGTTGTTGTGGTTATAATGGTTTTGGACATGGTGCCAGTAGAGGTCTGAGGAAAGAGAAATAATTATAGATCATGGCACTGGCTGAGAACCTCAAATCCTACCATAAGAACAATCCTATGAGTCTCAGTGGGATGTGTTTAAGTCAATGATTTGGAGATTAATTAGGAAAGTCTTCAACATGATAAATCTGGTCTAATTAATTGGTCTCTTTGTTTCTTTTCAGAAGGCTTGTTCACTGAAGAGTTTAGAATCTTGTGTTTGGAAGGAAACTAAAAAATCAACAGTATCTACTCATTTGATGCTATAACCTCTCCTACAAACTCAGCAAGGTAGTTGCCGAAACTCTCCTCAGTGCCTTGAGTGATAAAGAATGCATTACTTTAAAAGCAGCTTTGAACAACTCTCACTGGAATGTCTTCTTTGTATTAAGTAACCAGCTGCCATTCATTTGCCTTATTTCTCTCTGAGGAACCACATGTAATCCCACTTCTATAGGATAGTCCTTCATGTATGAAGCCAACACCTGGGCTCAGGCACCTTTTCTTCCTCAGGTTAAATACCCCTGGATCATTCAACTACTTTTCTTTTTTAAGATTTTGTTTATTTGAGAGAGAAAGAAAGAGAACATAAAAGCAGGGGGAGTGGCAGAGGGAGAGGAAGAAGCAGACTCCCCACTGAGCAGGGAGCCTGATGTGGGGCTTGATCCCAGGACTCTGGGATCATGATCTGAGCCAAAGGCAGACACTTAACCAACTGAGCCACCCACGCACCCCTCAGCCAACTACTATGTCAGACTCAAGTCCTTCATCTTTTTCACAGCTCAATTCTAAACATGTTCTAATATATCAATTAGCTATTATTTTAAAAGCTTTTTTTAAATGATTTTTATTTATTTATGAGAGGCACAGAGAGAGAGAGAGAGAGAGGCAGAGGCAGAGGCAGAGGGAGAAGCAGGCTCCTCACAGGGAGCCTGATGTGGGACTTGATCCCAGGGCCTGGGGATCACACTCCCAGCCGAAGGCAGAAGCTCAACCACTGAGCCACTCAGGTGTCCCTTTTTAAAAGCTTTATATCCAGAATGGAATAGAAATATTTCCAGTAATCATATTAGCACATAGTGATGATGATGTTGAAAACAATTTACCAATCTTCCAAAAAACTACTAGAATTAACAAATGAATTCAGTAAAATTATTATACAGAAATATGCTGTATTTCTATATAATAATAGCAAAGTAGCAGAAAGAGAAATTAATAAAACAATCTCATTTACAATTGTACCAAAATAGAGTAAAATACCTAGGAATAAACTTAACCAAAGAGGTAAAAGATCTATACTCTGAAAACTTTTATAAAACATTGATGAAAGAAATTGAAGATGACACAAACAAATGGAAAGATATACCATGCTCATGGATTGGAAAAATTAATATTGTTAAAATGTCCATGCTACCCAAAGCAATACACAGAGACAATACCATCCCTATCAAAAAATCAATAGTATTTTTCACAGGACTAAAACAAATAATCCTAAAGTCTGTATAAAACCACAAAAGACCCTGAATACCCCAAGCAATCTTTAGAAAGAAGAACTAAACTGGAGATATTGCAATCCCAGATTTCAAGATATAATGCATAGCTATAATAATCAAAACAGTATGGTACTGGCATAAAGAAAGACACATAGAGGGATGTGACATGCAAAAGAATGAAATGGGGCTACTTTCTCACACCATACGCAAAAATAAACTCAAAATGGATTAAAGACTGAAATGGAGACCTGAAGCCATAAAACTCCTAGAATAAAACATAGAAAGTAATTTCTTGGACATCAACCTTAGTAACATTATTCTACATATGTGTCCTCAGGCAAGGGAAACAAAAGCAAAAGTAAACTACTGGGACCACACCAAAATAAAAAGCTTTTGCACAGTGAACAAACCATCAACAAAATAAAAAGGCAACCTATTGAATGGGAGAAGATATTTGCAAACAATATATCTGATAAGAGGTTAATATAAAGAATATATAAAGAACACCAAAAAAATATCCAATTAAAACAATCGGCAGAGAATTGAATAAACATTTTTCCAAAGAAGACATACAGATGGCCAACAGACACATGAAAGGATGGTCAACATCACTTATCATCAGGGAAATGCAAATCAAAACCACAATGAGTTACCTTATACTTGTCAGAATGGCTAGAAATAAGAAATGAGAGATAACAAGGCTGGCAAGGATGTGGCCACTGGGGCAAATTGGTGGGCAGGGGGGTTGGGTAACTGGGTGATGGGCACTAAGGAGGGCACTTGATAGCATGAGCACTGGGTGTTACACTATATGTTGGCAAATCAAACTTCAATAAAAACAAAACAAAACAAAAATAAAAGTAAATCTAGTGAAGAGTGATTAGGTGCTGTGACATTCCTGAGGAGTCCAGCTCCATGAGGCAGGGTCCATGTCTATCTTCCTCATCTTAAATCCTAGGCCTTCTCAATGCTTGGCACATACACTGTGTCTCAAATCAATCATATAATCTTTTTTGAAGTAGTAGCTACATTGAGACATAATTTTATACAATAAAAATCACCATTTTAAAGTATAAAAAGATTCTTCAAAATATTTTTTAAAAGATATACCATTTGATTCAGTAATTCTACTACAGGGTATTTACCCAAAGGGAACAAAAACACTAATTCAAAAAAATATATATGCACTCCTATCTTTATTGCAGCATTACTTACAATAGCCAAGATATGGAAGCAACCTGAGTGTCCATCAAGAGATAAATGACTAAAGAAGACATGGTATATATTTACAATGGAATATTATGCAGCTGTAAAAAAAGAATGAGATCTCGTCTTTTGTGACAACATGGATGAACCTAGAGGGTATTAATGCTAATTGCAAAAAGTCAGAAAAAGATAAATACCATATTACTTTACTTCTATGTGGAATCTAAAAAAAGAAAAACAATAAAGAATAATAAAAGCACTGAAACAGACCCATAAATACAGAGAATAAAACTAGTGGTTGCTAAAGGGCACAAGGATGGACAAAATGGGTGAAGGGGAATAGGATAGGCTCACAGTTACAGAATGAATAAGTCACAGGGAGGAAAGGTACAGCATAGGGAATATAGTCAATCGTATTGTAACAGCATTGCATGGTGACCAATAGTACCTACACTTGTGTTAAGCAGTGTCACATTGAGTTATTGAATCATTGTATCATACACCTAAAATTAATATAACTATAGTTGTATGTCAACCATACTTTAATTTTAAAAGTCTACCAAAAGTTTTCTATGTATCAAGCATCATTTTAAGGGCTTTACATTTACTATCTCAGTTAATATTCACCACAACCTTATGAAACAGGTATAATTATTCTTATTTAATAAATAATCAGAATGAGGCATGCAGAAGGTTAAGTAACTTGCCCAGCATTCCACAGCTAGTATGAGTAGAGCTAGGCTTTGAAGCCAAGAACTCTAGCTCTAGAGCCTGCTTTCTTAGTCAATAAATTATAGTATAAAAGTGTCCACCTCCTTTGTTTTATAGATCACACCTCTATTAATTCAGCCTCAAGTCATGTAGGCACATATTTTCTATCATCCTCAGCTTCCTGCTATTCAAAAAGTTGATGACCATGCACTCTTACCTGTCCTCAAGTCCCTAATATAAACATTAAATAAGAAGCAGTACTGTGACATCAACCTGAATCTTCCATATAGGTCAAACAGATCCTTCCATCAAGACTCATTGGTATATTTGGAGTGCCTGGATGGCTCAGTGGTTGAGTGTCTGCCTTAGCCCAGATCATGATCCCAGGGTCCTGGGATCGAGTCCTACGTCAGGCTCCCCAGAGGGAGCCTGCTTCTCCCTCTGCCTGTGTCTCTGCCTCTCACTCTGTCTCTCATGAATAAATAAATAACATCTTTTAAAAAAAGACTCATTGGTATGTTTAAATAGTTACTCCTTTACTGACTAGCTTCTAAAATTCAATTTCTTTCTCCCCATTTTGTCAACGAAGATATCACAGAATGTATTGCCAAATACTGATATTTAGTTATGCTTTCCTGAGTTGTAAGTATGGTAACAATATGGAAGGGAAATGTGAGCTTGGTTTGTGTGATATGGCTTACTTTTTGTGTTTCTGGTGAATAACTGAGGTTCTGCTGATCACTTTTTTTCTCTTCTATGGGGTCAAACTTCTGTTAATAATGCACTCCAAAACCTTTCCCCAATTCCAATGAAGCTCAGATGCCCATAGCTCACATTATGTACACTTTTTTCCATCTTTAGTATTGAGGAACTTCACCATTATCTTCCATTTCTCAAAAACCACAACTAGTTTAAAAAAATCTTATTTACAAATTCTCCCCATATCCTTGGATATCATTCATCTATCTCAAGAAATCTGAATGAATGCAGAGCAATTAGGTGCTAACAGCCTCTAATATTAACTTTCTTATCCTTTGTCTATCTTTTCCTGTCCAAAGATCTATTTTCTTGTCAGAGAAGATGGGGGCAAAATAGGAGTAAGAAGATTATTTTACATCACTTAGGACTATATGTTGCAAATGACAGAAAATCCAGCTCCTATTGGTTTAGACAAAAGAAGGGATTACTCAGTCTTGGCTGGAAATCAGGGGTACTCTAGTTTGAAGAATGTTTGATCCAGGCCCTTAACCATGTCACCAGGATCTAGTTTCTCCCCATCTTTTGGCTCTGCTTTTCTCCATTCTGGCTTCAGTTTTGGCCTCTATGTGTTGGCAAGATGGTAGCCAGAAACTCAGTTTTATATCATCCCAAGTTCTAACGCAAAGGACAGAAACTACCTCCCTATAGCATATAAACTAAAGTCCTGAGCTTGTATGTCACTGATTCAAATCAGGTTAGGCACCCACCTATGAACAAAATAACCATGGCCAAGGGAATGGAAGTCTCTAATTGACTCAGAACTCCCATGCTTACCAAGGGAGCCAGAAGTGGAGTCAGCACCATGGAACCACTAGACTGAAAATGAAAGGAAATAAAAATCTTTATTCAAAAGAAGGAGAAATGGGATGCCTGTGTGGCTCAGTTGCTTAAGCATCTGCCTTTGGCTCAGGTCATGATCCTGGGGTCCCAGGATCGAGTCTCAAATAAGGCTCATGTAAGCAGGGCTCCCTGCTCACTGGGGAGTCTGCCTCTCCCTCAGCCTGCTCATGTACTCTCTCATTCTTTCTCTCAAATAAATAAAATATTTTTTAAAAAAGATTCCTTATACTCTAGGAAGTAATCTCTCTTCCAGAAGATCCAATTTATTCTCTTTATAAAAACTTCATTCTTAAGCTGATGCATATGGCATTGCTAACACTTGATCTTTTACCCACCAAAACTGCCAACTTCTATGATCAATGCAATAGGCAGCTCCTGAGATACCATTTCTCTCTTATCTTCTTCTGCTACAGCTTCTATTTCCCAGTCTCTGACTCATGTTTCTACTTGTTTCTACCTTGTTGGAATCTCATCCTTCTTGGTCTCCTGTTTGTATTGGTTCCTCCATTTGGAGGAAAGGCATGCTTTCCTCCAAGCCCACACAGTGCTCCTTTGCACATCTTCCTAAGAGTAGGAAGCTAGATCCTACTTTGCTATCCAAAATTTCATAAGCAATAACTTGTAATTCTACACTAGAAGTTTTCCACAGTAGTGTGCATTTGGTTTAGTGGTGATCACTACTCTCATTTTACAGATAAAGACATGGATGTCCAAAGAGATGATATGATTTTCTAATTAGCATTAGAATGAGATCTGGAGAGGTGCCTGAGTAGCTCAGCTGGTTAAGTGTCTGCCTTCAGCTCAGGTCATGATCCCAGAGTCCTGGGATTGAGCTCTATGTCGGGCTTTCTGTTCAGTGGAAAGCCTGCTTCTCCCTCTCCCTCTGCCCCTTCTCCCTGCTCATGTACTCTTTCTATCTCAAATAAATAAAATCTTAGGGAAAAAATAACGAGATATAGAGGTCAGGTTCAAATTCAGTTGCTCTTATTAAACTACATTGGACTCTCCTAACTTCTGCAATTTTTAAATTGCAGAAACAGCAAGGAGCAGTATGTGGCTTCTTGGCCAGATCTAATCAATTTGGTTTCATTATATAACAAATAATAACATAAGCATCTGCACAGTGCTTTACAGTTTATAAAGCACGTCCATTTGATTAGTCCCATTTGCTCTTGACATAAAAATGCCTGAGGTAGGTCTTATTATCTGATGCAAAGACAGAGGCTAAGAGCAGTCAAATGACTTGCTCTTAGTACACAGCTGGTAATGAATGAGTCAAGACAAAATTCAAACCTGGACTTGTGCTTCTTTGCTCATCTCCCATGCTGACTCAAAAACCCTCACTTGGTCTCAGCTCACCCTGGGGCCATGCAATATTTTCAACGCTAGGAAAAAGGGGATTTTTTAGTCCCAATGCCATGACCTAATTTACCTGATTATGAACACATCAATTTAAATCAGGAAGGAAACCAACACAACAGCTAGAGCAGCACGAAGGTAGAGAAAATGAAGATGGCAGGGGCTAGGGTGGGTAGGAAAAAAGTATAGTGAGTGAGGAAGCGAGGACAATACAAAAGAAAAAGCAGAAGAGAAATTATTATAACATAAGAGACAGCAGCAGCAAAAGACAGTGAGATGGGATAAAATGAGTATATTAAAAAAAAAAAGGCAACAACAAACACATTATCCCAAAGCCCGCAGGTGCCAGCAATTCAAATAAACGTATAGCAATTAACAGAATTAACACAGCCTTAAATAGCTTGGCTCACCAGATGTGGACTCCTATCAGGGTTCTATAAAATGTAAAGTTATTACAGATTAAACCATTAATCATCTGTTCAGAGACTATCTCTGGCTGCAAAATCCCATTCGGTTTTAAATGGCTAATAATCACAAAGGGATGTGGGATGTAATGTGCACAATGATGCTCTACCCAATCCTTTTTCCTTTAAATATGTGTTCCACGCTCCTGATTCTCCTGCTTCTCCCTCCTCCCCATTAGAGACTCCATAAGGAAAGAGAGGTGAGATGCACCAGGCTATCTCAGACACCTCAGCAGCACGGAGCTTCTCCCTGGGCACATGGAAGATGGAAACAGAGAACCAACATACTGGAGGGGAAGTAACAGACTGAGGAGAAAGGAAGATGGTGTGCAAAGAATCAAATCCAACAACAGGAAAGATCCCATCACATAGGAGGGTACCATGATGGGCTTGAGGAAGGTCCCTCCCCATGGTCCTAGTCAATCCAATAGAAACACTATTGTTGACCTCAGTCGGGACTTGGCTTTCCTCTACTATACTGTGCTTCATCCCACAATAACAGCTCAATGATGCCAAGGACAAAGAATAGGAGAAATGTTCATCTTGACAGGGAGGGTCACTGGAAACTGAAATGAGAGTCAGAAAGAAGTGCTTCCCTATAGAAATTTTAAGATTCTGAAAGATACCCTCCGGGCCCAATGCCACAGTCAATGGATCAACCCTCCTAACCACGATCTTCAACTTCCTAGGGCAAAAACATACACCAGTTGGAAGTAGTAGATGCAGTGTTCTCAAGTAAATTAAAGCCTATTGGATAAGATGCCAATCTGACTGTGTCATGCTACTACTTGAGTTCCTTCAATACCCCCCTATTGGCCTAGAAAATAAAGTCCACGGGTGAAATGAAGTTCTCTATGACCTGGTGCCTACTTAACTTCGTATCTACATTTTCAAAATTCTTCATCTTAGAATCTGTGACCTGAAATTAGCAAATTGTGAGTTCTTCACCCAGATTCTACTGAGTCCTGTCCCCATGCCTTTACCAAAACTGCCCATCATCCTGGAGCACCACTACCTCTGTTCTGCAGTGTCTGCTTCTCTTTGTCTTTAAGACTCACCTTGGGCATTAGCTCCTTCACAGAACTTTCCTGAACCCTAGAATATGCTAAGTCCTTCTCAACAGCCCTGATGAACTTCTGAATGCCTCTTTTTACTACTCTTTTATGAAAATTATACCCATTTATCTTAGCTGTCTCCCCCACTAACTATGTGGTCCTCCAAGGTGGGAACTGTGTCTGATTCATCCTGGTATTATTTAGAATAGTCCCTGGTATATTGTAGGTTTTTCGTATATATCTGCTGATCTAAATTCTACCAGATTTTAGAGCTCTGTGAGGTTAACACATTCATTCCTTTATTTATTCCAGACACTTATGGAGTGTTTTTTTTATACCAGGAAATCTGCTAGGTTCTGGGGAGACACCTGTGAACAGAAGAGACCTTCGTCATCATAGAGTTAGCTCCTGTTTAAACAGTTATCAAATAAATTACCAAAGGCAACAAAATAAGCTAATGACTGAGGACAGGTGGGGTGGGTTTCCCCACTTCAGATACAGATTGAAGGACTTAATTGGGACAAACCTCAGAATAAAGCTGTTTTTCCCCCTGATTATGATTTGCTAATTTGGGAGATATAGGGATATTGCATGTGCCAATGTATACAAATGTATAGTTATATTTGTATTTACAAGTTGTTTATAAGAGGTATTATAAAATCCTTAAGAATAATTATTATAGGGACACCTGGGTAGCTCAGTGGTCGGGCGCCTGCCTTCGGCTCAGATCATGATCCTGGGATCCAGGATCGAATTCCACATCAGGCTCTCTGCGAGGAGCCTGCTTCTCCCTCTGCCTATGTCTCTGCCTCTCTCTCTCAGTCTGTGTCTCTCAAGAATAAATAAATCTTTTAAAAAATAATTATTATAGCAAAATGCACATGTCTGTTTGGTTTAACTTTTATGTATATTATTTCATTTAGGAAGAACATGACAAAGAGCCTAGTATATCCATGTTAGGGAAGAAATAGATTCAAATAGGATCAGTGGCTTACTGCAGACCATACAGCCAGTGACAAAGCTGGTATTCCCAACCAGATTTTCTGATTATAAGCCCAGTATACTTTTTCTTAATACAACTACACCTCTGTCAAAGCCTTTTCAATCCTGTTCTTCCTAGAGGAAGTTCCAACTCACTTCTCTTAGCCTTGCTGAGCCTTTCTACATAATACTTCTCTCATATCAGATAGCTAGGAAGTTCCTAAAAGATTCAGCTGTTGCCATGCCAAGATGTTCTTAGTGATCCCAAGAAAATCATATGGCTAATAGTGCCAAAGAGCATTTACCTACAATAGTAATTTCACAAACACTTTATTTACAAGATTATTTGTTTAAACACAATTAATTCGCAAACATGTGGTTTCACTTAGAAAATGTGTACTGAGAGCCCAGTAGGTGCTAAGAACCATTGTAGGAGCTGTAAACCCACAAGACCCAAAAAAAGACATACATGTTAAATCACCAAACCACGACAAGGAACAAGAAACCGAGGTGGTAATGTTTAAGTGAACACAAACTTGTATTGATAACTAGGGTGTATGGAGAACCACGATAGTCTGAGGACAATCTGGACAGTCTTTGTGGCGGCTTTTATAGCAGCATGGAGCTAGGAAGTGTGCATCCAGGTGAAATCCACAGTCATTCTGCTTAACAGTGGAGGCAGAACTTTTGAGGGTGAAGTAACTGTGGTTAAAAAGATAAAGCTTATTTTGTACTACACACAAAGTATCAGTGATCTGGAACAGAAACTCTGAAGTCCTTTTGCCATGTCCCCATTTTGAAGAAAATAATACATAAAAGTGCCCAGCTCAGCTTAAGGCAACACAGAGCCTCAAATGGCAGGCAAGGTCAGAAAAAAGGAAGAAAGAGATAGGGAAGAAGGGCTTGTTAAATAACTGGACACTGGTCTAAGGGTAAACAGTTCAAGTGGCTATACGGGAGTTATCAAGGAGAGAAATCCCAACCTAGCTGGAAGCTTCCACTATTCACTAAATTGACAAAGACAAATATCAAGAGCAAGAGAAGAATTTCCCAGACCTGCCCTACAGAAAAGTGAACTGTAATGATTAAGTGGAAAGAAAGAATATGCCAGGACCACAGGACACTGGAAGTTCTCTGTTTAAGATACTCAGACAAAGGAGAAAGCTTCCCAAATTCCTTGGAAACACAATTCTGTATGTAACACAGAGATGGTGGTATCAGTTAACGAAGTTCTAATTGTGTCTATTGCTTCCCCCAGAATGGGATGGACTTTCTTTTTTCTGACTTGATCTGGATTTAAATGCAGATTCATGCTGCTATGTATATATTTTTACTACTAAGTACTAATTATTTCTGTTACTGACACTTTTTTTTTTCAGAGCTGTCTTTAATTTTGCAGCTATTAAAATAACATTTCTTATGGACTTTTGAAGTTTTCTGCTCTCTATACCTGGGCAGTGGGTACGTGAGTGCATGCGTGTGTGTCTGTGTGTGTGTGTGTGTGTGTCCATACAGACTTCATTTACTTTAGGTTTTGTGTATATGAAACCATCAGAGATATCTTCGCGTTTTTATGAGGCTTGTTTCAAAATGTTCAGGAACATCCTTTCTGATTGATAATTTGCAATTGGGAAACTGTTCCTTTGTCTCAACATACATAATTGAGAGATGCTTCAATATAATTGTGTGCAGGGGAAAATTAATTCTAGAGGCCTCCCCTAGATTCTGTCCATGCTCAGGGTTATTTCACTACAAAAAAATGGATGAGGGATCCCTGGGTGGCTCAGTGGTTTAGTGCCTGCCTTCGGTCCAGTGCATGATCCTGGAGTCCTGGGATCGAGTCCCACATCGGGCTCCCTGCGTGGAGCCTGCTTCTCCCTCTGCCTGTGTCTCTGCCTCTCTCTCTCTCTCTCATGAATAAATAAATAAAACCTTTAAAAAAAAAGGGTGAGTTTTCCACAATAATCAATGCCTCATTCATGCCTGAGCCATGTACGTGGCAGCAGAATGTTCCTATCTATTTCTGACAAGAGTACAATTCCTGTGTGTGTGTGATTTAACACAGTTTAAGAGTCTTTCAGGGTTCATTAGGTGCTGAGCAGTTTATACCTTTATTCTATCCAAATGGGAGCAAATCCCAGGGAGGAAGTGTTCTGTGTCCACTGCAATTCTGTCAGGAATGACTACTGGCATCTTTACAGCCAGAAGAAGCGTAGCTAACATCCAGCAGAAAGAGGAAAGCACTTTTGGGTTCTCGTCTGTAATTTGTCCTTCAGACCAAGAACAATACAGAGTTGTAATTGGATTTTTCCCTTCTTTGTCATGTCTCCTCTTCCTCTCAATTCACACATTTACTGTATCGAGGCCCAGTTCAAATATCAATTCTCCTCTGAAATTGACTTCCACCTAAAATTTATCTCTCTCCTCTAATTCTACTCAATTAGAACATTTAGTCAGTGGCACTGAATACACAGTGACCTGAGCTGTACTTGTTCACTTATAGATATCATCCCCCTTCCTAGATTATAAGGTCTCCAATCATGGAGATGACAGCTTATAAAGAGCCACTAAGTTCAGTTACAATACAAAAATGGTACCCAATAATTACTTGATAAATGTATACACTCCATAAATACTTATTATGTACCTTCTATATGCCAGGCATAATGGGTGCAACTCCTGTCTTGACATGGTTCACAGCTGAGTGGTGTGACTGAAAGCATGTACAATGCCATCTCATATATAACCGATGTTCAACAAATTCCAAATAACCATAATAAGAATAAAATATGTGCCCTGAGAGGAGTCTCATAACCTGTCACAAGGGATCTTTATCTACACAAAAGAACACTGTTAGCTTCTCAAGGAATTTCCCCAGGGAAGGAGGTATAGATATCTCAGGCAATCAGGCTTAGTTTAGATTAAACAAAAATGTGCAGTTGACACAGTATTCTGAAAGAACTCGACCAAATCAAGTCTGATTCTTCTTGCCTCAACAATTGACCTTAGAGAACTTACACTTGACTGAAGCTCCTCTGTTCTCAGACAGAGGTCTCAGCACATCAGCTACAATAGTAATAAATGAGTAATGGCAAAGCCCCACTGCTTTCTCACATCTGCTAGCTTTCAGAGGATTAAAAAAAAGAAGAAGAAAGAAAAGGAAAAACCAGTCTTCTGGGCCTTAATGTTACATTCTGAAAATTCTGCTTCATCTCAAATAATGAGACTCTTGGGAACACCAAGCTTGGCAAAGGTAAAATAATACATATGTTATGTTTTAGACAAGACACACAACCACAAATTGAGCTATTTTTAGCTAGAGTTTCCCTACTTGCCAAGTCAAAGTATGAAATCAAACTTTACAAGGTGTAGTTCTTGTGATATCAAAGTCCTCTCATCTGTGTTATTTCATTTAATTGATAAAGTACAGCTACCTGTAGGATGCAATTCTCCATTAGTTAGATGAGACAACAGAACCACAAAGCACATAAGTGGCAAACCCAAGATCATGCAACCAGCTTAAGTGGGAACCAAAACATCGGACCTTACTTCCAAGTCCAAAGTCTTTTTTGCTACAACCTATGGCCTCAAAGACTGGGCGAGACAGAGCCCCTCACTGAGCTGGAAATTCATTTGTTCTTGGGACGGTCAATGAATTAAAGAGAGAACGTGACCTTTACCTCTTTAAGGCAGCCCATAAAGTTGTTGCTGACAGGTGAGCCTGGCAAGTCAGCGGTACTCGGGCTTCCTCCCACGTAGAAGAAGTCATCAGAGCCCAGCATGGTGTAGTCCTCTTGGGTGTAGCCTGTCGTGGTAAGGATGCCATCCACAGAGATTGTCACCTGGTGGAGGGACATAGGGACAAAAAAATCCCAGCAATGACTTTACAGTCTTATCAAAATCCGGTGACTTCCCCTACCTGTGACGTCACTTTCATTAAGATTTTGGTGAGGTATTCTTTCTAATTTGGATTGACTTTGGTATATGCAGCCAAATTCCATTTTCTGGTCTGCCTTCCCTGTAACCCAAGCCTCCAGCATTCGTCTGCAGACTCTCAGGAGACTTTGGTGGAATTGTCAGGATGAGCAACTTGCTCTACCCACTGCACTCTTTACTGAGTCAGGCTAGAAAATGGAACTATCCTCAGACGACATCACTTGTCTCAGTTCATTGGTAAAACGGCTATTTTTTGCACGATTGTTATTTATGGTGGTAGTGAAAAACAGCAAAGGAGACATTTGACAATGGGGTTTGTTAGGGTTGGTCTTTGGTTGTGGATGGTTTTTTCTTTTTTCTTTTCTTTTTCTTTTCTCTTTTATTTGTTTCTTTCGGGGCTCACACCACGCTGACAAACATGCATTCAGGGAGGGAAGGAGAAGGGTCTTGTTTTTGATATGTCATGGATGATACATGCCATGGACTACCCCAGGACACCAACCCCTGCCCTCCCTTCACTGACATCACCACCACCAAGAGAAGAAATGACCCAAACCAAAAAGGCAACTGTAACAAAAAGAAAGGAATATGAGGCATAATAACCAAAATAAAAATAATAACGCCCACAGGGAAGAAATAGCACCCACACACCCAACATCCATGAAGGGAGCAGAGGGCAGAGAAAAAAGATGGGGCCTCAAAACGTGCATACACCATACGCTGACACACCCATGCGAAAATGATGAGGAGCCAAGAGAAAAAGGTATAAGAAAAAGGGCAGGGATGGGGGCAGGAGTGAGGAAAACCAAAGGGAAGAATTGAAATCCACTTCACACTTACATGCACTAAACAAAATTTGGAACACAAGATGGAAGTAAAACCACCAAAAAAACAAACCACTCAAAACTAAAGGGTTATCTTTCCCCTGCCTGCCACCTCCCTCAACTAAAGTAAAAAAAAAAAAAAAAAAGAAAAAGTCCAAACCCAACCCCAAAATATAATGAAGGATGAGAGAAGGATGAAGAAGAGTGGAGACAAAATGAAGAGAGAGAAGAGCATGGAAGTGGGCTGATGATGGACAGGTTGTTAGTGATGAGGAGGAACACAAGAGAACAAACTCTGATGCCCATGGGGAAATCCACGAGACAGGAACATGCCATGCAGAGTCTGTGCGGAGAACACACTGGCAGAGCTCCCTTTGGCCACGGTGCGGATTAAGGTGAGAGCTGGGAAAGGAAGAATAGAGGAAGTAGAGTACTTTCCTCCCCAGATCACCTGTGGCGGCTGGCCGTGGCCACACCAAAGGGAAAAAAAAACGGGCTTCAGGAGTGGGGGGGGGGGAGGAACGAGAAAGGAGGAAAAGTGAGAGGGGACGGGGAGGCACAGAGAGAAGAAAGTCCTCAACAGAAATCCTGTTGTCCCTAGTCTGTAACTTGAAAGTTGCAAAATAAGAAAACAAAACAAAACAAATTTAGCTAAATGGAGAATCTTTCTTTTAAAAACCATTTTTAGGGGAAAAAAAATGACAAACTGGAGAAAAGGAAACCGTCCCAAACTCATCCAAATACCATTTCCAGGACAGGCATGTTCCCCTTCCTTCTTTTTTCTTTTTCTTTTTTTCTTTTCTTTTTTAACAAAAAAGAAAGGCTTGCATTTAATCCAACAAAAAATTTTAAAAGAAGAAACAAGTCTAAGGAGGATAAAAGGGGGGTCTGGGAAGGAAAAGGAGGGCAACACACGGCAAACCCAAAAAAAGAGACAATAAGAATGATATCTACCAGACAATGTAGTTTGTTTACCATAGCGTGTCCGATGCCTGAGTGCTTTGCGGAAAAGGGGGAAGAAAGGAAATTAAAAATTGTGAACAGAACGATTGTTAATTAAAAAAACTAAAAACAAAGATGAGTCGTTAGGGTGTTAGTACATTAGTCGGTTAGTAAAATGACACATTGCATGAATGATCTTGTGTTAGTTTTTCAAAAAAAAGGCACCCGACACAGAAAAAGAGAGTGGGGAAGACAATGAGACCAAGACTCTATGGAAAACCTTGGCAGCCGGGGCAGAGCCAGGAAAGGAGCTGCAACCCACCCTGCCATTGAACCCCCCCTTTTTCTGAACACTGCTCAGACTGGACCTCACCCCAGTTAGAATTAGCATCATACTTACTTTCCAAGGGCTCTTCTGAATGAACACCCTTTTTTCCCTTCCCACCCTCTTGCCCATACACAGTCCATCTGTCCTGAAAGAAAACACCCTCTAAATATTATCATTTCACATGTAGATAGGTAGAGCTAAAATACTAATATTTGGGGGACTTTATATATATATATATATAACTCTGACTACATGCATGGATGATTAGGACTTTCAATACAGCAACAACAACAACAACAATTTAGTAAAGCATGTATAGGTTGCCTCTAGCATAGGAAAGCTATATGACGTAGCTTATTCTGGGTTTCCACAGGTGATTAAAGGTCCATGACGCCCTTGATTTTGTGTGGACATGTGCGGCAGGAGGGGGACATTCTCCTCTCGCCCTTCCTCTTGGTATACAATAACTGTGTTGTCAGAGTACATCAAAATAGGTGGGGGTCTTCTTTACTTCCCAATGTAGTTATTTATTTTGTTGTCTTTGCCAGAATGCTTCCCATTGGAATCGCTCTCCCCTACATCCCCCTTCAGAAAATGCTTTTCAAGCTTGTAAAAGCAATTTCGTGTATGGATAACACAAAAGACTGGCAGGTTAAACATTATTAAAGAAGCCCTATGATTTGTCACCTCTGACTATTTTCAGATGCTAAATTGCCAACACACCCTAAGCTGGAAGGCTGGAAGACCGGTAACCCCAGTTTTCTGTTTGTGGTTTCACTAAAGTTGCATTAGAGGTAAAGCAAGTCAGACGAGGGCCATGTTCAAGGTCATGGATTTTAAAACAAGACCAAAAACAAACCCATAGAAAATGCATCACTACCTTGGTCCCTAATCCCAGTTACAGTCTGGAACAGACAGTCCACATTCCTTCCCTTAATCAGAACCCTTAGTAAAGTAGCTGGCCTTGGTCCTGACTTGGCTCAAAGGCAGAGCCATGAGTAGATGGCAAAGAAGGAAGAAATGGGCAAAGTTCTGCTCCAGTTAGTAATGAATACTCCAGGAAACTCCAAGTAAGCATTCCTCAGATGAATTTTTTGCCACAGAAGCCATTCGACCTTACCAAAAAAGTAGATGAGACAGTCATAAGCTTGTTATCAAATATTTATGAAGCAATTTACAGTTTAATTGAAATAGATAGGGGCTTCCGACCCCTTGAAATGTATCCCACAGAACTAAAAAAGATGTTATAAATGTATTTTTAATGAGCAAAATAATAATCTTAGATGATTCAGCACTGAAAGGATTACATTTGCAAAATCAACTCTGCTTTTCTGAGATTTCCCTCTCTTTCAATAAATTGCATTTGGATGCAAAATTCAGTCAGGATTTCAATGAAGACCAATTTTAGCTGCACTTTCTCTATGAGATTCATAGTCCCTCTGCCAAGAAATACCCCCCAACATCCTCAGGCCTCTGTAGCCCTGTCCAGAACTGAGAACTCTACTTAGCGGCATCATTGGTGATAGACAGACACAGTCACCTTCACAACAGAATCCTTGGCTTATAAATTGTGTGCATGTCACAGTGAGTCTAGCACCCAGACCATGGAGGAGCTCATAATCCTTCTGGAACATAAGGTGCTTTGCATATTTAGCCACCACACATGGCTGGGGAGGATTGTAATCACCATTTCACAAATGAAAACTGTGGTGTGGCAAGGTTAAATGGTTTGTCCAAGGGCGCTGAGGAAGCTAGGTCTCACAGCTTGGAAGAGAAACCCTCCAGGGTTGCTCTCCTCTGCTCGCACTGACCAAAACAGCACAACCAATGTTTGAGTAACAGTTTGGTTCATCCCCCACTCAGTTTAAAGGATGGAACTGGGGCCCAATTCTATTTTAGAAAAGTGTTTTCAGTAGAAATGAAAGCAATCCTTTCTCTGGCTAATTGGAATCACTCTAGAATGGCAACGCAGTATATGGAGTGGGAGAGAATCAGAGAAACAGACTGGCTGGTGAGAAACACAACCTTGCCCTGCTCCCCAAAGCATGAAAATGCTTTCCTTCCACTGACTAAAGCCTACTGTGTACTGTGTACCTGCCCATCAAAACTGTCAAAAGGTCATGTTTTACTTTTTGGTCTGGTCTCTGCAACTCAAACATATCACGCCCTTATATGTTAGCAAGTGGACATTCGACTTGGACCCTCTAGACAGCTGAGCTGAGTAAGCATGGATGGGTGAAAGAAAGCAGTAGCAATTGTATCCTTTGGCCTTCAAGGAAAAACAGTGATTCAAAAATGTCCAGTTCATGGGTATTAAGATGAGTGGGGGGTTCTAAGACTTGTATTATTTGGTAACGTCACCATAGATAGAAGAGAATCTCCCAACCAGGTGGCTTCCTCAACATACTTAAGTGTTACAATGGGTGTTTTGAATACTGTGTGGTCCCAGCACCTGTGAACCTTCTCTGTTCACTTAGCAGTACTAAGGAGTTACCCTTTTCTCAAACAGAAAACATATGCAGACACCTGTCAGTTCTTACACTTTCATATTTACATTAGAAGGCATTAAATCAATCATACTGCAGAAGAAAATTTGATAAGCACTTTATGGAAATTTGCACATGTTTTCTGATTAATAAAGGACGAACACTGTCTAACTGGGTTATAACAAATTCACAAGGAGAAAAGAAGCAAGCGCAAAGAGCAACCCAGAAATGGGCATTAGCACAGACCCTGGCTTTTATAGGAAATGCTTTTTATCTTCACTGATGTGGGCTGGTGAGATGTTACTATTATACTGCTATGACTATTATTATTAGTCATGAGATTGAAAACAACTTCACTTGGCTAAGGCTTTCTGAGAGCATTGTCACCTGACGGAGTTGCCTGCTTAGAATCGGGAAGCGATGTGAGTTCTCAAGCACGAACAGAACCAGGAAAGGCTGCTCCAAAGTTGACTTTTTTATTTGGGTCCTTCCACTTTCCAGGCCTCCCAGTCAACTGAAGAGCCTCGGAGGTAGAGACAGGGGCAATATAGTAGGACCACCGCACCAAGGAACAGAGAAACAGAGGAATTCAGAAAGATTCCAGCTAATTCATTCTAAGGCTTCAGATTAACATAACAACAGGGAAAAAAAGAAAGGAAGAAAGAAAGAAAGCAGAGGAGGGGAGTAAATTAAAAGGAAGGAAAAAAAGGAAGGCTTGTTCTGGAAGGAATTAAAGTCATGGCATCATGGCAATGGCTAACTTAATTAAAAAGATAAACATATATTCAAAAAAATGAGGAAAATCTAGTAAGCTGCAGAAACAAAACATCATCCCTAATTGAATTTAACAATAATACAGCAAGATTCAAATGTAATTAAGAAAATGATACAAAGGAAAGCAGGATAAAAGAAATGAAAGTATTTATAACTTTTATTATCTACACAACTGAATTTTATTTTCTGGAAAAAACAAGCACAAGTGGAGAATTGAAGTATGAGGAGAAACATATTTTCATAATTTTCCTTGTGAAACTGCAAAGACTGGGAGAGTGTTAGACGTTGACAAATCCAACCTGTATCTATACCCTTCCCCAGCTCCAGCTAATCCAGTACCTGCTCCACAAACCTCCTCCCCAGCTACCCAAGAGGAGCCTCCGGGCACTCTCTCCCCTCAGCCATTACCTGCCGGAGGTTGCGTGTCACTTTGACATCGTGCCAGGCGTTGTCGTTGAATTTTCCATTCACTGGCTCCACAATGGCCTCAAAGGCCCCGGACCCCAGGTTAATGACCAAGGAGACCGCACCATCCTTCAGAGCCAGGTTGACATAATCAGCCGACTTGCCCGTGTGCAGGATGAGCCCGTTCCGCTGCCAGGTCTTAAAGGAGAGGGTGATTTCATCACTGCTGCTCTGGATAGGGTTCTGAGACAGGTCGTAGCACAGGTACTCTGAGCCTCGAAAAGTGGCCACATTCTCCTCTCGAGCTGCATGAAAAGGAAAGAGGAAAGGAGTTAACACTTGACTGGCATGAGTCATCTGTATGCAAATACCAAAGAGAACATGTTCCCTGGGGCATTGCCCCTACCAGTGAGCTGATATCGGCAGGAGCTCCCTCCAACTCTTCCACCAGACCTGTGTCTAGGTACTAGGGAAACAAGTGAAGACAGTAACTGCAGAGAAGCTATATATCCTCACAAGGGTAGAAGACCAATGCAATGGTGTAGAAGAGCTTGCTGCCTTTCCTTCCCATTTTCTCAGAGAAAAACCTAGAGGGATATTTTATGCAAAATGGCAAAGTGAGGTTTCCATTGCTTTTGCTTCAATGATGGTTTTCAAATGCTTGTACAAGAGCTGGTTTAGAATGGATAATTAACTGTTCTGACAAAGGGATCTTTAGCTCTAGGTGCCTTTTATTGACCAATAACTAAAAATCAATTACCCTGAAAGATCTGGCTCTAATTTCCATCCATCAATAACCCAGCTAACTTCGGTTTCCATGATAGAGTCCTGAGCCCAGTGGAATGTGATAGCATTATTAAATAGGAGGTTGGATCTGCAAAGGCGATCAAACAGATGAGGGAAAGGGGATAGAATAAAATTTGGTAATAGACTTTGACAAGACAGCAATAGCTCCCTTAGATTCAAAGGGATCTCTGTTGTAGGAGTCTCCTAATTTAGATGGCCTTGATCAGACCATTCTGTTGAACATCTAAGGGCCCACAGGGTCAAGAAAGCATTCCCCTGGAGCATATATTCCCTTTCAAGGCCTCACCCTGGGATCCTCTAATTCCCTACCAAAAGAGCCCCAGGCCTGTTTCCAAGGCTTCTGCAAGCCTCTACTCTGGACTCATTTTCCAACAGCAAATCATGCCATCAGTGTGCATACCTCAAGGACTGAGGACTAACAATGTAGGGCCATTTTCTTATTTTTTTTTTAATTTATTCATGATAGGCACACAGTGAGAGAGAGAGAGGCAGAGACACAGGCAGAGGGAGAAGCAGGCTCCATGCACCGGGAGCCCGACGTGGGAATCGATCCTGGATCTCCAGGATCGCGCCCTGGGCCAAAGGCAGGCGCCAAACCGCTGCGCCACCCAGGGATCCCGGCCATTTTCAAGGATGTAGACAGACCTTGGCCACAGGGACATCCATGTGCATTTATATCAGAGTCCTTGTGGATACAGGATAGAGTCAAAGGTTGACAGAGGAAGGAAAGAGGCCAGCAGCTGACAACCAGAGGGGCCGGTTCTCCCCATGCTAAAATTTCCCAGTGCAGAACTCTGAGGAACCAAAAACTCTAAATGTGCACCTGGCTTACCAGGTAGTTCAAACATGTATTTGTCAAGGTAATGACATGTTTTACTTAATCATTTGTTGATGTAATTTCTAATTTCAAAATATAGCATCTGGACTTTCATTTGTCTTCCTGCCAAGCAGCCTGACTTAGAATGGCCTACTTCATACTGGAGTTGGCCAAAAGCTATATCAAAAGCACCACATTAATGAAAGGAAATGGGCAACAATACAGGCTGAATATATGGTTTCCCATTACCGAAGGGGAGCTACAAAAGAAGGCTGAGCTAGTTCTATTTCCTCTTCTATAACTACACCTCAGTCTTGGTAACCAGTCAATTCCACCTCAACTTAGATCCTTATCCATCATCACAGCCCTTGGTAAGTCACTTAAGTAAAATAAATATATTCTCATGATTAGGTAAGAACTATAAAGGTATCACTCATCATATGGGAGAGATGACCACCCATTACATACTGTATTAAACTAATTATAGCATCATGACAGCCTTAAAACATGAACCTCAACTTTGTACTCCAGAAAATTAAAGAAGAGATCAGACTTGTCCTGTATGTTCCAGAGGGTCTCAATGACATGTGTCTACTTGCATATTTCTGCTTATGTGCATGTGCATGTGCACATACACACACACACACACACATACACACAACACACTGGCATAAGCAAAAGGGACCTGTACACATATAAATGACCACAGTGTATCTTATATGTATATATAAGTAGCAAGTATTACTTGGCACATAACCCATGTCTGATGTTTTTCACCAAAAATAGCCCCCCCCCAATCATAGAGCAGCAATTTGATACCATCTATATGTTTGAAACAGATTTTTCCAACACCCTAGTACCCTGTATATTGTCTTTTCTCCTCTCATTTCTGAAAAAACGGCTTTGTTAAAATGCAACTGGAGGGTGCCTGGGTGGCTCATTCATTTAAGCATCTGCCTTCAGCTCAGGTCATGCTTCCAGGGTCCTAAGATCAAGCTCCCCTTAGCAGGGAGCCTGCTTCTCCCTCTCCTCCCAGGCTTGTGTTCTCTGTTGCTATATCTGTCTTTCTCTCAAATAAATAAATAAAATCTTTTAAAAAGTGCAACTGGATAAGCCTTTGTTCAGTAGACCAAGAGGTAAGCCTGACCTAGAATAAAAGATGCCAAATCAAATGCAGTTATCACCACTAAACTCTTTTCCTATGGATGTAAATGTGGACAGAGCCAACTGCTATGCCTGTCCTTGGCACCACATGTAGTATAGTAACGGATGTCTTCTAAGTCTTTTAAGTTAGACCTTAATGTGCCCACTTAACTGAGATAAAGGAACAAAGAAATGAGTGCCTCTAAAAAGAAGCTTAAATTAGTCATTGAGTACCCTTCAAAGGGGAATGGTTTGACACAGAACAGTAAGGCACCAGGATGTTATTTGATGTGCTACGTGGTGCTTAATATTTGTCATGTAATTAAATCAAAGAGTATATAAAAATAATAAGTTTTGGAGTTTATAAGGGATTTTAAACTTGCTTGATTTAATGCCTTTTTTTCTTTTAATCAGGGAAGAAACTGACAACTAAGTATAAGTGAGTTGCCCAAAACCACACAATCCGTTTGTGTTACTCTGCACTTCTAGTGCCTATCTGTACTTTTCTCTAAATATCCTTCTACCTATCACTTTGGATGTACCACATGCCCTTACTCTACCATTCAAATGGCACGAATATTTATTCAAATGAAACAGCCATGCATTAACCCATTAACCATCCCAAATCTTAGATAAATTGAGCCAGAAATTTATTTCCCCCCACTCTACATAGATCACACTTACTCACCAAAAGTAATGTTTCCCTTTCCCCCTGGAATCTGGGTGTGTTTAAAGCAATATAACTTGTTTTATGTGGAAGCCATAGAAGAAAAATGACATCATTGTAGGGAAGAGAATATCACAAGAAATAAACAAGAAATAAAACCAACATGAGAAATAGTCTATGTAAAACACATGCATATTTATGCTAATTTTCATGCAAATTTACCAACAAAGATTTTATGTAGCAGAGTGTGTCCCTTTGCAAGTATCTAAGGAAAATTCTGTAACTGTTCACAACCTTCACAATCTCTTCACTCAAGCATGAATTTTCCCAGTTTACCTCTTCCCTGGGCTGGAGGAGGCTACCAAGAGCAGCATCACCCCAGATGCTAGTATCTCCTCCACATGTCAATACACAATAGACACCTGAAAACTACCCTCTGAGTCATATTATAGATAAGCAAAAGTGTACCATTTTTAATGCATAGGATACATTCCTGACAGTGTGGGGAGGAGAGGCATTGGCAGTACATGAACTGGTCTTTAAAAGAGCAAATGAGGGGCATGGAGGGAAAAAGGAGTAAGAACTTGAAGAAATCATTCCTTTGTATACTCTCACAACTGATTATCTCTCCTAAAATCCTAATCTTAACTTCTTTCCACTAGCCAAAACTTAAGCACTGTCTTATCACCTTGAAAACCATACTAAATTGACAACATAACTAAAAGACACAAAGCTAAATAGTGACAAACACATTTCTAAGCCCATTCATTTCTCCAAACTCTCCACTAGAAAAATATAATATTGCCCCAAATTTATTTTCTATTCTTAGTGTTTATACTGAGAAGGAAGTTGAAGAGACAATGCAGTCACCTTGTATGTATTCAAGCTAAATAGGTAGAGACAATGGATGCAGGGGATTATGTGAGTACACAACAGCTTAGCATAAAGCTCCAGCCTGGCAAGAGGGCACACACTGACATGGCTAATGGACTGTTCAGATCCACTTAAATTATATCACCTCAAAGTTTACAATCAATTGTGTAAGTGTTAAAATAAAAATGTTATTCTCACTGCATGGAAAGCAGGGCTCCATTGTATGACAACAAATCATTTCCCCATTATTTCTAAGTGTCCAATTGATTAAACATTAGATGCAATCTAGATATGTATAACCCAAGATTTTAAGTTAGCTTGTATAAGATATGTAAAGTATGGATCTTTCAAAAGGCTTGTTAAACCAAGTACTATATATAAATAGCATTAACAAGCATCTATTCAATTCTATTTTCCACTCTTTCCCCCAAAAAAACATCCAACTACTGATTTATATAATAATATCTCTATTTCTCTGAGAAAATGCAAAACAGATTAAAATATTCAGTGTAATATGTTTTTACTATGCAATCTAAGAAGTGTGGAGAAATGCATATCACCATTTAATTGGGCTTGTGGTTTCTGATAGCTTGATGTCTCAGGCTTTGAGATCAAGAAATTCAGGCTTTACTCTGAAGGTTACGAGGAAGGAGGCTATGAGGAGTCACGGCACAAATTTATTGAAAGGATGGAGGATCTGATTTGTATTTTTAAAAGATCACATAATCTTATAAAAAGATTTTGCAACTCAATTTATGTTGAGTTGAGAGGGAACTGAAAGAGCAAACTAAAAGTAAAGAGTCCTGTTAAAAGATGAGAACATAGGGGCACCTGAGGGGCTTAGCTGGTTGAATGTCCTACTCTTGATTTTGGTTCAGGTCATGATCTCAGGGTCCTGAGATAGAGCCCCACATCAGGCTCCATGCTCAGTGCTTCGTCTGTTTGTCCCTCTCCTTCTCCCTCAGCTCCTTTACCTGGCTTGTTCGCATGCACTCTCTCTCTCTCCCTCTCTCCCTCTCTCAATCAATCAATCAATCAATCTTTTAAAAAAAGAAAAAAAGATGAGAACACATTTCAACTACTTTTCTAGGGGTGCCTAGGACTGGTTCAACCTGGATGTTGATACCCTTCCCAAGTAAGGTTTACCTTTCTTTGGGCAGTAATGGAAGCAAAGGATTCTTAGGAGAGACAATCCAGGAAACTGAGAGGCAGAGGTACTGGCAAGCCACAGACAATGGGAGAACCCAGAGTTTGGATACTTACAATCCGAATGCAGCCATGGAAAACCAAGGACCAGAGGTAAAAATTGAGGGAGAATCATAGAACATGAGACATGGAAGGCCTCAAGTTAGAACATGTCAGGCATGAGTAAAGGAGGATTCTAGGTCCATTTGCAAATACACATGCAGAGTTTCTTAAATGTCATATATTTCCAAATGCTTTCTTGGCCATTATTTGTAGCCTCTCAACACTCTTTGCTGTGTTGATGCCAATGTGAGCATCTGGGGGCACGTAGTTTAGATGGGTTATCCAAGGCACTAAAAAGTATTTAAGTCAGTTCCAAAATCTTTGTCCCCTGATTTTCATTGCATTGGTTTTGCTACAACATCATACCACCATCTTGCCAGGAACTCAAACTCTCAAGAGCAACAGGTGCCTAGGACCCCACATCTGTTCCTACAACTGCAAGACATTCAATATGTCAAAAGGAGAAACCAATGACAATGACTGTTAAGAGTCCACTCAGGTAGCAGTAACCCAAGCAGAGGAATGGACAGTGGGGCTAGCTTTAGCCCAAAATTCTCTAGCAGCAGATTGAAGAAAGCCAAACTGAGAAGATTGCACTCTTTACTTCCATCAGAGAACCTTGGAAATGGAATCTTTAGACACTGCTTAGAAGAGCCTATTAAAATGCTAACCCCTCTGGAATGGCTACAACCACTGGCCCTGAGCAGAACACCTGCTGTGCTCCAGAATGGGAGTGGGAGCCAGCTTCCTGAGGCTACACCTCAGAGACATGGGCAAAACGGCTCTCATCTCTGAATCCTTTGTCCTTCAACTGGCCTCCATGCAGAAGTGTGGTACTTTAGTCAGTGCTGATGCTAAGATAACCCTTATTGGCTATCCTGGCCTGGCCCACCCTGGAGTTCATGAGGCATAAGAACACAAGGGCTGCTGCTGCCATCTTTGCCAGACAAGAGGATGTGCTGCAGTCCTAGGGCCAGCCTGCTGATGCCTTTCCCCTGATGCACAGACTCAACAGGAATGGATGGCACTGTCCATCCTCTGGTGGGGCAAATGCAGTGACAGGCTTCAAGTTCTCCAATTGTAAACTGATATATCACTCAATTCTTCTGGTCACTGCTTATGTGGCAAAAAAAAAAAAAAAAAAAAAAAAGTCCTGATAGTGACAAAAGAAGCACTGAGCAGGTGAGCAGGTGGTACACTAAGCAGAAATTGATTTATAAAGAAGTCCACAATTCCACAATTGCTCTGCTCATTCCTAGGGACACTGCATATCCACTCAATTTGGAAAAGTGGCTTGAGTAACACAACAACTGGGGTAGTGTGCTGGCAAAGGAACAAGTTATAAGGCAAAAGTGAATTTGTTCTTGCACAATTCTGTTCCCTTTCCACACAACCTGCTGAGAATCCAACTTCCAGAAAAAGAACTCCCACTTCTGAGGGATCTGTCGGCAGACCTCCAAGTTGGCGGCTAGGCTATGAGATTAATCATATTTGCCAAAATGAGGGAAAAGCAGAAATCCTTTTACTACAGTAAATTCTGCTGTGTGTGTCACCTAATGGTAAGTCCTGCTAGAATTAGAGAAGGAACATGCTGAGTGAGAAAGGCAAAAAACTGTACAAGTGTGTGCCCCCATCCCAGTTCTTGCTGCCCCCTTTCCCTCATAATATATTTTAGGGCCAAACAAAGCATTTGGATAGATCAAACTGCAGAGCCAGTCCCCAAGGGAAAATGATGAATCCTTAACCTGCCACATCCCATCATACAGGTATTTTAAATGCTATGTACCAGCAGACAGCAAATTGTGTCGCTATGAGCAATCCCGCACTACAAAAGAAAACACATAGGAAATCTGACCTCCTGGAGCCATTTCCAAGCTTTAGCCTCAGATTCTCTGTAGGAAAGATGCAACAGAGAAATAAATGGACTTTTCCACGCTGCCTGGGTCACTCAACTAGCCTGCAGATGTTTCTTGAAAGTGATGAGAAGGAAAAGAGTAAATCAAGTTGTCACTTGGAAAATAAACAGCTAGCATCCTGGCGAGGGAAGCTGCCTTGGTCCACAAAAGAATGGCCCGGAAAATCACGCTTCACTGAAATCACTGGAAATCTGATGGCATCCTGAAGACTGTATTTCTCTCGGCTGCATTACAATAAAAGTTAAAATTTCTGTTCATTCATTTAAGGAATAAGGATTTGCAGGTGCCTACTATGCACCAGCACCAGGTGATGTGTCCAGTGCTGAACGCACTTACGCTGCATGGCAGCCCTGTAAATAGGAATAATTAGCTGATATTTTACTGAAGAAACTGTAAAAAGAAAAAAATCTCAAATGCCTGCTAAGCGCCAGGCCCTGACATAGACTCACACAAAACAGAGCACCCTCCTCTAGCCCAGGGTGTCATGTGACTGTGGACTTAGTGACATGGAGAGTAATGATGAAGACAGACCTGGGTTGCAGAGCCAGCTCTGGCACTTAGACCTAATTCTATGAAACCTTAGCTTACTACTTGACCTTTATTCTCTATCCCTCAGTTCCCTAATCTACAAAATGGGAATAACCAGAGTACATATTTCATAGAGTTTCTGTGAAACATCAATCAGATAAAGTCCATGGCCCAGTTCCCAGGCACAGACTTGTTAGCTGGTGGCAGTGGTGGTGGTGGTGGTGGTGGTTTTGGTAGTAGTAGTGGTAGTGGTGGTGGTGGTAGTGGTGGTAAGAACACACACAAGTAATTACAATTCAGCACAGCAAATGTTTAATAGGTGATATTGGCACACAGAAGAAGGAATAATTGACCCTGAGAGTTAGTGAAGGTGCCACACAGGAGGTCAAACTTCAGCTGTGTCTTGAAGTTTAACAGTTCACCATACAAAAATGGGATGAAATTCTAGTTAGAAGAAACGGCGTATTCACTGGTGTAGTAACTAGAAAAGTAGAGGGTGTTCATGAAATGGTGAGAAGTTCAGTGTATAATGGGCATTGTAATGAGTACATGAGAGCAGCCTCAGAATCAGGCCAGAGTCTTATATGCCATATCTTGAGGCACTGGGGATGGAGGATCAACAGAGGAGAAGAAAACTTCTTGAGAGCGGTACAATTATACTTAACTTGTATTAGGATTTCAATGGGTGGACAGGCTGCTAGAGTGGTAAAGAGGGATCCAGAAGACATCTCTGTGGTGGAATGGATATTGCTAAGAAACCGTGGCCTGAGGTAGTTGTGTTGCATATGCCTGCCTGCCCACTTAAAATAATTTATGTAAATGCTGTACATTTTATTTTCACTTAACCCCCTGATCTATAGGAATCAAGCTATCATTATGTTTCTTCCACTACAGGTTCCTCATTTTAATTGTTGGTCAATCAAACATGTATTGAACACAAACAGGACACTCTATCTGGTAAAGGAAACTCCATTTCCCTGTCCCCACAACTCCACAAGAACATTTCCTCCCCATTCTCCAGAACAGAATTGTTTTCAAGTAACACTCGAACCTTCTTTCCTTTACTCATTTGCTTTCCTCCAATGAGAAGTGATTCATCCACTTGGGGATAGAATAAGGGTCTGACATCCATAGGTCCATGTTTCTTAATTAGGTGGTCACTATTCCCACATGTCCTGTCTTTCTCACTCCTTCAGCCTTCCTCTAAAAAGTTCTCCTCTAGGTTCTCCCATGTAGCAAATCCATCCGCATGGACTCTGTCCCTGCAGAAGGTGGCCTGTGGTTTCCTAGCTCTTCTCTCTAGGGCTGAGTGGTTGAGTTTAACTATGGAAAAATCACAAGGAAGCCAAATTTGTTTGCAGATCAAAGCCACACTCTCTAACACAGCTCTACCAGCAAAAGAACTGATGTCTGGTTCCTTGACCTGATCACCAATTTGACTCTTGTGTCTATTCCTCAATGGATTCAGAATGTTATGGTTGTCACCTCAGACAAGAAAGCAATCCAGTCCTTGGATTGCTTTCACTCTGGAAAAATAACAGACACATCTGGAACCACATGAGGTCAATGACAAGTAAATATATCAATTTTAACAATGATTTAAAAGCCAGCTCTATGCCACAGTGTTTATTAAGATCATTTCTTAAAGTTACATAGAGGATATGGGTGATTATGATGGAGAAGAATTTAACCGTAGTTGTTCTCCTGGATATAAGTTTTAGACTGAGATTTGAAGTTTTGGGATTAGAAAAAATTACGGAAAATACACACACTCACAAATCTACATACCCCCTTGCACCAGTCCAAAAAGAATAATATGAATGTTTATATTTCTTTTCAAACTGATTCTTTTTCAAAGTTACACAATAACTAAGGTAATTATACTGGAGTACCAAATGCCTCATTGTGAGACTGTAGTCCATGGAATAAAAAAAGGACAAAGACAAAAAAAAAGGTAGTAGGAACAAAAGCTGGAGAAGAGAGGATGGAAGACTGTAGTTCTAATACAAACAGAATTAATAACAATGAGAAATATTCACTATGATTCTAAATTAGGAAACAGATCATCTGAAATGATTTTTACACGGGTACATACACGGACTCTACTCCCTTAAATTAGATATTCACTGTATCCACATATACTGTTCAGAAAGGAATATTAAAAGTCATGAAAGGTTCACAGAATTTGGAAAAACTCTCAGGGATATTAAGGTATTTAGAAACTGAGTGCCTGGGTGGCTTAGTTGCTTAAGTCTCTGACTCTTGATTTTGTCTCAGGTCATGATTTTAGGGTCATGAGATTGAGCCCTGTGTTGGGCTCCACAGGGAATCTACTTAAGATTCTCTCTCCCTCTCCTCTACCTCTCCCCTCTCTTGCTTTCTTACTCTCTCTCTTTCTCTCAAAAAAGATATTTAGAAGCAATCAATATGGGTTTTAAAGCCCATATGGGCTTTTAAATTATTTATTTCTGCAAAATATCTTTCATCCAAGATGAAAACAAGAATTTTCCATAACCAATCATCGCCATAGCATCAGAAGAGGATGCTCTAATTGACCTCCAGCCTCAGTAAGTCTGTAACTAAATTATCTTGCTGCTAAAACTATCCACCTTTAGTATCCAGAGAAAATTAGCCAATTTGGTATTATGTGAAACTTCCTACAGATATTTCAGGAGCTCAAATGGTTCCTCTTCCTACAAGAGGAATGAGCTCTAGAGACTGTCAAGCTTCATCTGGTGATCAACGGGGAAGTATAAGGTGTTAAAGGTTTTTACCCTATGTTTCCTTCACTCAGCCCAGAATATATAGAAAATAATGTACATAAATTGGAGGTGGCCAATAAACTTTGCCTCCACTAATTCATACACATACACACACACACACACACACACACAATGATCACCAACTATTATGTATTACAGTTCCATTCATATGTAACAAGAATAGAAAAACACAGAAGCAATCTACACATCAGTTTCAGGTAGTGTTTACTTCTGGTGAGGGAGAGAAGAACTGGAAACAGACAGGTACTCAAATAAGACTAAGTCTTTATAAAAAGGGTATAAAGCAAAAATGGCAAAATATTAAGATGTGTTCAACCTGTGGAATAGCTAAACCAACGTTTATAATATCTTCTACTATACAGACTACATGTTTGAAATATTTCATACTGTTTATTACAAAAAGTTAAATCTCTGCAGATGATTTTGATGAAATACTCAATGGCTCAATAAATCCTGAATGATTCTTTGTTTATTTTACACATTGATGTCAAGTCTTCAATCATCTCTTGTGAGCACCAGTTTTCCACATGTTTTTGAAATCTCTCACGTATCCCTGAATGTGTTAAAGAAAGACATGTGGAATTGAATTGGAATGCAGCTGAACTGATCTCAGTGACTCTAACATCATGAGTTCATCATCCTGCCCCCCACTGCCTTCCCCAGTCCTGGAGACTCATGGCTCAGGGCACTGGTATCCCGGAGCAAAGTCTGGCTTCTTAAGGATAAAGGGAGGAAATATTCTTGGGAGCCGAGGAGCAGAGAATACCTGAATTTTTTCCTGAGCAAGTACTCAACATCAAGTGCTGAGAGTCGACCCAGGGTATGTCACAAGAACATCTACACAAGCCTCCCAACACTTTTTGCCTCCCACAGCAGAATACAATCATCCTAGTTCTTTAAGAAAACCCCACTGAGAAACCTGAATCTGTGCCCACGTCTTTGGCCTCCCCCTGCAGCAGGCAGCCCAGTTTCTCCTTTGTTAGCACTGTGGCTCTAGCCTACAAGTCTAGACAGAGTGGCTTGTTAAAAGGCCTTGGAGTCAATGCCTGGACAAGATCAATAAGGCTTTTTATGACACAATGAAAACTCTCTATTTTGTTAAATGCAGCTAATCTACCATTTCTGCAGTACTTCTGAAGCTTTCAGTGCTGAGCACTACAGCCCAGGTGATTAAAACCCTGTTCAGTGACACAAACTGGGGAATTTTGCCAACATGGACATACAAATCCTAGAAATTTGTGCCATGTCTTCTTTTATAGTGAGGTGTGCATCTCCTTTTCCTCCCAAGAAAATGTCTGTTGAGAAAATAGGGGCAGATACTAATAAAAATTAAAACTGCCCCAATCCAGAGCTCCCAGGAAGAGAGGGACAATGTCCCAAGTCTAAAGTAATTAAATGAAAAAATCTGAACCCAGGGGTCAACAAAGATGGGGTACGTTGAAAGGGGGTGAGGGAGGGAAGGGTAAATTCTCTAAAATGCAGACAGACTTAAAAATCAAGTGACCTGACTTAAGAAGCCTAAATAAAGGAGAAAATCTTTAGTGACTGCAAATTCAATTATAATACCAATAGTGTGCATAAAGCTACAATAAAGTGTTTACTTCATTGTCATCATTTCTTTATCTCAGACTACTAGCAGAATCTTTTTTTTAGAGTAGATTCTTTTTGCCATAGTATAAAAAGGGCAGGAAATTAACACTCATTATTATCAAATCTATATTATGTTCTAGACTTTTACAGAGAGAGAGGCCCAATTAGACAAATAATATCTACATAGTATTTGACAAAAATTAACCAAGACTGGTTTTGATGGTTTAAGATACAAGAGTTCAAAACATTTACCATAAGAACCCAAGCATTACTAACAGAGATAGCATATCTGGGATCATACGTCACCTGAAAGAGGAGCTTTTCTACTGGGATACTTAGTATAGTTCTTGTTCAACTCTCACAAGAGTCTTGTGAAATAAAGTTTTACCAGCTTCACATTACAAATGATAAAACAAAGGTTCACAAAGGTTGAAATAACTGTACACTATCACAGCTAGTAATAAGCAGATCAAAAATACAAACTAAGGTCAACTTCCAAACACTATATGTTGTCCACTTGGTCATGTAGCCTCCTGGTGAGGGTTGGATATCTTTGCAAAGATCTCTGTCAATAATATTCCTGCAGGAGATGAGCTACTCATTTCTTTAAAAATAACAAAAACACACATTTATATAGCATGCATGTCACATTTTGCAACCCACTTTCATGTACATTATCTAATTTTGTAAAGCATCCTTCTACAGCTTCTAGAGGAACATCTATCTGCCCAACAAAGCTTGGTTTTCAGCAAATACTGAGATGTATTAACCACACACTTTGGGATATGAACACAGATCAGAAGAACACTAAGAAAAAAAATGTAGGAATTCTGCACATTTGCAACACTGGAAATATATAAATGCTAAAACAAAAACCACTGAATTATGAGAGCATAAATAAGGAAATCCATTTTTGACACACTGAATCTAAAATGGAAACCCTCCTTCTGAGTCAGAATGATTCACAAACCATTTACAGATGCTGCATCACCCCCAATAAGCTCACTAAAGCTCCAGGGCCAGACAGCTGGACTCCAGGTTATGATAGCAGAAGCTATAGACAAAAATATGCTCAGGGTTTGCAGAGGAGAAAAAAGTTGACCTATGATCAAAAAGAATACAAAGGAACTGGCATTATAAGACTCTGGAATAGACACTCAAATTGTAGCTTGTTTTTTTTTTTTTTTTTTTTTTTTTTTTTTTTTTAATTTTTATTTATTTATGATAGGCACACAGTGAGAGAGAGAGGCAGAGACACAGGCAGAGGGAGAAGCAGGCTCCATGCACCGGGAGCCCGACGTGGGATTCGATCCCGGATCTCCAGGATCGCGCCCTGGGCCAAAGGCAAGCGCTAAACCGCTGCGCCACCCAGGGATCCCTCAAATTGTAGCTTGTATAGTCATTTACAGAATGGATATTTACAGCTCTGATGTCAATAAAACAAAAATTCTAACCTTCTCCAGCAATACTAGTTAAGATTTATCAGTGATATTTTAACCATGGGTTATGATAAAATAATAAATGATCTGGATATCCCAACTGTGGTATGAAAATACTGCATAGGAAATTCCAGACTTACAGAAGTTAGGATATATGTACATCACAGCAGTTGGTCAAGGTTTCTGACCAGACTTTGTAAGTGAATGAGCCAAAACAAAGAAAGGTAAGAAGACTTACAGTATACTAAAATACTGTCCAAGACTTAAAAATACAAAAAAGACTGGCAGCTAATTCCTGCCAGATATTGTGAAATTCCCAGGAAGACGTCACCAAAGATGCATTCCAATATGGTGGCAGTTGAAGTCTAAAAGGAAGTTGACTGAATCTCATTCTCTGATTTAAAGAATCAGAATCTGTCTTTCTCTTCAGGAGTCACCATATCATGAGAGTTTGACTATATCAACTAATGAACATGTGCATGAGACAGACATCAGAATGCCCTTATCATAATTCACAATGAAAAACTATCAAAAATTCCTATAGTTCACTTGGACTTGGATCCAAATATTGGTTACCAGACATTAGCCTCAGGTAAAGTTTTCACCAATCATGGCAACAAGGAAAATATGGACACTATAGAACATTTTTAAAATAAAAACTATATTTACGCACTATTCATTCATGCAACAATTATTTACATAGGACCTACTCTATGCTGTGCTAGACATAGAGAACATGGAACTTTCATCCCACTTCTTTCTACTTTTTTTTGGTTTGGGAATCCTGTCTTTTTAAAATGATGATGATGACAGATGAAAATTGTTAATGTCCTTAGTTGGCAAAATAAAAAGTAGTCAACACAATTTTACTCCTTCCCTTTTCTATAAAAATTTCTCTTGTCAAAATCCAAAAGATTGAAGAACCACTGAACCAGAGAATCTTCTCTTTGTACGTTCTCAGTCAGGTTTTCACCAAAACATGGCACTCTCACAAAAAGGGGTTGACCAGGTGCTTTAAATAGAGTAACCAACCATTCTAATTTGCCTGGAACCGAGAAGTTTCCCAGGACATGGGACTTCCTGTGCTAAAATAGGAACAATCCCTGGAAAACCAGAATGATTTCTCTACATGGCTCACATGTCAAAAGGTTAAAAACATCAAGCAGATCAAATAAAAACCCTCAATTACCTAGAATCATTGACAAATAAAGGGTCTTGAATTAACTGGGCGCTTTTGCTAGTTGTGAATTTCTGACCATTTCAAATTTGACATTCTGGTTTTTAAAGAACATACAATCACAGTGACAATATAAGTAATGCATTTATTGCTATGGTTTATCACATTTTATGAACTTTAAAGTCAATCAAAGAATAACCTAAATCCCCTTTGAGGATTCAGAAGGCTCTTTAGAAGTTCACGCTCCTTAGAGCATCTACTCATCAAAAATTATCACTGTATACCACCATGAATAAATAGCTTCTGCTTTCCAATTGTTTGAATTTGGGATCGTAAATGTCCTCTGTATTATAAGTAACTGATTAGGCTGTATGGAATGATATGTGTAAACAGTGGTGTTCTCTTCAAAATTGTTAGGATAACTTCCAGAAACGGGCAGAAACTTTATAAAAGCTTCAGAATCACAGCCTCTGGTACACAACTGGTTGACATTAAAAGGTCTACTTTTTTTTTTTAAGATTTTTATTTACTTATGCATGAGAGACAGAGAGAGAGAGAGAGGCAGAGACACAGGCAGAGGGAGAAGCAGGCTCCATGAAGGGAACCTGACATGGGACTCGATCCCAGGCCTCCAGGATCCCACCCTGGGCTAAAGGCGGCGCTAAACCACTGAGCCACCAGGGCTGCCCCTACTTTTCATCCTTGAGCACTGCTCATTCTTTCTTTCCCTCCCTGCTAAACCCACTAGTCCATACCCCAACCACCTAAGACTACCCACCTGCTGGGGCCTTTAGAGCACCACTCTACAAAAGAACAACCATGCCCTGCTGCCCTCATCTGAAGTAGAAAAGTAAGAACATTATAAAATAAAGGAAAAGGAAAGAAGCTAGTACTTACTGTTCCTCCCCTATATGCCTAGCACAGAGAATGGCCCTTTACAAATATACTGTGTTTTAATTCCTAAAATGACCTTATGGAATAGGCATTATCACCATTGTTTTACTACCACAAAAATGCCCACAGTCCCTGAGTGAGGGTGATGATAATGCTCCCAGCTACCTTTTTGAAGCTTGCTGTTTACCAGGGGCTTTGGCTCTGGTTTACTACTATGTAGATAATATTTGATATAATCTTCACTACAACCTATTTAGATATCATTACCTGCAGTTTTCAAAGAGAGAAGCTGAGATTCAGGAGTTCCAGACTATCCAATTAGAATAACAATAATTGACAATGAGGGAATTTAGAACAAGGTTAAACTTGGGTCTAACATCAATCTCATCACTCCTTTGAATGCAGTGAGAGTTAGGTTTTGTATAAAAGGCTCTGCTTTGGGATCAGAAGTTAAGCAAACACTGTGTGATCTTCCAGGGGTTCTGTGGTTGCTAGTCGGGACAGGAACCCTCTTTAATGACTCTCTCAAGCTGGCTATGCTCTAGTCATTATCCTTTTGGTTCCCTGGACGGCAAGACAATAGAAATACCAGTATCACCTGATTATACACCCTCCATGGCCAGCAATATCTACCCAAACTCCTCCTTATACACAACCTCCATTGGTGCTTGGCACCAATGAAAGCCAAATTAACACAGCTGACTGACTTTGTGTAATTTGAAGACTTTAAGTTACTCATTCATTCATTTATTCACTCATTTAGCAAATATGTATTGTGCTTAGCATGTAGTAGGTTGATAGTGAAAACAAATGAGTTACACCAGATTTTAGCATGCCACATTTCTAAAGTATGCTAAGGTAGAGAGTGTCCTTAAATCAGCTCATTATGAAGTTTGATGCCACATAAAGAATTATGCAAATCAATGGCATTATTATCCTATATATGTTTTTTTCCATTCCAGAAGACATCTACATCTACCATTTCTTTTAAAGCTCTGCAATATTAGATCATGAATTTCCTGATAGCTAGGCAATATGGATGAATTCTAAGAACTCTGACTTTGGATTTACCTCAAGGCACTTAGAAAAAATTAAAAAGGAATTAACTTGTTTTCACATCTGTGTCCAAGGAGAGATATGCTCCTCACTTCTACTTTGCAGGTAGAGAAAGGTAAAATCCAGTTAGTGATGGAAGGTACTTTTAAAATCGTATTTTCTACTTCTTTGCACAAGTCTAGCATAGTTTTCCTAAAGGAATTATCAACAGAGCCAAGATCAGAACCCAGGTTTTTTTATTTTTATGAAAGTGAGTTAGTTGCAAAATAACTATGAGGTGGACACAGGAATCCAATAACTACAGGGACAACTTCAGATGGTGGTCTCCAGGATGGTGGATGTCTAATTCCCAGGGGAGAGTCCATTCTCCAAGGCTTGCATATGTGTCTCATCCAGATGCACATTTATATCAATGTCCCAGCATCTGCTGACTCTGGCCAGCATCTGCCCCTAGAGAAGGGGTCTGGGTAAGTAGTCTGCTACTCAGTGCTTGTACAGCTAAGCCACTTGAGATAGGTTGCCTTTTCTACTCTTTGAGCTTCTTTTCTCTTCCCCCTGAAGCAGTGGAGACTGACTTAATGACTCCAAGGCAATCTCCTGAAGGCTTTATCAGCAGTATACAGCCCTCCTCTGACAGCTGACCTTTCTCACTGTGCTCAAGTCCAGGGAAAAAACAAAAGCACCAAAACAATTAAAAGCAGTAAAAGGGGAGGGAGGAGGGAAAAAAGAAATACTGGCTTCATGCAGAGCAGCAACACAATTTTTTTAAAAAGAAAAGAAAAAGGAAAAAAGGAGATGAAACAAAAGACAAACCAAGACAGTGAAAAGGAACAAGCACAAGAAGATGGGATTCTCCTAGTCCTCTTTATTCATCTTTCCAATGGCTGCAGAAGGCACAAGAAGGCTGTAAATATATCTGAGAACCATGATGATGAGGGAAAATAAAGAGGACTAGAAAGGGAAAAGCTATGGCTTGCAGTAGCTTCTGATATATAAAATGCCTCTCCACTTTCCATGGGCCCTAACAGGCATTCCAAGTGGTACGGATGCTCTCGATCTCAGGTGCTCTCTCAAAGAGAAGCTTCTCATCTCAAAGACACAGATGAGCCAACAACCTGGCAACGACCTCATACCTTCTCCTCCAGGTCCTCTGTGAGTGGGGACTGCCCTCTGAAGTCCCTGTAAACACATTCCTTTAGATCATCCCCACTTGGCAAACTGTATCCCTTTCTCATCTCTGAAATACATGGGTAACTTTTTCCTGATATTGACATAATCCAGATATGGAGATATGTACATATATCCGCCCATCCACTGAGAGGTCAGAGCATTCTCAATATTTTGCTCTCAAATTATAAACAAATATGCACATCTAAAGGCAAAAAGGAATTTTTTTAACTTTTGATACTTATTTTGACGGGAGAAAACAATGATACATCCCTTTAATTCTCTGGATAGTCTAAGAAGTGCCCATGATGACTGTTTTCTGCATATCTGTGAAAGACATGTTTCATTTCCCTGTCTGTGTTGAATATGAAATGAACTATACAGACACAGGTGGTTTATCAGACACAGCTGGGGCTCAGTGGTTAGAGAGGTGAAAGAGAGCTACACCCTCTGGTTAGAACTCATTATTTAACAAACTTCCTAAAGGGGAGTGAATTTGAGAAGAGTATTGTATTGCTGCAGGTCAAGTTCCTTCTCCCAGGATCTGTTTCCCTAGATTCATTTACTCTAAGTGGTTTGTTCCCTTATAAGCTGCTTTTCACTTGCCATAGGGCTGCACTGTTTAATAATAATGGCACCAAACCCATTCTAAAGCTTTGGCCCCATGGCACACATCATACTTACCTCCTTGCTTGGACATCTCATGCAACTATTACAACTCTGAGACATGAGCTCTCTAGCAGTCTCTATTCTACAGATGGGAAGGTTGAAGCTTCTTACCTGTCCATGGCAGCTCAGCTGGTAAGAACCATCATTAAGGACTCACAACCAGGTTTGGATGACCCCAAAGCCTTCACTCTTTGCCACGCTGTCCTGCATTGCCTCACCAGGTAACTCTGAGCCTCATGCACACATGGAGCAAGATCGATCTCCTGATGCCTCATCTAAAGCCTCAAAACCCACTTCATCCTCCCAGAGATTTAGGCCTGAGGAAGTTCTAAAGCTATGGCTGATTGTCAAGTATCATTTCTCTTTCACTTCCTGAAGAAGGATTAACCTGTGTCTTGACAGTCCAGAAGTAAGTTCTTGTGTGTATGGCCTACTTTGTCTAAGTCCGTTCCAGATGCAGGCAATCCAGGCTAAGTCCAAGAGGTGATTGCCTCCCTGGAGAGCACAAGATTGTTGCAATGGCCTTCCTTTGGCACAGGATATTAGCATACCTGGTCTTGTATCAACACTAACTAAATTTTAAAAAGAAAAGAAAGAAGAACACAACCCTAACCTCCCTTAACAAAGCATAGTGCTGACTGACATCTGACTGAGATCAATACCCTTTGGAAGTGGTGGGGCAGGAAAGAGGCAAGTTCTTTGAATTATGTGACTGATATTCCAATACTGATGGAGCTTGAGTAAGAAAAAGTAACCCCTCGTGCTTTTCCATGAAAGACTTGCACGGTCTTTTTCTAATTTACATTCTTCATAACCAGGAGAAATTTTTCAGTCTCCTTAGTCAAATGCCTTCATTTTATAGATAAAGAACAAGAAGCCAAAGAGGTCATGAAATTTGCACTGGGTTACAGAGCTTGTCAGATGCAAAGCCAGGGCTCTAACACCATCATCTGACTCCTAAGCAAGGGATCTCATCCCCAGGTTGTCAGCTTTCTGCTCTCCAATTTTGCCTTCCTAGACTTCCTCTCCATCCTCTGAGGATGGCATGTGTAAACAGAGACAGTCCCTGCTGATACTGAGACCTTTCTATGAAACCTCACTTACTGCACTTCCCACACTCCTCCAGCAATTGGAGCTGTGGCTGCCCCTTCCCTGCTGCTCTGTAGGAAGCCCAACAGTCCCCTAATGCCCAGGGCCCCTTCCTCAGTTTCTCAATTCTCTTCTGGAAAAGCTGTTTCAGGCTCCTCCCAGAAACAGATGCCAGTTGGAAGTATGTCCACCATGTGCAGCATTCAGCACCCAGGCCCTGTCTCTGTGTGGTAGATATGCCTCTCACCAGGTCAGTTCTAAGTAAAACTGTTCAAGGGACAACCTCTTCCATCTCCTCCTCCACCCATACCCTTAATTTTACCTCAAGTGCTTAATAAGGACCAAAGATCATTTTATTATGTTAGGGACATAATAGTTACTTCCCATGTGAGAAGAATTTGCACTTTTTTAAGGAAGGGGCATTGCTGGACCCAATGGAATCAAGCCATAATAATGAAATTTCAACCAACAGAAGGACTTTTTTTTTGGTTGGGGTTACTCCACGGAGTCCCTCAAATTACATCTCCTAGCAACTGCCAATTCTGACTCTGCATAATGCTTGCCCTGCCTCCACTTGAGGTAGAGAAAGCATTTTGACTATTCAGCTACACGTGAGAACAAACAAATCTGCAGGTGTCAGCTTTCAACCACGGCCCAGAGAAAATCCTATGTTGGGCTGCAAGCCAAGGAGAGGGCACAATAATCAAGGATTCATTATGTGTCCACTGGGTGCCTGGCCCTATCACCACAAACCTCCTTTCCAATCACATCCTTATTATTTCCCTAGTTGTGTGGTGGGGGGAATTTGTGCTAGTGTAAAAAATGGTATCTACTATAGTCAGTTCTTCACGCTCTCTGCATAAAGACAGGGAGTTTGAAATATGTCAGCAAACAAGTCAACTGGCAATTTGGGAGTCATCACATGTTGGTGGACAAAGAGATATTTTACACTTTGGAGACAGCCCCAGGGTTTTCTTAAGTAAACACCACCCGTTTTTGAAAAAGCCCTTTCCCTGTCCTAGAAAGAGGGAAGGGTTAATAATCAAGGCTACTGAAGAATTCTAAAGAACAGAACTATAAATTGTCATGAAATATGAATTCTGTAGCCCAAGAGTAAGGAAAGCACAGAATTAACACACAGAATATATAAAGAAAGGTAGTGCTGAGACATTATTCAAGGTTTGCAGTTTGGACAAGATCCCGTCTTTCCTTAGAAGTCATTTCATTTTTCAGCAAATCACTTAACCTCTTTAAGCTTCAGTTTACTCATCTACAAATTAAAAATAATAATTTCTAAGTCCTAGGCTTGTTGTGGAAACTAAATGACATAATATATGGAAAGCCTTTAGCACTGCACCACGATCATTAGTAAGTAATTAATAAGTGGTAACACTTACTATTAGCAGCTTATAAAAATTACACTTTAAATCTTAAAATAAGTCATATTAGTTACTTCATAGGAGTTTAGTGCAAAATAAGCACAACGATTTCTAAGACAAAGCTTCTGCCTTACAAAGTTTGCAAAATGAAAATATGGAAAGGTCGAGAAATACAAGGACCAAAACAGTTCTCCCACAAATCTTTCCATCCACGGCCCTGCCAGGTGAGAAGCACCTGCTAACCCCCAAGTGCACCTCCCCTATTCTGTGCCCAAATAAGCCTGCACTCACAGGTGCCCTCTTTATACCACTATGAGAAGCAGCATTAATTATAAGCTATGAAAGAGCAAAAAATCAATGGAATACGATTAGTTTCTGACTTCTTTCCAAAGCTCAAGAGTGCTTTGTGGGACCAAAAGGAAAAGAGGTAAGTCCCCACAGAGATTTCCATGTCTCAACTGCCTCTGGTCATAATGAAAGGATCACAAGAAAAATTGACTGAATTTTACATAATAGTTTCCACTCCAGAAATTGTCACAAAACAGAAGGTGTAAGATACACTAACACATTTATTCAATACTTCTGCCATCACGATTTTCAAACATTTTTATTATCCTAAGTCATGTATGGGTTTGTCTTGGGTAAGAATTGAGAGAAGTGGATGCTATTTGAGAGGTGGCCCAACCTGAGATCTACAGGCCATCCAACATTTCCAAGTAATCACTCACTCAGCAAGATCACAGGACACTGACCCAGCTCCAACCTGTTCTGCCCTTTGACTTTAAATTATAGAAATGAACTTCTTTTATTGCCAACCAAAAAAGTGGTTGGTTCAAAGAAGAAATAAATGTCCAAATGTCCAAATTCATTTTAGGGACATCAATCCATCTTCTTCAAAAGTGGTAGATTTTTAAAAACTTATACCAAATAATAGGCACAAGTGAGCAAATTCATCAACCAAAACAAAGGGCACTGACTGAGGTGAAAACTAATTATCCAAGCAAGGACAACAGTGCTTACATATAATTTAATAGAAAAAAAAATCTCATTCATTGCTAACTGGAAAAAAGATCAGTGTGACTGAATTTAAAAAACTAACAAATGCTTTTTGAGAGAAATGCTGATTTATTATCTCCAAAGACATAAGGGAAAAAAGAACTCTGCTACATGTATATGGGAATCTTGTAAGCAATTCAAACATGGATATTTTTTGTAATTATTGCATTTGTTATTTCAATACCAATAATTGTCCTGAAGTTTTGGGGATTGGTGCTAATCTCCTGACTTGACCCCATGAAACATAGTAACCATTTTCTCTTTTTGTTATATAAATCCTGCATGAGTGCAAAGGTAAATTTTAGCCTCACATGACTAAATTAAGAAAATATGTAATTAGTGAAATCAACACCAAAGGGATTTTATTGACGAAAAGAAAATGCTAATTGTCTTATTTCTTCATGCTTCTCACCTGGAAATCAGAAAGAAATTTCTCCAGATGCTTCATATAACTGAGGGATCACACAAGAGCCACAGAGCTCAAAAATACATTCCTTTGTTGTTGGTTCTCTGCCTTTCTAGGTCTGGAACTAGACTGAACAGGACTCAGAGATAATCTTCACTCAAGCTCAGGGTCTTCCTTATCCCCACAGTTTATAACTCAAAGGAATTAAACATTCCTTAAAAACATTGGCAGGACCTTCCAAAGTTGAGAGAAAACTGGGACTTCTAGAATCACAATCCCTCCCAAATTGATGGACACTCTTAAATAATTTGTTATTTCCTGGGTAGTTGGGAAGAGCTCTTGTCCTGATTCTAATGGTTAAACCTATGTGAACTTGGGAAGTTTCTTAAACTCTCTAAACCTGCCATGGAGCTGTGGCTCAGTGGAGGTGTGCTGTGGTGGTTTTTTTTTGTCTGTTTGTTTTTTAATCTATAAAGTGGATGTAATAATAAAATAATGGTAGGTGTCACCTATGCTGTACTGAGGTTTACACAATACAAGTAAAACATTTAGAGAACAGCCTGGCATAGAGGAAGCACTTGAAAAATCCTCTTCCTTCCTATGTCCTTATCATCAGTTTACTTGGCCTTCAATGTAATTTCTATCACCATAAACCAAGACAGTCCCTTCATCATTCTCCATATTCTGATTCCCAGGCACCAAGAAACACCATCACCATCCAGTCCTGGAGAAGACATGCCTGCTTTATCAGTGATTCCCCCTTGTGCCATATCTACAGTCCAGAGATGCAGTAGAGGCCACCAGAACTCACATGTACCTCTGATAAAGAATTGTTCATTTGCTGGCTGCTCTATATTGATGTGTTTACTGTGAACAAAGACATGAGAGGGAGGGGGAATAAATCAGAAGCAATTCAAGCAGGTTATTTTTCTAGCTGCCTAACACATTGTTTGCATGCAGCTAAGGACTGTGCTACCCAACTATTACGTCAGGGCTGGGGCGACACCTCAGTAGACATTCTATCTCTGTTTGTCTGAAATGATTCAAAATAATCTCAACATTGGAATTGTTTCAAATGTGCTTGGTGTTTTTCTCCTTTCTTCAGGCTCTACCATCAGTAGACCGACCTGCTAGTTGATTCCCAAAGGAATAAAGGTAAGTAACCTCACATCTGTTAAGATACCTCCTAGACTTGTTTCACCTCCCAAGTACTATGACATTGGGGATTAGGGCTTCAATATATGCATTTGACATGGAGGGAGGACACAAACATTCAGTTCATAGCAGCAAAAATAAATGGAGAGTTTTAAATAGAATTTTAGAAGCAGGGTCATCCATATGAAAAGGTAATACCATGGCAGCGCCCCCCCCCCCAACCTTTCCCTGATGTTAATGGCTTTGGATCTAACATCTTATGACTCTTAACTGAGGTGAAGGAAGAGTTCTACAGAAAATGCAAGCATCAGGTGAAGACTTTTTGCTTCTGGATAATGCTCCACCCTTCTTGATGGAATTTTTCCAGGAGATGATCTTGGTTTCAAGAGTAAATGTCAGCTGAATAAAGTTTCCAAAATTTACTGGTAGAAAACAGCCATCATATTAGGGAATCATACGCAAAGTTACAGGAATCATCAGAGGTCAGAGAGAGAAGCAAGGGTCCTGACGTTCTAATGCTATTTTCTTCTTTTAATCCCTACAGAAATCCCCTTCTATTTGGAGAATGAAATTGATTTTTCTTCTTTGGCACCAAAGCGCTAAAAAATGTTAACTACTAATACCCACAACTAAAAGGGTAACGTTGAATAAAAGCACTCAACTTCTCTGATCCTTGGTCTTCATATTCAAAAACAGAAGAGAACATCAACTCTTGGATTGTTTAAGAATAAAATGAGATGACGAAACAGTGCAGAGCACATGGAGGAAGCTCACTGAGGTTAGTTCTTCTGGGAGAACAATCTCTTCCAGCTATTTTATAGGCCCTAATGTTCAGAGCATGCATTTTCAGAGTCAGTATTCATAGAGCACACAGTTTTCCAGAGGGACAGTGACTGCAGTGCATTTAATTCCAGAGCTGGTGTGCTGAAATTGTCCTTCGGCTGACTTCCCAGCACATTCAGACCTGGCTTTGTGCTCACAGTCTTAGTAAGAATGGTCTAGGTGTGCTAGGTGAATGTGTCTTGTGGCAATATTCTCCCTGCTGAAGACTCAGAGGAAAAGGCTTTGTCAGATATCATAGTACACTTACCCAAGGCTTTGTTTCTCACTTTGGCTCCTGAGATGTTTTGTTTTTGCCAAACAAAACCAAAGCAAAAGTATATGCACAACTCTCGTATGGTAGCCCACAGAAGCTTATGTGCAAGGAGTGCACTGAGCTTCAGGTTTCTTATCTTCTGATTTGTGTGTTGATAAAATCCTGCAACTGAACAGGTACTAGTTTAGCCAGACACTATTAACACTGACACAAATGCCATATAACTTCTTGGGTACTAATTGTAAAACAGTGGACTGAGAAGAAGGAAAATGGAAGGCAAATATCTAGATAAACAAATGCAACATATATGTGTATAAACCATACATATACTTTTTTTCCCCTAACAAATTCTTAGAACTGAGAAGACAGTGATCTTCTGGTCTGATATCCCATATTACAGACTAAGCAGACCGAGACCCAGGGAGGTGAAGGGTCTGCTCAAGATCACAAAGTAGACTCAGAGCAAGAACCCATATCTTCTTCCTCCCCACCATGCTTTCTGTTCCATGGGCATAGGATGAATGATCAAGGAAAGGCTAAAAGAAGAAATCTGATACAGGCCAAGAGGTGCCCTGTCTTCTTATAAGGATATTTAACCTAGGGTTTGCAATAACGTTGTCTGAGGCATAAGGATTCTAAAAGCCAATCCTATAGGACAGAACTTCATGACAAGCCAACCCCAGACACAGAAAGCCAAGCATTAAGCCTCAGCCTAAAAACTAATGATACTACAATTTTACGGTAAAGTTCACAAATGAGACAGAACCTGCAGAGCATCTCTGGCCCAAACCACAGCCCTGGAGTGATGTGGGATGACGATGTGTATTCTCTCTTGCTCCTACTAGCTCCTCTCTTTTACTATCCACTCAATGGGGACCGGCTGTCAGCAATTTCCTTCTTCCAACAGCTGGGAGATGGTTTTCTGCAGTTAGCTGCCATTTGTTTCAATTATGTGTATTAATCATAGCCTTCGTCCTGATGGTATTCTTCAGGAAAAAAAAAAATATCAGGGCTTTTGTTCTTTAACCAAGCTGCTTCCTCACTCAGAACAGACTTTGGCAGTGACAAGAGAAAGGGGAAATGATAGGTCATAGGCTATTTGGGTTCAAGTGCAGCCACTGCAGGGAGGGGATGGACATCTAGCCCACTGAAAGGGAGGACAACAGTACAACTTAGGAACAGAGACATAACACCATGTGGTCAAACACCATAAACATACAGAGAGCACAGCAGCAGAATTTGTAATAAAAATTGTTCTATAAATGTCATTCATTCTTTCATTACACATTAAGTAATTTATTCAGATATGTATTAAGCCCCTACTACGTGCCAGGCTGCATGCTCTTCCAAGAACCTCCAGCTATGTTTTAAGTAAGAACAAAACCAAAGAGGATTGGGAATGATTTCAGAGGCAGAGTGGCATTGTCTCACACCACCCTTGCTCATCTGTGCCTTCTTGGGCTATCATCCCCTCATTTTTTATTTAACTAATATTTATAGCAGTCCAGCTCTGAGGCAGGCAGTGAGCTATGTGCTGAATATTTGCTGGTAAACAAAATTGCCATGGATCTTGTCCTCATCAATCTTGTGGTCCAGCTCAAGACAGCCCTCAAACAAAGAGGCCCACAGGTGGATATAACTCTAAATTTTGTTGAGCTCTATGAAGATAAGATTAGGGGGGCGTGAGAGAGGAAAAAAGTGGGCGGGGCTAATTTAGATTAATGGATTAGGGATGTCCTCTGAAGAAGCAGAATCAAAACTGAAGCTTGAAAATGAGCTTAGTTAGCCATTGGGAGAATGGGGAAAGATCTGCAAGGGCAGAAAAGAGCTTGATGAGTCTAAAACCTAACAGGGCTAGTGAATGAAGGGAGAGAGGCAAAAGATGAAGTTGTAGGTGCTTAAGTGCTAGAGCACGCTGGGCTTTGCAAACCTTGTCAAGGAGTTTGGACTTTTTTAAAGAGGGGTAACCATGAACGGGTTTCAAGCTTATAGTGACATGGCATGACTTATACTTTAAAAAGAGCCTTCTGGTTGCTATGTAAACAATCGATTAGAGGAGCCAAAAGTGAAGCAGAGAGACTGTTACTAGATTTCTACAATCATCCAGGTGACAGAGGACTGTGGTACAGAATTGGATAATGACAATGGAGATGGACACATGTGGGTGGATTTGAATTTTAACTTAGGAACAAAATCAACATCTCTTCAGCTTGTTGAGCCCTTTATTCTCCTCACATATAACAAAGGATCTAGTAGTAGGTGCCATGCCAACACCAGAGAATTATGTTGAAGATCCAATGAGATAAAATTATCATGTAATACAAGGAAGATACTATTATTATTATGATGTTGTGACCACTATTATACTATTCACTTCAAATTGGTTCAACTCTCAACACATGAGAGAAAACCACTCTAACCTAAGCAGGGCAGTGGGAAAAGTGTCCAAACATTTGTTCAGTTTTACCTGGCCATGATCCTGATGGAAGTGGGTGCAAGGGTGTCACAAGGGCACTGGTATCTAGATTCTGATATGCCTGGGCCACACACCACTCAATAGTAGAAAAGTAGGCACTGAAGGAGACTTAGTCATGCTTTGAGGCCCCTAGAGCTCCACTAGCTGCTGAGCCCCAAACTAGTCTATTACCAGGATAGATGCCCTAAATTGCATCATAAGGGCCCACGAGAATTCTTTCATTACCTAATTCACTATTAGAGACTGCCTTGGGCAAAACGGATCCAAAAAAGGGCTATCTAATATGATCCTATATTCTTTACGAATTCCCAGAAACAAAATAATGACTCAAGAGACTAACAAACGTAAAGTGCAAAATATGTTTTCTTTGGGGCAACAAAGTTGCATGTGTATACATAGCAAAACCTCATTTGAAATGTGGAGTCTTTGGGGGAATGATTAAATTTTTAAGAGCCCAAAGATTCCAAATGTCTAATATTCTTAAGGAAATATTTCTAAAATGTAGGAAATAGAGTACATTGGGTATAATTTACGCACCTCAAAAAAATTGTGGGTAAAATATCATTCTGGTTCTGCCACTATCCTTCTAGATTTGCTTGGATGAATCATCTATTTTCTCATATGTAAAATGAGGCTCTTTCACTGGATCAGGTCCTTACAAAGTCTTTGTGGTGAGGAACCAGTTTTGTTTCATTTTACTTTTTAAAATTCCAATCCATCAGGGCAATATATGGCACTAAGGTGCAGAACTAGCAGCTCATGCTATGTGTAGCTCACCAGGTGAGTGTGAAAATGCTAAACTGGTTGACACCCTGTTCAATGACACCAGTCAGCTGATCTGAATATCCTCATATATGGAATTGCTATCACAGTGTTTAAATGATTACTCTCAGTCTCAACATTTAAATTGTCACATATAAGTAAGTGTTCTTAGACAGCATTGACCTCCAGGAAACACTTTAAGTAATCCAGAGCTAGGCAATGACTAAGATCCATCCAACCCAAAGAGTCTTTAAAAAAAAAAAAAAAAAAGAGGGTTTTAAAATCTTGATGAACTTTGGTTATCTCACTGGTGTTTTAATAAAGTTAGTAAGAAATGGTGGTTCCTGCAAGGCCGTTCCTTGCATCTTCCAATATTTCTGAATATGCTTTCTGGTTTAAGATTACACTCAATTCTCTTGAGTTCTCTTAAGGCTATTGCTTGTACCAGAAAAGATTCTGGTCACCTGAACTATTCTATTAGAATTACCTTCTGTGGCACCCTTCAGGGCACTTCTGTCCCTGTTGCTGTCTCCTAGCTCACAGGTTTGACTACTTCCATCATTTTCCACCAATTTTACTTGCTGTCTGTAGCCAAGTTCTTGCATCTTCTGTCTAATAGTAAAACTAAGTGTGAGGCCTCTGTCTGACCCCATTCCATTCCTATGGAAGAAAGTGCATGGGCTACAAGATAAATTTTTCTTCTGGTTTAAAAGCTGTGCCCCCTTATCTCTGGCTAGCTTTAAATTCACAATTGTCTTGGAAGTTCCAAAATTCCAACAGTTAGATAAAGGGCTCATTATTCTTACATTTCCTTGAATAATGAATAAAAATCAGATAATAGGCCAATTTCTGAACACTCTTCTAAATGCTAAAATCTAATTTTAAAATTTATTAAGATGATAAAACATTTAAAAATATGTCTCAGTCCTCAAAGCGTTCATTCTCACAAACCAGCCACTTTTGCTTTTTAAGAATTAAATAGAACTACTAAAATAAAGCAAATACTGAATAAACATGTTTTCTATTTTTATATTTTCCACCCTTAGCTGAGGAATGGCAGTAAACCCACATAAGAACTTAATAAAGCAATCAAGCAAATTAAAGAGGGCAAAGGGACAAGATAGCAAGGGGGATGGTGAACAAAACAGGCATTTGGCCAAGGGATTGCTTTTCATGCAGCAAGAATTTGGATGGATAGACGGCAGAAGTGGGATGATCTCTGGATCTCGCCAGTTCTAACATTCCATGATTGTGGAAAATGACATGAAGGTTCATTTCACTCTGAGGAGCCGTCACAGAAAATAACCACACAGGGACTAAAACCAAACAGCACCAACCAGAAACTGCTCATAATTTTAGCAGCCTGGTTTCCTCAGCTTTCTCACCACTAGCACAGCATTTTGCCAAAGGGTTCCTGAGTTTCTGCAACTAAAAATGAGTATGCCTACCAGAGAAAAGAACCTGTGGGAAGAGTTTCAGGGTGAGGAATTCAAGAAAAAAAGAAAACACAGACAGAAGAGGAACAAAATGGAACAGCAATTCTGGTTTAAGTCACAGACGAGTTCAAAAGTCCAAAACCAAAAGAGTATAGCTTTTCCAAAACTACAAACCTGGTGAATGGCAAGTGAAAACCTGGTCAGTATGGCTAAAGCTGGTGGGTTGAACCACTATAGTGTACTGCTATATCGCTACAAAATTTTGCCTATATTTCAAGTTGCTCAGTGATTCTAGGCTAAAAACCTGTGCTATAAAATACAAGCACTGCTCTCTTTATCACTACAAATCATTCTTTCTTAGGATTAAAAAAAACACTGTATTTGTTACTCATAATGCACCTCCTCTAGATGTCCACATACATTTTGGGTTATGCATTTCTTTCTTCATCAATCATTAACAGAAATGAAAACATAATTGGGATATCCCTTCTTATTCCATTTGTAAAACCCCCCAAGACCAAAGGAATTCAGGAACTTGATCCCAGAAATCTCCAGACCTTAGAACATCCAGTAAATGATATTTCAAGACAAAATGGGAGCTATCTGGAAATCCAACTAAGAAGATCTAAGAATGAAATCTTAAACCACAGCAACAGCTTAGAAGAGGCCTCCAAGTCCAACAACAAAGACCCTTGATTCACAATGTAAGATGTAGTCTTTTGGCAAAAAGGAAAGCTGACATCCACCAAAATAACCTCCCTTTCAAGTCACAGAGTACACCGTGTCCCTTCTGTGTGACAAGATTACATGATTACATAACAATACAATGGGAGGCAATGAGCAGATAGAGGTGTATTGAGTTTAAAAATAAAAATAAAAACAAAAACAAAAATAATCCAATCTTACTAACAAGCCAAAGCCAGTTGGCAGGCAGAATGTGCAAGAGGCTGTTGATACAAGTAAAGATCTATAGACATTCCTTCTGGGGGACTTGTCCTGGGGCTGAAAAGTATTGCCTCAGAAACATGGCCCCGATAAAGCGCGTAGGAATTGGTGACTCTGATGTATCCATGTTATTGAGGGGAAAGAATCCTCTTTAGGGGCCAAGAAATCTGGGTTGGAAAAGAAAGGGTTGATGCCTAATTTACCTGACCTTGGGCAAACTGTTTAGTTTCTCTGAGCCCTTTTTAAAATCTGTGAAATAAATACCAGCACCCAAGCCCCACTCATTTCACATGGTTTTCTCATCATCCAAATGGAAAAGGAAAATGTATTTGAAAATGCTTTGTAACTTGTAAGTCATTATGCAAATAATTGCTATTATTACATATGTGTGCTTTCCTATATACCCGATAAGTGATTCAGAATGGGAAGAAAAGAGGGAGGAAAAATGGAAAGAAGTAAAGAAAGAGAAACTACATACAGAAGGGAAGATGGGAAAGATACGAGGAAGGGAGAAAGCAGATCTCTGCCCCGGAAAAGAAGGAACAAAAAGAAAGGAAGAGAAGAGAAATTGGTACTGGTACAGTAACAAACAAATCCCCCCAGCATGACAGCCTTCTGCTGAAGCATTTCATTTTCCCACAACATAATGGTGTGTTATTGCCCATTATCTGTTCTGTCAGTGCCAGAGTCGATATTAAATGAGGGGCAGCTGCATTTAGCTGCCATTTTTCAGCTGTCTTCATGTTGCCATGGAGACCTGGTTGTTTCTGGGTGAACCTGCCAGGAAAGCAAGGGGGAGTCAGGTGCAGGGGGAGCAAATGCTACAAGGGGTTGGGGTGTTCCGGTGGGGAGTAAAGGAAGGGCCAGGGGCCAGGGGCCAGGGGCAGGGAAATGTGACAGAAGAAAGAACAGCATGGAGCTGTTTTGTCATGCTCTGCTTGCACCTGATAAATCAGCCATTTCAAAAACACAAATCTATATTCCAGTGGCCCTATACAGCAGATTCTCCTTCGCATTGCCTCTCCACTCAAATTCCACAGGAGCTTAAATGTGGGGTTCTGAAATAATCAGAGATTTCTTCTTTCTACTCCATCCGTTTCGCCTCCTACTCATCACTTCCACCCTGATGCTTGGTTTTGGATTTCTGAACATTTAGCACTGAGAAAAGAAAAACCAATTTTATAAAGGACATCCATACCTAGACTGCCCAACCCATATTTTATTTTTCTAAAACTTATTTATTTTTTCACAAAATTACAGATTTTTTCATTTACATAGGATCCAGAAACCATTGAGTTAGATGGGTTACATAGAAGAGAAGTGGAGCTGGCCACTGAGTGAGTGGCATAGACCTCACAGTGACAGACTCAAGTGAACCGAAAAATGATTCTGCACCTAAGAGGGGCAGCAGCCCTTGTGCCCTTGGAGGAGCATGAGTCTGGTTGGCCAGATCTTCTGATTTTTTAAACAGAATCTAGAAATCTCTACTTTTGGGTAACATCTTCAATTTTTAAACACTGGCTCAACTTTAAAAATAAAAACAAACAAACATATTTCTGCATGCTAGTTACATGGGCTGCCATTTTACAACTGGACTTAGTCCGATACCATTTTCAATTAAGGCTTAGAAAGGCTAAGAAATTTGACCAATCCCATTACCTTCCCAAATATAACTGGATAATCCATAATCTAATCTAGTCTGTCTCTGTATCTGTGTGTGTCTCTCTCCCTCTCCTCTATCCTCCTCTTTCCCTATTCCTCCGTATCTCTCTCTCTCTCTCTCTCTCTCTCTCTCTCTCCCCCTCCTTTCTCCTCTACTCTCTCCATCTCTCCATCTCTCTCACACACACACCCTCCCTCCCAGTGGGAGGTAAAGAGGGCTGTGAATTCACTTTTCCAGGGATCTCCTTTCCCTAATATCCTGCATGAATTTGCTTATGGGACAAATGTTTTCTAAGAGCCCTGAATATTGAATATCAATGTACTAGCTGTCTGAAGGAGACCACTAGTTAATTTCCTATGGGTAAAGCCCCATTAACACCATGCCATGCATTTTCACTACAATCTCCCTTTATTTGGTTTTTAATTACAAATTACAAAAATAAGAAGAGTGGTCATTTACCGAACACTCACAAATGCTAAATAAAGTGCTTAATATATACTTTCTTACTGAATTCTCACAAAAACCCTTGGAATCATATATTATTACCCCATTCCACAGATTAGAAAACTGAGGATCAATATGCCCAAGGTCATATGACTAGAAAGAGGCCAGGCCAGGAATCAAAGCCAAGTATGTCAGACTCCAAACCTCAAGTGCTTAACCACTATGTTATACTGTCACCCTACAGAATACAGGAATATTCCAGAGCCTAGTTTTATTATATCCTACTCATTTCCTTTTTTAACCCAAACTTTAAAATAGTCTGACTACTCTTCCCAGGGCCTGGCTTACTGCACCATCCTCATAAACAGTAAGTATAATTAATGACAACTTTCATTAGACCCCTGACTTACAAGTTTACTTCTGTGTGTGCCATCTCACCCCTTCTCACTGACATTGTCTCCTGACCGTTCCCTTCTCCCATCCCATCCTTGACTACTTCCTCCCCTAAATCACAACCAGAGTGATCTTTCCCTGCGTAGATATGAGCATGTCATTCTCCTCCCTTAAGTCAACCAAAGCCTTCAGTTACAGGTTTCAAGATGAATCTCCACTTCTCACTGACCCATCCAAAGCCTTCATGATCTGGTCCATGCTGTCCTCTACAGTCTCATCCCCATTCACTCTCCCCAAAGCAGCCTTAGTGCCCAGCAGTACTCACTTACCTTTGGCTTCCCAAACACCAGAGATTGCTACAAGCCTCCAAATGCCCAGCCCTCTTCCCGGAATGCCTCTGTGTCTCCTCATTGTCTATATTTGTACTCTATTCATCCTTCACAGCACAGTTCAAACCTCATCTCCCCATGTCTAGGCAGGATGCCCCTTCTCCAAGTGTCCTTGGCCCCCAGGTACCTCTATGGTAGTAATTATCATACCACATTTAATCTTCTTTGAGAGCAGGAACCCAGGTGGGGGCCTGGCACATTGTGGGTTGTCATTAAATGATTATCAAATGAACAACCCATCTCAGTTGACAAAGAAATAAGGTTGTTTTCTAAATCTATACAGACATCCCTCCTTGACATTAAATAGAACTGATCAAGTGACAAGGGGATCAATAAGAGCTTCCTTGCCCACACTACACCACGCACTAGACTTCCTAAGACAGTGCTTTCCTGTCAATCATCATGCCCCAACTAGTAAGAATTTGTGTATGTAAATATGCACATAACTATAGGCATACATAAGTGAATGAATCAATTAATTTAAAAACGGTAAAGAGAAATATTTTAATGCACAGCAACATCTGGGGTATATTGGTTCTGGGCAGCAGCCCCGGATGACAACAATGGTAACACTTGTCTTTTGGCTAGAGGCATATTCTACATTAGGGCATCTGGAACACACCAGATAGGAAGTTGTGGCATTTCCAACCCACACCAAGGACTCCACTATGACCTCAGATACCAGTAGACAGTAAGTGACTCCTATCCCAGACATACGCAGAACTACTATCATCTCCCAATAACATCCTAATGGTCCAACTTCTATTCATGTTTCTGGCTCTTTATGCCTCAACATTTTTCTCTTAACAAAGATCCATTTCCCTCCTGTCTCTATTTCTCATTCCAAAAGCTTAAAAACAGTGTGTTTCCATTTCAATTAAATACCAACCAACTTTTCATGTTTCCCCTGATAGCCCTACCACCCTCTGGATTCATGGTACCCAGAGAAGCAGTTGGGACTGTTTTAACACCAACTCTTTTACTTTAGGATCTTAAAAATGCTAGGCAAAAAAAAAAAAAAAAAAAAAAAAAGTCTCCTAGTGGCAGAGAGGCTCTGTGAATATTTGAGGATGTAAGTCAGAAGGACAGGCTGACATTTCCTTAAATAAACATATACACTTACAAAAACCTTAACACAATCCATGGCTTTGAAAATAGCAACATATCATGCCTGGTTCTACCATAACTTACCAGAATGGAACTATCCAATTTCACTCAGATAATACATTTGATAGGAATGTAACTGAGAGGAAAGCTTTCCACAAAAAGTCACAATGCAAGTGCTCTGTCATCTACATACTTGGGTCCTCAGTCTCTGGCACAATGCCAAGCATATGGCAGGTGCATAACAATAGAACTGATGTAGAGAGGGGCTTAGAAGGACTTCCAGATACGTCAAGGCTGGGCCAATGATGATACAGAGGACTGGGCTGACAGAAGCAAGATCATTGTCTCAGGACAGTGGGCCAGAGCCCAGGTTTGCCTAAGGAGGCAACTGTCCTGCCTGAGTTCTTAGACCTTGGTGGCTCCCGGAATAACAAAGGAGCCAACTCAAAAGAGGCAGGTAAAGAGGATGATATGCTTCCCATGGTAGCTTAGCAGGAAAGAAATCCATATTTTAAGATTCATCTCTGAATCCTCAAACTACTGATCCTCTTGTAATAAAATTATGCCAGTGGAGTGAATGGTTCTCCTTAAGGAGATCATGGGGCTCTTGGGGCATGGGGAAAACAGTACAGTCCCTGGGTCGAGGTGGAGCTCTCTCACCTCTAAAACCTACCAAGTCTCCTCACAAAAGCTTTTTGTGGAGATCCAACAGACCACGTGGATATCCAACAGACCACATGGTTATGATAATAAAAATTCTAGGGATGCCAACCAGAATCTCAGGGAACTTATCTTCAGAGAATGGGGAGCAGGAAAATGATAATAGCCACCAAAAGCCATGAAAGGTGAAGGAAAATGCTTCATGCTCAATAAATAAGGGACTACAATTTCTGTTTAGACACTGAGGTATACACATTACTAGAAAATAAACATTGTATTTTTTTATTCCCTAATAAGGCCTTAATCCATTTGTGAAAAAAGGCTTTGGAATAGAGAGCTTCAATGTTTGTCAACCACTGCCTGGGTGCTAAACAAGAAATGCTCCCCCCTCCCCCCCAGCTGTTGATCTCCTCAGACAAAAAGCCTTGGCTTCACTGAGGATTGAACATTAAAATGGTAGTACATTTGAGTTCAAAGAATATTTCCTGAGCACCTAGGACACCATGCTAGGCTCCAGGAATACAATGGGGATAAGACATGGCCATAGCCTTAAGAAGTTAGCAGCCCCGTGGGAGAGGTAGTGTTTACTGAAATACAGCATGATCTCAGAAAGGGGAAAATTCAGCAAGACTGAGGAAGAGGGCAAAGACAGTTGGGAAAGGCTCTCTGGGTGGTGAAGCAGCTGAGCTAGTCTAGAAGAGGAGAAAAAGTTGGCTAGGGCGGAAAGATGGAAAGAGTTTCCAGGCAAAGGAAGCAGCAGGATCAAAGAAAACTCTCGCTTGGTATTTCCTAATGAAAAATGTCAGCTCAGAGCACGGCCTTGTCATCAGACCACAAGAGAATCATAAGGAAAAATAATTCCAGATATATGCATTGAAGACAGTGCGTATTTATGGTGCAAATCTATTTTTTAGGTGTTAATGTATAAAGCCCCAGAAAAAAGCAGTTATTGCCGTAAGGGGAAAACATATTCCTTTGATTTTTCTAGTTTAAAGAAATTCATCTTTTCTTCTAGTCTTATACCCATGTCCCTCTTCTTGCTTAATCTTTTTTCATTCTCCACCTCCCCCTCACATTCTTGTGCTGCTTAAAATAGCCATCATCTATCTCCCTTCACACATTTTGTCATTCCACTAATCCTAAGGAATTAAAAACATGTAGATGCACAGGCATACACACTCACACACCTACAGTCACATGCTGACTCCATATGTTGAACTGCGTGATTATTTTATTATTTTAAAAACTCTTCATTTGAAAAGCGGTTCCAATATTTACACGTAGACATTTTGTACACCGATGAAAACTGAAGCTTTTCCCAACTCGTTAAATATGGTTTACTATTACACCACTTAACACGTGTGAAATGGGATTCTTCTGTTTGTTTTATTTTTTTAAGAAATCCCAACAAATGTAGATGTTTAAATATAGCACTTTTGGCTTGTGTTTGTAAAGGGTGTGAAACTGAGTAAAGATTTGATAGAAAAATATCCAGAGATGGTGCCTCCCATATTTTTCATGACCACATATAATAAAGCTCCTTGCCTGCTAGCATTTTTATATGACATTAAATTCCAAGATCTCCCAGAGTTACTTCTGATCTGAACTGAATGTCAAATTAGAGGCCAGAGACCCAATATATACTATTCACATGGACTTTTTTTCCCCCTCCAGATTTCTTTTAATATTCCAATGGCATCACTCAAATAGAATTTCCTTCTCCTCCTTTTTTTAGGGCACATTTACTTCCAGCAGAATCTGTGTTACAGTTCAGCTTTTACCTCCAAGCTCCAAGGAAGTGCTTTAACTTATACAATCAGGTGTCAAGATACTAATGACTCCTTGTTCGTGGAGAGTGAGGACAGTGACATCAAAGGTGACTCATCTCATCAAAATACAGCAGACATCCTCTTGAGCCTGAGGGAAGATTATGACTAAAACCCAAAGGAAGCAAAGACAACTGCAAGTCAACCTGTGGGATAGAACATAGGAAGGTAGTGGCAAGAAAATCAAAATCCTTTGCCTTATGCTGTATTTCTTTAGAACGATGCCTCTAGGAAAATGCTCTGAGAACAATCTTTGAAGGTGAATCCCTGAGGCTTACGACAATGTATTTTCTGAATCTGGTCTTGAGTATCCTTTGAGACTGTCCTGAGAGGTAAGACTTCATATGCAAGTCATAACACCCACATGGTAAGGAGGTTATGGAAGCCAGTGTTAAATCTACTGTTATTCAAAACCATATACTTGGCGGGGGAGGGGGTTTTCTTACAAGTGTGAGAGGTGGAACAGAGGGAGGGTAAAGGAGTTTCTTTTGATACTCCCATGTGAAGACTATTTTGGGTCTTAGCGCGAGTGGCTATACCTCTTTGCCCAGTTAATGCCTTAAACCCTCTAGACCTAGATTCTTCTCCAAAAAATAAACAAACAAACAAAATGAAGGGATCTCTAAAATCCTTTTCAGGGCCAACAGCAGCTATGTTAGAAGTAAGCTGTTCCCATTTTTCTCCATTCACAATCAAAAGCAGAATGGATCTCAGAAATATTAGAGAGGAGTCTACCTTAACCTAAAACTAAGTTCTCTACATAGTGTTGGTACTCAGTTGAGACCCTTGATTAAGGGGTTGGGTTCCCTTTTCACACCCTCTTTGGGTTTATTCCTCCATACTATCATATCACAAATAGCCCAGTAACCCTCCTCCTTCTATACACAAAAATAAGCAAATGAACGGTGCTTACAAGTTTATAAAAAAGAATTTTTTTTTAATAAAAGGCAGAGGAACCATATAGAAATTCTGGGGACCAGATCTTCATTTTCACAGGCCATTACTGACACTGCCTACAACTTCATCTCCTGTAACTCCACGTAGTCTGGGAAGGTCACTCTCGTTAGCTTATGGGGCTAGTCCAGGTGCCTCTGACCCTTAAGGCTGACCATTCAAAGTCAAAAAGGTCCCAGCAGGCAGGGAGAAGTCTTGTCCTAACGATGCTGGTTGGTATTAATCACAGCCCACAGTCACAAAGAGGCAAGCAATAAAACGAACATGTGCAAGGCAACAGTGACTATTATCATAATTCCTAATTATGACTGTTTAGAGGTCTCTCAAGGAATATAATTAAGTCTAACATGCCAAATGATAAAGAAAAAAATATTAATCCATCTTCTGTCCTCCTCTACCGCCCACCAATAAGGCCTCTCTTCCTGAGTTATCTGTAAGATCCTCTACACTTGCTCTGTTTTTTCACAAGTGGTACTGTCAAAGGGAATTTACTCTTCAGAAGACAAGGCAGTTGGCTGGGAACCCCCACAGCTGCTGCAGGCAGCCCAGGATTTCAGTTAAAGGGCTCTTGATTGCAAACCTCGGGACTGAACCACAACAACAAAAAAAGAAAATGTAATGGATAAAGAAATGAGTATCCTTGTGAAGTAAGCAGGCAGGCCCTTTAATCCCATAAAAACAAGCCAGGCAGAAGGGAGAGCAATAGGGGGCAACAGAGAAAACCTCTGGGCATCCTGATGAAAGGAAAAGGATAGAAAGAAATTTCAGTCCCAGGCAGGGAGCATGCTGCTTTCTAACAATTTGGCTTGGAAGTTCTTATTTTATGGTTTTGTTTTGTTATTTTAATTCTGTTGTCCACTACTTCTCCCAAAACAAACAAACAAAAACCCTCAAAAACAAAACAAAAACAAAAACCTGTGAACAAATGATTGAGTTTAGAATTGGAAGACCCCTCGGTGCCAACTTACCACCTTGTTGTCCCATGCTGAGTACAGATCAGGCCTACAGGCTCTTGATGCTCCCTTGACCCTACTCCCAGATTAAAGAACCATAGAGGAAGGGAAGCTAAGATCCTTTCCCAGTTGAGGTCATTCTGAAGGAGTTCCTCTGATGCCATATACCCATGTGGATTGAAGAGACGTGACTTACCCCCAAGTTATCCTTAATCAAGGACTCTAAAAATACCAGGTTGGTTTGGGGGCACCTGGATGGCTCAGTTGGTTGGGCATTCAACTCTTGATTTCAGCTCAGGTCATGATCTCAGGGTTGTGAGACTGAGCCTCACATCAGGCTCCAGACTGCTTAAGATTCTCTTTTCTTCTCCCTCTGCCCCTTCTCCCCCCCCCCCCACTCTCACTTGCACATTCTCTCTCTAAAAAGAAAAAAAAAAATTAAAAAGATACCAGGCTGCTTTGGAATGCCAAACACCACTCATAGCTTCACCAGAGGCTCAAGGTCATGAGGAATCAGAATAGGGTTTTGACTCTGTCAGGTGTAAACCCCCTAGAAGTGGCAACATTACTCCCAGAGCAGAAATTGAGGTCCCTGAAATACCTTAGAGTTCTCTGGAGACCCTATGGTTGCTCCTCAGTCCACTGCTTTTTTAACTAAAGCTGCACTGGGGCAGCCCCAGTGGCTCAGCAGTTTAGCGCTGCCTTCAGCCCAGGGCCTGATCCTGGAGACCCGGGATCAAGTCCCACACTGGGCTCACTGCAGGGAGCCTGCTTCTCCCTCTGCCTGTGTCTGTGTCTCTACCTCTCTCTGTGTCTCTCATGAATAAGTAAATAAAATAAGTAAGTAAATAAAAATCTAAAGCTGCACTGATCCAGAGTGATAGATCAGACATGAAGAGTTAAAATAATGACTCAGTTTGCTTTCTTCTCTGTGTCACTCTTGCTTGTTCAGGGGATCAGTCCCTGGTGACCATCATAACAATGAAGGAAGCCAGGTGGCCTGGACAGAAGGCCAAGAAGAGAGAGAAAAGAGTTAATGAAACAGTAATTCGGGCTTTAAAATCTGAGGCATGGGTTACTTGGGAGAAGGAAGTTTGTTTGCTTTGGAAGGTATATTTCCTTGGGATTAAAAAAAAATAACTAATATGGAAAGCAAACCAAACTTTCTTCTAAGGAGAAGTCTCTACATCCTATATGTATTCAAAAAGAAATTTGCTTTTTGTTTTTTTTTTGTTTTTTTTTTTTTTTTGAAATTTGCTTTTTGAAGGTAATAGCACCAGGAGTGATTTCTATAGAATTAATCCCTGGGTGTTTGAAAGGAGAATTACAGAAGACCTTGAGACTCCTCATGAGCTCAGGTCAGCAGCACATTTCAGAAGACATCACCATGATTCAAACAGAACAGCAAATCTGAAACCTGTGTCCATCTGAGAATTCCATCTCAAGATAGGCAAAGGTAACTCCAAAGTAACTGTTAGCATTTTCCCAACCTTTCTGTATGACCTGATTTTCTGAGGCAGGATCTTCAGCTTCAAGGAGAAATTCAAGGAGAGGAGAATTTAACTGAGCATGTTAGGAACCCAGATGTGAAGGGGAACAAATAGAATTAACATTTTTACTACCTGTAACTATACCAATTGGTAGAATGGATCGAGATGGAAAAAGATGGGTGCCAAAAGGAGCCTACTTTCAAGACATCAATATTCTTCAGGCTATAGAAAGACAAACTTTCATGAAGGACCACCTGCATTAATTAGCCATAACAGAAAACTGAATGACATGAAGAAGCTCTGTATTTTACTCACAGAGTTGCTATACAACCAAAAAGAATGGTTCTGGACCATTAGAGAACTTCAGGAAGAGAGGTTGTCTCACAAATGGATTTCTTTTAAACTAGAAAGAAAGTTTGTTGGCTTCTTATACTCATTGACATTACTGTAATAGAGTGTTTGAAAACTTTTTTTTTAATTTTTATTTATTTATGATAGTCACAGAGAGAGAGAGAGAGAGAGAGAGAGGCAGAGACACAGGCAGAGGGAGAAGCAGGCTCCATGCACCAGGAGCCCAACGTGGGATTCGATCCCGGGTCTCCAGGATCGCGCCCTGGGCCAAAGGCAGGCGCCAAACCGCTGCACCACCCAGGGATCCCGAGTGTTTGAAAACTTATCCAAAAAATGCAGATATTCCATTAAGATAACATTTGAGTTAAAAACTATATCCAGATTCTCTTTTAGAGATTACCATTATGCAGCTCCTGAACATATGGAGGCAAATGTCAGAGGCCAAATAAAGCTGATGAAACCCTGACTAAGGCAGTATAGCAGACATAAAGAGTCAGCTTAAGAAGACGTTTGAAAAGTAGAATTGTAAGAGCTGGTGGCAAATTAGAAGCAAAAGGTAGAAGGGCCAGTGGGATGAGCAAGAAGAAGAGGTATAGGTAATTATCAAGGGATGGAGTAAATGGAAATCGTCTACCCTCTTCACTCTTTCTTACTCTTCCAATAAAAACAGAAGAGTAACCTTTGTGGAGCAGATTCAGATTTAGAGGTGCTATTTGAGCTACTTGAGAGACAAATAGATAGAGATGCCTAAGAAGAAGCTGGAAACACAGGTCCAGACCCCAGAAGAGTGATCAGGAGGGCAATTAGAACTTGAGACTCACTAACATTGAAATGATGGCTGATACTGCCTAGAAATTGGAGGTTACGAGAAGAAAAAGAGGAGTAAGGACAGGATTTTCAGGAGCATGAGCACTTCAAAAGCAACCAAAGGAAGTAAAACTCTAAAGATAAAAGAAGGAAGAGAGCAACCACACGTCAAGATGCCAAAGGTAAAGAAAGTAGTCCACCCATAAGGGGATGTGGTTCTAAGGCTTCCCAACTCTATAACCAGGTATGAACAGAGGGGCCGATATCAAAAGGAAGAGGGAAAGGGAGTCCCAACAGGACAAGTAGCTTGCATTTCTGACTTTATTACAGTATGTGTGATACCAAAGATTGTTGTGAGTGAAATATAAATATCTATAAGTTGGGGCATTTTTAGCACCAGCTGGTAGGAGCCACCTGCTTTCCCTTAAGTCCCAACCATCTCCCCCGATTTGTACTGCTGTGTAACAACCAGATTGGGAATGAGAAAGCTGGGCAAGACAAAGTGGGTCAAATCCTGGTGGTTCTACTGTTGGGCACCCAAGACCAGTGTCAGTACAGGAAAAAAACTGGGTAATAAATGAATTTGTTTTTCAGGCGCCCTGTATATCCCTCCTTCCTATGTGACCCTTCCTCTCTTGTCCCTAAAGTACACAACTGAATCTGGTTTCCCAGCCATCTGTGAGCTGGAAAAGAAGGGGATGACCTGCAGTATAATAAATGCTTCCAGAAATTTCTAAGTCACCTCATACTATCCACTGCCTGGCCCAGTCTGTTGCTATGGCTGGCAGCACTCTACCTTCCCACTACCGCCCAACATGCCTCTCCTCCTGGGAGTGCATTCCAGCCTGATGATTTTTTTTTTCTCATTCCTATCCATTTAGCCCTGTCCTAGCAAATATTTTAGCATCCCCAGAGGTATCCCTGGTGTGTTAGCTCACAAGGGCTTCCCCAAGGCTAAAAAGACTTTTGCATAGAGTGAATATTGAACATCAATCTGGTTAAAAAGGGATCTCAAGCCAAAGAGACAAAAAGTCAGTAGGATTGAGTGAATGATTAAAATGGAGGTTCACAGCATTTAGGGTAGGGCTGGGGGCGGGAAGACATGGAATAAAAACGTGATTCAGAATAAAATGGTGTTTCTGAAGCTTAGGAGGCAGGAAATTATGGGCAAGGAGCATAGGCTTCAATGTTACAGTATCATCTATAAAATGTTTACTTTTAGATAAACTAGAAGACATCAGATTGTTCTATGTTGACTACATACTGGGAAGACTAGGGAGTGAGAAAAAAGATTAAATTTCTATTGTGAAGTAGGAAAGGTAAAAACTCCTCATTTTCAAAGAAAGAAATGCAATAGGCTATGAAGAAGGACCATTTAAACCCTCAACAGTGGGACACCTGGGTGGCTCAGGGGTTGGGTGTCTGCCTTCGGCTCAGGGTGTGATTCCCAGGGTCCTGGGATCGAGTCTCACATCGGGCTCCAAGCAGGGAGCCTGCTTCTCTCTGTGTCTGTGTCTCTGCCTCTCTGTGTGTGTCTCTCATGAAAAAATAAATAAAATCTTTAAAAATAATAATAAAATAAGCCCTCAATGGTGTCACCACCCTAAAGTACATTCCAAATGTTCATAGATGGGAAAATAGTGTTTTCAAAGGACCATTATTCAATGGTATGAAATGTCTTATTCTCCCCACCCCCATTTCCTTTCATGAGTTAAACTGTTGGAAGGGGAAGTAGAAGGGAGTTTGTGGGGTAAATTGGGCATTCCTGCCCAAATAATAGGGGAGCTGGCATACCAAATTCAGGCTTATCTATGCCTCATCAACTTTCAGACTACCTCCTAGCATTTGAGGTCATGCTGCATACCTACTCATCCCACTACACTCTTTAGCCTCTCCATATACTAATCCTCTTGTTTAAGTGCCTGTGACAAAGGGCAAAAGTCAGAGTAAAGGAACCCCTCCTGAGAACTCTCTGCCTGAGTCCAGTATCAACAGCATGCATGAAATCTCTCTTTTTGTAACTAGAGTCTAGGATTCTGGTCTTCTTGGAATAATCCCCACCTGGACCCACCTTCGATTCTACTTGAAAAATCATCTGAAGTCTGAACCAAAATAATATATTCTGCAAAGAACTTGAATCCCAGCGATGGCAAGTACCCCAGACTGCCTTGCTCCTCTGCAAACCTTAGCCAATTACTAAGATGTTGGCTCCTTCTGCTACAACTGCATATAACCCTCTCTTCAAAGCCAAATGTTAAAAAGCCTCATCCATATTAACTAGCTCCCCTTGGGAAGTGTTAATTGGAAAACCACATAACGATATCTGTTTGCTAGAGACAACATCTAACTAAGGTGGAAGTGACACAGCAAATGTATGACTGTGACAGCAGATTCCAGGTGCCTTAGCTGCCCCAGAATACAGACACCTGACCTTAGAAGCAGCAGGCATATCCCAGCTCTGCAGCTGGGTATTGTATGACTCTAGGCAAAACAAGAGCTCTCCATGGTACAGACCTGACCCTCAGAAATAAAAGGGAGGCTGCACCATCTGCATCATCTCAAGTCAGGAGATGTGCTGAAAGGAGTCTCTGGGCCCTGTGTCCAGGGGTACTCTATGCTCTGTGTCCCAGAGGTACTCTATGAACCCTGGCTCATATCTCAGCTGTAATCCCAAACCAACAGAAGTCTGTTGGGGGAGTTGCTGTGCAGTCAGCTCCACTCTGGACACTAGAGGGCAACAGAGTCACATGCACGCCATGGGCTCTGGTTCCATCACCTGAAAGAGAAGTAAAATTGTACACAGACATACTGCCATGTTTCTAAAATTGAAGGCTACGGTAATTATCCATGAAAATGAGGAATTTGGGATCTGCTACTTTGTAAGGTTGTCCAGGCTCGGCTTTATCTTGTCAACTTGTCTATTCACGTTGGCCCACAGCTGTGAGCCAGTGACCTTTTGAGTTCTGCATCTTAAAGAGTGAGTCTTAAAGTCCTGCTTCTAATTCCACTGATGTCAGCATTAGTAACCCACCACCCATATTTTTCTAGATGGCAACAACCTGCCAAGTCACAGCCGACTGCTGCCTGCATCCTCTTGACTCATGGACACTGTTTGCATTCCCTTGAACCATGGCCACTCTTTGCAACCTCTTGCATTAGGGACACTCTTAAATGCCCCGGAACCATGGCCACCTCTTATATTCTCTTGAAAAGACTCATACTGATAAGAAAATACTGAGTTGGGTTGGGGGATGGTGGTGATAAAAGAGGATACACAGAAGGAATCCATCTTCCATCCAGAATCGTATAGTCAGAAAGTTCCTTGGAAATATCTAGTCTAATTCTCCCACTTTAGAGACAAAGGAGTTAAGGCCCAAAGAGTTTTAAAACTATTTAATGGCAGAGCCAGGTCTAGCACTGAGATCTGCTAGGTCCCTGGGATCGTCTTTCCTCTACCCCATGGATCCTCAAGGGGGCTCTTTGTGAGACACAAGATAGGGAAGTAGGTAGAAAGTGGTAGAGGCCAGGGTGGCGACTGAAACAGGGGTTTCACTGTGTCCTGAACAAGCATAGTCAGATGCCCAGAAAGAAATAGCAAAGGGCTTTGGGGTCATGAGAAAAGTATTAACCAGTGACATCCCAGGGAAGGTTTGTGGTTACAGTCAATAAATAGAGATACACAGGCAAAGCAAGGAAGCCTTTATTTAGAGCCCATACTCAAACTGTGGAGCTAGGAAAAGACTTTCTTCAGTTTTTATAATCACATGATAGTACTTTGAGATAAATTTAAGACACTATTTACTTCTCTCTCCTTGGAAGAATAGACTCCTATCTTTAATTATAAAAAGGAAAGATTTGTTTCCTCTGAAAGAAATTTTAGACACCAGTGAAGTTTGGAGGGACATTTTAGTAGGAGGGACTTCTGAAGTCAGATCGTTCAGCAACCTTTTCCTCAGTCCTTCCTATAAGGCTGATTCTGCATTCAAGATTCTGATCCTGCATCTATTATGCTGATCCAGTTTGTAAGACTGCCTCACTCCCCACAAAATCTCCAGCAATGAGCCGGCCTGTATTTCAGATGATGGTCAAGAGAGCTATACCATTCAGGGTGGGGAGGGGGGAGTAAGAGGGTATTCCCAAGATACTCTAGCCTGTTGATCTGGAATCCCAGGACTTCCCCAGCCTCCTCTGTGCTGCCCAAGGTCAAACAACAGCAAAAATCCTTGTAGATCCCTTCTTACTATTTTATCTTCTGTAGCCACCACTTGAGTCACTTCCTTTTCATTTCTATTAATTAATTATTCTGTTTAGACTGCACTCTCAGAGCCTTGACAGGTGTAGGAGAAGGGTAATGAAGTTATTATATTGATTCTAAAGGTAATGATGATGCCAAGAAGTGAACAAAGGACATTTGAGTAACTGGGTAAGAACCCACAGGTCTCCCCACCTCACTCTAATAATTCCAAAGATGCATCTCTGGCTGTCTGCTTACTCCACCTTACAGATCTCTCTGTGGCTCTTTAAGACTATCATGTACAGAACTCTCACGGTTCCACAAATTGGTGTTGTCAGGAGCAAAACAATGATGGTTTAGTTTTGTTAGTGGTGTAAGGATTAGTAATAATGCATTTATGAAGTATTTTTATGAACGTGCTGTCACATCTATTATCTTACGGAATTCTGACAAGAAACTTGAGAGGTGTCAGGGGCGGTCTGGTCACCTCCAATTTATAGATGGGGAACCAAAGCACAGGGTTCACTAATGCCTCCCTCAGCCACAGGGCTGATGCAGTACCACACCAGGGCCCGCTTACCCTAAGAACAAATACTTCATCTCCCTTCACTAACGTCAGCTAAAATGGCAGGAAGAACTGGGGAAGAGCATCATCCTAATGGAATCTCAAATTTCCATTTCCATTCTAGTTCTGGATCTGAAGGTATGGTGTGGCAGTCACCAACAGAGCACAGACAGACAAGAGAAGGAAGCAGAGAGTAGCTTGCCCTAGAAGACTTTTTTTTTTCCCCTAGAAGACTTTAATCCAGGCTTCTCGACCTCGCACATTGACATTTGGGGCCTCTTACTTGCTGTGGGGGCTGTCCTGTGCACCATACCATGGTTAACAGCATGCCAAGTCACTAGCCACTAGATGTCAACAGCTCTCCTACCTACCTCCCAGTGTGACAAGCCGAAGAGTCCCCAGATATTACTGCCTGCCTCCCTGAGGTGCAAAATTGCCCTTGGATTAACACATGACATTATGATATGTAGCCTGTCTCTCACCATCTCTCTCCTTTTCTCCAACCTCTACCCTTGCCTCAGGAGGTGTTTCCTGAGCTATTCATCCTCAGCCAAAACTACCAAAAGTCCATGTCTCTTATGAGTTTGGAGCTCATTTTCATCTCTTCCTAGACAAGTCATCTTGGAGGATTATCTTCTCTGTAGGGGCCTCAGTTTCTTCATTTGTCAAATAAAAATTATACTACCCTCCTTCTGTGGTCCTTGTGAGGATTAAACAAGATGATACAGAGAGCCCCGTACATGGGGTCTGGATCACAATAAGCATCCAATAATGTATAGCCAATATTATTCTGGAGGAAAGAAAGGCTCTGGGCTAGTGGTAGATAGGAGAGGATGATTCCCCTTCAAGGAAAGACTGTTCCAGCTGCCCACTCAAGCCACCTGCCTACAAGACACTACCACTCAGCATCCCAGTCGATCTACTCTGTCCCTTGGAAAGAAAGAGTGGCCTCATTCTGAATACACGGAATTATAGTAGACACACTCTCCTTGGGTAAGTGTTTATCCTTGGATATTTAATTCTGTGACCTTCCCTAAAGCTTAACATTCTAATTGCTTTCTGCTGCCTACAAGGCCCTACGAGATCTGGCCACTGCCCCTTTTACTGCCCCTTATGACATACCACCTTCTCCCTGTTTGCTCTTCTTTCCATTCCTGGAACCTCTAAGTTTGTCCTGATTCAGGACCTTGTCCCTATAGTCCCCTCTGCTTAGAACAAGTGTCCCCTATAATAATTTCATGGCTACTTCCTTTGCTTGAATGAGCTCTTGGCTTAAATATCACCTCTCTACAGAAGTCTTCCCTGACCTCCGAATCCAAGCAGCCTCATCCTCTACTTTCCTTCTATTTCAGTATCCTCCCTCAATTTCATCCTAGCCCTCTTGTTTTCTGTCTCTATTTCTCTCTACAATGCTATCTTCATGAAACCAAGGGCTTTGTTTTATAGCCTAAATACTTAGAACAGTGTCAGGGATGTAGCAAATAGTCTGGAATATTGGTTGAATAAATGATTAAATGATCTCCTTAAGGGCGAGTTCTTATAACTCCCGTGGCCCTGGACATCAGCTAATGGTAGATGCTCAATTATTTGTTGAGCATCAACTATGATCCTTGGAAGCTGCTAAGGCTCAGAAGCCTCTTCCTAAAGGGGCCAGCTCTCGTCCTTAAAGAGGTGTCTTTTTTTTTCTTTGTTCCAGTTTTGCTGAGAAACAAGTGGCATTCGTCACTGTAAAAGTTTAAGGTAAACAGTTTATATATATTGTGAAATGATTACCACAACAGCTTCAGCTACCATCCATCTTCTCATATAGTTACCAAAAGAGAAGAAGGATCAAAGAAGGAGGACTTTTTTCTTGTGATAAGAACTCACAGTATTCATTCTCTTAACCTCCCCATATGCCACACAGCAGTGGTAGCTATAGTCATCAGGCTGTACCTCACATCCCTGGTAGTTGTTTTTTTTTTCTTAGGAGTGTAAGTCTGTACCTTTTGACCACCTTCCTCCACTTCCCATTCTCATCCCCACACACACAACTCAAATCTGATCTTTTTCTAGGAGTTTGGTTGGTTTTTAAGTTCCACATATAAATGAGATCATACAGTATTTGTTTTTCTCTGACCTATTTCACTTAAATGCCCTCAAGTTCCATCCATGTTGTCGCAAATGGTGAGATTTCCTCATTTTTAAATTTATAGACATACACAAACACACACGTATATAACGGGATATTATATCTATAATATATCACAGTTTCTTTATCCATTCACTACTGATGGACACTTGGGCTATTTCCATGTCTTAGCTACCAAAAACAATGCTGCTATGAATGTCGGGGTGCAGATATCTTTTCAAGTTAGTGTTTTCATTTCCTTTGGATATATTCCCAGAAGTCGAATTGCTGGATCATGTGGTGGTTCTCTTTTTTAATTTTGTGAGGATTCTCCAAACTGTCTTCCATAGTAGCTGTACCAATTTGCAGTCCTACCAATAGTGCACAAGAGTTCCCTTTTCTTCACATCTATGCCAGCATTTATCTCTTGTCTTTTTGATGATGGCCATTCTAACAGCTGTGAGGTGATATCTCACTGTGGTTTTAATTTGTATTTCCCTAATGACTACTGATATTGAACATTCTTTTATGTACCTGTTGGCCTTTTTTTTTCCTTTATTTATTTTTTTTAATTTATTTTTTATTGGTGTTCAATTTACTAACATACAGAAACACGTGGAGGTTAAGGACCATCCTGCTAAAAGATGAAAGGGTCAACCAGCAAATTAAGGAAGAATTAAAAAGATTCATGGAAACTAATGAGAATGAAGATACAACCATCCAAAATCTTTGGGATGCAGCAAAAGCAGTCCTAAGGGGGAAATACATCGCAATACAAGCATCCATTCAAAAACTGGAAAGAACTCAAATACAAAAGCTAACCTTACACATAAAGGAGCTAGAGAAAAAACAGCAAATAGATCCTACACCCAAGAAAAGAAGGGAGTTAATAAAGATTCGAGCAGAACTCAACGAAATCGAGACCAGAAGAACTGTGGAACAGATCAACAGAACCAAGAGTTGGTTCTTTGAAAGAATTAATAAGATAGATAAACCATTAGCCAGCCTTATTAAAAAGAAGAGAGAGAAGACTCAAATTAATGAAATCATGAATGAGAAAGGAGAGATCACTACCAACACCAAGGAAATACAAACGATTTTAAAAACATATTATGAACAGCTATACGCCAATAAATTAGGCAATCTAGGAGAAATAGACGCATTCCTGGAAAGCCACAAACTACCAAAACTGGAACAGGAAGAAATAGAAAACCTTAACAGGCCAATAACCAGGGAGGAAATTGAAGCAGTCATCAAAAACCTCCCAAGACACAAGAGTCCAGGGCCAGATGGCTTCCCAGGGGAATTTTATCAAACGTTTAAAGAAGAAACCATACCTATTCTCTTAAAGCTGTTTGGAAAGATAGAAAGAGATGGAGTACTTCCAAATTCGTTCTATGAAGCCAGCATCACCTTAATTCCAAAACCAGACAAAGACCCCACCAAAAAGGAGAATTACAGACCAATATCCCTAATGAACATGGATGCAAAAATTCTCAACAAGATACTGGCCAATAGGATCCAACAGTACATTAAGAAAATTATTCACCATGACCAAGTAGGATTTATCCCTGGGACACAAGGCTGGTTCAACACCCATAAAACAATCAATGTGATTCATCATATCAGCAAGAGAAAAACCAAGAACCATATGATCCTCTCATTAGATGCAGAGAAAGCATTTGACAAAATACAGCATCCATTTCTGATCAAAACTCTTCAGAGTGTAGGGATAGAGGGAACATTCCTCGACATCTTAAAAGCCATCTATGAAAAGCCCACAGCAAATATCATTCTCAATGGGGAAGCACTGGGAGCCTTTCCCCTAAGATAAGGAACAAGACAGGGATGTCCACTCTCACCACTGCTGTTCAACATAGTACTGGAAGTCCTAACCTCAGCAATCAGACAACAAAAAGACATTAAAGGCATTCAAATTGGCAAAGAAGAAGTCAAACTCTCCCTCTTCGCCGATGACATGATACTCTACATAGAAAACCCAAAAGTCTCCACCCCAAGATTCCTGTTGGCCTTTATACAAAAGGCCATCTTCCTTGAAGAAATGTCTATTCTGGTCCTTTGCCCATTTTTAAATTAGGGTTTTGGAGGTTTTGGGCTTTGGGGGAGGTTTTTTGCTATTGAGTTATATGAGTTCTTTATATTTTTTGGATATTAACCCCTTGTCACATATACAGTTTACAAATATTTTTCCCATTCCATAGGTTGTCTTTTCACTTTTTGACTATTTCTTTTGCTGTGCAAGGCTTTTTAGTTTGACATAGTCTCACTTGTCTATTTTTGAATTTGTTGCTTATGCTTTAGATATCATATCCAAAAATTCATTACAAAGACCCATGTCAAGGAGCTTTATGTTTTTGCCTAGGAGCCTCATGGTTTCAGTTACTTTTAAATATTTAATCCACTTTGAGTTAATTTTTATAAATAGTATACGGTATCAGTCCAGTTTCATTCTTTTACATGTGAATATCCAATTATCCCAGCACAATTTATTGAAGAGATTATATTTTCACCAAGTATTCTTGGCTCCCTTTGTCAAATATTAGCTGACTGTGTATGCTTAGGTTTTTTCTGGGCTCTCAATTCTATTGGACAATTAGTTTGTTTTTATACCAGTACCATAATGTTTTGATAAGTACAACTTTATAGTATAGCTTAAAATTTAAAAAAAAATGTGATACCTCCTACTTTATTCTTTTTTCACAAAATTTCTTTAGCTAGTTGGGATCATTTGTGGTTCCATATAAATTTTTAGAAGTGTTTTTTTCTACTTCTACAAAAAGTGCCATTGGAATCTTGATAGTGATTACACTGAATCTATAAGATGGCTTTCAGGAGTGTTAACATTTTAATAATATTAATTCTTCAATCCATGAACACAGGATGACTTTCCATTTATTTGTGTCTTCAATTCTCTCGTCACTCTTACAGTTTTCAGCTTAGAGATCTTCCATGTCCCAAAGTTTATTCTTACGTATTTTATCTTTTTTGATGCTATTTATTTCTTTTTCAGAAATTTCACTGTTAATGCACATAAATGGGCTACTGATTTTTGTTAATTTTATGTCCTGCACCTTTACTGAATTCATTGGTTAGATCTAAGTTTTTTGGTTGAGGCTTTAGACTTTTCTGTATATAAAATCATGTCATCTGCAAATAGACAATTTTACTTCTTCCTTTCTAATGCCTGATTGGTCTAGCTAGGACTTCTAGTACTATGTTGAATAGGAGTGGTGAGAGTGGCCTCTTTGTCGTGTTTCTGATAATACGTGAAAAACTTTCATCCTTTTACCATTGAATACGATATTATCTGTGGGCTTGTCATAGATGGCTTGTATTATGTTGAGATATGTTCTTTCCATCCCTAGTTGTTGAGTTTTATCATTAAAGATGCTAAATTTTGTAGAATGTCACTTTTTCGTCTATTGAGATTATCATATGGTTCTTTTCTTTCATTCTACTAATGTGATATATCACATTGATTTATTTGGATATATTGAACCATGCTTGCATCCCAAAGATAAATCCTGCTTGATCATGGAGAAAGATCCCTTTAATGTGCTAATGAATTTGGTTGTTTAGTATCTTACTGAGAATTTTTACAGCTATCTTCATCAGGGATATTAGCATATAGTTTTCTAGTAGTATCCTTTCCTGGTTTTGGTATCAGGACAATGCTAGGCTCATACAGTAAGTTTGGGAATGTTCTCTCTTTGACTTTTTAAGAAGAATTTAAGAAAGATTGGTGTTAATTTTTCTTTAAATGTTTAGTGAAGCCATCTAGTCCTAGGCTCTTCTTCATGAGGAGATATTTGATTACTGACTCCATCTCTTTACTAGTAGGTGTTTATTACTATGAACTACCATGTTAGAACTGCTTTTGCTTCATCCCATATGTTGTATTTGCCTTTTCATTCATCACAAGAACCATTTTTATTTCCCTTTTAATTTCTTCTATGATCCACTGGTTGCTCAACAGAGTGTTTAATTTCCACATGCTCATGAATTTTCCAGTTTTCCTTGTTTTACTGATTTCTCATTTCATGTCATTGTGGTCAAAGAAGACACCTGGTATGATTTAAAAATTCCTGAATTTGATAAGAACCTGTTTTGTGACTTAACACATGGTCTATCCCAGAAAATGTTCCATGTGTTCTTGAGAAGAATGTGCAGTGGTTGCTGGATAGAATGTTATGTATATGTCTGTCAAGTCCATTTGGTGTATAGTGTTGTTTAAATCTGCTGTTTCCTTACTGATTATCTGTCTAGATGATCTATCCAGAACTGAGAGTGGGGCATTAAAATAACCAACTATTGTATTACTGCTTATCTCTCCTTTTAGCTCTGTTAGTTTTTGCTGTTTTTAGGTGCTCTGATGTTGGGTACATAAATATTTACAAGTATTATATTTTCTTGGTGTGTTAACTCCTTTGTCATCTTATGATATTCTTTGTTTCTTCTTATCATTTTTACTTTAAATCTTATTTTGTCTAAGGATAGCTACCCCTGCAATATTTTTTCTCTTTTGGTTACCATTTTGGTCTTTTTCCACTCCTTCACTCTTTAAGGCTAACGTAAGACTCTTCTAGGCAGCATAATGTTGTGATCTTTTTTTTTTCCCATTCAGCCATTCTATGTCTTTTGATTTGAGAATTTAATCTGTTTACATTTAAAGTAATTATTGATAGGTAATGATTTAATTATGCCATTTTGTTAACTGTCTAATGGCTGTTTTGTAGATCCACTATTCATTGTTGCTTATCTTTTTTGTGTTATGATGTATTTTGGTATTAATATGCTTTGACTTCTTTACCATGTTCTTTGTGTAATTACTCCTAGATTTTCCCTTATGGTTGCCATGAAACTTATATAAAATATCTTGAACTTATAACATTCTATTTTAAACTGACAACATAATTTCAATAGAATTCATATACTTTACATTTTTACTTCTTCTTCCCTTCACAATTCAGGTTATTGCTGTTACAATTCACATGATTTTTATATTGTGTAATAAAAAATCATTGCATTTAGAACTATTTTTGCTACTTTTTAAACTTTAGAGTTGTGAGTTATGCACCACAATTGCCATATTGCATAATTCAATTATGACTATATATTTCCCATTACCGGTGAGATTTATACTACCTTTTGTGTTTTTATAATGTTAATGTTCTTTTATTTCTTCTCAAAGATCTCCCTTTAGCATTTCTTGTGAGGCAGGTCTGATGGCAATAAACTCCTTCAGCTCTTGTTTGTTCAGGAAAGTATCCCTCCTCCATTCCTGAAGGACAGCTTTGCCAGGTATAGAATTCTTGGTTGATAGTTATTTTCTTTCAATATTTTGAATATGTCATCCCATTCTCTCCTGGCCTGAAAAGTTCCTATTAAGGAATCCACCAGTAGTCCTAAGGGGTTTCCCTTGTATTTAGCTTCTTTCTTTTCTCTTACTACTCTTAAAATTATTTCTGTCCTTTACTTTTGACAATTTAATTATAATGTGTCTTGGTGTAGCCCTATTTGGGTTCACCTTGTAGGGTGTTTTGGGCTCAAAGATCTCTGTGTCTATTTCTCTCCCCAGGTTTAGGAGGTTTTCAGCCATTACTGCATTAAACATACTTTTGAACTTTCTATTGATACAGTATGTTTTTTTTTTAAGTTTTTATTTATTCATGAGAGACACAGAGAGAGAGAAAGAGGCAGAGACAAAGGCGGAGGGAGAAGCAGGCTCCACGCAGGGATCCCGACATGGGACTGGATCCTGGGTCTCCAGGATCAGGCCCTGGGCTGAAGGTGGCGCTAAACTGCTGAGCCACCCGGGCTGCCCCTTTCTATTGAATTTTTCAAGTTCAGTTACTGTATTTTTCTCAACTCTTAAGATTTCTGTTTTTTTTTTTTTTAAGAATTTATTTATTTGTTCACTTATTTTAGAGAAAGAGAGAGCAGGAGCAGGGAGGACCGAGAGAAGGAGAGGGAGAGAGAGAGAATCTCAAGTGGACTCCCTGCTGAGCACAGAGGCCGATTAGGGGCCCAATCCCAGCACAGTGAGATCATGACCTGAGCCGAAATCAAGAATCCACTGCCTAACTAACTGAGCCACACAGATGTCCCTGGTTTTATTTTTGATGGCTACTATTTCCTTATCAATCTTCTTATTTTCCTCCATTATCTTTCTAATTTAGTGGTCTATGTTTTCCTAGAGTTCATGAAACTTCCTTAAAAAGATTATTTTGAATTCTTTGTCTGAAAGTTCACAGATCTCCATTTCTGTAGGGTCAGTTATTGGAGCCTTATTAGTTTCTTTCGATGGTGAAACTATCACCTCTGATTTCCCTGATTTTTCACAATCCTGATTCCTTACATTAGTATCTATGAATTTAATGGAGTTCTTGCCCTAGACTTTATAGGTTTGTTTTGGTAGTTCCTCATTAGTCAGCTCAGTTTGGGTTTCCAGGTGTGTCTGCTGGTAATGCATTTGGGCAGGTGGGGCCTGTTCTTATATTCTAATTTTGAGTTACAATATAATTCTAACTCTGTTCAAGCTCTGAAGACAGGGATGAGGTGGGAGGGGAGAAGTTACTTGCTAAAAATAGATACCCTGCTGGCTACCCAAGTGAGGTTGTAGGATGGGCTCCAGGGATGGGGTGGGAGAGGAGAGGTTACTTGCTAAAAATAGATATCCTGCTGGCTTGGTTCCCTACCCAAGTGAGGTCGTAGGATGGGCTCCTCAGTTGCTTTGACTTTCTGGCTCACTAAATAGTCAGGACTGACTACTATATTCCATAGCAGATACGGCTAATAAATTAGCTTCCCTGCTCTAGCAGGGCAGTAGGCCCAGGGCCTGTCCATCTCATTTGAAGAGGTGAATCAGGCCTGAATGTGCAATGAATTCTCTGATCATATAATGCCACTAGTTTTGCTCTACAGATGGGAGATGACATGGGCTGTGCTTTCTGTTCAAGTATCACTGTACCTAGGGCTACTGGATGGGCTCTGCAGCTTCCTGTGTGCTCTGGTTAAGTAACCTTATTGAACAGGTTGAAGGCTATATTCAGTAATGATCAGAACTATGAATTAGATTCCCTACCTGGGTGCAGTGGGAGAAGCAGTTATAAAACTGGTAAAGCTCTTTGTTGTCTTAACTCAAGCCAATCTGCACCCCCAAGTTCCCTGACTGACCAGGGCCACTGGTTTTGCTCTGCAAACCATTGGCTTTGTCTGCCCTTCTCTTAGTTTGAATGCCACTGAGTCATATAGTTTCCAAGAGATGTCACCAGTCTTTCTGGTATAATGGTGCAGGAAGACATTCTCCACAGTAGGTGAGGCTATGTCTCAGCCCCCTTTCCTGGGCAGCAGGGAGAAACACTGCTCCAAGCAACTCTCAATTTCCCAAACAAACAGGCTCTCTGGTTTGGAGGAGCCAGGAGCTACCCTCAGCCTTGGCTATGAATTAATCCCCCTATCTATGCACATCAGTGGAAGCTTCCAGACTCAGTACTGGTATAGCTCTAGGGGCCATCAGCCCTACGTGCCTGCCTCTCTGTTTGAGTACCACTGGGCTGCAAAGCTTCCAGGAGTTGTCACCAGCCCTTCTGGTCAGATGGGGCTTGAAGGCATCTCTACAGTGGGTGGGGCTGTGACTCAGCACCTTGCCTGGGCATGAGCAACCAGGTTATACAGCTAACAAAACTCTTTGTTTAAGGATCCAAGTCAGGCAAATCTGCACCCTAAGTTCCCTGGTCCAAGTGCATCCCCCACTTGATCTGCAGATTAGCAAAGCCACTTGTTGGACTTACCACTTGGTCACTGCAGGTATGAACTCAGCCTGCCTAGATCCTTATCCTAGCTGTAATAATACTCTCTCTTCTTTCTCCATCACAGTCAAATTCCCAGTGGTCAGGCCCTGCAGATTTCCCTGCAATCTGTATGGTGTGAGATTGGGGTAGGCATTTCCACAAAGTCATCCACAATGTGGGGGGAGGCTGGTTCTCTTTCCAGCCCACTGGAGGAAACAGAGGCTTAGGAGAAACCTCTCTGTGTGGTGCTGCACTGTCCTGGTGGAGGGGTGATGTGGTCAACATGTAGTTAGTTTTTTTACCCTGCTAATACAGTCTGTCTTGGCCTCCAAGATGCAGGAGTTTGCTTCAGCCTTACCACCATGTTCTAAGATCCTCTCAGTGGATCTCATTCTTGAAAAGATGTTAGATGTTTTTATAAGGGAGAGTGAAGTAGGGAACAACCTATATCACCATTTTGGTGGCATCACTCTCCAAGGTGTCTTATTAAAGAGAAGTATAGCCTGCCCCGTCCGCCTGTATCCTCAGTTCTTCATGGCAAAAAATGCCACTGGCACTAAGTAGTAGGAAGAAGTAGTAAGAAGGAATGAGGAGTTTGGATGTAGACTCTGGCCTATTTATGGACCCAGAATTTTACACAGGAAGGAGTTCCTTGAGGTAATCTACATCATTAAAGGATTTAAACCAATGGTTACCCAAAAAACCATTCCAATCTTCAACTGCCATTCATCATTACCTGGGTAGGTCTAGACCCTCATTTTCAAGTTCCTCTACCCTCCCCTGTAAGAGATTCCCATTTATAAGCAGAGGTCAGAACAACAGTAGGTTTAGGGGGTAGGGAACTAATGACAACACAGATCATGCCATCTGGTCTCCACCACACAGATCCTGCCTTGTGAGCCAGCCAGCCACACAAGGTCAGGAGAAGCCCTCAGAGACCTTGTCCTTCAGATGGCTGGCAGGCAACTCAGCTTGCTGAGGAGGCACGCCCTCAATACTGGTACTGCTGCTTCCACATTTAGACTGCACTGCATTACCTCACTGCCAGCCAATCAGCACCTCCCAAGGCTCAGCACACATTCTCCCCTTTGCCACAGACATTGCCTCATGCCGCTCTCTGCTCTTAGAGAATGCTGCGCATTGTGTGCCCAGGACCTGTGGAGGCGGGAGGGAACAGGGGAGGTGGTAGAAGGAGAGAACTGGCTATTAGGCCCACTGGCACCAGGAGCCTCTTCCTTCCAGGCCCTCTTGTATCATGCTCATGATGTTAGCATCACAGAAATGCAATTTTCTGCACACCTGGGCCCTCTGAGTTGGGATATGGGTGGGACAAGAGAGTTGAGCAGAGGTCATGAGAGAGAGTTCAGCAAGCACAAGGAAGCTAAGCTCTCTGGTGAGCTCAGTGGTCTGTGAAACCCCTGAAAACTATCCCCTGCCAGCTCTGTATTTTCCCACCTCCTGCCTCAAGCCCTGACTCAGAGAACCCAGGACCAAACTACAGCCAGTGGCACCTCTTCTGACAGAACAGAACAGCAGAAACTAATACTTTAGGAAATCAGAGTGTCCCTTAGAACCAAGACACATCTAAGTTGTTAAAGTGAGAGACAAGATCCCATAAAGGTCCTAAGAAAGGCATTAGGTATCATAAGCGCTGGATAAGTGTGAGCCCATAAGTCTAAGCCCATTGTAGGGAGACCTGAATCATAGTGGGGACAGAGTCCAGAGGGATACTGAGGCCCACCACCCTGTAGTGAAGCTATGAAGCTATGCTGTCCCCATGCCTCAGTCAACCCTCCTGCTTCTTAGAAAACTCCAAGCTCATTCTAGTGGGGAATCTTCAGAGATAGACATTTTTTATTTTCATGCAGTCTCACTTCAAAGCTTTTCCCTCCAGATATAACCAGAAACGTTAATGTATCTTTAAATAGGAAAAAGGAAAGAGGAGGGAGTAGAGGGGGTAGGAGAGAAACCATTATAAATCTTCACGGGGTGTTCAATATTTTACACAAACACAGCTATCCAGCAGCAATAATGGCTCTACAGATGTGCCACGTGCATGTATTGTTAATAGCTTTCCATACACCAAGGAGGAAAGTGTGGTCAGGGAACACAAAGGAGAAATACTAATGAGGAGTGAAATCAGATGATTCAAGACAATCTCCACTTGATGTCTACGTGCACAAATAAAGGGAGGGAGCCGCTTCCCACCAATGTCAGACCTCCACCTTCCACGGGGGTCTCCCTTTTCACTTGCAAGCCAAGAAAGCTTCTCCAGCAGCAAATCACATGGGTCCTCCTATAGATTACCTGTTGTGAATCCATTGGACCCTCTCTGAGTAGAGGAATTCTGAGTTCAGATGCCATTTTGTCTAGTTTCCAGTTGTCATACACTCTGCCCAGAAAGGGGGTACTATAAACACATTAATCAGAAAAACAGTTCAATTATGGTAGAGCAGTAGGCCTGTTGCACACAAAGCAGACTACATAGCCTGTAAGCCAATCTCCTCGCTATATTTAAAGTGCTAATGAAATTTTATGGAGGCACAGAAGAAGGAGTCTAAGAGGGTCAAAAGGAAATTGATCCTGGTACTCCTGACAGCTGGTATATTTTGTCACCATTCAGCTCTCAGGTGACACATCTGGCCAGGAAATCATGTTTTTCTTTACTACAACCATCATGACAGTGATTCTCTGTGGAGGAAGCAAGGCGCAGAATGGGAAGAAGCCACCCCATGTCAGAGGACACTTAATGATGTTTTCTGGAATCATCACCCCACACATCCCATTCTCACAACTGTCTGGGTGCCTCTTCTGCAACAGGCCAAGGTGTCACTAGCGAATAGCGAAAGATGAACTGGGCTCTTTAAAAGGGTTAAAAAGAAATCACTTGCCATCAGTTCCTAAAAAAGCAACCAGAACCAAAAAATGAAAGAACGAATGAACGAATGAACAAATGAATGAAAGAAAGAAGAAAGAAAGAAAGAAAGAAAGAAAGAAAGAAAGAAAGAAAAGAAAAGAAAAGAAAGAAAGAGTGAACAGTTAGTAGAAAAGCTTCAGGCCCACTTTGCAAAGCTGATTTATTTTCAGCCTTTTTTATTTCATTTACTACCTAAAGGATAATGCACACATTTTCAAGACCTGGTTAAAAAAAGAAACCTATTACATAACTGTAATAGGCCTGGCAGCTATTGTTGTAGTGAACACACTGGACATCTCGTTTCAGAGAAATAGATTTCAAGGTCTGAGGCCTGAGCATTCTTTTAGGGTGGCCCAGTGAGCCAGCTTCCTAGACAGAAAGGACAGAATATGAATCTAAACATGTAATAAGGGGAGAGGAGAAAGCCACTTCTGAACAATTAGAGGAACGGAGATGGGGCAGGCAGTCATTGAACTGTTTTCTCTTTTCTTTTTCTTTCAAACAACAGAACAATAGGTATCTCTCTTAAATGCAGTGGACAGAAGCTGATCATCCAGACATATTGAATGAACCAAGCAAATCCCCATGTGGTAGGACCACTGGGCACAACTCCAAGGCCAATAGGCCACCAGAAGGAAGAACAAGGTAGAGGTGTAATTTCCCTGGAATTGTAACAGAATCACTGCATCATAGAACTGGATAGAGTCTACCCCATTTCCCTTGTTTGCTGCCATAGAGGAAACTATGGGTCTCAGCGAGTCAGTGACTTGCCCAGGGCCACACAGGGCTAGAATTCAGGTCTACTACTTCTTCCTCCAGTGCCCACTACCATCTTACTACTTAAAACATGGTCCATAGATCAGGAGCATCAACAATGCCTGGAAGCTGGTGAGAAACACCACCTTGGGCTCACCCAGACCCACTGACTCAGAATTCATGGTTACCCAGGATCCCCAGGTGATTGGAATGTACATCACATCACCCCCCTGCCCCACACTATCCCCATGCACAGATGCAAGCCACTTCTCTGAGGATGTATCCGCTCACCAGGGCAAATGACCACTTTACTCCCACTGGCCTCCTGCTCCAAAGTGTCTTTGGAATGCTTTTACAGGGACACAGCTCACTGTCTCTGAAAACAAATCTCTTCCTACTGATACGGAGATCTCCCACGACCAATATCACTAGGCATCAGCTAACTAAAGCCAGAGGTGTGTATGAATCACTGTCTCCATACCTTTTTATCTTGTCTCAATAGCATTTACTTCTCTGACAATAGTCACTATTCCCTACTTTTTTTCCATCTCATTTCTATTGCAATTCACTAACCTTAGAAGAAACATGCCCAGGACCCCTGGGTGGTTCAGTGGTTGAGCATCTGCCTGTGGCTCAGGGCATGATCCTGGGATCCTAGGATCAAGTCCTGCATCGGGATCCCCACAGGGAGCCTGCTTCTCCCTCTGCCTATGTCTCTGCCTCTCTCTCTCTCTCTCTCTTTCTCTCTCTCTGTGTCTCTCATGAATAAGTAAATAATAAAAAAAAGAAGAAATATTCCCATCCTCCATTCTCAAACTCAAGCAGGCTTTCTTTTCTGTTCTTAAAGGTATAGGATCTTTACTCCCAATGAAAATAGCATTAAACTTCTCTTTAGGCATGGTCTAGCTTTTGGTCCCAAGCCTCCACTGCTTGATAAAAGAAATGTTCCTACATCCAAAATGCTTTTGTGAAGGTACTCCTTGAAATATTCCCTCATTATGTAAGAGATTGGTCTTGTTCTCAATTCCTTCATCGGATTGTCTAGGACCATGGAGTAAGAAATGACTGAGTGCAACAACTGTGTTTCACAAGTAAGGAGAGTCAGACCATGGTCTCTTTGTGGACAGACACCAGAAGTGAGAAAAACACTTCCATACACATCCCCTCACCCTTGGGAGTAGACCATGATGTAGATGCACAACCCACATGAATCCTTTGGGAGGAATCGACTATTTCCATACCACAGAGAGTACCCAAAATAGCAAAGAGGCCTTCTGATCATACCAGAGGATACTTCACAGCCTCTACCCTGACCCACCGTGCCTGGCTTATCTTCCTTTGACTTCTAACCTTGATTATGTCCCTGGCTTTGACCTCCCTTCCCCTCCCCTCACCCTGGGGCCCAAGATGAGAAGCTCAGAGCCAACTATCAACTTTAAAGCCACTCAGTTATACCTTCTGCATCTGCTGTCATCATCTGCCCTGGAGCAACCTCCTGCAGCTTCCAGTCCAGATGGAGAGGACATTACTACTGCCCCAGGTGCATCCTGATCCAAGAGAAGAACCAGTATTTATGAGAACTTACACTGCTCTCAAGATGCTGAAAGTCAGCAGAGGAAACAAAAGGAGACATACCTATGATAAATTTACATAGTAAATTTAAGGCAATAGATGCTAAGAGCCCAAGAGAATCTCAGGCAATTTAAGTGCTAGAAGAGGCCACAGATGAGAGGGGTCAGGAAGTCTTTGGTGATTTCATAGGAAAGATCAGACTTGAACTGGGAGTTAGAGAGTGGGTAGGGTTAGGGATGGCAGAAAGGAAGTGAAATGAACTGGATCAACCCTTCCAGAAACTTCCTGCAGGAGGGCAGAAGTGCATAAATATTGTCTCACATGTCCCTCAGGAGCAGCAGCTGTCAGAATGCTCTCTGGGGAGAAGGCACTCAGATACACTCAAATGAAGAGAGCAAGTTACTTAGGAGAGTGGATGTCCCTTTGGATCTCAGTGGTGGTGGGCTTCTCAGGGCTTCCTTGATCTTGTTCTCACCATGGTCCAAAATGGCCCTAACCAGTGGGAGATATGTCCCTGCCTAATTGAGTCTCCTGGCAGCAGGCCTCTAGCTAAAGACCCCAATCCTTCTGGGAATCTGCAGGTGCCAAGCAGTCATGTTGTCCAAATACTTGGCCTACCCACATCTCAGAATGCACCAGATTCCTAAGCAGTGAGGACAGCCAAAACACCACATTACACACACTATTGTGCCTTCCACAGCCATAATAAGGGTTATTTGTGGAGTTGTCACTGAGTATTTTTGCCTTTCCCGCCAACATTTTCTATGGTGAGTATCAGCTCTCTCTTTATGGCTTCATTTTATGTCTGTGTTGACTGGGCACGCTCTGAAGCATGATAGAAAATATACCACAGTCCCAAAGTCTCTGAGCCAAGGCAGTTGGATATGGGGCAGAGGGATACTGAAGAAGCAACCTTTAGGTCTACAGGAAGTCAAAAAGCCTTGAATACACCTTCATGGTGATGTTTCTGGGAGAATTATGGTCTTGTGTTTCCACTTGCACTGTTTGTTTGGGTCCTTCTACACTGCAGCAGGAAGGGGGAGCAGACACTATAATCGTGCAGCTTCAGGCCCAGAGAAGCCAGATGATTTGCCTAATTCCACAGAGTCACTTAATAGCAAAACCCAGCCTAGAATCCAGGGGTTTTCACATGCTAGCACTCTGTACTCTCCCCCAGGCTGCAATAGGGAGCAGTGGAAATATAACAACGAGAAAAAGGGGAGTGAAAGAAGGGGTACCTCACATTTTAGTTCAAACAGCAGTATTTACATGCAAATGTACACTATGTTATGAAAACATCAGGAAAATATATATGTCAATTACAAAAGGAGCAAGATATGCAGAAGACAGAAAAGTGTATCATGATGAGGGGAAACATTCACAAGTAGTGACTGATAAGAACTATGCAACACGTTTTCAGTTATTCAAAACAGCAACTATTGAGAATAAAATTGGAAGTAAACACATTCAAGAATCCAGATTTTATCCTGTAAAATTCAGGTACAGAAGTTTATAATTAAAAAAAAAAATCAGCTCCTCATTTAGATACCTACCCTCATTTTTTTACTTATTTACTCTTGTTTTATACACATATTAACTATGTTCGTTATTTAAGTCACTGTACAAAATCAATTTTAAAATAAAAAATTAGAAAGTGATGAGGCTCGGTGTGCCTGGGTGGCTAAGCCAGTATCTGCCTTCAGCTCAGGTCACCATCTCAGGGAGATCACAGACTCTCGGGGATTGAGCTGCTCTCTCAGTTTTTCCCATCTTAGGAAATAACTCTTCACTCTAGGTGCTTAGGCCAATAACCTTGACAACACGTTTGGTGCCAATTTTGCCCCATTCTCAACAAAGCCTGGAAAGCTTATCTTCAAAACAAACCTAGTACTAGACCTCTTCTCCCACCTCTTCCAACACGAACACCAGTCATGCTTCTAGCCACTATCCTCACTGACCTGGATTATGTCAAAAATATTCTAACTCATCTCCTTCCTCTTTCCTGACTCCTTGTCCCCTAGGGTCCATTCTCCAAACCCAGCAAGAGTAATCAGCCTTTTATAATGGAAACTGGAGCATACATATCATTCTACAAAATCCATCCATGGGTCTGAGAGTGAGCTCCAGCCATAATGTGCTATATTTGGAAGGGTCCAGTGAGCTGGAGCTCACTCCCAGACCTACCTTCTGCTACCAACCCCCTTTAGAGCTCTAACCATATCTGCTCTCAGCCTTCCCCCTCTGCCCCAGTCTCCACAGGCCCCTTCCTATGCCTCCAACTCACTAGACACATCCCTTCCTTAGGGCCTTTGCACTAGCTGACACTACCTCTCCAGATAGCTTTCTGGCTCTTTCTGACATCCTCGTGGATGAGCTCCCAAACAGCTCCAACATTATGTCCTTTCCTTAACTACTACATAAATTTATCATCCCCCTCTCTATTTCCCTTATCCTGTCTTATTTTTCTTCATAGCACTTATCACTGCTTGATAATATATTTATTTCCTTTTTTGCCTGTCTTCCCCAAACAGAATGTCGGCCCCATGAGGAGTGGGGCTTTGTCTGTTTTGCTCACTGCTGGAATCCCTGAACCTAGGGCAGAGTCTGTTATGGATGAGACATTTACTTATTCTTTAAAATAAACACATGAACATACTACAGAAAATACAAAGAACTGTCATCTCATGTAACTCTGCAACCACTCTCCCAAACAGACAAGGCATTTTACTGATGAATAAGCTGAGGCATAGAGGCAGAATGAAAGTAACACAGATTATAGCTGAGCTGATGCTAGAACATGGTTCTTCTGATGGAAGGTCTGGTAGGCCTCTCATGCAGAATATAAAATGCATAAATTTCCTCCAATGAATGCCTCCAGGAGGAGGTTATGTTGTGAAATTACTTTTGTATCTTACCAGATGACTCCCAAAGCAGTGTTTATCAAATTATTTCACCGGTACCTGTCCACATCACAAAGAATGAGTACCTGCTGTTGATCCTGGCTAAGAACAAGGGAGCAGAGCTAAGGGACAGCTGGTTGAGAAAGAAGCAGGGATGGAATGCATTCGATTTCTACCTCCTTCCACCAGAGCACTGATTTTCAGCCTTTTGGACCACAGCCATTTTAGAACATCTAACGATTTGAAGGATCAATACAGGAGAGAAGTCACATTTTAGATCTACGGATGGAGAAAATCCTGATGACAAAACCTGATGTAAACTCAGTATAACTTTTACATGGATTTTTATTTGATCAATCCCAACAGGATCTACAAACACCTGGAAAAAAATATTACATATTACACACAACACACAGATAGCCCAGATATATGAAACATCATGTGCTTCTCTGGCAGGCAGTGTGGTGTAGTGATTAGAAGGGAGGCTCTAGAGCCAGATGGCATGGATTTTAGCCATGACTTCACTTTCTGATAGTAGAGAAACCCGAAACAACTCACTTCACCCCTCTGTGTCAGTCTTCTCATCCATAAAGGGATTCAAACACTCTCAGCTTCTCTGGGTCACTGAATTGAATGAGTAAACACACAAAAGTTCTTAGAACAGTGCCTGGCATACAGCAGATGTTCAATAAGTGGTAACTGTATTATTTAGGGTCAGATACTATGCTATGTTTGGAAGGGTCCACAGTTCACTTGAACCAATTTCCCAGCCCCAAAGAACCAGAGTGGAAATCACTGCTCTGAAGCAGATCCTCAGTAAGTGAATCAAGGTCAAGGAGGAGAATAGCAGTCATGCGCAGCTTTAAAAGCACTCTGGGAGATCCTGTTACTCACCATGCTTATCACAGTCCAGGAGAGTTTTCAAGCACTACCCTAATTCACTGCAGAGATACCCTGAACCACCTCTATTTCATTTCTAGTTTCTGCAGACTGTGATTTCTAGTACTGTGCTCATTAGGATCCGATTCTATTAGAGCAAAACAATGGCGGCTGTCCTCTGGGGTTTCTTATAAAGGGATTTTATATCTGTTTATAACCAATAAAAACTTTATTAGTAGATTGATTTAATACATTGAGAGCTTAAGACTTCACTTCAGTAGAAACTGGTAATCACTTTTCTTTTTTAAGTGCATTGGGATTTTTTTTCATTTTAAATGAAGTTTTCGTTATAAACATATGATCACTATTAAAAGTTTAGGGCATGTAAAAAGAAGGAAATAATTATTCATAGCTTTCCCTTCCCCTACCCTCCAATTCTATTCAAATTTTGGTGAACTTAAAGAGGAATAAGTCTTAACTCCATATTCTGATTTGTCATCTTCCTGAGAACACTATAGCTCTGTACCACTGTGGGAACTGACCTCTTTGATGAGTCTTTTTGATGGCCCTGGGTGGGCCCCAGAGGTGAAAGAAAGGAAATGTGCTTTCCCTGGGTGCATGTTTGTATCCCAGCAGCCTTGATCAGAACCACATAGCTGCCTGCAGGAGGATCAGCAGTAAGATCTGAGCAACACGTCCAGCCAATGCCACATGTGAAGGTAAAAATGGGCTAACACACACATATCTGTGTATACCTGGAAACTTTGTAGAAGGTACTACATAAAACTGATGATGGCTGTACCCTCTATGGAACAGAACTGAGTAAGTGTCTGGGGTAACTAGACACTTCCTTTGAAGGTTTGAGCCCTTCCTTGCATTGCATTGCATTTATTTATTTATTTATTTATTTATTTATTTATTTATATTTATTAATTATTTAACAAACATTTATATAGAAGCCTCCCATATCCTCTATCATTATATCATGTATATGGGTTATTTTCCTGATGATAAACATTTAAAAAGAGATGCTACCAAATGATAAGTAAAGAAGCAGCATGGCTGTTCTCTCTCAGGGTGGTGACTATGGCAGCAATGCTAAAGGGCTATGACAGGGAGGAGAGAACACCATATAACAGTAGGTGTGCTTTTTAGTATATGTGCTGCTGAAGCGAGCACTGTAGTAGGTGTGCTTTTTAAAATACACTACAAACTGGTAGTGGCTTCAGATTTCCCTGATGCCTTAAACTCCAAATCTCCAAAATCCAGAAGCGTCTCTCTCAAGCCCTATAGATGTGAACAGTCACATCCCTGCCTCTCCCACAAATGCCCTCTACGATATCTCACTGCTGGGAGGACACTTATTCTCTGCACTTTAGCCTTACAAATAGTAGACATAACAACACCAAGGATGCTGTGCAAATTAATAAATACCTAATGGAGGAAAGATACTGGACCAGGGAAAGATACAAACACAACTTAATGAAAAGATGTTAATGCTGAGAACTTTGAAGCCCTACCATGGTTGGTCCTAGGGTGGGCTGAGCTCAGGTATGAGCCAAGTATGAATCACAACAGGTGTTTATACCTTTGAAGCTGAATCCTGCTCTTTCTCTTCAGTTCCTCCTGCTCCAGAGTAACCAGGCTTCCAGTAAGCTATCACGCAGGGTGCAGGCCCTAGCCAATTGTACATTCTCAAGAGTATATGTATGTACACTGAAGTCACTGTGGTATCAGAGAGCAGAGCAAGATATGTCAATGGAAGTGTCCCTGTCTTAAGAGAAGTTAAACAGATGCTCAAGCAGGAAAAATAATTAAAAGATATCTGAATACAGATAAAAGAGTCTTTTTACAAACCTACAGAGAAATTAAGAGCAAGGCCAATTAGACCAAGTCAATATTAGATCAGGAGTTGAAGCTATATGGTAAATTTATAATCTTGGTCAACTATCCCTCCAAGCCTCAGTTTAACTGTAAAAATGGGTTACAATTCCTAATTCATGAGATCAAATGAAAAACTTATGCAAGACACCTAGTTTAACATATTGATGTTTTATAAGCTGTGGCCATTATTGTTGTGTTTGTAGAGGAGTATGTAACAAACGGTGTCATGTTAAGAGGCTGAGGATAAACAGAACTTTTTCCCTTTTCAAGACTAGGGATGTAAGCACTATGATACATAGATCAGAAAACTCCAACCCTGGAGTTCATTTTAAGAGAAATGAAACAGCCCGTTGGGACCCTTGGCCCTGGTCTGGATCCAAGTGATCAAAACAGCCAGTGGTCAAACTTGCCAGCGTGAGCTATGTATATGCTGGGTGAGATTCAAGGAAGGACATAGGTAGAAGAGCACTGTTTGAGATTTGTTTCCACAAACATTTCCCACAGTCATACCTCCCATGGCTGTGCTGAGTGGTAAGACTAGCCCAAGGGTGAATAAATCCTGACCTGCTCCAAATTAGGAATAGGTTCCCACGTGTGCAGAACAAAGTGGATGCAATGGTGAGGGACAGAGAGAGGGGAAGTACACAGGGGTAGTTCTTCCACTGAAAGAAGCTCATATCTCAGCTACAGATTGAATGAGAATATCTTTCAGGAGCCAACTAAAGACCATTTCAGACAGAAATGAGTTTGTAACTACATATGAGTCTGGTGTCAACTGAGAGTGAGTGCCAAACAGCAGTGGCAGAAGGGTAAGTCAAGGCTAGTCATGAAACTGGTGCTTATAGAAATCTGTACCCCTTGAATTCAGGCTGCTAACAGCAGTCAGAGCAGGCAGATGCATTTTAGCCACTGTCAAGGTGTCTCTACTGCCCAACACTCATCATGGGCTTCAGTGGTACCAATGGCTTCCTTGCCCCTTTTATGCAGCAGAAACAACCCAGGAATTACTCCTGAAATATTAAAGACTCTCAGAGGAGATGCAGCTGCCAGTTGAACAGGAGTATGGCAGTTAGTAAATGTAACCTCAACAAAAATCATTAAAGATTGCTTACTATACACCAGGCATGGTTTTCAATGCCTTCTTAATATTAACTCATGTAATCTGGGCAGCTCTGGTGGCCCAGCGGTTTAGCGCCGCCCTCGGCCCCGGGGTGTGATCCTGGAGACCTCGGATGAATCCCATCCCTGCATGGAGCCTGCTTCTCCCTCTGCCTGTGTCTCTGCCTCTGTGTGTGTGTGTGTGTCTGTCATGAATAAATAAATAAAATCTTAAAAAAAAAAACTCATGTAATCTTCCCAAGAAGCCTGAGATAGATACTATTATTCTATTACTAATTTTTTAAAAGAGGAAATGAGGGCAGAGAGCTGGGATGGCTCTAAAGAATTTTCTGACAAATGTGCACTGCTGCCATTCACAATTCCTTCTCATGCCCTATTACATTTATTTTCCATACAGAACTACAGGTTAAAGTTGCACACTATGGCTGTGAGACTTAATAAAACCAAACAACTTAGGAGAGCTTTCATGCTCCTACTTTTGCCTCATTAGCACAATTATAAAGAATTGAGATAATGGAACACATACCTGTCCTTGACACTGTGGGACCACTGTGTTGACCTCAACAAGGATGATGAGGTGCCGCATTGCTGGTTTTCTCTTCCTACTGCCATGTGCCCCCAGCTCATCTCCTTGGCCTTTGACTCCAGTGCCTTCTTGTTCACTTAACCTCCCACCACCCACCCCACCCCCAAAGCGCCTCAATCCACAGCCATGGGGATCTGTGGTCTTAATTGCTAGCAATTAAATCTGAGTGTGGACACAGGTTGGAAATAGGGCTAGTGATTTTCTTAGCCAGAGAAATAAAGTGGAAAAGACTGCATTTCACCCTAAGGGAGATATTAACTGAACCAGTTTTATCGAAATCTATTTATTTGGTTCTAGTGATGCAATTGTTTAAACTGGCTTTAACTGAGCACTTTGTCATCTGGAGCATCCAACAACTACCTTAGGACATCTAAGTAAGTCACACTAGCAGGTAGAGCCCAGGTGCATATGTGCATGCCAAGAAAGCATGTGACTGGGTACACATGGGATTGTAGGCTAATAGTGACAATTGGATTAAGCTTGAATCCTCAACTAAACAAGCAGGGTCGCGCAGAATACCTGGTGCCCAGCTGACTGGCTGACAGGCTCTGTCTGATTTTTAAATGCCTGGCAGTTCCCCTGGCACCAGCAAAAACTCAGCTTTCAGGGCAGTCTTTCTCTGCAAGCCAACTGGCACGAGGCAAAACAAACACCATGGAAGCGCTAGGAAAGGGAACCTACAGATGCTTATTTTTAGGGGCTTAGATTCCTCCTCCTATTGCTTAGTGAGGGCCCCACTCTTTGTCCCCACTGGCTCGTGTCCATTTCCAAGTGTCTGTATCCTCTGTGATCCAAGAAGACATGGAGAAAGCCCTAGGTGGGTAAAAGGTACTAGTTTAGCAATAGCAATATGTTTTAGACCCCAAATGCCTTCATTTAACATTTGACTTTGGCTCAGAACATTATGGTCCCCAAGACACCAATATCTCTTTGATGTTCTCCAAGTCAAGTGTTCTTCAAAGTATGGTTCTCACTTTCTCATCACCATAGTAATATTTGAGCCATTTCTACTCTCCAGAGAAATAGCTAGTTTTTTTTTTCCTTTATGAAAATCCTAGAAACTGTACTCCAGATGAAAGGAAAATAAGACAAGGAGCAAGCAGGAATCAAGCCAAAAACTCATTTCCAAGCAGACCAACCCATCATTTCCATGGACAGAGGCCCTGCCCTGGTCAACTAACCAACCCTCAGTTTTCCAGAATTGCTCCAACACAGGTGGACTCCAAGAAAAGATACTCTGTCCTAGTGCTCACCCCCCTCAACTGGCTCATAGCAAGAAATCTAATCAAGCTGATCAATTTAGATGTCTTTTAAAAGCTTATTTAAGTCCATCCTAAATCTGAAGAGCTTTCCTTTGTATATACTAAATAATGAATATAATTATACAGAATCCATGTGATACCTATGATAAATTATGTGCCCTATCTCAGGACACATTTTCTTGGGAGCTTAATGTGATTTAACAGATAAAAAAAAAAACAAAACACTATTTACCTAAATCATTTGTCAAATTTTGAAGCCATGATAATTTAAGCACCTAGACTTTTTATGCATATGCACACTACATCCACATAGCTGGCTTAGATAACTCAATCATTTTCTAAAATATTCCTAATTTCGTTATGAGCCCACAAAAAACAAAGCACTATTGCAAAACCAAATCGAACCAAATCAAACCACCAATGTTGCTTGGAAACAAACATCAAACAAAAGAGAGCTGGGCTTCAGAAGTAATACAGTGAGATTGTCTCTCAGGAACAAGAAACCAGGCACCATACATAGGACTGGGGTGAACTCACAGTTTTGCTATGATTTATCTGTAGGGCAGGAGGCAAGTCATTTAACTTCTCTGACTCTCAATTTCTGTACACAATGTTAAAGATTTGTCTTTGTTTTTAATTCACCCGTAATTCTTCTACACAGAGATAGGCTAAAATATTAACCACGGCTCATTTCTTCCAGCCTCTACTTCAGGCAAATTTTTCTCTACAGCTATGTCTTCTTCCACACACATACCCACATTCATAGCTATAGCCTAGGAACAATATTGTATTAAAAAAAACACACACACACAATTGAATTCTTAGCTATTTTTCGGCCCTAAACAATTCTGGGATTCTAGGAATAATGAGGACTAGCAATTACCCTGCTGTTGGTGTAGGTGGTGGACTTAAAAGATGTATAGTGAATGCCTTCTTACTCAGAATATTGGGGAAGGGCTCTTATGGATCACAGATATTTCAGGTAGTTGAGAGTTGGTCAGCACAGGTGCAAGGTTAAGTGGGCAGAAGGACCAGGATGAGAAAGATAAGTAGATCAGAGACGAGGGCAGCTCTGTGGGCACTCTGCAAGGAAAGAACCAACATGAAGAGCAAACATGCAGCCTTAGAGGGACAGGTGGAGATGCAAATCAAAACAGCCCAGACGAAAAGTCATAAATCACTCCCACAGTCAGCAAGAGTAAAGAGAATTGGGAAGCTGTCAAATCTCTTACACCATTACTGTGGTCATTTAAGGCTTTCTGGAAAGGAGTTTGGAAATTTCTATCATGAGTCTTTAAAATAAGATCTCCTTTTGACCCAGTAAGGAAGATGGTGAACTTGGCCCCAATTTGTTTACCCCTCCCTAAATCGATGACTTTGTCATGTAACTCTGCAGTGAATAGGGCAGAATGTTTGGACACCCGCCTTAGTCACCTGTATTGCTTTGTGGCGTTAGTAAATGTGATACAAGCAGAAACTTGAAAAGACTGTGTAAGAAGGAGCTTGCCAATGACGTGAGAACAAACTTGAGCCAGCCTGCTGGAGAATGAGAAACAGAGCCGAGTTCCCTCAGTTGCCCCAGCTCTGGCTAGCCTGTATCAGCTGACAGCCAGCCAATCAAAGCCCAGACCTGACAGCAGGCCCAGCCAAGATCAGCAGAACCAGCTGGTAGACCCCCAGCTGACCTCAGTCAGGTGAATAATAACACTTACTGAGTCAGGTGAATAATAGCATTTACTGTTTATGCCACACAGTTTTGTTTTGCAGCATTATTATAGCAAAAGACAACTAATTCTTCCATCAACTCCACATCTAAGAATTTGTCCAAAATAAATCATCATAAATATGTACAAAGACCTGGCTGCATGTATGCTTATCACAACATTGTTTCTTATGTCAAAAATATAAAAATTTACACGACAATAAAGAGATATTAGATCATGCCACATCTGTATAATGAAACACCACCCAGCCATTGGATGTTGTAGAAAAACACTCACGAAGATGAAAGAATATTTATCATGTACTAAACTGATCATCAAACTATGTATAAAATGATATTATATTTGTAAATATGTATGATTAGAATTAAAAAGACTGAAACATAAACACCAAAATATTAGTAGTCATTTTCTCTGGGTGGTGTGCCTATGGTAGATTTTCATATTCTTGATTTCGATTATATGCTATTTCTACAGTAAACATGTGTATCTTTAGAACTGTCTTTTAAACTACTGTTGAAATTAAGAAGAGGGCCATCAGCAGACAAGGCCACTGGTGTTCATGAAAACATGAGGGAAAAATTGAGATGGATAAATTTGGACTGATACCAATCAGAAGCCAGCGCCCCAGAGATGGTAGAGGAGGAGACAAATGCTGGTAGAAAAGGTCTGATCAGTGTGAGCACTGCTCTTTCACCTGACTCCCCCCATTTTCCCCTCTTTAATTTGGGATGGGGAAGAAAAGGACAGCTGCATTATTAATGCATTAATTATGATAATATTCTGTGTGCGACTAATACATGTCAAACCATCCTCATGCCAAATTGAAAACTGACATTTTTACTTCATGAATATTGCTCCATCAGTGACATTTATTGTACATTCCCAATCTTGCAACAGTGAATGTCAGGTCAACTATCAAGCGTTTGCTTTCCTTCCACTTTATTTCCTATTTTAAAGCAGTAGGCTGTCACTGTTAATTGGGATGCAAAGTCAGATTGCACTCAGAGAATTTGAGGCCTCTCGCTTCCTGAACATCTTGCGTTGGTCCCTGGAAAACTGTACTGCACCAGGGCTGCCTGTCAACCTCTGTCGTCTTCTTTACCTAACTTATGCCTGAAATCACTACCACCACCCCAGCCTGCCCTATCTCGATTTTTTGTTTTATTTTTCTTCAGAACATTCATCACCATCTGCAATACTATATATTTATTGATTTTGTTGATTGCCTATCACTCTCCATTAGAATATAGGCTCTCGGAGGGAAGGAATTTTTGTGTTATCCACTGTTACATTCCTAGCATATATAATAATTCCAGAAAATAGTAAAGGTTTGATGAATATTTTGTTCAATGAATGAATGAATCACTTTGCATGAATGGACTTCTTGGAATCTCCAGAGGTGAAGTGTTCTAGCCAAAATTTCACCCCATTAAAACCATATAATTTTTTGAATCCCAGGTTATTAGTGACCTACAAAACAGGATTTTTAAGAAAACTATATCATAGGATACCTGGATGGCTCAGTCAGTTAAGCATTTGACTCTTGCTTTCAGCTCAGGTCATGAACCCAGGGTCATGAGATGGAGCCTACATTGGGCTCTGCTTTGAGGAGTCTGCTTGAGATCTTCTCTCTCCTTCTCTCTCTGCCCTTCCCCCTGCCCACCACACTCTCACACACTGTCTCTAAAATAAGTAAATAAATATTAAATAAAAAGAAAGAAAGCTATATCATTTAGGTACTGATTTTTCATCTCCCATTTCATGCTAATTCTTCAATTGCAAAAACCTTCAATTATACCCCCTCACCCCTGCTATGTGTCTGTTTTATGACTGCCCCGTTATCACTTATTGATCACCAATTCCCAATTGCCATGTTTCCTGGAAATTTTCACCAACCTCCATCTACACCATTCCTAAAGCATTTATTCATGATCTAGTATGTGTTCATCAATGGGCTAAGGAGGAACAAAGAAGAAAAAACATAGCCTGTGTTAGCAAAAGTCTGTAATATAGTTGGAAAGAAAACAAAACTTTGGATGTGACATCATCTGAAGGTTCTGCTATAATTTTGAACTTGCTGTGCCCAAAACTGAACTTACTAAATATCTGCCAAACCATCTTCCCTAGCATTTTCCTATGAAAGTGGCATGTCATCAATAACATTAATTATACTAAAAGCACAAGTCACTATTTAGTAAATAATGTTTTATCAATTATCGCATTATCATAGCAATCACATAAAAGAATCATGAAATTTTTACCAATAAAGAAATTTTCAAAAAGTATTTTCTCATTAAAGAAATAATGTATTGTCTTAGTTGAAATAAAGTATATAAATTTCAAACAGCAACAAAACAAGAATGTGGGATGCCTGGGTGGCTCAGCCATTGAGTGTCTGTCTTTGGCTTGGGGCATGATCCCGGACTCCCAGGATCAAATCCCACATCAACCCCCACATCTCCTACAGGGAGCCTGCTTCTCCTTCTGCCTATGTCTCTGCCTCTCATTCTGTGTCTCATATGAATAAATAAATAAAATCTTTTAAAAAAGAATATGTGTTTGTGTGTATGTGATGGTTCAAATAAATTTGTGTTCAGTGAATAAACATAAAATAATAGCAAACTGTATAAGACCATACATGGCAAACAGTTACTAAGCACATAAGGTTGAAGGAATCTTAGAGCAATGAGGGAGATAGATAAATCTTGAGTTGCACTACTGGATGCCCAGCATGGTGCTGAAAGTTACAGAAGACACTCCCTTGCTGCTCTTCCCTCTTGTGTGTCCTTTCTTCCCCCACCTCTGGGGGCTAGATGGCCACAGGACATCATTTTTACTATTTCAGGAAATAGCTTTCCTCCTTTCGAAAAGGCATTTTAAAAATAAATCTACATTTATTTAATGTAAAGAAATGTCCTTTATACTGAAAAAAGTTTTTCCTGCATTTTGGGTTTTTTTTTAAAGATTTTATTTATTTATTCATGAGAGACACACACACAGAAAGAAAGAGAGAGAGAGGGGGGCACAGGCAGAGGGAGAAGCAGGCTCCATGCAGGGAGCCTGACATGGAACTTGATCCTAGGTCTCCAGGATCAGGCCCCAGGCTGAAGGCTGCACTAAAACGATGAGCCACCCAGGGTGTCCCTTTTCCTGCATTCTGAAATTAAAATGTCTCTTTTATGATAAGTAGCAATAATAGTTGATACAATATTTCTTTAAAAGCAATCCTTAGTTTACAATCCCATGCTAGTCACCATGATTAATTTAACTATATTATTTTGAAAATCAAAAGTTATACAATCATCACTCTAAACTACCCTCCACCAACACGGGAATTGTGACCACAGGAAAAGGTATCTACTAATGATCTCAGGATGTGGGTGTGAATGTGCCTATAACCAAGTCCTGACATATTACATCATTAAATGTAGAGAAATGAGAATAGCAGCCAAGCAGCAATATGCCTTCTAGGAAGACTGGAAGTCTCCACAGTCTAAAATAATCATGTAAAGCTCTCAGAGCTGTCTGATCCAGAAAAGGTTTGGTTTTGGATCTAGATACAGACTACAGCCTATCTTGGCCTCTGGGGATGGAACACACAAGAGATCTCCCTGTAACTAGCCAGGATCCTGGCATCTCAATAGGCTGAAGGTGGGCAGGCCCTATAGACCAGACTACCTAGTGGCCATGAGAAAGCTTGCTACCTTTCACATGCCTGGTTCTCTGGCACACGGAAGAGCAAGCGAGGGGTGGGGTGGGGGAGAGGGAACCTGGAACTGAAAAGACAGAATGAGAGAAGCGACAGGAAAGGAGTGCAGTCAGGCAGTTCAACATCGTGTCAGTAGAAACACCAGATGTGAACTGTAATTACTTTTCCCCCCAACTCGGTTCGTGTTTTACAAACCAGTACTGACACTTGAACAAAGAGCCTTGAAAAAGCAGGCAGGAGCTAGCTATGTAAATAGCTGGTGTTTTGGATCTACTCGAAGCCTTTTTCAAAGAGTGGAGAAGACAGTGGTGGCAGCCTCCCAATAAACACACGGCAAGGAGCAGGTGTATATAGGTCTGGCTCTGTATAAATTCATCCAGCATAAGGAACACTTAATTGTGAACCCTTCAACTCATAGGATTGGGGAGGTACTAACTCAGTGGGATATTTGTTAGTGATAGGAAGGAAAAGAAGAGGTTTATAAAAGCAGCCAGGAGCCTACAGAATATACTCTGTTCTAGAAGACTTATCATCTTTGGGCCCTTGAGGAATCTCAAGACCAACATTTTGCGTTGTGTAATTGTGCGTTTGTACAAGATCATGTGGGATTTTCCCCTCTACATCTCTACCCTTTTGCAAAAACAAAATCAAAAGAAAAGGTATTCTTAAATAACTATCAATGTCTAACATCTAGTAAATACTCAATGTTTATAGAGCTGAAAAGACTTAAAATGGAGAAAACCATAGCCAAGCCACACTTGAAACACAGTCCTATTCAATAACCTCTCATCTTGTTTCCTCACCAATTTGGGGTTATCTACACTGCGAGCAAAATGGAGATTTGCCCCCAAAAGGCAATGAATGCTGCACACAAAACTGAAAATTGGGTTTTATCTTCTAAGTCCAAAGATAAAATCATACCCCCAATCATCAGACTTGGTCAGTTTTATCTCCTAAATCATTTCCTCCTCTGTCCTCTCATCTCTATCCTCAAATCCTAAGATAAACCCCCTCATTGGTCTCCCTGCCTTGGGTCACTCCCTCCTCTAATCTTTAAAAGTTTGTGATATGTCACTTTACTGCTCTAAAAAAAAAATCATCATTCTCGGCAACGTAGAAAAAGATGTGATGGAAGAGCTTGAGAAGCATGCATGGAAGATGAGCAGAAATGCCAGAAGGCTGCTAACAGCAAGGGTGACATCCCAGGGATAGCCTGACAGGGTCCCTGGCTCCCAGCACTGCCATCACTGGGCCACGGATGGGCTACTGCCCCCTCCCCTATCCCCAGAAGAGTAAACTCTTCCATCCATGCAGCCTGGCTCATGTGGTCTCCTAAGGCTAGGGAAAGTGAGAATAGGCTTTTGGGCTTCAGTAATGAAGGTCCTGTCTCCCTTTCAGAAATCACACTGGTGAACTCCACAAACACAGAATGGAGGCTCAACTACTGGGCAACTTCCAAAAAAATCACAAATACAATCATTTAACCAAATTGAGTTACTTTTTGCCTATTTCTCAGAACATGGCAGCACAGCAAGGATCTACTCCCACTTATCTCTGTTTTTCTTTTTTTTTTAAGATTTTATTTATTTATTCATGAGAGACAGAGAGAGAGATAGAGAGAGAGAGAGGCAGAGACACAGGCAGAGGGAGAAGCAGGCTCCCCGCAGGGAGCCCAACATGGGACTCGATCCCAGGTCTCCAGGATCACACCCTGGGTTGAAGGGGGAGCTAAACCATGAGCCCCCTGGGCTGCCCCATCTCTGTTCTTCAGCCCTCAGCCCAGCATTGGACCAGACGGAGAAATGAAGACCCACTGTCTCTTTTTGCTAGGGTTCTGAGAGATAGAATACCGGTGGGAAGCTGCTGGAAAACTGCCTGGCCCTCCAGAGTTGCATAATGGGCTTAAACTTAGAACCAACGTGAACTTGACAGAATTCCCTATATTTCCCATCTGAGCTTCAAGCTGAACCCTAAAAAGCTCTACAGCTTAAAAAACTCCAAAAGGGAAAATCGAGCCAAGAAAAATCATTCCACCATATGCCAGGTGTTCTACATATAGTAAGTAACTCACTTCATGTTGATAAACACTGTTAGGGATGGATTGTCTGTAACCCCCCCCACACCCAAATTCTTATGTTGAAATCCCCACCCCCAACCTATGGTAGTAGGAAGTGGGACACTTGGGAGGTAATCAGGTCATAAAAGTAAGTTCTCATGAATGAGATAGTGTCTTATAAGAAGAGACGTAAAGGAAATGATCTTTCTGTCAGTCACGTGAAGACACCATCTCTGCGAGTGTCTTAAACTTGGGCTTCCCAGCCTCCAAGAACAAAATACACGTCTATTGTTTCAGTCACCAAGTCTATAGTACTCAGTATGAGCATAAGACGAACGCTTTGAAATAGGCACTGTTATAATTTTCAGATGAGGAAACCCACATATGTGGACATGGAGAATGGGCTCTTGCCCTCTGGGCTACTGCTTCTGAAAGTGCAGTCCCTGAATATCAGCATCTCCTGAGAAACTGCTCAAACTACGAAGTCATGGGACCTAAAACAGACCTGTTAAATCAAAACCTCTAAGGGAAGGCCCAGCTCTGCTGGTGTTTCTTACACCCACAAACCTCTTCTCTATACCAGTGTCTCCAGAAGTAGGTATACCTTCCCTCAAGGGTATGACACGTTTGCCACATGGATGAATCTTTTTTTTTAATTTAACTATTAGGTATTAATTTTAATATATATTGGGTAAAAAAAAATCAGGCTCACACACTGAATCCATAATTTCATAGACACTCTGCTTAAAAAGATGCCAAATCTATTTAAGTCAAACAAGACAATCGGTATAAAGAAAACCAATACCGTCACAGAAAATGACAGTAAAAAATAGTGAACCTGATCTTTAAGTTACTAATGTCTGGGATACACATCACCCTTCCAGTCCCAGCTGTAAACCAGAGGTGAGAAGATAAGCCCCACTTCTCACTGGGCTTCTTCTCACAGGGTCCACTACCCTGTCCCAAATCACCTCTACCTAAACCCTAAATTTAAACCCCTTTGATGCTAATTAAAATTAAGAGGGAGAGAAGTTTGTAGTTCCATCTTCTCTGATAGAATGAAGCTTAAGAACCCAGAGAGAAAGGGACAAAGAATGAGAGAATACTATAAAAGTGAAAAAGGGAGCAGCCCAGGTGGCTCAGCGGTTTAGCTCCCCCTTCAGGCCAGGGTGTGGTCCTGAGGGCCCTGGATGGTCCTGGTCAGACTCCCCGCATGGAGCCTGCTTCTCCCTCTGCCTGTGTCTCTGCCTCTCTCTCCCTCTCTGTGTCTCTCGTGAATAAATAAATAAAATCTTTAGAAAAAAATTAAAAATAAAAAAGTGAAAAAGGGCGCAGAATTAGGAAGACAAAGTTCCTGAAAGCAAAGTTTGTCATCTTCCTCAATTAGTGGTCCTAGTGTCACTCATCACCCACTCCTGGGTACTTGTTGACAAAAAGATGTTCAATCTGGTAAGGTTAAAATAGGGAGGTCAGTCAGGGTCCATATCGTAATTTTTCTGCTACTACTGCTCGCTTACTATTATTATTTTTCATAATAATGCCATTTAAACCCCATTCAATAAGAGGTTTAACAAACCCATTAAGAATAGGAAGCCTATTTCCTGCCTGGCACTGTTTACGCACATCACTAGGAGATACTCGCTGGCTGGGGGAGCCCCATTAGCCCTAACCAAGAGTCTTGGCAGGAGCTCATGAAAGGAAAATAAATCCTTCAAGTAGAATTACTGCATGGTCAGTGAGGTCATAGCTCCTGTCTGGCTGGTCTATATTCTAGGCCAAGGATCCAGAGATGTACCAGAATGACTCTATGGTCATCCTGGAGACAAGGATCCTCCTGTTCTTTAAGCTTCTGAAGCCAACTGAGCACAGTCTAACAGTATGACCAACTCTGGAGAAAGCTGAGAGGTACCAAAGGCCAGATTCTTATGTACCTTCCTACCCACTGTTTCCCCATAATAGACCACTCTCACCAAGCTCTCCATACTCTTCTTCTGCCTCCTGGGCACTCAGAACCCTCACTCTATGATGGCTTCTTTTCGAGCCAAGAGACCACTACTAGACCCATGCTTCCACAGCCATCTTCGGCCTCAACTTCCCTCTATTGCCTCCCCTTGAGAAAGGATTGTGTCTAGCTAATCCAGGAAGCAAAGTCACCAATGGTGTTTAAAGATTACTCATGGTGGAAGGCCTCAGTATCACTTCTCCCAGGTAAGGAGAAGCCAGAAGTCACATCCCCCAGGAGCTCCAAGGATCCAAAGCAATGAATCCCTAGACAGATTCCACAGACCTGCAGAGACGACTCAGGAAATATTTTGGTACAAGGTGGGAGGCAGGGGGACCTCTCTGAATCTTTTTGCTCTTCCTCAAGCTAAATCAACACTAGCCACAAACTGTGGGCTGGGTCTGAGTGAAGGCTGGTTTCCTGGTCCAGAGCTCAGCACCTCCCACTCCGAGTGATGCTTTTTCCCCAGCAGAGGGCAGCAGCTGTCAGAGGCTGGAGCTACTGGTGTGCAACCATCTCCAGCTCCAGGTAAAAAGGAAGGCCAGGAAGCGCCAGAGGGAAGGGAGGAAGCGGGAGGAGGGAAGGAAGCATGAGAACTTGCCTTTCGATTGCTTTGCTGTCAGCTCACACCTCTGGGGGAGGCTAGTTTTCCAGCCAGTGCTCCCCACAACCCAACACTTTTTGGCTAGTCTGCCTCACCCCCCAAATGGCCAATTTGGAAGGCTTTTGGGGCTATTAATCTGGCCCAACGAGTACCAGCATACTTAAACGTCTTCGCTTTCCCTTACTCAGCTGCTGATGCCACAAGGAAAACTAGAAGAAAAAGGAAAGGAGAGAAAGTCCCAATGACATTTTAGTCAGAGGTAGTTCTGCCTTCACAGCAGATACTTTGTTCATCAGTTTCCTTTCACTGGCAGCAATATTTACATGAAAACAGGGCTGAGGCCAGCAGCATTTACATAAAAACAGGGCTGAGGACCACAGACTCCCTAGACCTAAGGTCATTGTTTGTCCTCGCTGGGCTGCAGCCAAAGCTGGCTGAAGAGCGAAATCAGTGGAGGGCATCTGGTTTTTAGAGGAAGCAGGTTTAGCACAGGCTCCCAGGATTACTCTGGAGCGCTGACCATCAGCAAGCTGGATGCAACTCATCACCCAAGACACTGAAAAGTCTTCAAAGAATCAGAACTTTCAAGGAATAGAATAGCAAAAATCTGAATGTTCTGAAATGTTTATGGGATAGAACCTGTTAAAACCCAAATGTTCAAGGCATGCCCAGGGTCAGGTTTCTGTCATTAACTTAGCTTCCTATCTTCCCTGATCTGAGGGGTTGCGTCTAAACTTTCAGATGTGATTGCGGGGCTATAATCTTTTTTCCAGTTTTCATCTACCTGTGGATCAGGGTCCAGGCCATTGGGAATCCCATGTTCCTCAGGAGGTCGACTATATAATGCGGGAAGGCCTCAGGCTGTACCTAGTACAGACCCATGTACAGAGTAAGCTCTCAATAAATATTAGCTGATAGTTACAAGGTGCTGCCTACGATTCCTGACATTCATATGCTGTTTTACAACATTCAAAGTACTTTTAAATGTATTATCACATTAGCACCTGGAAGCAACTCCCTAAGGTAGACAGCCAGTATTCAATCCATTTTCTAGATGGGGGAAATGGATGTAAAAAGAAATTAACCAAAAACCAAATGGCAGAGACAAAACTGAAAGTTGTGTGAGATTCTTCTTTTAGTCTGCTGTGAACCTGAACTTGAGATCATGGCCTAGTATTCTGATCCCTTCCATTCTAACCATCAAGACACCTTGGTTGTCTTGACATGGCAAACTCCAGGTGATTTCAAAATTCTCTCACGCTAAGGAAGTTCCTCACCTGAGCCATCAATTTAAGGGATTGGGCCAGGGCAAGAGCGGTTCATTTCTGGGAAATCCAAGTAGTAGAGCTCCGCTTATAGGGGAAACAGTAAAATGAGAGCCTATGTTTTATGCAAGTTTAAGACTTCCAAACTGAGTCTACGGGCACCAAAAGACAGGCTTCTTTGGATCCTGGCTCCCATTTATTCCTTGATCTGTCTACCTAATGACTATTAATTGAGCACCTTTTATGTTCACAGAACTACCTTGAGGACTCTGAGGGAATAGGAAATAAGCACAAGGCAAAGTTATCCCTGCCTATAAGGCACTTACAGTCTATTTGGGTAGACAACATATGGACATTCAAAATAGCACACGATAGTACATGCCAAATGCCAAATGAGCAGTGATGATAATGAGTATTTTTAAAAAAATCAGAGGGGAACAGCACTGAGTGCTAAGGAAGTCAAAGAAGGCTTAATAGAGGAAGTAGATCCTAATCTGAGCCCTTAAGTGAGGGCAAGAATCAAAAGTTCAGAGAAGAGATTTAGTCAAAAGATTCTCAATATGGAGGGTGGGGGTAGGTGGCACAGATACTGATTGGGACCCCTCCACTACCACCAACCGCATGTGCCAAGTACTGGGGCAGCCTACACAAGGTTTGGGCAGAGGACGCAGTGAAGACATCAGCCCAGTGAACAAGTGGATATAAGGCCCAGTCACAAGTGAGCTGAGATAAGAACAACAGGCCAAGGAATGGAGATTTGATTCCAAGGAGGAAACACGTAATACATAAGTTTCTCAACCATTATGCCTTCTGGGGGTGGGGTTGGTGGTGCCCCATTGAGATGAAAATGGCCCACAGGTAGGGATAAGCAATAGTTCCTGGTAAATACTTGAGAAATAGGGATTCTGACATCATGCAAGCATTCCCCAAAACAGAAGAAGGCACAAGGAATGGGTGAAGTAGGAGTCCAGCTGTTTCTAGGTAGAAACCATTCTAGGACACACTCATAAACCTCCAATGAAGAAGATGTGAGAGGCCATTCTTGACAGAGCCAAACTTTATAACTATCACATTAAGGCAGAAAGGGGAGGAGGAGGAGGACCAAAGAAGGCAGAGACAAAAGATGTTCCCTTAAATTAGCCGGTCACTGGCATCAAACCCAGAAATCACTTCTTCTCTCCATTACTGTTGTTTTGTTATTATTATAAGGGAGAAACTGCTATTCACTAGGCCTTTCTTTCCCCCCAAGTATTTAAAATGCTGCTGTAACAGTAAATATCACCTCTGGCATATTTGTCCTGGAGAAAAGAGTATGATTTGGAATACCTAATTGAAATGTGCTACAGTAGATAAGGCGGCTGCAGAGACTGACATTTAAAGGTAGGAGACACTACGGAAGACATGAAATATTACTGTTGCTGCCTCAAAGGCAAACGCCACTCTCAGAATGGAAACATGCTCCAGCTCTGCCTCCCCTTCCCATCCCCACACGGCCTCACTCCCCAGATCTCTGCTATAGGGTTCTAAGCTATCCCAGCTCTGCCCTTAGAATCCCACCAAGCTGCCACTGAGAATGCCAAAAGACAGGTGAAAAAGAATGCCACCATTCTGGTTCTCTTCTGCTCTTACATTCCCATATCAAAATCCTAAGTCTTATTTCTTGCTAAGGTGTTCACATGGAGGTAGATAGACTAAACATGAAAGGAAAGGAAAAGATTTCTCAGGACATCTCAGTAGGTCTCATTTAAAAAAAAATTGCTTTATGTCAATATGGAAGAAACATAGTAAGAGACTAAAGGTTATCTGTGCTTAAGGCCAGCAAGCCCTGTCCATTGCTAATTGGATATCATTACTTCTCAGGGGATAGCTCAAGATAAGGATTAATTCACCACTCATTCCCTTCACCTAAGCTCTAGAATAAAGACAACTGACCAGCTAACATCAGACCTAGTTCAAGTCACAGTAAGCACATTTACATCAAAATGATTTCCATCATGTCCCTATCCACCTAAGTAGCTGGTTTCCAAAGGTAGGCCCCCAATGAACCATGACTCCTAGAATTTATGCCATTGTGTAGTCTCCTTACTTAGAGGCTGGCCTTGTCACTTGCTGTTAATTAACAGAATATGGTGGAAGTGGCACTTAGTGATTCCTGAAGCTATGTCATAAGAGGTCTTGTAGTTTCTATGTGGCTTTCTAAGAATAATTGCTCTTAAAATCCCTCTCTTGGAACCTGGCCACCATGCTGTATGAAGCCTAGGTCACATGAGAGGTCAGTCACATGCAGGTTCTCTCCAGCTACATTGTGTCATCAACCGCTATCCATGTATGTGAATGAGATATCTTTGATGCCTCTGCTGATCGAGATACCAGATGAGTGTACCAGATAGTTGATATCACATAAAGTAGAAAAACCTTCAAATGATCCAGCCAACCCACAGAATTGTGATACGTAATAAAAAGTTTTAATCCACTACATTTTGGAGCAGTTTATTACAATAGATAATCAGAGACAGAAATCAATTTTAGTAGAGAGTTGTCAAAACAAAGCCCCATTATTACCAGTGTTCAATATGTAATGTGAGAAATAAACCTATGCTGTTTTGAGGCACCCAGATTTAGGACTTAATTTGTTACCACAGTATAACCAAGTCCATGCTGCCTAATATAACCACCATAATGGAAAAAAGCATCCTGAGAAAGCATAATTCTGATATGTATTTAATCGTTTAGGGACCCATCTCTACAAATGAAGTCTTGAAACCTAAATGCAACGACATTTCAGAGTAACTCGGGAAGTGATGGGATGAGATTTGCACGAATCACTTATTACTTCTTCAAGCCAAAAGTTGTACAGAGCTTCCTCTAGGAGTTTACTAAAGTCTCTTTCTCCCAACATTCCAGTATAAGGGTCTCCAGACCTGTGTGCATTGCAAGAGCTTTGGTATAAAGAGAAACACTGGGTGAGGAAGCTAAACTCTACACCAAAGCCTGTACTTCAGGTGCTGAATGATTCAACACAGATGGCTACAATGATCAGCTCACTCTCAATAACCTCCTCTTCACAGACTGCCCTCGAGGCCCGCGGGCTAGTGATGGGGTCACATCTTAGAAAAGCCAGTGAGTACTTTGCCCTGAGGGAAAGTTTATGCTGGCTGTATCTTCAACAATGATTTAATTAGGAAGTGTTGCTGTTTGTTAAATAAACACTCATGCATTATGAAACACATCATCCGCTCTGCCCAGCAAGGTTGGGACCTGAGTCCCTGGCTGAGAGAAAAGTGTTTGCTGTCTCTGGGAATTTCCCAAGCCCAGCCAGGACTTTACCAGAGAAGACAATGACTCCTCTCTGGCTTCATTTTCTGTTGTCCATTTGGGGAAAAAGTCCTACACCTTCAAAAATCTGGTTTTACCAGAGGAGTTTCATATAGTTCATCTATCCCAATATAAGTAGGTACATCTGGTTAAAATTGGGGGGGAAATCTTCCAGAAAAAAGAAGACCTGACTGAATTACCTCTGTTAGATTAGACAAGGATCGCCTGTGGCTTGCTGCACCACCCTTTCTTAGCCAACGGCCTTTTACTGGCTGTGCTATAGCTTCTGGAATTCACAGGATTCATTTTAGCAAACACTTAACTGAGGGTCTTGCTACAAACAGAGCATTGCAGGACATGCAAAAGTGCAAACAACCAGAAAATGCTCACTACTCACAAATAACTACAGCCCAAAGTCAAGCAACTTAGATGTTATAAGAAACCCGCTAACCAATTGCTGGGGTGGGGGTGGGGGGTGTCGGGGTCGGTCTCTTGCCCCGGTATGCAACCAATCTGCATCCCAACCTATCCCCAGCTGCCTCATTGGCACACTCAAGGGTCCTAAACCTGTAGAAGGCTTTTACCATCTTATATATGTCTAGTGACAACGATTACAAAGGTAGACAATGTTCCCCTGGGACACACCTATGGCACTGGCTCCTGTACCATATTCTGCGGGGGAAGGTCACGAGCACTGGCAGCTGCAGTAGACAAACCTGTCCTGTTTCAGGACCTGGGCACTCCTGGCTGGCGAATGTTACAGACACAGAAGGACCAGGATCCTGGGGAGCAGGTGCTGCAGGAGGAGCACATGGACCCGCCAGCTCAGGGGAGCACGAGCCTCCAGAGGCACATGCGCCCACCTCGCCCGCAGGTGAGAAGGCCCAGGTGCAGGAGGACTTCCCTGCACCTACAATGCATGGCTGCACCCCTCCCACGTCCGTCCATTCCCACCACTGTGTCTGGAATGTTCCTCTGCTGCAGCGCCCTCAAGTCAGGCGCTCCAGCTCTCCACCGGCAGAGGTGCTGCTCTTTGCTAGCCACCATCAGACTAGGAGGCCCTGGGGAAGGGCCTCTCTGCCGCGTGGCTACCCTCAGCCCCTGACACCCCTCTAGATCAGTCCTTCTATGATGGAGTTGCCCTCTGCCCTGGGCAGCACTGTGCATCTCCACGACCTCCGCATCCACCAACGAGGTCCTTCTGAGCGAGACCTTGCTGCCACGGCCAGCTAAAAAGAGGGCTTTTGTAGGTGCCAGTTGGCTGGCCCTGAAGCCAGCAAGACCTGAGATGTCTGGACCCCTGGTGCTCAGGCCCCAGGAGCTGGTGCTGTCCTGGAACGGTTAGGGGAGGAGCAGCAGTTTCCCACACTGTGCTGCCTGGGGCCCTTGGCACCCCCGGCGCCCTTGGCACCCCCGCTGCCTGGAGCCAGGCCGCCTTAGAAGAGCTTTTACTTGGGTGCCCGCTGCCTCTGGTGCTGCTTTCTGTGCTGTGTCTTTCATTCTCAGATACGTTTATTTCTTCACATAGACCCACGTACTTCTCCAAGAGTGTCACTTAAAATAAAGGGTTAGTAAAGGGGGGAAAAGGTGAACAATGCCAAGTATTGTCAAGAATGTAGCACTTTGGAACTTTTTCTTGTGCATGGCTGGTGGGAGTTTAAACTGGTACAGACCTTCTGGAAAGCAATCTGGAAGCTTCGGTTGTAATTAAGCATGCATATGCCCTATAACCCAGCAACATCACTCCTGGGAATATATTCCCAATAAGTTCTCACTCAGCACCACATACCACATTTTTAGTATAAATGCAGGATTCCAACACTGGAGTAATAGATGTGGAAGACATGATGGAGGCACATAATGTAATGCTGTGCAGCAGTTACAAAGGAGAAATTGCATGTATACATAGCGACTTGAAAAGATCTTAAAAACAAGGTACCAAAAGGGAAAAAACATATCAAGAGACACAGCACACTGCATTAATATAAATTTAAAGTGCATAACAAAGTTATATTACATATCTTACAAAGATATATGCTTATATGTCCTTATAAATACTTATATATTCTTGTATGCCCATATATATGTTTATATATGTGTATTTGTAATGGGTGTCCCATAACACAGGAAAGGAGAATAGGAAGTATGATTAGAGATGAAGGAGAAAAATAAATAAACCCAGGGAGGCCCCGCACTACTAGTGATGATGTGTTACAAACTGAAAGACTTATTATATTCAACTCTCTTTACCTGAGGTCAAAAGGAGAAAAAGCATTTTACTTGATTTGGGCAAACTATGAGATTTGTGTCTGAACTGAATTCATATAGAGTGTGTGGTGTAGTAGTTTAGGAAGACAGGCATTGATGTCAGAAAGACTTGGTTTTGAATTAGAGCCCTGTTGCTTATTAACCATGTCTGCAAGGATTAAGAGGGGATAATGTATGTAAAGCACTCAGCATAGTGCCTGCTGCAAAGCAAGCAATGAGTAAATGGTAGCTATTCATAATAGATAGTACAATTTATCATTTTTTTCATCTTCCTTCTACCTTATCCTCACACCTTGAAACATTTTACATGGTAAGAAAATCATCATAAGCTTCTTATTGGCTTATGGTTTATACTCTCCCTACATCCAAGAGATTCGGAGGAATTATATATGATTAATCAATAAGAAAAACAGAACAATCAGGGATAAAAAAAAATAGAGCAGATGTCCTCCAAAGGAAGCAGAACAAATAAATATCAGCAGGTACCTGAACAGAACTGGTGACTACAGCTGGGCACAGAAGTTGGCCCAACAGCCACGGAAATGGAAGTAGAAAGGGAACTGTATGGGCTTCATAGCTTTAATTTCATGGTAAGTAAAGCTGACAAAATCCTTTGCAGGAACACACTCTGCTTGTATATTTTACCACTTGGTTTTCATGTTGGGTCTATTGGATAACGTGAAACACAATACTGGCAACAACTGTGACAAAGACACACAATGTCTATCTAAACAGGTGACTTATCATGCACTCAGGGCTGGACATTTAATTGTTAGAAAGGAGGAAGAGGGTGCTCAAGTCATATGTTTGGGTGTCTTGCTTCCTAAGGTCACTAAGCCTGCGAGAAGAACTTGATGATTCAGGAAGAAATGCTGGTTAACATGACTGTTTATGTCTTTCTCCCATAGTATAAAAGTCAACCTTCTAAGCTCTGAAGCCAAAAAAAACCAAGGTTGAAATTCTGTTTTGCCATGTACTAGCTCTGCGATCTTGGGGACCTTACTTAATCTCTGTGTGCCTCAGTTTTCTCATCTGTAAAATGGGAGTGATGGTACCCACATCATAGAGTTGTTCTGAGGATTAAATGATTATTGTTAAGGCACTTATAGTGCTGGATACATGGTAAGTACTACATGAGCTATATGAGCATGTGTGAAATAAATGAAAAAATAAATATCAGATGCCATGAGCAAGCCTCTGGCGGTAGCTGAATTGTAGTAGATTCTGACTGAATTATCTAACAAGTACCTGGAGTGTTGATCCTCTTTGATGCTTTAAGTACCAGCTGTGAGGGAGGCAAAGTTGTCTCCTGTGAACAGTTAAATGCTGAGTTTATATTCTCACACAGATAAAATAGACTCTTTTGCCAGGCACAGGAGGGACATGTTAAAGTACAGCAACAACTGGGGCACCTGGGTGGCTCAGCCGGTTAAGGATCGGCTGCTTGATCTCAGCTCAGGTCTTGATCTCAGGGTCGTGAGCTCAAGCCCTGCATTGGGCTCCACACTGGGTGCAGAGCCTACCCAAAAAAAAGAAAGAAAAAATAGCATAGCAACAACAGTAATCCTATAGCTGTCATAATAACTGAAGGCCACTTGGTACCTGCCTCTGTGACAGGACCTTTCATGGATCTTAGTTCTCATCCTCAAAACAAAGTAGGCACTATCATTAGCCCCATTTTACAAACTAGAACACTGAAGCTCAGAGAGGTTGAATGACTTATTCAAGGCCACGCAGCTTGTTAAATGTCAGAGTCACTTTGGCTCGGACTCTGTGCTTTCTTCACTAAATTCACCATCTCTTCCTTATCCAATTAAAGGGGGAAGGGGGAAGAGTATTATTAAAACGGGAAATGTTTTTTCTTGCCATCATCTGCTAGGGAGAAACCCAATGAACCACAATTCTACTCCTTGAGGGCCTTTGAAAATAAATATCAGGCATTTGTTAACACAGAAAAGCTTAAAGTTGAAATATTCCTTTTTTTTTCTAGTGCAACTAGCATGATGAGTGATATTGATATGCAAGGCACACTCCCATAGCAAAGAATCTCCAGAGAGCATATTAGAATGCAGGTAGGTGGAAGTGATGTTGTTTTAGCAATAACCCTGAGCCTAATCTAATTTAAATTTCTAGTAAATCTTTGGCAAAATTTCAGTATGTGAATTATTATTTAGTAACACATTACATGTGATATGCCTCACGACTGATCATGACACATCAGCATGTCCCAGCTCAAGGGTTGCTATCTGCTAATTTAAGAAGTGCCATTAAAGTCCACCCTCACAAATTTCCTCTAGAGTCAGGAAAATGCAATGCCTGATATTACACCTTTTGAAATTTGGCTGTTTTTAAGAACTCTGGAGTGTCAAGAGCTCCAGATTAAAATGGAAATGCCATCTATGCTTTTATTATTTAACAAAGAATAATTTCCAATTTAACCAGCCTCTTGGCATTCATCTCAGAATAGACGTATGGACTAGTGGTGCCAGGAAGCCTGGGCAGGCTGAAGAATAAGGAGAACCCATGGAAGCCATCACTTCCTTTGCATTCTTCTTGGAAAATGGCCTCTTCCCACCTAGTCAGCATCAGTCTGGGCTAGAGGAGAGTTTGCAGCCAGTGGAGGCAGGGCTGATCCATAAGGGTATACACATCGGAGCCTTCCCTTTGGGAGGGAAACTAGAGCTCCTCCATCTCTCATTTCAACATCATCAAAATTTAACATCTTTCCATAGCAGCCAATTGCATTATTTATTTTGTTAAAAAGACAACCTCCAAACTGAAACAACAAAAGAATAATTAAAGACATAACTTAACCTCTTCTGTTTTCTTCTTAGAAGACATGTTTGTTGGTTTTGCTTGCACAATGTTCTTGGAAATAATGTTCTTCTCTTTCTTTTTTTTTAATGTTTTTATTATTTTTTTAAGATTTTGTTTATTCATGAGAGACACAGAGAGATCGAGAGGCAGAGATATAGGCAGAGGGAGAAGCAGGCTCCATGCAATGCAGGGACCCCGACGTGGGACTCGATTCCAGGACTCCAGAATCACATCCTGGGCCAAAGGCAGGCAATAAACCGCTGAGCCACCCAGGGATCCCTGTTCTCCTCTTTCTCAACAATATTCCATCATTGGTTCTTACTGATATTTTGAGTTTATATTTTAGCTACATAATATATATTTTATATAATATATATGCACATATAAAGGGATATAATCATCCTGTTCCATATAAAAGTGAGGGATTTGAAGCTCAGCCAGATAAAAGGGATTTATTGAAGACCGCAAGGCATGGTGAATATCCAAGTCAAGGGTTCTCTCTGAGCCACACATCTTTGGAGTGGGACAGCTGTGTGAAATTTCTCACTCCTCAGGGGAGAGTTGCACTAGTGGAGACAGGATCAAGGATGCTGACGGATGATGTGACAGTGTTTGTATGGCAAGCAACAACAAAGAATAAACTAGAACCAGAAGACCTGGGCTCTGGATCCCTTCTTAGTTATAAACTTTCGGATAGTCACCAATCCACTGCATGATTCAATTTTCCCATTTAATAAAGGCTGATTTTAAATACTCTGCCATAAAAACAAATAAAAATAATAAATAAATAAATAAATAACTCTGCCATGACCAATGTATAAAGACATTGCCACAAACTTATAAATCAAAGCTTTTTGAGACTTCATCCTTACAGGGCTATTTATTTTGTGCTTAGTTTGCAGGCACAGTACTAACCTCTTCTTTTCTGTTATCTCATTAGCCCTCACAGGGGTCCTTGGGGTGGATACCATTAGGGTCGCCTTTTTATAGATGAGGAAATACGGATATAGAGACAGGAGATGACCGCCTGAGACAACTCAAGTTGGTTAATGGCAAAGTTGAGGAGTGAGCTGCAATTGGCTGCAGAGCCCATGATCTTGACTATTCTATGCTGCATATGTAAGGGACTACATAAGGGATCTGAAAGGACAAATAGATGCCTTTGGTGGGTGACTGGAAGGTGAGATCCAGTCCACATATCAAGTGGACTGTCTCCCTCAGAAAATGGACTTAGTTGTTCCAAGTCTGAAAAATGTTAGAAGACACTCCCCTGAACCACCCTTCTTGCTGATCTCAGAAAACTGGCCCATAAAGGCTAAATGTCAGCATTCAATGTCCCCTCACCCTCACGTCGGGTTTAGGCTCCTGGTGCTCTAAGCATCCGGCAGGTGGAAAAGATTAACAATCCAACTTGATGTTTGGGACCTGGAATCACAGACTAGCAGCCAGAGTGGCTGCTCCCAGGTACAACCAACTTGCAAGATTCTCCATGTAGAGTGTTTTGTTTGACAAAGCACGTAGGTGTTATGAGATGTGTACTCTTTTCTTTTCCTTTGAAGGATTCTGGAGCCTCCGACCTAAGTAGACCCCCTCTAGCCTGGTTTCTGGCAGTGCCTCTCTGCTAGTGGGCCAGGGGGGGCGGCAGTGAGCACAGGGAGCCAGGAGGAAGGCGGCCCAGCAGAAGGCTCCTGCTCCATCCAGCTCGCCCACAAGTAACCACACACCCAGTGGTACCTCATTTGCTCGTGACTGCCAAGCTGAGTAAGTTCAACGTATTCTCCTTCCTTTCTTTGTGTGTGAGCAGCTTGGTTGTCCTCCTAATAAGCCCTCCATTAATTAGGAGGAGGTGTCAATGTGCCAACAAAATTAGCAGTTTCAATATCTCCCTCAAGTGTGAGTGTTTCAAAGGAAATGAAGGCTCGGTCACTCCCTGGTTATTTTTACTCTCTGCCACCCACCTGCCTTTTGGGCAATCTGTTCCCATCAGAATACACCCTTCATCTCCCTCGACATGCTCTTCTCTCCCTGCCTCTCTGGTTCCTTTTTTTTTTTTTTTTTTTTAATGTAATGTCTTTTCCCTCCGCTTTTCAAACTTGATAAATCCCACGTAGGCTGCATTTATCCTTACCCCCCGCCACCAGCATTATTGCCTAGTAGAAAGAGTTAATAAGCCAGTTGCTGTGGGCACAGCTAACTTGGGAGTTATTTGTTCTGTGAGTTTAAAGATAAAACTAAATGGGCGATGAAGAAAGAAAAAGAGCAAGATTTAGATATACTGAGTGGGGAGTGGGGGCTGGGGAGCAGTAGAAATACAGAACTTGTGACAAAGCAGCTCGGCTTCCTGGACTTACCAAAATTGGAACTTTGTTACCATGAAATTACAAGTGTTTCTCCTCCTCAAAGAATAAGCACCACTGTCAAGTCTTCTGTGGATGAGTGGCCTCCCTGGACTCTTGCTGATATGATAGAAGCCTTTCCTGCAAGTCTGAGAAGGGAGGAGTGGACAGAGCAATGACCCCCCCACAAGGCTTCTGGGGCTAAGATTTGATGGCAAAGACAATCTGGGGATCCTTGAAAAGGATGGGTCTCAAAATCAGTGAGAACTGTAGCAGGGATCACTGGGGAGCACTCAGGTGTTTCAAGAAGCAAATAAAATGAGGCCCAGAGAGTCACAACTTCACATCCTTCATTCTCAGGGTTCCTCACACTGGCTACCAGCAATTCTATATTAGGTGCTCAATACAGTATGGTTGAAATGAATTAAAGACCCCTCAATACCTACTTGGGATCTGAAAACACAAAGAAGGGATGGGGTAAATGATCCAGACTTATAAAGAGAAGACTAAAGCAAAACCAAAACCAGAAGACTCTGCCTACAGACATTTCACAGTCTATGTGGTTAAAAATAATAATTATATTTACTCCATTGGGTTGTTGCAGATATAAATTGAAATAGTCCTAAGAAATAAATTCATAATAAGTCTTGTTTATTTTTATTTCCTGACTTCTTACATGTTGCTGAGACTTTGTAGAGGCCGTAGGTGGGAGGTTCTGTGTGGGGAGCATGATGCTAACTAGCCCTTCTTCTTTCCTAAGATGTACTGCAAGGCCCCTTTCTTCCATCATCATTCTGTATGTGTAGAGGTAATCAGATGTTGTATTGTTTACCAGAGAAAGGAATAAAAGAAACAATTGTTAATACCTACTATGTGACCCATCTGTGGCTTGCTGCTTGTTATTTGAAGAAGGTATTATTTTCCACATCTGAGAAATATTACTTAGGCTCTGGAAGTTTCTAGTAGCCCAGCTAAGCCAATTCTGTTAGCAAGTGGTGGAATGAGGACTGAAATCCAAGTCTTCCTGAATTAAAATAAATATATTCTGGGACATCACACACAAATACCAGGCCAAGTCCCAAAGGTGACCTACTGATCCAGAATCATTGGGGCAGGCCTGGCTTTTTAAGTGCTTCACAGGGTTTCATGACCAATTGGCCATGTCTGAGAACTTCTGAGCTACTTGATCTCTAAGGGCACCTCCAACCCTAATATTCTATAATGAGAAGAAAATGTTACTCTCTTAGCAGCCGTATGAATTTTTTTTCTCCTTAGGGAGAGACTTGCCCTTGTTAAAAAACAAAGATACTTTACAAGCCCACTCACAGAAAAGGAAAATGTGGGAGCTCCAGGGAGGATTGGGGGGGACAGAAAAAAAGGGGAAGATAAAAGAGGAGGGGAGGGATAGAAGAAGAAAAGAAAGGAGGAAGATAAAGGGAAAATAGAAGAGGGACAGTGAGTGTGGAATTTCTGGTGGAAATCAGTAAGAAGGCCAAATTCTTTATTTGGATTGGAAAGGGGGCATACACAGATAGAAAGGGGAGAAAACAAACGGGAGCTGGGTTTTAACTTTATAGGTCCATTCATAAACAGAAATAAAGCAAGTCTCAATCCTTCAGCTAAAGCCAAAAAATAGCTTAGACTGGCCCTTCTCTGGTGACACAGAGCCCTACATTTATGTCTATTGCTCTGTAGCTTTGATGAGAGCCTCATCAACTGAGTGCCATGTGCCATGCATGTATGAGCTTGCAATAAATTATTTCATCTCATCTTTAACCACCTGTGAGAGGTTCTTTATGACCCTTATTATATAGATAGGGAATTTGAGGAAAACGGAAGTTAGAAAGTTGGACAAGCTCATTGATACTTAATTAGTGTCAAGCCCAGAGTTTGAACCCAATCCATCAGACCCTGTAATCCTCATGCTCTAGTTACACTGCACTGACTCCTAAAAACTTTATATCTCTTATCTCATTTGTTACTTATAAGAGTGACTATATAGATAAGATATGTACTGCTGTCCTCATCTTACAGATGAGGATGCTGAAACTCAGAGAGGTCACATTACTTAAGTTCACATAGTTGGTACATAGGTAGAACCTAGCTTTGTTCCCCACTCTTCCAAATCCAAGATGTCCTGCGCTCTCTCCAGTCTAATCCCCATGTCATGCAAGGCTGTCCTCAGTTATCAAGGCAGGACTCCCAGTCCCTTCTGTGGAGCAAGGTAAAATTTACTAATAATGCCCTACTCACCCAAAAACATCTTCCCAGCTGATACTTACCTGAAATTCTAACATGAGCTTTTTGGCCTTGTTTCTTTAAAACACTTGTTTCTTTAAAACACTACAGTTTTCTTTTCAAACACAATTACAATCAAAAAAGAGTCATCATTTGATGGCTTATTGTCTCTAATAAGTGACCATGAGTAATTTTAGTAGGTAGTCTCCTTTTGGAGACCAACAGGTAAGCTGTGCCATGTTTGCACAAAGTGAAAACTTACAGGGAGAAAGAAAAGGTCATGGTGGTAACAGCTTGCAGGACCAACTCTATCTTCTCCTTTAGGAATCCTCTTTAGTAAGTGGAAGGATTCCTAAAGGTTCTTATTTGACTAAATCATCCAATAGGGAGAGTGAGGGTGATAAGATGGGGGCAGTAGGAGCAGCATGATGTTCAAACAAGATCAATATAAACAGAGAAAGACAAGGATATAAGGCCCAGGATGCAAGGAAGAAATGTATTGTAGTCTCAAAGTTCACCCAGAGTTCCACTCAGCAGCATCATCAGGGACAAGAGCTGAGAGGTTAATGGAATTGGCAGAGAAAAGGCAAAATTAGACCGCGCATTATGAAAAGATACGACCAACATCACTGCTAACAAAGCATTGCTTAGTTCATTCATACATTTATTCATTTATTCAGAAAATACTCACTGGGGTCACCTGTGTACCATTCACTGTCCTAGAAGCTGAGCACACTGATGAGGCATTGACAGTCTAATGGAGGCAGCAGAGAAATGAACAGATAATTATCTGAATCAGTGTGGCAAGCCTGATGCACACAGGGTGTGGGTGGCAATTTTGAAGGGGACATCTAACATATAAGCTAGGAGTATGGGCTCAGGAAGGGCTTCCCAGAGGAAATGACACATGAGGTGAAGCTTAAAAAATAAGAGCTAGCAAGTGAACAGAGAAAGAAGGAAAAATGGCATCCTGGAGAAAGGGAAGAGCAACAACAAGGGCATGAAGATAAAAACTCAAAGTAGTTTTGTTTGGATGAATAAAGACCTACTTACTAGGTGTAAGACATGGTCCTGTATGCTGTGTAGAGTTGAAAACCGTAAAGAAGGCAAAGCAAAAAAAAAAAAAAAAGAAGGCAAAGCATCCTCTTGGTAAGAGGATAGAACTGGTTAGATTGGATCTGGTTTCTCAAACCAAACAATAAGCTCTATTACAGCTTACAAAAAAGAAAGAAAGAAAGAAAAATCTGACCCTCAAATCTTTCTTCTTGAGGAACCCCCCTTGTTTCACTGAGTCTAGTGGGACTGTCCTAAGAGGCTTCCACCTCCCTAGCCAAAGGGTGGGAAATCATCCAAGTTAGGGCAATGAGATGCTCCTTCTCTGGAATTGGAACCTTGAAAATAAAAATAGTTAATTATTGACAGAATATAGAAAGATTTTGATACCATAAACTTAGTTTAGAGTTCCGTCCAGCTGACCAAATTATCTTATTCAGTCACCAAGTTTTTAGCTAGAGTTGCTTACATTCCTTAATATGTAATCATAGCATCAGCAAAAAGAGATATTTTAACTCTACTTTTCTGATGTTTATACTAGCAATTTTATTTTCTTATTTTATTATCTTGGAGGTTCTAGCAAATACAATGTTTATTATTGGTAACGTGGGCATCCCTGAATTCTTGCTGATTTTAACTGAAATGATTCCCATGTTTGTTGAATCTGATGCTGTTTTTAGTAAATAATCTTTATGTAACTAAGCAATCATCTTTTTATTTCCATTTTACCTAGATTTTATTAAGAATGGCTGCTGAAATTTATCAATGCTATTTCAGCCTGTATCAATATGATCATTTTTTACTTTTTTAGTTAGTTAATAAAAAAGATTATTGATAGCTTTCTTCATATTGATTATATATAAAATAAATATACAAAATCAATACTTTTTTCTCTACCCTAGTAATAATCATGAAAAGACAGAAATAAAAAAAAATTTTATTCACAACATCAATAAACACTTAAAAATATTTATGAATAAATTCAACTAAAAATGCAAACAGTAACATAAAGAAAAATAAAATATCTTACTGGAAAATATAAAATATCTGAAGAAAGAGAAAAGTATGCTGTTTTAAATGAGAATATTTAACATGAATAGGCCAGTTGTCCCAAAATTGACATGTTAATTTGCATGTTAATTTGATGCAATTTAAAAATAGAATCCCATCAGATATTTTAATTGAATAAAATAAACATAAATTCTATATGGATGAAAGAATGCCTGAAAATAGTCAACAAATTAATGATAAAAGAAGGAGAGAGGATGATATTACATAGATGCCAGACATTACACAGCTACTATAATCAAATCAATAAAGAATGATTATAGGAATTGGAGAATAGATCAGGGAGCAGAACAGAGAATCTAGAAATGGATTCTGGTGTGAATGAGAATTTAATAAAGGACAAAAGCAGTAATGCAATTCAGTGGGAAAGAATAGATTATTTAACAAATAGTCCTAGCTAACTAGTTAAGACAAGCAAGAAGCACTATAGCAGGAGTATGGACTTCAGAGTCAGATTCCATTGGTTTAAATCCCAGTTTTACCACTCTTTGTATAAACTTTGAACTAGTTACTCAGCTTCTCTGTGCCTCATGTTTCCTCATCTGAAAAATGGGTGTAAGTAAGAAATTTGTGTCTTGGAGTTGTGAGTAACAGGAGTAAAATTAGTTATACATGTGAAGTGCTGGTGTTTAGTTGAATTTATTCAACTGGATGACCCACAAACATATGCAAAAATGCTGAACCATAGATAGTCTGAGAAACGCAACTAAAATAGCAGAGATACCATTTGACCCTCCTCAGCCTGGCACAATTAATAAAAGCAATAGCCCTATTCCTATGAGGGATGTGCACAAAGGGTTTTCTCAACACACTGCTTAGATAACACTTGTGAAGTAATTTGATGGCATCTATTCATATGTAAAATACGCATCCTCTCCTATTCATCAAGCCCACTTCCAGACTACACCACAGACAGAAAAGTGCCAGGGGGAAATGTACAGGTACAGTTATTGCAACATTGTGTGTGATAAAATAAAAAGCTGGAAATAAAATGATAATCAACAGGAAATGCCAAATATATGATACATCCTCACAATAGAATATTATGCACCCCTTAAACAGTCAATTAAAGCTCTGATTTTGATATAGAGGGATTTCCATGAGGTAAAGTTAAGCAAGAAAAACAAAATATATAAAGACAAGCACAGGACTGATCTCAAACAAATGTTTGCTTTGACATTATTTGAACAATATAAATGCATTTTAAGCTCTTTTGTATTTATTTTATATCTTACAATAAAATTTTCTCTAGAAAGAAAATCAAAATGTAAAATAAGCCTATAATATCCCAATTAAAAAACACCGAACTGAAAAATATGTAGATCTGTCTATATGTATAAATTATGTGAGCAAAGAGAAAACTATGGCAGGATATATAATAGGTTATTAACACGATTTATTCTGGAAAGGAGTTAGGGGACTAATTTAGGCAAAAAAGCAGAAGAGGGGGAAATCAAGTAAAAATGGAAAGAAAAGAGTACACTTAGAAAAATATTAATTACATCATTACATTTATGTACACTGTGTGTATGTTTATGCATAAGGCAAATTAAGAAATAGAATTTGGAAAAAAGCAAGAGGAATAGAAGGACAGGTGAAAGGAAAGAAGAAAACAGTTGAAGTTAATTTCTATCTAGTCTCTAGTGTCCCAGTATATTCCCTGTTGCATTGGGTTCTGTTGCTTGCAAGCAGAAGGGACTTAACCAATGCAGGTAGGAAAATATCATAAGCTTGGTCTCAGAGACCTTCCTGTGCCTTCCTTTGACTCCAGAGGACAGGCTATCCATAAGCCATGTACCTATTGCTTCTATGTGTCCTGGTTCTCCCAGACTGTTCCACTTTCCTTCTAAATTCTACAAGAAAAGAACCAGTTCATGGGTATCACCAGGGTTACATTACATCTGCAGCAATACCAATAAAATGACATTTAAAATTATCATTAAGGGAAAAAACAGTGGAAATGAATTTTTAAAATCAGCTGGGCTGCATGGCAGCCTATGAAAGGTGCCACAGCAAAAGCAGGCTTTGCTGACAACTTGGGAACCTATCACCTACACCCAGAATCTCCCTGCAGTCTCTTAGGTGACCTCTCTCCACTCACCTCTCTGCTGCCACCTCTATCCATGCTGGAGATCAAACCATTTGCAAGCAATGGTTCCTAATGGTTAAGATTTAGCAGGTCATACATGAATGTTCTCCCAATAAGATGATGAAATTATGGAGCCCTCATATCTTTCTCTGAACTGTTTTTCTTTTCTGATGATGTGTTGCTAGAGAGCAGAATGATGTCATAGAAAATTTGGAAGAAAGAAGCAATAGGTTCCACAATATATTAACTATGGGACCCTTATCAATTCTCAGCTAGCCTCTGTGAGCCATAACTTACTTTTTGTGAAAAAAGGAATTCCACTACACAACCTATGTAACTCAGAAGCCTGTAGGAATGTACCTTTCCCAACACTCTCCTCCATAGTTCCTCTTCCTTATGATCCATGTGTGCCAACAATGTTAGGATGAACATGGTCTCAACGAGGGGGCATGCTAACAAGGAGTAGTCATCAGACCTCTCTGCCTGTGGCATATCCTCTCTGCCCCAGTGATTTCTCCTGCAAACAGCTACATGTAGGTAGAATTTTATAGCACTTTGCCTCAGCTATATCATACATCTCTCATTTTGTGCCCTGGGCCTTCTTTGCCACCAATATGTGGCAAACCTGCAGGGCATTTGAGCAAAACTGGATATGTAAGAGAGTTAATACCCCATGAGGCAACTGTTGAGTTCTGGGTCCCAAAGCTCCAGATCTGAGCCCTCCTGGGACACTAAGGAGCATTATTATTACAATTGATATAATCAGTGCTAAACAAAAACTCCTTCAAATAATCCTAAAATTAGACATCAAGCTGAAGTGCCACATGTTGTAATATGTTGACAACCCCTATTAAACTCCAAAAGCTTATGACTTCCCCAGAAAAAAATACACATAAATACAAAGCTTTGTATAAAATATCAGGAGGTTTATTGAACCTATGAATCCCATCCATGACCTCAGGTCAGGACTGCATGATCCTAGCTGGCTAAATTTAGAGAGATTATAACAAATGGACATCTGGCCATATTGTCTCCACCTTCCCCAGGGCTGACCTGTTCCTCAGCTGATCATAGACTTACAGATCACCTTAAATCAGGGCAGCCAGTTTAAGAGAATTCCTAATTGGAAGGATGCTGAGTACATTTGGGACTAGAATGGCCCTCAAAATCTCACATGAAGCCAGACCTCCCCAGAACAACCTCAAGCCCTAAATTTAGCCCTTAAGCCCAATGTGATGATCCTCTTTTACCCATCATAACCCAAGCTCACAATGTCCTTATGATAAAGATCAATAAGATTCCCATAGTCCCTAGCAACCCAAGCACATTGACAGGTATTCAGACAAGTATCTTTTTAAGAAAAGATTCAGTAGGCCCCCACTCATGTTTATTCCAACATGCCATTAAACCTCAGACCAGATGGAACTAGTTCTGTTGTAAGCAGCTCCATAAAGTAAAAATCCTGACATAAAGATCTCTATATAATAATTCTCCAATTCTCCATAAGCATCACTGCTTATGTATCCATGTGTCTAGTTTGAGTTTCTTCAGAAGCAAATTTCGAAACCAGGATTGAAGTACAGGTCATTTTTTTTAAAAATAAGATGATGTATGAGTTACATAAAGATGGGACAGCAGCCAATATAGGGTGTATTATCAAGCAACCTACCACTAAGGGAAAATGGAACTTAAACACCTAGAGCGAAGTCTAGGAGCCAGTGAAAACCACCAATACTCATTGGGTGAGGAATGCTGGGGAAAGGAGCCATTAATTCTTCTGCACTTTGGCAAAGTGGGGTCCAATGGCAAAAAAAGCCCCTGGGCAGAGAATCATATGTGCTCATAGAAGTTGGGCTGGTATGCACTGCAGTGGTAAGAATAAGGGGACATGGGAGGGACTCTGACAATAGCTTCTATACCATGAAATGCTCTCTGGCATCAAACTTTGCTCTGAGAATTAAGAATCAGGAGTCTGATGGCAACACTGAACAGAACAGGACACATGGATCCCTACCATAAAATGTCATTTGTGAGTAGCATAAAGCATAGCTAAGCTCTATTCAACATCAGTAGCATACCAACAAAATTAGCATTTATTTAGTTCCTACTAACAGAAAGATGATGCACCAGACAACTGGACACTTACACGTACATTGTCATATTTAATCCTTAGAACTGCCCTATAAATACTCATTAATACCCCCTTTTTTTTCTAGATTTGGACAAAGATGGCCCTCAAAGTTCATGTTGCCTTATCTATCATGATACAGCTAATAAGAAATGAAAACAGGATTTAAATGCCTAATCCCACCTGCTTTCAACTACATCACATTATCCTTTGGACTTCTTAGTCACTTCCTCTTCTCCTTTTTCTCACAGAGAGTATGTACTGCATCCTGACTACATGCCAGCCACTGAAGTAAGCACTTTCACATTAAGCATTTACAAAAACCACGTGATGTGGGTATTGTCATTGATCTGCTTGTATAGTTGGAACAACTAAATCTTGGAAAAATTGAGTAACTTCCTAAAATCACAAATTAATACAGTGGCAAAGCCAGGACCAGAAATCAGATCTTTCTAACACCAAAGCTCCAGTTTTTGATCATTAAACTATTTTGCTGCCTAAGAACAACACAGGTATGAATGGGTGGGTCCTACTGAAATCAGTCTGCCATATAATCCAGAGTGAAACTAAGACCCAAATTCATCAGATCTTTTCTCTTCCTCTTTCCATCCTCCATCCAGGATTCACCCAGGAAAAATTAGACAAGCAGAAAGTCTGGTACCTTCATATTTGGCAGAAGTAGGGAGTGAGCAGTCAGTCTCACTCTACTTGAGGGGAAAAGGAGAATTCTATTTTTCAATTAAAAGATAAGACAAACATTTCAAGGAATTGGCTCTCATTTCCTTGCGTTATTGCTCTAATTTGCTCATTATACATAATTATTAAATGTGCTTCATTATGATTAGATGGTCTTTACTTATTACAAAGGAACAATCAGGTCTTCCTTTGTATTCATTTGTGTACATACACAAATGGGGAAGGGGAAGAAAAACTAATTTTTGAAGTGAAACTCTTATTAATGTATAAGTAAGCATTATCACTAAAGTATACATGATTGCCAGCTACAAAAACTGCACAAATACGGGTTGGAGACAAGCACCTGTTTTTGGTGACTATCAAAGAAAAGAAAAGAGGAGAATCTAGGGGTCCTAGTAGAATACAGAAATGCTACCTTTTGTAAAGGAAAATGTAATCCCAGGAATGCTGATTAGGAATGTATCATAGTGATCTTCTCGGAATTCTACATCAGAATCTGGTTTAGAACTTTATGTACTAAAGAGAAAGAGAGAATAGAAGAGGGCTCTGAGGGATGCCTTGACAAGGACTCAAAACAGGATCTAGAAATAAAGGTTAAAGAAATGAGGGTGACTGCATCTGGCTAGCTGTTTTGTATCACCTTTGCTCCTTATTGCTTTATCACGTATTCTTTTTGTATTGGGCAATCACTCAAATGCACATTTCACTCTTACTCTACTTTCTGAATATGATTACAACATTTACTAAAATATTATAAGGTTTACATTTGTATAAAATTCAGTGTGGCCTTCGCAAGTCCACTGACATCTGTGATTGACATTTTCTTCTAGCTGACAGCATTTATCTATAGTCATTATTGTCAGCGAACATCCTTCTTATTTATCTTAGTTCTGATAGAAAATACCATCATAGGTTTAAAAGTCTCCAAAATGGGATTCCATGATATTCAAAAGAGAAGAGGTCAACTCCTTGTTGCCTCATTATCTCCCAGGGTGGAGAACAACTAAAGACTCTAGAAGTCATTTGGTTTAAATCAGAATTTCCAGTAAAGGGGCAAATAAACTATAAAAAGTATCTTCAACATTTTATAAACCCATTGCCCCTCAAATTCCTCCTTACTTCACAGGAAAAGATTGGATTTCTTCAACCTGCTCTAAATTTGGCATAAATGTATTAAACGTACATCTATTTAGCACCTCCTGTGTGTCAAGAACTCTGCTCAGTGCTAGAGATGCAAATGATGTACTGAGAGAGTATGGAGACATATTGAGGAAAGTAAATACGGGAACAGATAATCATAATTTAATACCATGAATGTGATAGTAGCCATATGCACAGTATATTATCCAAAAGAAAGGAAGGTAACTAACCCAGTATGATAAGGGATGGAACGAATGGGAGAAACACCAGGGAGGCTTGCTGGAGAGGTGATACCTGAGCTGATTCTTGAAGGATTAGTATGAATTAACTAAGCAAATAGGGAAAGGCCAATTCTGGCAGAGGGGAAAGCTCAAGCAAAACCATATCAAATTCAAGGAACTACCAACAACTAGATGCTGCTGGAGGATAAAAAGTAAGGTAAGTGTTGGTAGGAACAAAAGGCTCGAAAATTGGTAGCCATACTCCCCAGGGCCTTGTAAGGAAAACTGGCCATGATCCTGTAGGCCATAGAGAGGTGGCAAGGGTTTTAATCAGGCCAGCTCTTCATTTCACATGGCAAATTTGGGGGGATGTATGCTAGTGATATGGGAGGATGAACTTGTGCAGGAAAGGATTAAAAGCAGAAATAACAGGAAGTTGACACAGTGGGATGGTAAGAGACTCTATAGACGTGGAGAGAGGTGGTGGTAGTAGGCATAAAGAGGAAAAGATGGAATTGAGAGCTATTAAGGAAGAAATAATAAATGGAGGTTGGTTATTTGTATAAGATGTGAAAAGGGGCAGTTTTTGGATTAGTTAGCTGAATGACAGTAGTGCCGCATTCAGAAATGACAAATATTGGAGAAATACCAAGTTTGGTGAGAAGATAAATCATTGGCCTAAGAAAGATTCACTGGATCTGAAAGAAAGAAAATTCATGGTGGTTGAATGAATAGTCATTTGGATTTAAAAAGAAAAAGAAGAAAAGAAACAAGTGAAAAGAGGCAAGTTGGGAGCTAAAGAGATGTAAGGTCAGGGGAGATGTTTGATGGGTGGGAGGATGGGAGAGGCTATTCTAAGCTGACAGGGTGAAGCCAAGTAGAAAGGGGGAGGCTAAAGATCATGCAGTGGGTGTGGAATGAGTTATAAAGAAAGGTCCTGAGAGATAGAAGCAACTGGTCTTGAACCAGAGAAGGAACCTCTAAGCCTGAAGAAAAAGACATAAGAATGAATTAGGGAAAAAGTTTTTAAGTAAAAGAAGGCTGGAGAATTAAAAGATATACCACAAAATGGTATCAACTTTCTCCATGATTTAGAAGTAAGATTCTTCAATGAAATTGAGAGTTGAATAAAAGAAATAAGATAGTGGCAATATTTTGGAACCATCATTGAAGAAGATGGGATGGAGGGACCACCACAAAGTAGAATGTTGAATGAAAATGGTGAGAGCCCAGCTGAAGTTGAATATCTTACAAGGTTCTAATGAAGATCTAAAGTGATTGGGGTGTGTGTAAAAGCCTGTTTGAGAATGATTATTAATACAAAATACAAAAGCATAATTTAAGTTCTTCCTATTCTGATGTTGTCTCCATGCTGTTTGCTATGGCTACTCTTGCCATCTTCTGAGCCCAGTCATGATGAATGTTTCCTATCATAGTTAACTAGGATGAAGGGAGGACAAATAGTATCCTAAGATGAGCAGAGGTTGACAATACAGAATGGGATGTTTTTAGGCTCCCCCTAAAGAGAAGAGGGAGAGCCTTTCATTTTAGTACCCTAAGCTAATATAAAAGAGGCCATTACTACATTCATTCATAAGACTCTTGGCCCAAAAGATTTGCCTTCTTGAAAATGGGGAACAGGGCTAGCTGAGGACAAAGCAGAAACTGATATCCCACAAATCTCCCACCAGAGTGGGATATGTGTGACATTCCTCAGGAAGTTTCCAATTGTCTTAATATTAATGCCTTACCAGAGGGAAAAACAATCTTTAACTTGAAAATAGCAAGGCAAAAAAAAAAAAAAAAAAGCAAGGCCTCCAATATCTTGTAGGTCCTCCTTAGCATATGGAAATCTTTTTGAGATCTCCCTTTTCCTTACCTCCCCCAACTCCTGGGTATATAATCAGCACCCCTCACAACCCTGTGTCTTCCTGCCCATGGGTCCTGTCCCCGTGCTTTAATAAAACCACCATTTTGCACCAAGACATCTCAAGAATTGTTTCTTGGTCATCAGCTCTGGACCTCACCCATATTCCAGAACTTCATCAAAAAGAAGCATAAAATAGAGTCTCAAAGTGTCCACAGTATTCCTAAGGATAGAACAACAGGAAGCATGTTAGAGAGGTCTGCCCTTTATCTACCACCTAATGGAGTCCCCTCCCCACATCTCATGGAGGGTTCCAAATACCCTATCAGACTCTAAAAGACCAATAGTAGGTACTAGCACAAGCATAAAACGAAAAGGCACTCTGATTCAGTTTGGATCTGTGCAGGTGAATAACAGAAGGTATCTAAGCGTTCAGGAGCTCTTTTGTAAAAACAAAAACAAAACCTGTATACCCCTTGGTAATCCCTGAATTCTCTCTTAAGCCAATATTATAAGGTAATTTGTGGTTCAGGTAAAATTTCTGCTCCTACCCTTCCATCGGGCAGTCTTAGTTTTAGTGATTCTCATTGTGGTGTACACATACTCAGACTGGGACACCTCTGATTTTATGATTATAGCAACTGGATGCTGGGAAGGACATAAGTGTAGGAAGAAAACCTCTCCATTTTTTGAAGCTGGGACAGAGGCAGAAATAGCCATCTGGAACTGTTCCTAGATATAGGCATTTGGCTAATCTCTATCAGCCCTGTGAGTTTCCTCACCAAAGAAGCTAAGGGCATCTATTACCATAAGAACAGGATCCACTCAGATTATGATGGCTAGAAATGGGGCAAAAAAAGACAGATTGAAAAAATTAAAGATGTTTCAGGAAAACCGAGGAAATGCATCAAATGTAGAAAATAAATGAAAGTAAGTCTACTTAGAGGATACAGAATAAAAGCTCTCCCTCCCCCACCAAAAAGCCATTTTAATTTACCTCAGCAAAAATCTGCATTTGAGGGGTGCCTGGATGGCTCAGTGATTGAGCATCTGCCTTTGGCTCAGGGCATAATCCTGGAATCCTGGGATCAGGCTCTCTGCTAGGAGCCTGCTTCTCCTCCCTCTGTCCCCTGTCTCTGCCTCTCTCTCTGTCTCTCTCATGAATAATTAAATAAATAAAATCTTAAAAATAAAAATTTGCATTTGAATCTAGCTAATGAGAAGACAAAAGTAGTCCTTAGGAAAGGCAAGGGTGGGGGATCATCTTGTTCCTAAAAATGATTTAATGGGGACTGAGAGTCAATCTGGCTTTTGGGTTTTACAACCAAATACAGTAAAACCCGAAAGAATTTATCCTCATGAGTATGTATATTATATTTCACCAGTTAAATCTTGGCAGAGTTTACTAATTTTCCCAGTTTTTGCACTGGCAATAGGATGGCTTCAAGTGCTCCATGAACAGCTAGGCCTACTTCCCTAATTACACTTTGTTACTTGGATGAGGATCATGCCTAGCCTAAGGAACACCCCAGCCATCAGCAGGAACACCCAGGACTGGTGGTTCCCCTGGAGTGTCAAACTCAGAAGGTATCAATTTCCATGGCAGCCCCCCTCCATCCTCCAGGCAACTGAAAACCAACCTGTAAAAGCCTAAGTGCCTTGACAGCTGAAAAATGCAATTCTTCCATGGGAAAGGGAAAATAAAAAGGCTCTAAGTGAATTTTCTTCTGCTAAAAGGGGGTAATTTCCACCACAGTGGCTAAAAGCCCTGTCCCAAACCCTGAGTATTTCTTCATCCTGCTGTTCAGTGAGTTACAGATAAAAGGAAATGTGACACCTCTATCCATGGTGCTTAAAACCTCCAAATGAGCACAGGGGGTGACAGCAAATGCTGGGCCTATTTAAAAAGAGGATCCACAGCTCTGGTTATCGATGCAAAACGCCATAGCTTTTCTTATTTCTTCATCTCCCTGATTACCCATGCTGTATTTTGCTATGAAATATGTTGAATTTTGGCCATTTTAAAAATTCTTATGTGAATTTTAGGAGAAACCCAATTTGCAGTGAATGAAATTGCACTTGGGTAATTATTCATTCATCCAATAGTGCTGTAGACCTCCTACTTGTGCAACCAAGAATTATACTAGATGCTGAGTATTTACTTCAGAGCAAAGAAAAGCCCCTGCCTGTGTGACTCTCTTACCTAGTCCAGATGTGTGTTGTCCTATATTAAAGTCATCCAAGAAAGGGCGATGTGATTGCAAGGTGATTTGTTAATGGGGGATGGGCTGGCCCAGCATGGGAAGCTGGAAATACCATAATGGTGACATCTCACAGAGACATGGGTTATTAGGACTAGTTTTGTGATTTAAAGCTCAGTTTCTTCTTGTGGAAAATGAAGGGATAGGACTAGTAGACTACCTAGTATTGTATCTGCTCTATAGTGTTGAGATGGGTGAGGCTAGTACTTTGTTCATCTTGGGCACAAAATTTAAGGGGGCACCAAAAAAACCACTTGGTAGTCAATAAATTATTTTAGTACAACATTTTTTTAAATGAATGCAAAAATCTATGATGAGCAAAATATCGACATTTTAAATAAGGATTTTGCTCTGCATTTGCAGGACCATCCTTCCTTTGCCTCATCCTAAAAGACAGGTTCTGTAAGATAGGTCCCTTCTGCCTATGGGAGTCTATGATTCTCATGAATTCGCTTCAAATTAATTCCATAAGCAATTGTTTCACTACTGTTATCCCATATCTATCAAAAGTGCAATCTAGCAATTAAGTGAAACATTTCTAACACTAAAAAGTATGCTTGAATTCAAAGATGATTAGCTCTTTAACTTACTGACTTGTCTGTAAAATGGGAAATAGTATTATCCTATCCTCATGAAGCTGTCAGGAGAATCAAATGAAACAACCATCTAAACTACATCCCACATACTGGATAGTGACCTGGAAAAGTTGGGTGATTGTTCACAGATGACTGGGAGGGTGTAGACATATCCTAGAAAAACAACACAAAATATATACTCCACCAAAGGGAAGTTGTTGCATCGCCTCTACCTAGGAAGGCAAAAAAAATCAAGCACTCCTTTTGCCTCTGGGCCAGCAGCCAGGCAAAGCAAAATAGCAGAGGGAGACAAAGTGTGATAAGATGAAAAGCTCTCTCAGTTCATTTAAATTTGGGTTGTCTTTCTGCCATTAACTCCCTCAAACTCACAGAAGAATTTTAAAAAGATAATCTGTAACTGGGAATACTTTGAAAAGCAAAGGAGCTATAAAAGAAAGTGAATTGAGTTTAATATTTATACAGGGCAATTCTAATTAAATTAACACACTCACAGATATGCTAAACAGCAGACAGTTGTCTGCTTTTCTTCTCATTATCCTTTCCCTACCAATTACTGCACAGCTTTTTTTTTAATTTTCAATTCTCCTTGATATAATTTTATTTCACAGAAAAGGAAGAAAATTAGCAAATTACAATCTTTTTAAAGAAGAAAATACATATCAGAAGGCATTTCTTCCAAATAAGAGAGATGTAGTCCTGTAGCAGTAACAACAAATCAGCAATCAACATGGTCACTATTAGGCCTAACATCTATCTTGGTTCATCATTGACACAATACTTTAATGTCTACTATCTTATTTGCTTCTCCTATTTACCCTCCTTCACAATGGCCAATAAAAAGTATTATTAATTGCATTTTTCAGATCATGTAAACTGGAGCTTAAAAATTCCAGTAAGACAGGACCCTGAAAGATAATGCAGAAAAGGAGGTGTAGGGAAAAATAAAGGGATGGGTTTAGTTTATTAATATTATTTTTGGTGACTTTAGGAAGTCAACAAGACATCCTCATAAGTGAACTCTAGAATTTACATGCACTCTTAACAAGCAGCTTCTATCCAGCCCCAGAAGACCCCCTTGGATTCTATTTCTCATAACCACCTCCCTACCTCCACCTATACAACTGAGAACAAAGAGTCTTCCTTTTGGCCTTCCCTAAGATGAAATGGCTTCATGGAGTCAAGACTAAAGACCCCTTTGGGGTAATCCTGGTTACAGCAGCAATATTCAGGAAGAACAGGAAACATGAAGCCCCTTCCTTCTAAAATTCCATTCAGTACTTTTTAATCCCACTTAGTTCAATTCAGCTTCCTCATCTATAAAATGGATATAATCATAGTTCCTACCTACTTCTTAGGATTATTATTAAGTATTAAATAATATACTAATACACAAAAAGAGCTTGCTTCAGTACCTAGTGTACAGTAAACATTCAGTAAATGTTAGTTCCTATTATCAGATAAGACCAAAATGCTCCACTTTTATTGGTAATGATGTGAAGAGACACAGGAGTTAAGAATCCAAGGTCACAACCTGAATGTGATAAAATGTAAAACATTTAGTTCACTGTTTTGGATATAGGAAAGCTCAAAATAATAATATTACGTGTGTGTGTGTGTGTGTGTGTGTGTGTGTGTGTGTGTGTGTAATATCACACTGGAATCCAGTTCTCGTGACTCCAAGCCCTCTATCCACAGAAACATTTGCATCATGTTGACACGAGAAAGCCAGGCCTGCTGGCAATAGTGCTATCTGTGCAGATTTGAAGTTTGGGGCCCAGGGGTCTTTTCAAAGTCAAGAGAGGGATTGCAGACTGTGTTCAGACAGCCACTTGATGTCATTCTGCACGGCAGATGTCCACAATGGCCTGGCATGCTTTCTGATCGTATCAGCCTATTTTTCTGCTGTTGAGCTGTGACATCCCAAACGAACTCCTTTGCAAACTCATCTCTGGGATGCAGCTGTTCGGGGTTTGCAAGTAAGCAATTCTGTGGCAATCTGGGTTTCCCATAGTTTTCGCTCTCTGGCCACACTCTTTTTGTTTCACTAGATCCATGATTATATGGCCTAAGTTCTAGGAACACAATGACGAAAGCCATGAAGGAAGTCTCATCATTTTCAACCAGTTAGAAATCTAGGAATGCATTTGTAACCCTGTCACTAAACCAGAACTGGAAGGGTTCCAAGATCCTATTACCTAGTCCCTTTACTTAAAAAATGAAGAACCTAGGACCTAGAGAAATTTCAAAATCAAAGTCACTTTACTAATGAGTAGCAAAACCAGAATTCACTATGCCACCACTATATTGATTCCCATTGGTTGCCAGCTAAGCTCTCCTAAACTATTAATTGATAATTACAGAGTAAGCTGATAAAGGGATTAAGGTTAGACCCTTCTCAGGAGTATTTTAATTTAGAGAGATTTGAATTCCCAACTGGATGAAGTAATTATGATATAATGTCAAGCAGAGGTACTGAAGTACCAGGGCAAGTGGTCCTGCCTTTTTATACCTGAGATCATTCTCCAAAAAAGGCAGAACACAGAGAGCATTGAGTCTATAGAAAGAAAATCCCTGCCCTTATTGATAGTAAGTGAAGGATGTCCCCCATCATGCTTTAATTTCCTTGATGACATAAATAAAAGCAAAAGTCAAATTTATTAGAGAACTTTAACACCCATGGAGCAATGTTCTCAGCACCTAGGCATGTGTGCTAATGTTTACATTCACGGATCCTTTTATCCTGCATCTTTTTACTCAGCCCAGCAATTCCCTGACCCATATCAACAATGCACACATCATGAGCCAGGGTGGAGATGAAGGAGAAGGCCTGTTTATATTTCTCCTTACCAAATTTTAAAAGCTGGAAACATTGCCCCCAGACTTTTCATACAACCCCAGCCTGTGTAAAGGGCCCTCCCCATTTTCTAGGCATTCCAAGAACCCTGATTTGTATGAAAATGGAGAAACAGAGTTATCTTCTCCAGTAATATCTAGAGGTTCTCAGAAATAGGTGAAAGCTAGCAAACCATAGAAAGAATTGTCAGAAAAGTAGATCAGATAAAACACTGATAGAACACATACAGTTAAGAGGATTATGCCAATCGGATTAGCTGCCAGGAGAATGTAAAAGAAAAAGGAAGATATTTATTGGAATAATCATTTCCTCTACAAATTCACATTCGGGCTCCCAATTCTCATTCTGTCCCCTTTCTTGATTCTTTTCTTCCCTCAACATTCTGCAAATTGATAAAATCTGGTTAATATTGATGCCATTTTCGGGATCCCTGGGTGGCGCAGCAGTTTGGCGCCTGCCGTTGGCCCAGGACGCGATCCTGGAGACCCGGGATCAAATCCCACATCAGGCTCCCAGTGCATGGAGCCTGCTTCTCCCTCTGTCTGTGTCTCTGCCTCTCTCTCTCTCTCTCTCTGTGACTATCATAAATAAATAAAAAAAAATAAAAAAAAATATTGATGCCATTTTCAACCACTTTACCTAGGTCCAGATGAGGTTCGAGTAATGGATCTTACTGAGAAAAATGGAATCAGTGAAATATCCCAAGCATGGGCACCTTGGAATTGGGAGTCAAAGAAACAATAGAATAGGGGACTAAGAAGCTTAAAACAAAACAAAACAAAACAAAACAAAAAAGCCTATCTGTGACATAAACTGCTCTCCATGTGGGCCTCAGTAGCAGCTCAAAACATCAACAATGTCAACAAAAACAGTAAGTAGGGGGCCAAAACCAGACTTATTCTGCAATGCCAGGGTTTATGTGATATAGGAGATAGAATATTTTTTAAAATATTTTATTTATTTATTTGAGACAGAAAAATGAGAGAGAAAGCACAAGCAGAGAGGCAGAGAGGAGGGTCAGAGGGAGAGGGAGTAGCAGACTCCTCCTGAGCAGGGAGCCCAATGTAGGGCTCCATCCTAGGACCCTGGCATCATGACCTGAGCTGAAGGCAGGTGCTTAGCTGACTGAACCACCCAGGCATGCTAGAGTATTTTGTGTGATACAGTATCTTGAAAATGAGAGAATATTTTGAAAATGAAGTTTATTGAACAAAAGAATTTGCTGCTGAGAGAAGTTACAGATGTATTTCTGTAGATATCTTTGAACATAGGTTAGAGTTTTATCTGGAGATTTCAGAATGATGTTTTTTAACTTGAAGGCATAAGATAAATGGATCTCCAAGGGCTATTCTGGATTGGTACAAGAATCACCCGAGAAAGTTGTTATAAATGAGGGCCCCCTATGCCCTACTCCCCTACCAGAAGAGATTGATTCAGTAGGTCTTGGGTGGAGCCCAGGAACTAGTGTTTTTAATAAGTTCTCCAGGAATTCTGTTGTGCAACTAGGCTTGAGAATTACTGGGTTAGAAAGATGATCTCAAGTAGTCTCCTGGGGACCTTGGCTCTGGTTCAATGATTCTGTTAATAGACATACCCTATAATATGACTTCTTGCAAAACATACACATAACACTTTTCTTCAGTAGATCACTATAGCAAAATATAGAGACTTTTTTCCATTATGGTATATCCTAGGAGAGCATGGCCCACATAATGGTGAAAATATAAACATAGTAAAAACAAAGAAGCAATATACATAAAGATTTTTGAGAATAGTGTAATGATTCCCATAATACTTACCAGTTCTCATGCACTATGTTTTCTGTATATCTTTGTTTTAGAAATCACTCATGAGATGTATTTCTAACATGTATGATGATAATGATGATGATGATGATGATGATGATGATGATGATGATGATGATAAAGGACCTAAATCTGTGTATTATTTACTTCTTTTTCTCAATCTAATTCCCTGGACAGAATCCATGGCATTGATTGGGCCATGTTTTTTAGTGGAAGGAAGCACTGAAATTGAAGTTGTTCATTTGGGTATGGTTTCCTCCACTGTTTTCTGGCTGTGTAGGAACTCAGCTCACATTTAGACTCTTGATTAAAGTCTAACCTGCTGATCATCTTTTCTTGTATTTCTTACTATCCATAACTGGGCACTGTGGGATTACCACTGGCTGGAATTAAGATTTCAATTAGAGGGTGGAGAGTTTGCTTATGTTTGAGACTAAGTGCTATGCTCCAACCAAGTTGACTGGAAAGCTATTGGGAGTTATGAACACAAGCACAATTGACAATAAGGCAGCACCTCAATTCTCAACTTGGCATTATACCTTGAGTTTATAGCAACCTCTGCAGGGAGGAGAGATGGCTCAATCAAGGCAAATTCAGGCACTCTGCCAGGCATTACAGAGTCTGAGGCACTAAAGGTATTTACTAGCCAACTAGTCAATCTCCCACAGCAGCCCAGAAATAATGCAGGAACAAGGGCAGGTGCCAAAGTCTTCACAAAGTTTGAAGCAGACTTGTGTCCACTATTACTAGACTTAATTAGTACTGTTTTATTGACTATAGATATATGATTTATCAAGCCACTCACATAACATGAGATGACAAACAGATTTTTATGCATTTAAAAAATAATTTGGTTGCAACTAAACCTAAGAGAAAAACATTATAGATTCACATCCTTTAAAAAAAAAAAAAAAGGTTCAGGTATGGCTGGAAACAGATCATAAAAAATATCATTAGGGCTTGACTTTCTTTTTCTTCCTTGTATCTCAACCTCTTTTTCTCTCCAATTAATGGCAACAGTTCCTACCAGCAGTCTCAACCTTGGTTCTTACATGCTTAACAACCCCAGGAGAGAGGAATCATCTTCCCTAAACACTCTACCAAAAAGGTAAATCAGTTTGGGAAACATGAAAAATTAAGAGCTGTGGTCAAAAGAATAGGTTATTCTGAATGATTAGACCTGGATTATGTGCCCAACCTTATAACTAGAGGTAAAGTGGAATGAAAGGAGTTCTTACCTCCATCAGAAAGAAAACAAATGTGGTTTAAATTACACATGGGGAAAACAATGCTATTGCCTCCAAAAAAGGGAAAAGATGCTAGTTAGGCAACACAAAGATGTCTCCTACATAATAATACCAGGAATTATTTCTGGCATTTCTGACAACAGATTAATGAAAATGGCTAAGAGAAATCAATGGATCCGTTCTCTTACCTTGAATAAAGATGACCCCATCAATAATTATTTATTGGGCATCATAGTAAATATTAAGAGTATGGAATTTAGAGTCAGACACACCTGGATTTAAATCCTGATTCTGATATATCATGGCTATGTAACATTGATCAAGTTACTTAGCCTCTTTTATTTTCAGTTTTCTCATATATAAAATAAATCGAGAAATAACCTAACTATGGCACTGTTGCTTAAATGATATAGTTTATGTTTAAAAAAAACTCATAGTATGTCACTCATAGTATGTGCTCAATAAATATTAATCCTCTGGGAAGCTTGGGTGGCTCAGGGGTTTTAGTGCCACCTTCACCCGAGTGTGTGACCGTGGGGTCCCGGGATTGAGTCCCACGTTGGACTCCCTGCATGGAGCCTGTTTCTCCCTCTGCCTCTGTCTCTGCCTCTGTGTGTGTGTGTGAGTCTCTCATGAATAAATAAAATCTTTAAAAAAATATTAATCCTGTCTTGAACATAAATACCCTTCCTCCACCTTTATATACTTTATCTTGTGACAAGATGACACCTAATTATATCAGTCAAATAAGAAATAGCCTACTTTGAGAAACCTAGAATATCAAAAATAAACAATAAGGATATTTTATGGAAGTTCAACTAGAATCATTCGTCTTCCCTCATATCTATTCCTTTCTGTCAATTTATCAGTGAGATTAAAAAGCAATGGGTCATTATCCTCTACAATAAGAATTTCCCAAACAATAAAAAACAACAATAATTTTAATTTTTCTTCTGGTCCTCAAGTTTCCTTTTATATATCCTCTAATAATACACATTCCATCATCTTTTATCTTATCTGGATATATAAATAAGTTCTACTGAGAGACTGGGCCTCTCACCCTGTTACATCATTCCGTTATTTTACAGTGTAAACCACTCACTGTAATCCATCTCCCCAAGAAAAATATGAGAGTGCTATGCCCCACTCCCAAATTTACATCCATCCCCCCAAAATAATGAATACAAGAGCCTAAACATTTTGCTCATTTACCATCCTTGATTGCTAAATGGTCATTATAAAATCAACCCTAGGTTTTAGGTAGAGCATGTTGCCTACATAGTATTGGTTAATTAGCTCTATGTTTAATTAGCTCTACGTGTATATGACTTTTAAGAATAAGGAATCTTCCTTCATTACTTACTTCTGATGATCAATATCTAATTGGCTCCCATCAAATGTGATAGATGTCTTTTTGGAAAAATGTGTCCTTTTGGAGAAGATCTGATGCCAAACTAACCTAAGCATTAAGAGAAAGGGGCCAAAGAGTGAAAGCAATCATTTTCTAATGGGCCATGCTTGTCATGCAGACAGAACTGAACACCAGAAAAGGTAGAAAGAAAGGATGGTGTAAAGAATAGGATAGAAGAGAAAGAGAGTGAGAGAAAGAATACAAGGGAGTATGTAATGGGTCTCCCATAAATTATTCCATTTGGACTTCAATTACATTGACTGATATACATTTGCCACTGATAGGAAAATGAGACCTTGTTCCCTCCAGCCTTGTTTAGCCTCCAAATGGCAAAGTAAAACAATGTTATTCAGAAGGCATAAATCTAGCTGAGAGAGAGCCCCACTGACAGCTTCCATGCAGAGCTATTAAAAAAGGGAAACAGATTAACTTCTCAGCTCCATCATTTTAATGTCTGTGTTTCCTCTACCCCCTGTGATCCACACAGTCCCTAACCTTCACTGTGGTGATAGCAGTATACTGTCTATTCCCCTCATGAAGGGCATCAGTTGGACAACCATCCATACTATCCAATAATCATTCCCAACTTCATTTTCAAACTCATTTCAAAAACATGAAGATAGTTGAGTCTTAGTATACATTTGTGAGCAGAAATACCTATATTTTACAAATAAGGATATTTATTGAAACTTCAAAATACTCTAAATGACTACCCAGCTTGTAAGCGGTGAAATACAGATTTGAACTTGCACCTTGTCTTCTGTGTCCTCAGGCATGCACCTTCTTTCATATATATTCCCCCTTTTCCCCTGATTTACCTAGGAAACTCCTACTCATTCTTTGGGGCCCTGAGCAAATGTCACCTTCTCTGTGAAACTTTTCAACCAACCTAGACATTGCTACTATCTTTAGCAATTTGCATTTGGCTCAGTGGTATTTCTCACTCTGTATTATAATTGTTTATTATTAACCTCTAAATAAACTGAAATCACTTCAAGGATAAGTACAGTGATCTGTTATTTTATTTTCCCAGTGCCAGGCACACTGTATATGCTCAATTAATGTGTACTGAATAAATGAACTAATAAATAACCTTAAATTTCACATAATAGGGAACAACTTCAACAAAATGCTTCTTAAATAAACATAGAGAATGGAAGTAGCTATGGGATGGATGAAAATGAACCATTTTCTTGTGAAGGCACCATAATGATTGTAGTGGGCTAGTAGATGTAGGGGATTCAATCATTAAATTCATAATTCTCAGAGCCCAGATTTTCCTGAGTTAGGGTGATGGGTAGAGGAGACCCTTTGGTTTGCCAAAATGGTCTTTAGCAAAGGCATACATTTTATAAATGGTTCCCAAATTCTCCAATTGTCTCAGACCCTTTGCTATCATATGTTTTATTTGTAAGGTTTTTATATACTAGATTTTATTCTTTGTCTATGCTGATCTGTAGAAAACTTGCATGTAAATTATTGAACCACTGCCTGACATGCAGCAGTATCATATACCAGATCCTTTTTCTGTGTATGCTAAAGGAAAGCTAACTGACTTCTTGGAGAAGATAGATAGTCCCTGATTAAGGTTCTATTTCCCATGACCAGACAACTGATAGACAAAAAAACAGCCCAGAGAGAAGAATGTTCAATCAGACAACCCATCACAGACCTGTGTTATCTTCCACCACACCTCCAGAATGGACTGCTTTCTTTCCGGTGGTAAGCTTTAGAGTAGAAAAACTCAAGAATTACCACTACCTACCTCAGGATGTATCTACCTGTGAACCAATCAAAGCATGACTTCACCACTTTATAGCAGAAGAAGAGATAAAAGCATAAGTTCAGAAAGTCTGGCTTCTAGTTGAAGTTCTGCTCCTGGTAAAGCTTGTTCCCTTATACGTCAAGAACAAGTACCAAACAAGAGCCGTCATGCCTACCCCTAGTTACAGACTAAATCATACCTAGTATGTGCTAGACCTCTATGGGTATTGACAGTTCACAGAGACTCCCTCATTGGTTCTCAAGCCATCTTTGCTTTGGGGGCTTCACTTTTTTCTTTTTTCTTTTTTACTTCACACATGAAGCAAAAGTCAACTTAAGCACACTCCCTAATTCTGACTCCTATTTAGAACTCCAGACTGGTTACACTGCTACCCGGAAAAGAAGTCAAGTAACAAAAAGTGTCACTAAAAATGAAGAGGGAAGTTGTTTTAGGTAGGTGAAACTCCATGGAAGCTATGATTTCCTCAGAAACTCAATCTCTTTTCTGACCTTCATTTCGGGCATCACATTTGGGTACTTGGTGCTCTATATTACAGGAAATTTGGAATTGCCAAGAAGCCACTAAAAATAAGGTTCTATGTGTGTAAGTATAAGCCTTAATTCCCCAAATAGGCTGCAAAGTCCTCACAAGAAGATACCATGTTTTAGATCTTTTTTTCCAAACTCCATAGATCAATCTTCTCTGCAATCTGAGTTCTAATAACTTCATAAAAGCAGGTTACTCTATTTACAACTCCAGCTCAGATATTCATCAAAGACACACATATCATCCCAAAAGGTCCATTTGTCTAATTAGATAGTTGAAACACAATAGATTGGATCTCTGGTTTCTGCAGCAACAATACATGAGGAGTGACAACTTTACAGATTTGGGACAAGTTTCTGACACTTTAAACTGACAGTGAACATCTTGTGTTTCCCTCTGATGACTTAGGAAAAAAATATGAACCTGAATTTGCAGAGGTGAAAATTTGGTTTTTTGACAACTGGATAGCCCATCTAATCGTTCCAGGCACTTCTCTTTTTTTTTTATTGCTTGGTTTTCTGGAGTAATTGAATTGAAGGCCAAAACACCTTCTAGGGCTGTAAGCTTTGATAATGAATTACTAAATGGTGTTCACCTATCTCTAAAGAGAAAGAGCAGCCTGTCTGGCAGCTGACAGTCTGGTTTCTGAACTGGACTAATGCAATGAAGAGAATGAGGTGAACAAAATGTGAATTGGAGATAACATATGAGCTTTTTGATAATGAGCATGGGGAGTCTTTTTCTGTGACAAATATGATGACAGGGAAAACAAGTGTGCTTAAAAATATACCTCTGTACCTGTACTCTAACAACAGTGGGGGCAGTTCAGCAGATAGCACTTCTTACCAAATTTTAGTCACTCATACGTAGTAGGCAAAAGCAGAGTTAGGACAGAATCTATTAATGTGATGTCCTCATAAGAGCCTGGTCACTACCACTCATAACTCAGCATTACTTAAATCAATATTTTAAATAGCCTAAGACCCCTCTTCACTTTCTTTTCATGAAGCCATGGGCTGCACCCCCAATAAATGCACATTAATCTATATGTTTCTGCAATGTCTATTTTCATTCACCCCAAGAGAAAGAAATCCTAAAATACATTCAAATAAAACAAACCCGGACACGGTATGAAAACCTGGGAAGGTAAAATAGTTTCTCAATTGCTGCCTTAAGCATGTATACCACTGAGCCCAAGCCATAAGCTTCTCTGTACTCCATAGAATAATAATACTTTAAACAAAATTCAATGTCCTTATTTTTCAGACTGGAGAAAAGGAGGGCTAGATAATTCCAGTTGCCTGCATGCAACACAGTCTAGCATGCAGGGTATTCCTAATTCCCAGTTCATTATTATTATATACAATGTTAATGATCTTTTTTGTTGTTGTTGTTCTTTGCTAATCCTTCTCATGATTCACTGACTTACAGTTATTTCTTAAGATTCAACAACATTCTCTCCAATATTCTACTTTACCCACCCAGAGAACTCAACTGCTTATTTGGTTTTCAGTGTTGCTTTTCACACAAGTTCTACCCAAATCTTACACACTAGCTCACATATCAACTTCCCCTCCAGGGACACAGATCCAGACCTCTATACTATAATTATAGATGCTAACCTTGGAGCTTCTCATTGACACACAAGCAAAAAGTTGAAGTCCAACTAAATCTATCACTACTTATCAATGCCATCATTGTCTTTAAAAATAGATTTCCTGGGCTCAAAGACTGGCAATCTGACTTTTACATCTACTCCCAGATTAACAAACTAAGCCACAGGTGATTTAGAACTTTCTCAGAGATCACCCTGCCCAACATTTGTCGTATATATCCTTCATAACCCTGAAGTTGTGCCCAGCCACATTTCTTCTCCTCTGTTCCACAATATTAAAAGGAATAAAGTATATTAGAGAAAAACAAATGATTGGCACATAGAAGACACTGGATAAAAGTTACTTGACTATGAATATAGTCAAATTCTGATTCTCTTTGGATACATGAGCACTATAGCTTTGACTTCTTCACTTTTTAAAAAAAAATGAAATTTAGTGGACACACAATGTTAGTTTCAGGTGTACAACATAGTAATTCAATAACTCTATACATTATGCTATACTTACCACAAGTGTAACTACCATCTGTCACCATACAGTTCTATAATACCATTGACTATATTCCCTATGCTATACCTTTGACTTCTTCATATATTACGTTAGCTCCATATTGGCCTTCTCATTTTTATCTAGAACCTATTGGCTATCGGTGAACATGACATGGTTTTGTGATTGAGGCAATGTTAATTACAATGACAATGTTGATGATGCCAAGGAACACTGCAATGAGAGCTACTATATAATGGGCTCTTACTAAGTGCCAGGCATTGTGCCAAGCCTTTTACATGCATTCTTGCATTTTCTCATTAATTCTTACAGCCGCCAATGACTTAGATACTATTATTTCTATTTTATAAATAAAGAAACTGAGGGTTAAAGCGTTTAAAGAATTCATTCAGCTTGGGATCTGGAGCCCCAGTTCTTGATCATGCTGCCACACCTGAAGTTCTTATTTAGGATTTTAAAGAGATGAGGTCTCCATCTATATTGTGTATCTTTTCCTATTCTATTCCTTCTAATCATACACAATTACTTTCTTGTCCCCTCAAATTGTTTCTAAGCTCAAGAGCCTCCTCTTTTGAACACTGTCTTGTATGAATCTCATCCTTTTTCAACCATAATAGCAGCTTTCCACCCACCTCACACCCCATCTATCTGTACCTGAAGCCTCTATAGGATCTTCAACTCCTACTCTCCTATTAGTGAAACCCCTCACATTTTATACAGAAAATTGAAGGCAACATCTCTTTTTGGGTTTTCTTTTTATTTAAGGTTTTATTTACTTATTTATTTTAAAGAGGGAGAGAGTGTGAGGCAGGGACAGGCAGAAGGAGAGGGAGAGAATCTCAAGCAGACGCCACACTTGAGCATGGAACCTGATGCAGGGCTTGATCTCACAGCCCTGAAACAAGACCCGAGCCAAAACCAAGAATCAGGCATTTAAGTGACTGAGCCATCCAGGGGCCCCATAACACCTAGTTTTTATAGAAAAAATTGTTGCATGTAAAACTTATGTTATAGGCTGTTATTGTTTAAACTGATTTTCACTTGGGTCCTCCTCAGGAAGGAGGGGTAATCTGGGTAAGTTTTTCCTTCTCAGGATCATCTGCCTTAGTTCCTACCTCTGAGAGTTGGCTCTCTGTGATCTTCAGAAAATAAATAAGCCAAACCTTAACTCTTTGACTTCTGCTATAGTTGGCACAAGCCATTTTAGCAAACTGGCAAAAGAAACTAACTAAAGAACCTGGAAACCTTACTCTTGTAACAGGCCACTCTGGATTGCATAGACCAGGTAAAGCACAATCAGCCCTCCAACCCCAGGACACTCCTGCAGGATTACACTCTTTCTTCGCATAACTCCTGCTCCATCCTGTCCTTCAGCATCTTCTGCCTTTTCAAAAATAAGTCCTTCTTCTTTTGGTTCTTCTCTCTGATGCAGTGCTTCTCAACATGGGCTACCCACTAGAATCACCTGAAGAGGCGTTAATATGTACTGTGGCCCAAACCTCACCTAACAGATTGATTCAATTGGTCAATAGTAGGGCTGGACCTGAGCATATTTTCCAAATAGACTACAGAGTAATCTGATCTCCCCTCCCATTTCCTTCATGCACCAATCTATGTGCTTTTTCTTGACCCTACCAAGTTCCTTCCCACCGTAGAACCTTTGCCTTAGCCATTCTCTCTGCCAAGAATACCCATTCTTTACAGGAATGGTTCCTGCTTCTCATTCAGATCTCAGCTTAAGCAGTATCATCTACTCTGAGTGGCCGTCTCTGGTGTCCCTCCCTAAAGTGGTGTTTAGTCTTTCCAGTCACTCTATATCACATTCCCTTGCTTTAAATTTCCATAGCACCGGGGCACCTGGGTAGTTTAGTTGGTTGAGCATCCAACTCTTGATTTTGCCTCAGGTCACGATCTTGGGGTCTTGAGGTGGAACCCTGCACTGAGCTCTGCACTCAGCAAAGAGTCTGCTTGAAACTCTCTCTCTCCTTCTCCCTCTGCCCCTTTTCCCCCCTACCTTGTGTTCTCTCAAAAATAAATAAATTAATCTTTAAAAATAAATAAATTTCCATAGCACTATGACTATCTGACATTACCGTATACATATATCTTCTTATTTTTCATTGTTTGTCTTCACACCTAGTATAAAATTAGCATGAAGGAAGAATCTTTCCTGTCCTGTTCATTGCTGAATACTTGGGGCCCAGAACAGTGCCTGGAAAAAGCAGGTACACAATAAATATCTGTTGGTAAAATGAAATAACTGTCCTGCAGAAACCATTCCAGGCAAGATTACCTCCAACTTCCTCTCAAAATTATTTCCAAGAGCAAAGGGTCTACATTCCTGCACTATCTTCTAAACCTGATTATTTCACCCCAAGCTCTGAGCTTTTATACCCATATTCTTTAGGGTATGCCCCTTTCACATCTATGTTATTCAACATAACCTAGCTCAAATATCATATTTTCCATGAAATTTTCTCTTATCCCCAAAGCCAAAATGACTTCTCCTTTCCATCTCTTGTAGTAAGACCAGTCTCTAGTGTCTAATAGCTCTTTTTCTTTAAGGCCACACTTGCAACAATCCGCTACTAACACTCATGCTTGCATAGCAAAATAAGCAAAAACAAAACAAAAGATAAAACTACTGGAATAATTGCTTCTTTTTCTAGCTGCCTTACACATTCAGAAGATAAGAAGGACTTGTACCTCCTCCATATCTGAGGCCATCCCATTCTAAGTCTCAGATCTTCTAGCTTCAAAATCACTGACAATTTCTGTATCTTAGTGTATAGAAAAGCCGAAGTTATCAGGCACCCAGAATTCAACCTTCCTCACTGAGGGCTGATAGAGTGCTGGGGTATAAGGAACCAGAGAGCCCATTCTAAATGCATGAACTTTTCTGAGGTGAGAAAAGGATAAAGAATTAGGAATAAGGATAAGGAAGTTTCTGTGAATAATAGAAATCTATGCCCCCTTTGAAGGAATGCACAAGATGGAAAGGATTCCTGAGATTCCTATGGAACCAACACTTCAGGCTGGAAAAGAGAAGAAAGTGTCTCTCCTGCCAAGTTTGTGACTGGTAGAGAAGGTCATTATGAGGAGCCTCTTTGCAACCAAGAAGACTATGAGTTTGATAGTGAAAGGCCAAACTGGAGAGTTGAATCATGTAGCAAATTAGAGAAACAACTACAAAGGGGCCTGTGGAAAGGATATAACCCTCCACTCCCATTTTCCTGATCTCATGAAAATCTCCTTCAAATTTTTGAAGAATGGTAGGAAATGTATTCCTCCAAACATAATGTGATTGAATTTCTCATGCACCCTTCCAATAGGCGCTCAGAGCCAAATTCAATATGATTTAGGGAAAATAAAATAACATGATATTTCTCTCACTTGAGTGTTATAGAGCAATATTCTCTACCCATACATTTATAGTACTGCCTACAAATACTGCCCATACTCTCAGGATCAGTCTGACAACCTTTTATGGTTGATTTGATGCTTAAATATTTTTTAATGTGGTAAAATATATAAAATATAAAGTATACCATTTTAAGTATACACTTCAGTGGCATTAGTATATTCACTCTTTTGTACAAGCTCAATCAGTTTGCTTAAAGAATTCACCATAGTAGCAAAGAAGAAAACATACAAGACCCTTTTGATACATTAAGGCAGCTGGTTAGAATAGGCCACATTTTAAATATTTTAGATAAAAAATGAAAATATATTTTGGCCTTTAGAAAGCTCAATAAGAGACTTAATATTACCTTAGTGTGCATGGTAGTATCAATAGCTCATATCTTTGATTCTCTTTCCTTATTGTCTAGCATACAAAACAGATATATGAAAGGGCAGCTATAAAACAGCCCTAAAATAGACAACCTGAAAACACTTCAGAACACTAGATGGGAAGAGTTTATAAAAATCCATCTGACCATGAAAACCAGAGATCAAGTATAATGCAAATATAAAGAAAGCCATTAACCTCTGCCTTCACCCCTGTTGGGCACTAGTGTGCTGTGATTACGCACCATAATGGCAGTGACTTTGAGTAAACCTTGGTGTGATTTGTCAGGCAATCTGAGGCCTAAAAGATTCATCACCAGATTCCAAATGGAGTCTGCCTTGTTAGAGAAGATCAGTAAATACTGGTATTAGTGTCAATCCACAAAATTTCTGTCGTAGTTACACCCTTCAAGTTTTTCTCTCCCAGAATTTCAAGCACAGAGAGTGTGTAGTTTCCTGAATGAGATCTATATTCATATTTACCCAGGCATTCACATTCATCTCTTCTTCCCTAATGAGGCAAGAAATCCAGGCAGACTCTGGATTTCAAGAGTTTTATTTCCATACCATTATCCTCATCAAAAAGCATTTATTAAACACCCAATTATAGATAATACTGTGAAAGCCTTCATCTCTGTATAAAAAGAACTATATAGACACAAGCCTAATCCTCTAAGAGTTCATAATCTATTCAAAAACAAATGACGGGCACAGATTACAGCCTTGACTCCTTGCTCTGGTTTTGTAACAACTCAGGGAGATTCAAGGTATCTCAAGAAGTATCACAAAATTCCCAATATAAAATGAATGACAATTTACTTTAATTTTAAAGATAATTGGCATATCAGTGGGTAGACTTTACCATCACTACCACCACACACATACCTCCAATTTGAGGCTAATAGCAACATTTTGGTTAAAATTCAGGAAGATTAGTGTCACACACAAAATATCTAGATAATGTGGAATCTAGAAAGTGTAGACTATACATATGGACTTCAAGGACATAGGGTGATTTTTAAAAATGAGCTAAACCTAAGCTTGACAACTCTAGAAAGATTAGTGAGCAATTACTAGCTTGTAGTTTGTTCTAATCAAAGAAGAGCTAGTCCAGCATCTGCTTCATATATCAATGAGTCTAACCATTAGAGAACAGTTGACATGGCCCTAGACCCCAAACAATGACCACTAATAATGATCTAATAATATTGAGAAGGACACTTCCTCCCAGAGGACAGGAGACATGGTATCATCAAATCAGTAGCTCTCCCCAGTCAAACGAACCCAAATTCACACATGCATCAGCCACTTGCAGGCTGTGTGAACTTGGCAAAACGATTTAATTTCTCTGTGCCTCCCTTCCATCTATAAGAGGGATATGATTTCTAAACACAGGATTATTTTGAGAACTTTATGAGGTAGTTTATAAAATGGCAAAAACACTGCAGACACTCAGTACATAGGGTTCTCTCGTTAGGGTGACATAAGTTCTCCCTCATGTAATAGTAAAACAGAGGTCACCAACTAGAAGTCTGTATGTTTTATTTAGTCAATAGAATGCTTCAAACGTTTAAATTAAATTAAAATTAAAATAATCAGAAAAACAAAAATATGGATTTTCAACTTTTCATTAAAAAATTGAAATTTCTGGTAAAACAATGGCCATTTCCTCTAGGCAATTCATTCACTAATCCTAAAAAGGCAATCTCTTTTACAAGAGGCATGTTCTCTTTAGGTCTTCACAGACCCCACCCAGCAGGCAGTCCTCTTTCTCTGCGTGTTCTAAGTTTCCATAGATGTTTGAGTTTCAAATCCTTGCTTTAATCACAGGGAGCTTGGGTCTTTCAAAAACTTTAAAAAGAAAAATCATTCTTTGGCCCAGATAAAAACAAGAAGCTGCTCATGCTATTTGTCTGGATTTGTAACTCCATGAAAAAAACAATGCAAGTCTTTTTCTCCTTTTCTCACTCTATTCCCTGCTCAACTGCATCTTAAGAAAATGTTTCTATGTGGGTTGACTTCACTCTGCATGCTTGATAGGGCCTAGGAGATCAATGCTTCATCATTCTCTCTGGATTAGCGTGTTTGATAATGACCCATTCTACCGGTCAGATAAAATGTGTCAGCACACGATCCTGTCCATAATAGAATATTCACAGGCTTGTTAAAGTTCCAACTGAGTTCTGTATAGTCTCAGGGCAAACAGAATAGAGTGTTGGCTCCTGTGTCCATATCCTAGGGAGTTATTGAGGGGTGGATATAAGTGCCAGGACCTGCTCTTGGGGCCTGAAAAAGAATAGACTAATATGAGTACATCAGGCTCACCTAAAAGTTCATCTTTATAAAATAGAGATAATAATACTAAATTTTAGGCTTATTATGAAGCATTATTTAGCATAGTGAATGTTAAACACATGCACATAGGCAGCATAAAGTATAGAATATGGCACAAAACGGGAGCTCAACAAATATCAGAACACTGGCCACCGTATCAGGGGACTCATAAAATTAAAGAAAGAATCATTGTGGTGTTTTGTCACCAAAAGAGTCCCTCATCAAAACCCTGAGAAAATGTTTCTCAATAAAT